>NC_140413.1:26507500-27132500 GCF_965140295.1 Lepidochelys olivacea
TTCTGGTAAGATAATTAGTAAAACAACTTGAATATGCAAAAGTACATTTCTTCTTAAGGTCTTCAATCTGTATAAGACTGTGAGCCAGTGTACATTAGCCCAGATCCACAGTGACTATTCTGAATGCAACCAACTTAAACTGAGAATAGTTGACAAGGTAGAAAGTCAAAGATACTCAAGTTTCAGAAACTCATTGTTTTCAGAATGCATACTTAAATCATTTTATAGCTACCTTTAGTCACTCCTTTAGTTGCTCTGCATCCATGCCATTCCTTTATCTCCCTGCTTTGGCAACACAGACCATCTGATCCAATTGCTGAACAAGACAAAACAATGAGAATGTAAACATTTTAGAGTAGCTTTCATAAATGCTTCTTTTCTACAGGCAAGACCATAAATTTGAAAAGCAATTGTGTCCCAACTTGAATCTAAGTTAGTCTTTATTCCTTCACAATGGGGGAAGTCACTACATTTTGACCAGCTTCCTATCCATCATTTGGAAGACAATCATAGTTCAATGATATTTTGTATTAACTGGCATTTAACCACCGCCTCTTCACAGTCATAGATATTAAGGTCAGAAGGGACCATTATGATCTAGTCTGACCTCCTGCATAATGCAGGCCACAGAATCTCACCCACCCATTCCTGCGAAAAACTTCTCACCTATGTCTGAGCTACTGAAGTCCTCAAATCATGGTTTAAAGACTTCAAGGTGCAGAGAATCCTCCAGCAAGTGACCTGTGCCCCATGCTACAGAGGACTGTGTCAGAGGAAGGCAAAAACCCTCCAGGGCCTCTTCCAATCTGCCCTGGAGGAAAATTCCTTCCCAACCCCAAATATGGCGATCAGCTGAACCCTGAGCATGTGGGCAAGATTCACCAGCCAGATACGCTGGAAAGAATTCTCTGTAGTAACTCAGATCCCACCCCATCTAACATCCCATCACAGGCCACTGGGCCTATTTACCATGAATAGTTAAAGATCAATTAATTGCCAAAATCATGTTATCCCATCATACCATCTCCTCTAGAAACTTATTGAGTTTAATCTTGAAGCCAGATAGGTCTTTTGCCCCCACTGCTTCCCTTGGAAGGCTATTCCAGAACTTTACTCCTCTGATGGTTAGAAACCTTCGTCTAATTTCAAGTCTAGACTTCCTGGTGGCCAGTTTATATCCATTTGTTCTTGTGTCCACATTGGTACTGAGCTTAAATAATTCCTCTCCCTCTCCAGTATTTATCTCTCTGATATATTTAGAGAGAGCAATCATATCTCCCCTCAACCTTCTTTTGGTTAGGCTGAACAAGCCAAGCTCCTCGAGTCTCCTTTCATAAGACAGGTTTTCCATTCCTTGGATCATCCTAGTAGCCCCTTTCTGTACCTGTTCCAGTTTGAATTCATCCTTCTTAAATATGGGAGACCAGAACTGCACACGGTATTCCAGATGAGGTCTCACCAGTGCCTTGTATAATGGTACTAGTGAGACCTCATCTGGAATACTGTGTGCAGTTCATGTTTCAGATGTGAAGAGATACAGCAAGTGTGCACACAACTCCAAGTATGTGGTACAAAAACTGTTAGTGGTTGGACGGTTTTAGTGTATCCTATATTACAATTGTGATGAATTTCTGTCTGGTTTCCTAACAACTCATATGATAGTACCATGTTAACAATCTGCAAGAATTCTCTCATGACAGTGTTATTTATGGCTACACAGACAACACAATCCTTACCACAAAAGGACAACAGAATTATATATTCATGTCACAAAGGCATGAAAGTCAGCCCTACAAGCATAGCATGAAACTCATACTGAAACTCAGCTCCATTTCGACAGAGATCAAGTTGACATTTGACAACGTCAGTATGGAAGGCAAGTGTCAGACTGTGAAAAGTTTGTATCCTACTTTAATGCTGCTTTATAAAAATACACAGTGCTTAAAAATTGTTCAAACACTGCAGTTTCTTCACATTGCTAATCCACTATTAAAATGGACAGAAACCTGATTCAGCCTTTTACAAAGAACTCATGTGGAGAAATGCTATGGCCAGGAGTGTATCTGACCGTTGCTTTGACACTTCAATTTTCAACAAGAGTAATTTATAGATTGGTACAGCAGAATGCACTATTATGATCACCTAGCATAACACAGGCCAGAGAACTTCAGCAAGTAATTTCCACATTAAGCCCATAATAAGCCATAGTTCAAACAGAAGTTACCTCGGATCTTTTTCTAGGTATGTCTACTACACTTAAAATGCTACAGCTGTGCTGCAGCACAGATACTACCTATGCTGACAGGAGGGATTCTCTTGTCGGTGTAAGTCAGGGGTAGGCAACCTATGACACGTGTGCCAAAGGCGGCAAGCGAGCTGATTTTCAGTGGCACTCACACTGCCTGGGTCCTGGCCACTGGTCCAGGGGGCTCTGCATTTTAATTTTAAATAAAGCTTCTTAAACATTTTTAAAACCTTATTTACTTTACATACAATAGTTTAATTATAGACTTATAGAAAGAGACCTTCTAAAAATGTTAAAATGTATTACTGGCACGTGAAACCTTAAATTAGAGTGAATAAATGAAGACTCGGCACACCACTTCTGAAAGGTTGCTGACCCCTCATGTAAGTAATCCACCTCCCTGAGAGGTGGAAGTTTGGAAGAATTCTTCCCTCGACCTTGTGCTGTTTACACTTGGATTAGGTCAGTCTAACTATGTTGCTCAGGAGTGGGGATTTTTCGCACCCCTGAGCGACGCAGCTAAGCCAACTTAATTTTCTAGTGTTGACCAGGCCCTAGTCTTGACTAAAAGGATTCAAATGCTGGAGAATCCACCATATTCCTAGGCAAGTCATATCAATGGTTAATTACTCTTGCTGTTAAAATTTCTCACCTTATTTCTAGTTTGAATGTGTCTAGATTAATCTTCCAAGTACTGGAAGTCATTATGCTGTGCCTTTGGTTTTTTGCCATATTAAAGAGAGAAATATACTATCAGAAATCAAGCCCTTATAGCCCTTATTGACTCTTTACATCTCCTCTTAACCTTCTCTTGGATGAAACTAAAAAAAAAAAAAAGTTTCTCACCATAGGCATGATTCCAAACCCTTAATAATTCTCATCTCTCTTTTCTGAACCCTTTCCAGCTTTTCCAGCATCATTTTTTGAAGTGTGAAAACCAGAACAGAACACAGTAGTCCAGTAATGATATCCCTAATGCCATATTCAGAAACGATATCAACTCCCTACTCTTACGTGACATTCACCAGCTTATAAGTAGTGAACATGATCCTTGGATGCATAACTCATCTGTTGGAATTGCCATATGGTGGATCCAATGTGGATAACCATTCTACTCACATTTCATAAGCACCCCCTGCCTGAAGGTCCTTCGTGCTAAACTCTGCCTCCTTGGTCTTGATAATGAACTCTTACTAAAAATTAGTTCTCAGCCATCACTTACATAAAATTGATATACTGAAGATATCTACATCATCCTGATTTCAGAGGAAGATTTAACATCTTCCCTCCTCATGAAAAAAGTCACTCTCTCAAGGACAGGCAGCCTAAACTTTTTCTAGTCCTGGGGTATTACGAATAAAAATAAAAACCCTTTAAAAATAACATTGTATTGTTGGTCCACATTTCACAAACTATTGATCTTCATTTGTTTCCCCTTAATATACACCAATATTAACTTTCATTTTTTGTGGGTCTGAAAAGAAGCACTTCATATTAAATTGTAACTTTGAATGTTTCTCATGGACCATATCCAACCTGCTCCTTCTGTAAATCTGTTTGAGAATAAGGAGCCTATGATAAAAATAAAATAAAATAAAAAATAAAAACCAACCCACAAAATACTCAGAAACATGCCCCCACTCTACCCTGGAGCCCTTAAGTAGTCCACTGAAATCAGTAAGCTACTTACACTAGTGAAAGATGCAGGCCTAGGTCTTATTTTCAGTTACATTCAAAATCAGCTTATACCTCTATTTACAGACTGCATTTTACAATTTAATAAATATTGGTTACTCATTCTTACAGCATTGAGAAGACAACTTACCAAAAGCTGATCCTCTATCGTATGGGTTCATCTGCCATTTGTTGAGTACTATTAAAATAAATAAATAAATAGTCAGTCAGTCCAGCTAGCATTAAGAACCTACAAGGTGTAAATATGTAAGTCAACTGTATTTTGGTACATGGTCTTACTGCATTTCAGTTCAGAGAATAAGTTCTTGAACTGTTAGGCCCAGATCTTACAAACCTCCTGGCTTTGTCATGGTTTTGGCAGTACAGAAAATATTCTAAAAACATAAGGAATTTTGAATGCTGTTGCTGTATACTCAGAGTATTCACTTTTCAGATATCTTGTATTGGTTAAAGTAACATTCCAGTTAGTTGTATTTTATTTATATTCTAGTGTACCTTGCGGAGACAGCTGTAACAAGTCAAGTTTCTGACTTTATTCTGCACACATATAAAGCTATTTGTGAAGATAGTTTGTACACAAACTATAAGAAAAATAAGATCCCTTTTTATTGGATGGCCAACTTAAACCTGCAAAAATACAAGTTTTAAAACAAAATTCTATGGCAGTTAGGTCTACAAGTCCTTTCCACACGTATTACAGTGGTTTGGTTCTTAGACTAAGTTCTTTCAAGCAGTACCATTTTTTCCCCCCAATGCACTTGAACTGTACCTAGTGCAACTGGGGCTCAAACTGTAATTGGAGATTGAAAACTGTTGCAACATGAACACATTGTGACAGTTCCAAAGTCATCCCTACAAATCTCTACATTTTGTATAACTTACTATACATAGACCTTGGTTAAATAAATGCCCAAATTCTATTTTTTTTTAAATAGCTGTACTTTAACTAAACAGGACTTAATAGAATGAAGTATATTCAGTTTCAACATTTCAAATGGCACAAGATTATATTGTACATATAAAACACATATTATACACAAGATTAGTTAAGTGAACAGACTTACCTGCCCCACCAGTTTTGATAGTAGTTTTCCCCTTTTTGCCTTCCTGCTGGTCCTTAAGGGTTTCATAAACAATCTGGATAACTGGGATGCTGAAAGCCTAAAAATACAAAGATCTTTTGACACTGAAGAAATACATCATATGTTAAGCAACAAAAAAACTATGCATAAAATACAGATGTTATGATTTTCTAATTCTGGTGTTTAAAAATCAAAGCTGCCTAGTCTAGTTTTAAGCCATTTTATTTGTCAATAGAAATGTTTAATTTTAATTAAACAAACACTGCAACACACCAACACACCTTGCCCACCTGAATTGTATTAGTCTATATTAGGGTTGTTACCTTTCTAGTTGCACAAAACCGAACACCCTAGCCCCCCCATTCCCCAAGGCCCTCGCCCTACTCACTACATTCCCCCTCCCTCCGTGGCTTGCTCTCCAACCCCCTGCCACAGCCCAGTGAAAGTGAGTGAGTGCAGGAGGGGGTGAGGGCTCTAATTGAGGGTGAGGGCTCTCGGATGGGGCCAGAAATGAGAGTTTCAGGGTGCGGGAGGGGGCTCCAGGCTGGCGATGAGGGAGTGCGGGGGGGGTTGCAAGTTGAGGCTCTGGGGTGGGGCCAGGGATGAGGGGATCAGGGTGCGGGAGGGGGCTCGGCTTACCTCAGGCAGCTCCCGGTCAGCAGTGCAGTTGGGGGACTAAGGCAGGCTGCCTGCCTTTCTTGGCACCGTGCTAGGCGGGCCCGGGAAACAGCCAGCAGGTCCAGGTCCTAAGCAGGGGGGCAAGGAGGCTCCCCGTGCCAAGCCCCTGCCTAGGGGCCAGGCCTGCTGTCTGCTTCCAGGGCATAGCATGGTGCCAGCCAGGACAGGTTGAGACTAGCCTGCCTTAGTGCTGAAGCTCCACTGACTGGTCTTTTAATGGCCCGGTCGGCGGTGCTGACTGGAGCAGCCAAGGGTGCCTTTTTGACTGGGTGCTCCAGTTGAAAACTGGAAACCTGGTCACTTCTAGTTTATATACTCAAATTAAGCCTGTTTACTTACACCAGTCTTTCCACTCCCAGTTTCTGCAGCCTGTTGGGGGGGAGGGGGGGAGAAGAGAAGTTTCAGAAGCTACATTATATTGCTCCATAATACAACTTTACCAATTATTTAAAATTTATAATAACTTAAAATAAATAGTGAAATAAGTGAATATAAGTTTTTCTATAGTACACATCAGTATAGGTTAAGTGCTTTCCAGGTAAGTTAGATCTTGATAGTAAGATTTCCAGTAGACTTTCTGCTTTTTCTTGATTATAGGAGCTGCTGACTAGTTTTTTTTGTTTTTTAAACATAATATATATTTTTAACATACTGATCTGGTTATGATGGAAGTGCTCTCAAAAAGAAGGGTCTTTCAACACATAATAAAGAAGTACTCCATAAGAAGAGATTCCCTCTACTGCAAGTGTTCAATTGCTTCTCTCTTCACTGAAATGCAACCTGCTACGTACTATTTTTCTGCTCATTGGACATTCACCACTCAAGGTGTCTGTTTTTCAACATTGTTGTACTGCATGCATACAGTTTGTGAAGTGCTCTCGTGTCCTGTACAACGAAAGCCACTGCATTTGTGTAATGTAATATTACTAAAGGCACCCAGGAGGGACTGTGTAGATGGGCGGGATGAACAATACTACTTGTGAGAGTCTCCTTTAGTTATCCAGAAATAATAGTATCCTAAAGCACTCAAATTCTTTAAAGAGGTGTGAATTTAAGCAATAACTTCAAAGCTTGATTTTAATCAATTTAATGGTGGATGGAATGCTTAAATTACAAAAAAATTAAAAGCCCAAGAAAAAAAAATACCCCAAACAGTGGTGTATTAAAAGAGGACACATTTTAAGATAATTTATTTCTCTTTAGATTTCTAAAATACAAGAACAAATCCTATATTCTTTGTGCCCTTTTGGCGATACAAAATACAATATAAAGGATGACTCCATTATTATTGCTTTTGTTTCACCATTTCAGAGCAAGAGCTCTGAAAACATTAGTAAACTAATGATTCATTATGTCTGTAACATAAGACATGGGCAGCATTCTCCCCCATAAATGTAAACAAACGTGTTTGTCTTAGCTATTGGCTGAACAAGAAGTAGGACTGAGTGGACTTGTAGGCTCTGAAGTTTTACATTAAGGTTTTGTTTTTGAGTGCAGTTATATAAAAAAATTCTACATTTGTAAGTTACACTTTCACGATAAAGAGATTGCACTAACGTATTGGTAGGAGGTAAATTAAAAATACACTGTAAAAAGATGAAATTGCAAATATTTGTAATGAAATGTAAATAATCCATCTACTGTACATTTAATTTTAAAATTGTAAGGCCATGAATTTTATTTCTGTGTAAACTGAACAGTTTAACATACATACCATAAGCACATCACCACCTCCTAGAATCAACGGGATAGACTCAGCTTGAATATCTGTGGGAAGACTGTAAAACCCTCAGTGTGAAACACAAGAGCTGACAGAGTAAAATGTCAGTCCCCTTGCATATCAGTTTACAGGAAGATTGTAATTGCAAAAGGAGGTCAAATTAACCAATTTAGTCAGTGTCCTGAAGTATTCAAACCTGCAATGTATTAATTTTGTCCATACAAGTGGAAATGTATTCAAAGAAAACTGAACTAGAAGCTGGAAACAGGGAGAAGCCACAATTATGCAACCAACCATTCAACTTCATTGGCAGCAGAATGAGACAAGCTAGCAAATGACCTGCATAACATCTGAAACCCAAGTTTGAAAACCACTAACTTCAGTGATTAAGATATTCTAGTTATCTGCTTCAGTAAACTCACCATAAGTACAATGAAAGTAAGGAGGAAAAAAAGCTTTTTGCAGAGAAAAGGCATCATAACATTGGCTGCAATCAAGATCTTACTCCTGACTTCCCCAACCTGGCTAACATCAGCTCTGCAATTACATTTATCAGATTTTCCAATCATTCGTAATAAAAGGAATACAAGAGATGCAACCGAAGATGCGGATAAAAAGGAAAAGACATGTATCTTTGCTGTTAAGTGAATAGAGAGACTGGATATTTCAGAAACTAAATTACACATCACTGAGACAAAATTTTGATGGAGATCTCCAGCTTATTAGGTATCTAAGCACTCATACTTACAGCCAGTCCATCTCCTCCACAGCTTGAGCTATCTCTGGCATAACACCCATCTCTATCAGAAAAACAAATGCATGCATTAGATATATCATAAGTCTGATGGCATTATTTTCAAGTGCCAACCCTTCATGCAGTTCCAAAAAAGTGTTTTTATATTTTTGTCACAGTACCGTCTCTTCTTTAGTACCAAAATGTTTTGCTTGAAATACGTTACTTTGTCCATTTCCTCTGTTGCGGTTGACAAGTGAAGATGGCGGGACTCGGAGTTCTTTACCCCCTATCTTTTTAGTGCCAAATTTTACCCTCGATGTGCAAGTGTGTCTCCACCTTGACATCAATGTGAACTGCATGTGCATAGCGGAGGGCAGAATTTTTCTATGCTCCAAAATCTCAACTCGGACCACGACAGAGATGCAAGTTATTTTCTAAAGAGCAAAGCTACCCAATATTATATAGGAAATCAGGTTTTTAGATGTTAGACCTTTACTCCTCCTTTAGCAAGCACTAAAAGTGCCAAGATGGAAGAGGCTAGGAGTACTGCCACTGAAGGGCGCTCAGCCATAAAATAGGAAGCACGATATCACATCACTCTACAGTGGCTTTGTCCAATTAAATGTAAACTAACAGAGGTCCCATTTAAGTATTTTTACAGTAACACTCCCAAAATGAAGACATTTCTGCAACACAAACAGAAAGGTCTGTTTCCTATCACGTCCCAAACTCTCATTACTCCAGCATGAATGAAGACCGGAACACAGTTGCAATGAGTTTACCAATGCTGATAGGTCAGTGTGAAATAAAAGTTTTTGCCCACTTCCAATTCTGCTACAGAGGATTTTAAAAGAAAACTATCAGAAGACACACCAACTTCTGTGTCTGGTGGTTATGAGTTATGCACAGTGAACAGGGCACACTCATAAGTTGATGGATGGACTCCATTACTTTCCCTCATGCAGTTCAATAAGGTGAATGAGGTGCAAAGATCTAACCAAACTCATTGATTGCATCACGTTGTCAAGCTGATTCTTCAGCTTCTGACCCACCTCTCTGCATGCAATTGCTCTGCACTTAATTCTCTTATATCTAAACATGAAATGTGCCCAAATTTTCGAAGGCTAAGAATCAGAGGAATAAACAGTTATCTGAAGGGAAGGGCCTGGCTAATTGGGCATTCACAGTAGGCAAGCATTGACCCAACCATGACATGTAAGCAGCCAAAAAACCTCCCTCCCCTCAACACCAAGTTTTAAAACTATTCTAATCATTGTTGCATCTCAGCACCACTGTGACATATGAGTAAGCCACTTTCATATCTTAGTGCTATGTTTAAGTTGCTAGTGTCCTTTTAAACCAAAGTACTTCTATTTAAGAAAAAGTTAAATATTCTACATTTCTTTTTGAACAGTAAAAGGAATGACCTTAATTTCCTGAACAGTTAAATAAAACACACTCAATTTGAAATTCTAACTATATTTTCATGTTGCCTGCTCATAAATGCAAAACTTGATGCCGAATTTAAAGAATTGTGAGGCAAACTACAATACTCAAGAAAGATGTGCAAACTCCTAGCAAGGAATGGCTATGCTTAGCTGTACCAAAGCACTATCATGATTGTATCTAGTTTAACTCTAATAATTGAAGACCACATAAACAATGTGACAGTCTCAAGTAATGAGGTTTCACAAAAGCAACGGTAGGTCCCTCCCTTCTCAAAAAAGAGATGATGATTTTACCAGCTAAACTCTCACCATAAAGTCATGAAATTTTGGCCTCCTCTTTGTATCATTATATCTAATTCCTGGATTAAAGTTATGAAAACTTCATGATATGGAGAAGAATCTCTGATTTATTCAATGGTGTCCAAAGATACAGTTAGCATTACAGGAGAGTCTGAAGGAGTCTACAGTAAATCTCTGCAGTGAGAGTATAACTAAAGTACCAAATATCAGAAGTCTTCTTGTGACTACGATTTTGTTTTCCTTGATAATTTTCATCTGTCAGCATAAACATATGTCAAGATTCCACACAATTATGTTATTTGAATGTATTAGAAGAGTACTCAGACCAGGGGTGGACACCTGCCAGTATAAAATAAAAAAATAGCCGCAGTCCACTGTCCTGCGCAATTCAGTTATCATTAAACCCCACTTACAGAACACTGAAGTCATGGGGGGAGAAGGGGGATCTGACAGATATTTAAATGGTATAACCTCTTATAGTGAGCACCTACTTGAAAAACCCACAGCCCTTCTACTGCTATATCAAAAGCTACCCCCTTAATTTAATTAACACTAATTTATAACAAATCAAATTATATAATGATTATTACACGCAACCGCAGCCAGCTTGGCCTAGGCCCTTATGACCCCTGTGAGGGAAGAAAGCTCGCCATCCTCAACCCCACGGCGAGGGGCAGCAATTTCCTACAGGCTGCGGTTACTGACACCGACTTTCATTGTTTTTCTTACGTCCTCATCACAAGCTGTTACCCCCGTAAGAACCCAAGCCCTCCTCGGCCTGTGACCTACACCAGCCCCTCGGACTAAGCGTGGCGAGGAAAGCGGGCTGCCCGAGGCCCCTGCGCGACGGGCCTGAGCCAGGGCAGATCCTGCCTGCCCGGGGACGCCTACGCCCGGCTACCTTGGGGACCATGTAACGACAGACCGGGCATTACAAGGGAGTCTGCTGCTCCCCATCGGAGCCTCCGGGCTGGGCCCTTGGCTCCAGCTCGCCCACGGTGAGCCCGCCTCTCCACTCCCCGAGCAGCAGCTCCTGCCGCACCCGCTGCCTGCGCAACCGCCGGCCGCCCCCTACCCCGGTGCCCCATACCAGAGAAAGCCGCCATCTCGGCGCCACGCAGACTCCTGCCTTTGCGGCCCGCTGCCCAGAGCGCGAAGAGCCGGTCCCCACGCCTTATCCCTCCGGGCTGCTCCGCGGCCAGACCGCACCGGTTCCGGCTGCGGAAATCACCCGGCCTGCGCTGAGTCCGACCTGAGCCCCGACACGAGCCGAACCGAGTGTCTGTCCTGAACCGTGACCTGGGACTCCAGCCATGGCCCAAACCCCGAGCCCGATCCGAGCCCGCTCCCTGAGCGAGCCAGTGGCTTGAGTTGTAACCCGGATCGCTGGCTACCGACCAACTCCGAAGCGGAGTTCCTGGTCTGGATCCTCACCCTGTACCCTGTCCTGTCTGACCCCGAGCCGACCTGCCCTGACTGACTCCAATCCCTCTAATCCCCGGACATGCCCCAACTGACCCCCCGACCAGTCCCGACTGACCACGAACCCTGCACCGAATCCGAACCCAAACGGAGACTAACCAAACCGTGACCATTACGTGAATTTTAAATCGGCTGGTAAGCCTGAGACCATAAACCAAACAGAGCCCAAGTTCTGAACCCTCATTCAGACTCAGTGATGCCCACACCAAGAGTTCAAAACTGAAGAGTCAGGCTCCCAAATCTGAAATTATTAATTTGGAAAAATGGTTCTTTTTGCCACAATTTCAGGGTAGCTGCACTCTGTGCTCCAAGAAGGGCACTCGCTCTAGACCTAATGTACTCATAACTAAGGGGGAAACCCAGCTGTGAGTTTTGAAAGACTAAAACCTACCAGAGCCCTAGGTTGGAGTTGGGGGTGACTACTAGTAACCTTTATAGCATACATGTAGATAGATTTTATTATTGTTTTACTATGTTTTCTCCATAAAATTTTTACCTTAAGAATAAATGTGCTTGCTTAGAAGAATCTGTGTGGTAACTGATAACTACAGACCATAGGTCTCATCAAGAAAGTGAAGTGCAATCACTTGCCTTTTTAGGCAGTCTGTTTTGCAGCGGTTATCACAGTGTACAGCAAGCATCTGCACTGCCTTAAAATCCCTGTTAGGAGGGAGCAAGACACCAGTCTCTGCCCAAGAGAGATGATGACTTGGAAGCCTAGAGTGAGTGTCCTTCTTGAAGTTGAACTTACACATGTACAAAAAAACTGCATTCAAAAATAAAACTATGTAAAACTGTAGAGCCTACAAGTCCACTCAGTCCTATGTGTTCAGCCAACCACTCAGACAGTGCTGAAAATTTTTCGCTCAGGGGAGTGAAAAAACACCCCCCTGAGCACAGCAAGTTTCAGGGCTGTAAAACGCCAGTGTAGACAGTGCACCAGCGCTGGTAGCTGCACTCCCAGAGCTGGTAGCTACGCCCCTCCTGGAGATGGTTTTTTTAGAGCGCTGGGAGAGCTCTCTCACAGATAAGCCCTTAGATCCAAGATAAGCCCTTAGATCCAAAACCAGAATGAAGGCTGGGCAGATCAGCCATTTCTTTATAGCTCAGGCATTTGATCTTGGTCTTCTGTAACAGCTAATCAGCAGACAGTCACTCTTACCTCAGGGCATAGCTTCTAAAGGCTGGGTTTTGGGGTAACTGGAGTTGGGGAATTTGCATTGTCCTCTCCCTAGGGATTCCCTAGGAAATCCACTTAACACTTATTGTCCTGGGATTGCCAACTTTCTAATCTCACAAACCCCAACACCTAATCTCACAAACCCCAACACCCTAGCCCTGCCCCTTCTCCGAGGCCCCGCCCCCACTCACTACATTCCCCCTCCCTCGGTGGCTTGCTCTTGCTCACCCTCACTCACTTTCCATGGCCTGGGGCGGGGGGTTGGGGTGCAGGAGAGGGTGAGGACTCTAAATGGGGGTGCAGGTTCTCATGTGCAAGAGGGGGCTCTGGTTTTGCGGGGCTCAGGGTTGGGTTACAGGAGACGATACGGGCTCTGGGGTGGAGCCAGGGATGAGGGGTTTGGGGTGCAGGAGGCGGCTCCGGGTTTGTGGGGGCTCAGAGCTGGGGCAAGGGTTCGGGCTTGGGTTTGGGGCACAGCCTTACCTGGGGTGCCTCCCAGTCAGTGGTGCAGTGGGGCTAAGGCAGGCTGCCTGCCTGTCCTGGCTCTGTGCTGCACCCTGGAAGTGGCCAGCAGGCCCAGCTCCTAGGTGGCAAGGGAAGGAGGCTCTGCGGCACGTGCTGCTCTCGCCTGCAGGCACCGTCCTCCCCCCCCCGCCCCCCAGCTCCCATTGGCCGGAAAGCAGCCAATGGGAGTGTGGAGCTGGTACTCGGGCAGTGCATGGAGTCTTGTGTGCCCCCCGCCTAGGAGCCAGACTGGCTGGCTGCTTCAAGGGTGCAGTGCGGTGCCCCAGGACAGGTAGGGGACTAGTTTGCCTTAGCCCTGCCACACTGCCGACCGGGATTTTAACGTCCTAGTCAGCGGTGCTGACAGAGTTGCCAGGGTCCCTTTTTGACTGGGTATTCTGGTCAAAAACTGGACACCGGGTCACCCTGCTTGTCTGGCACATTTTTAATATAGTCTTTTGAAGTCCCAGGTCTCACATCTGTCACATCTCCCCCCTGGAGGGGTTACATACAATCGCAGCCCAAAATAATACATAAACCGTACATACTATAATATGGTCTTCCAAAGATATTGGAGGAAGTTGTATTATCTGTCACACTTTTTATTTGCCCTTTGTTTTTTATCCGTTAGGATACATTCATATCAAATTTTCAGTTTTTTTTCCATAACCATGAGGGCTAGAATCATACCTTTATCACTCAAATTAAAGATGAGATTCTCACATAAGCACACAATTCTGGGAGCTGGGGTTTTAAGAAAAAATACCAAATATAACAAAAATTGCAATAAAATGTAGAGAATTAGTAATACTGCTCATCTAACCCAAATCTGAAATTGAACTCTTTACCTGAACCTAAACCCAAACTATCTGTTTACAATTAATATTTTGTCTTTAAATTATACAGTTATTATTATTATACTTATGAGGAGAGGCTGAGGGAACTGGGATTGTTTACTCTGCGGAAGAGAAGAATGAGGGGGATTTGATAGCTGCTTTCAACTACCTGAAAGAGGGTTCCAAAGAGGACGGATCTAGACTGTTCTCAGTGGTAGCAGATGACAGAATGAGGAGTAATGGTCTCAAGTTGCAGTGGGGGAGGTTCAGGTTGGATATTAGGAAAAACTTTTTCACTAGGAGGGTGGTGAAACACTGGAATGTGTTACCTAGGGAGGTGGTGGAATCTCCTTCCTTAGAATTTTTTAAGGCCAGGCTTGACAAAGCCCTGTCTGGGATGATTTAGTTGGGGATTGGTCCTGCTTTGAGCAGGGGGTTGGACTAGATGACCTCCTGAGGTCCCTTCCAACCCTGATAGTCTATGATTCTATGAAGGGGCTCAGTAGGGGGCGCTCTCCCCAGCAGTCTGTGCTGGCCCCAATGCCCAGGGTGGCGCTAGGGGGCATGTGCTGCAGGGAGTGGGGCAGGGCTCAGCTGGGGACACTGGGTGGGTCTATAGGTTTAATTTCAGTTTAATCTCTGTTATATTTTTGCAGTTATATTCAGATCAGTTCAATTTAATATAGTTTGTTTATATGATGATAACGATTTTCTGGTTTCTCTTATTTTGAACATGTACATTACAGTGGTTAGCTCATTTTTTATCTAATCTATCTTCTTCTTCATCATAGAATCATAGAATCATAGAATATCAGGGTTGGAAGGGACCTCAGGAGGTCATCTAGTCCAACCCCCTGCTCAAAGCAGGACCAATCCCCAATTAAATCATCCCAGACAGGGCTTTGTCAAGCCTGACCTTAAAAACTTCTAAGGAAGGAGATTCTACCACCTCCCTAGGTAACGCATTCCAGGGTTTCACCACCCTCCTAGTGAAAAAGTTTTTCCTAATATCCAACCTAAACCTCCCCCACTGCAACTTGAGACCATTACTCCTTGTCCTGTCCTCTTCTACCACTGAAAATAGTCTAGAACCATCCTCTCTGGAACCACCTCTCAGGTAGTTGAAAGCAGCTATCAAATCCCCCCTCATTCTTCTCTTCTGCAGACTAAACAATCCCAGTTCCCTCAGCCTCTCCTCATAAGTCATGTGTTCCAGACCCCTAATCATTTTTGTTGCCCTTCGCTGGACTCTCTCCAATTTATCCACATCCTTCTTGTAGTGTGGGGCCCAAAACTGGACACAGTACTCCAGATGAGGCCTCACCAATGTCAAATAGAGCGGGATGATCACGTCCCTCGGTCTGCTCGCAGTGCCCCTACTTATACATCCCAAAATGCCATTGGCCTTCTTGGCAACAAGGGCACACTGCTGACTCATATCCAGCTTCTCGTCCACTGTCACCCCTAGGTCCTTTTCCGCAGAACTGCTGCCTAGCCATTCGGCCCCTAGTCTGTAGCGGTGCATTGGGTTCTTCCTTCCTAAGTGCAGGACCCTGCACTTATCCTTATTGAACCTCATCAGATTTCTTTTGGCCCAATCCTCCAATTTGTCTAGGTCCCTCTGTATCCTATCCCTGCCCTCCAGCGTATCTACCACTCCTCCCAGTTTAGTATATCCGCAAATTTGCTGAGAGTGCAATCCACACCATCCTCCAGATCATTTATGAAGATGTTGAACAAAACCGGCCCCAGGACTGACCCCTGGGGTACTCCACTTGACACCGGCTGCCAACTAGACATAGAGCCATTTATCACTACCCATTGAGCCCGACAATCTAGCCAACTTTCTACCCACCTTATAGTACATTCATCCAGCCCATACTTCTTTAACTTGCTGACAAGAATACTGTGGGAGACCGTGTCAAAAGCTTTGCTAAAATCAAGAAACAATACATCCACTGCTTTCCCTTCATCCACAGAACCAGTAATCTCATCATAGAAGGCGATTAGATTAGTCAGGCATGACCTTCCCTTGGTGAATCCATGCTGACTGTTCCTCATCACTTTCCTCTCCTCTAAGTGCTTCAGAATTGATTCCTTGAGGACCTGCTCCATGATTTTTCCGGGGAGTGAGGTGAGGCTGACTGGCCTGTAGTTCCCAGGATCCTCCTTCTTCCCCTTTTTTAAAAATTGGCACTACATTAGCCTTTTTCCAGTCATCCAGGACTTCCCCCGTTCGCCACGAGTTTTCAAAGATAATGGCCAATGGCTCTGCAATCACAGCCGCCAATTCCTTCAGCACTCTCGGATGCAACTCGTCCGGCCCCATGGACTTGTGCACTTCCAGCTTTTCTCATAGTCCCTAACCACCTCTTTCTCCACAGAGGGCTGGCCATCTATTCCACATGTTGTGATGCCCAGCGCAGCAGTCTGGGAGCTGACCTTGTTCATGAAGACAGAGGCAAAAAAAGCATTGAGTACATTAGCTTTTTCCACATCCTCTGTCACTAGGTTGCCTCCCTCATTCATTAAGGGGCCCACACTTTCCTTGGCTTTCTTCTTGTTGCCATCATACCTGAAGAAACCTTTCTTGTTACTCTTGACATCTCTCGCTAGCTGCAACTCCAGGTGCGATTTGGCCCTCCTGATTTCATTCCTACATGCCCGAGCAATATTTTTATACTCTTCCCTGGTCATATGTCCAACCTTCCACTTCTTGTAAGCTTCTTTTTTATGTTTAAGATCCGCTAGGATTTCACCGTTAAGCCAAGCTGGTCGCCTGCCATATTTACTATTCTTTCGACACATCGGGATGGTTTGTCCCTGTAACCTCAACAGGGATTCCTTGAAATACAGCCAGCTCTCCTGGACTCCTTTCCCCTTCATGTTAGTCCCCCAGGGTATCCTACCCTTCCGTTCCCCGAGGGAGTCGAAGTCTGCTTTCCTGAAGTCCAGGGTCCATATCCTGCTGCTTACCTTTCTTCCCTGTGTCAGGATCCTGAACTCAACCAGCTCATGGTCACTGCCTCCCAGATTCCCATCCACTTTTGCTTCCCCCACTAATTCTTCCCGGTTTGTGAGCAGCAGGTCAAGAAAAGCTCCCCCCCAGTTGGCTCCTCTAGCACTTGCACCAGGAAATTGTCCCCTACGCTTTCCAAAAACTTCCTGGATTGTCTATGCACCACTGTATTGCTCTCCCAGCAGATATCAGGAAAATTAAAGTCACCCATGAGAACCAGGGCATGCGATCTAGTAGCTTCTGCGAGCTGCCGGAAGAAAGCCTCATCCACCTCATCCCCCTGGTCTGGTGGTCTATAGCAGACTCCCACCACTACATCACTCTTGTTGCTCACACTTCTAAACTTAATCCAGAGACACTCAGGTTTTTCTGCAGTTTCGTACCGGAGCTCTGAGCAATCATACTGCTCCCTTACATACAGTACTACTCCCCCACCTTTTCTGCCCTGCCTGTCCTTCCTGAACAGTTTATAACCATCCATGACAGTACTCCAGTCATGTGAGTTATTCCACCACGTCTCTATTATTCCAATCACGTCATAATTCCTTGACATCACCAGGACCTCCAGTTCTCCCTGCTTGTTTCCAAGGCTTTGTGCATTTGTATATAAGCACTTGAGATAACCTGCTGATTGCCCATCATTCTCAGTATGAGGCAGGAGCCCTTCCCTCACAGACATCCCTGCCTGTGCTTCCTCCCGGTATCCCGCTTTCCCACTTACCTCAGGGCTTTGGTCTCCTTCCCCCCGGTGAACCTAGTTTAAAGCCCTCCTCACTAGGTTAGCCAGCCTGCTCGCAAAGATGCTCTTCCCTCTCTTCGTAAGGTGGAGCCCATCTCTGCCCAGCACTCCTCCTTCATGGAACACCATCCCATGGTCAAAGAATCCAAAGCCTTCTCTCCGACACCACCTGCGTAGCCATTTGTTGACTTCCACGATTCGACGGTCCCTACCCAGGCCTTTTCCTTCCACGGGGAGGATGGATGAGAACACCACTTGCGCCTCAAACTCCTTTATCCTTCTTCCCAGAGCCACGTAGTCCGCAGTGATCCGCTCAAGGTCATTCTTGGCAGTATCATTGGTGCCCACGTGGAGAAGCAGGAAGGGGTTCATCATCATGTTCTGCCTTGCTTTTGGGTAATAAATCACCATGTTCTGCCTTGCTTTTGGGTAATAAAATATGATACTAGTGCAATTATTTTTAAAAAGATGCAGTGCCCATGTGAAGCCCTTGCAGAGCTCCTTGACAGATTGGAGCCTGTAGCTCTGAAGGAAAAATTTACTGTGAACTTCATATAGTTCCTGTAAACTGTGAACATTGGACTGATGCACTGCTGATGTTACCGTTTTACCTTGCTAAACATAATTCACCTAAAAAATATTCAGCAAAATAAACAATGATTAATCAGTAGTAATTTCTTCTCAAATGATACTATTTCCTTAATGTTTAACACAAGCTGTCTAACAGCATAGAGTGCTAGGTCTTGTAATTTCACAGTTTTGTCAGTATCTAAAACTAGACCACACAGCTAACTACAAATTAAAAAAAGGTTATTAAAATCATGCTAAAAATAGAAAATAAGATTAGCAGTGAGGTGTGATCTGATTTTCTTTCTGTCCTAAGAAGTCTTCATTACTGAAAAATACTATACACACAATTTTTTTTAAATTACCGTTTAATTTATTAACTTATTTGTGTTTTGCTCCTAAACTAATGCTACCTGTCCCAATGATTTTGCGTTCTAGGGTGCTGATCCTGTAACATGACCATGGAGGTGGTAGACCTCTGTGCCTAAGCAAAGCAATGCTGATCCACTGGGGCCTGAGGCCAAGCTCCTGAAAGGTATTCAGACCCTTAACTTTAAGCATTATTTCAAATTCACAGGTTGGTTACTATTAAAAGACAGCTCCCTAGAGAAACCTTTAAGGACCTGGCCATGCTGGGACCTTTGGAAAGCATTTTGGCCCCATCTCTCTACAGAGCAAAAGGCTTTAGGATGAGCCCAGCTTGCTCTACGCAGACAGCAGCAGAGCGAAAAGGGTTAAACACCTCTCTCTTCCTCCCCCCGCCCGCTGGGAGGAGGTTTGTCCGCTGCCGGGCGCCGTAGTGGCTGCAGCTGCGATCCGGGTCCGGGCTGAGCATGGCCGCTACCTGGGGGAGCTGGGAGGAGGAGGTGGCCGCCGATGTCAGTGGGGAAGAGGAGGAGAACATCCTCTACGACCTGCTCATCAACACCGAGTGGCCGCCGGAGACCGAGGTGCAGGTCAGTCCTCCCCGCGCCGGCTGGGAATGACCGCAGGTGGGGGCGGGGGGGAGGATGGCCACGTAGAGCCCTGGCGGGGGGAGGGAAAAGGGGCGTGTGAATGGCAGGGTCCCGTCCCCCCCCCCCGCGCATAGCGGGGCGTGGTGGGGGCTCTGGCTCACGTTGGGGCACCTTGCACGGATGAAACTTGCAGACACGCAGCAAAACCCTTCAGCCGGACAACATGAGCCCAAGACCTAACGTGAATCCTGAGTGAGGGGATTTCTTCTCTCCAAGCTACACGCTGCCGAGGCCACCCTTACATGCAGCGGATCATAAATCTATAACGAGCAGCCAGGGCAGGGACAAAACACCTGTAGCGTGCCCCTGAATGCTGCATTCAGTGAGAGGGAGAAGTGAGTCCCCTCCAGTTTGTCATCTCACTTTTGCAGGTTTGCTGTTTCAGTCACAGGTGCTGGAGCAATGTTTGGGTGCTGAAAGCAGTTGAATGCAACTGTAAACCCTGTATATAATGGAAATCACTTCAAGCCAGGGGATGCTGCTGCTAAACCCCCCCCCCCCCCAGCACTCCTAGTTCTAGCACCTATGGTTTTAGGGGTTTTTTTTTTTACATCTGTCCTTTTTATACCATTAACAAGTATTGATTAGGTTTTTACTTTTACAAAACATACAGAAGGTTGTTAGGGAGAAGTATTCATTGTGTAATTTACTTTGGGCCTGATCTCCAGAAACATTAAGTGCTCACAGACCAAAGGACTCAGAGGGAGCTGCCCTTATGAAAACCAGGCCCTCTGTCAAGTAAACAGTGTGTGATGCAAATGAAATGATTTCCTATTAAAGCTCTGGCTGGGCTTGATACATCTGCAATGTGAACTGGGTGGGGAGGTGTCATAAATATAAAGGGAAGGGTAAACCCCTTTAAAATCTTTGTGTCTCCCTTCCTCCTTTGTATTTCATTGCTTGCCCTGTTAAGTAATCTCTGGCTTTAACCTTTGGAGGTGCTGAGTGTCCTCATCTCTCACTGAAGTCACATTGGGGAAGGAAGAGGGGGTGTCATAAATATAAAGGGAAGGGTAAACCCCTTTAAAATCCCTCCTGGCCAGAGGAAAACTCCTCTCACCTGTAAAGGGTTAAGAAGCTAAAAGTAACCTCGCTGGCACCTGACCAAAATGATCAATGAGGAGACAAGATACTTTCAAAAGCTGGGAGGAGGGAGAGAAACAAAGGGTCTCTGTCTGTCTATATGCTGTTTTTGTCGGGGATAGACCAGGAATGGAGTCTTAGAACTTTTAGTAAGTAATCTAGCTAGGTATGTGTTAGATTATGATTTCTTTAAATGGCTGAGAAAAGAATTATGCTGAATAGAATAACTATTTCTGTCTGTGTATCTTTTTTGTAACTTAAGGTTTTGCCTCGAGGGATTCTCTGTTTTGAATCTAATTCCCCTGTAAGGTATCTACCATCCTGATTTTACAAAGGGGATTTCTTTACTTCTATTTACTCCTATTTCTATTAAAAGTCTTCTTGTAAGAAAACTGAATGCTTTTTCATTGTTCTCAGATCCAAGGGTTTGGGTCTGTGGTCACCTATGCAAATTGGTGAGGCTTTTTACCAAACCTTGTCCAGGAAGTGGGGTGCAAGGTTTTGGGAAGTATTTGTGGGGAAAGACGTTTCCAAACAGCTCTTCCCCAGTAACCAGTATTTGTTTGGTGGTGGTAGCGGCCAATCCAAGGACAAAGGGTGGAATATTTTGTACCTTGGGGAAGTTTTGACCTAAGCTGGTAAAGATAAGCTAAGGAGGTTTTCATGCAGGTCCCCACATCTGTACCCTAGCGTTCAGAGTGGGGAAGGAACCTTGACAGGAGGGCATAAAATACTTGGTGTGTTTACAGAGCTTGTCATGAGTAGATATCACGGCACAATTTGGTTAAGCATTATTTCAAATTCACAGGTTGGAAAATTGTAATTTGTTGAAGTTCTGTTTGTTCTGCGTAGACCACTAGAGAAACCTTGGCCCTTTTCTGTGGTCAGCAAATAGCGGCTTGCCCTTGTATCCTTGGGGACAAATTTTCCATCTCTTCTTTTTCTGTTCTTTCCCTCACTTTGTGCTGTCAGTTGTCCATCCGTCTGTCTTCCATCACAGAGGTTGCATTTTGGCTCTGAAGTTATTCCTTGTATTTATTATGTTGTGCTTTCAAATCCTGTGTGTGTAAAATTATACATACACACACGTATAAAATCATGCCAATTTTTGTAATTCCTTTGCCCCCTGCTTAAAACTGACTATTTGTTGAAAATATTTTCAGCTCGACATAGATACAGTTCAAACACTTCGTGATTTACTGATACTTCATGGAAACGTTTTATTTGGGAAATAATTGAGCAAAGAGCGTTCTTAGTATCCATGAACCGAGAAGCAGAAATTGGAACATTCCCATGAAAACTGTATTTTTATTTACTAAGTTCATTTGCACCTACTGCTTTTTTCAAGACATCTGTTAAATGAACAGTCACTGGAAATTGTGATATTGCCAATTAACGACTCAGAGGTCAGGTGGGCAATATGCTGTTGGTGAAGCTGAACAGTCAACCACATGCAATGTTAAATTAAAATATGAATAATTAGGGAGGGAGAGAGAAAACAGTACAGATGCAAACTGAGTAACTTCATGTGTAAAAAGCAGCAAGTCTGGGGAGGACCTAGATATAATGGCAAATGAGGGCCCTGAGCCAGTGATCAACTATGCTTATACAGGGATCTCCACAAACAGCGTTTATTGCAGAATTGGGGCCTAAATGAGCTCATGGTGCAATGTTATTTTTAGGGCTGTCGATTAATCACAGTTAACTAACACGATTAAAAAAATTAATTGCAATTACTTGCAGTTTTAGTCGCACGGTTAAACAATAGAATACCAATTGAAATTTATTAAATATTTTTGAATGTTTTTCTACATTTTCAAACATATTGATTTCAGTTACAATACAGAATACAAGGTGTACAGTGTTCACTTTATATTCTTTTTATTACAGATATTTTCACTGTAAAAATGATAAACAAAAGAAATAATATTTTTCAGTTCACCTCACACAAGTACCATAATGCAATTTCTTTTATTGTGAAAGTGCAACTTACAAATGTAGATTTTTCTTTTGTTAAATAACTGCACTCAAAAACAAAACAATGCAAAACTTTAGAGCCTACAAGTCCATTCACTACTAATTCTTGTTCAGCCAATCGCTAAGACAAACAAGTTTGTTTACATTTACGGGAGATAATGCTGCTTGCTGGCTTCTTATTTATGTCACCTGAAAGTGAGAACAGGCGTTTGCATGGCACTTTTATAGCTGGCATTGCAAGGTATTTATATGCCAGATATGCTAAACAGTCGTATGCCCCTTCATGCTTTGGCCACCATTCTGAAGGACATGCTTCCATGCTGCTGACGCTCGTTTAAAAAAATAATGTATTAATTACATTTTGGACTGAACTCCTTGGAGGAGAATAGTATGTCTCCTGCTCTGTTTTTCCCACATTCTGCCATATATTTCATGTTATGGAGTCTCAGATGATGACCCAGCACATGTTCGTTTTAGGGGCACTTACGCTGCAGATTTGACAAAATGCAAAGAAGGTACCAATGTGAGATTTCCATAGCTACACCAGTCGACCCAAGGTTTAAGAATCTGAAATGCCTTCCAAAATCCGAAAGGGATGAGGTGTGGAACATGCTTTCAGAAATCTTAAAACAGCAACACTCTGATGATGGAAACTACAGAACCCAAACCACCAAAAAAGAAAATCAGCCTTCTGCTGGTGGCATCTGTTTTAGATGACGAAAATGAACATGTTAGTCTGCACTGCTTTGGATTGTTATTGGGCAGAACTTGTCATCAGCATGGATGCACGTCCTCTGGAAGGGTGGTTGAAGCATGCAGGGACATGTGAATCTTTAGTGCATCTGGCATGTAAATATCTTGCGACGCTGGGTATAACCCTGCTATGCAAACACCTGTTTTCACTTTCAGGTATCATTATCTCCTGCAAATGTAAACAAACTTCTTTGTCTGAGTGATTGGCTGAAGAAGTAGGACTGAGTGGACTTGTAGGCTTTAAAGTTTAACATAGTTTTATTTTTGAATGCAGTTTTTTTGTACATTTGTAAGTTCAACTTTTATGATAAAAAGATTGCATTACAGTACTTGTATGAGGTGAATTGAAAAATGCTATTTATTTTGTTTTTTACAGCACAAATATTTGTAATAAAAAATAAAGGGAGCACTCTACACTTTGTGTTCTGTGTTGTAATTGAAATCAATATATTTGAAAATGTAGAAAACATCCAAAAACATTTAAACAAATGGTATTCTGTTATTAAAAGTGTGATTAATTGTGATTAATTTATTTAATCGCATGATTAATCAACATTTTTTTTCATTGCTTGATAGCCCTAGTTATTTTTCATAGCTTCTGACATACAGGGGAAACGCATTAATCATTAGAAAACACGAATAAAAATCTACCCTGACTGTTGAAATGCATAAAATATAGTGTTCCTTTGGTCCTTGAGGCTGGGCTATGTTTTTAGATGCAGGATGAAGTACAATATATTTTGAGCCAATTAACCTTTATATTGCACCTCTAATTTTATTAAATTGTCTTTCTTTCCTTGAAAGTTTGATAGTAAACTGAAACATTTTTGTTGATTAGAATTCCTTTTGCAGGTCAGTAAGCATAATTTCTAATCAAATTGGAAAACATTTTTCAAGGTGAATCCACTTTATTAAAGATTCTAGAAACAATTGAGGGAAAGGCAATAACTAATCTCAGTGGTCCAGCAAACATTTACACATGGGAATGGTCCCATTTACTTACTGTGAAAGTTTTCAAGATTGGGTCATAAGAACGTCCATAGTGGGTCAGACCAAAGGTCCATCTAGCCCAGTATCCTGTCTTCCGACAATGGCCATTGTGCAATGTAAAAATGGGAGGCTTTTTGAAAATTTAATTTTTGCAATTTCTTTCTTTGGAATTATTTTAGGTCATCTTAAAAAGGGTGTGGAGACTTTCAGGGAAGATAACATATGGTGCTAGAAATGTGTCCCCAACCTTTAAGGTCTTACGAGAGACCTTATGTATACTGATTGTTTCTCTGTAAATATTTTCTCAGGGTGATTCTGTTTCTGCCTACTTAGACTATGCTACAGTTTTAAGTAGATGATCACATGTTGTTTTTTTCCACAAGACTCCTGCCTCATTCAGTGCACAGTGGGAATGAATCAGAGTTGTGCCATGAACGAGACTGTTGACTGTAGGGGACCCCTACTTTTTTTTTTTTTTTTTTTTTTTTTTTTTTTTTTGCAGGAGTTGGAAAGTGTATAGTGATAGAGGCAAAGGACTGCAGGTGGAGAAAGGATGGTCATGTGGTAAAGACAGTGAATGCTGCCCTGGATAATTGGATTCTTGCCTTGCCTTTGCCACAGAGTTTCTATATGATGCTGGGCAAATACTGTAACTGAAACAAAACTTCCTAGGTGGCTGCTCTGCGTTCCAAATTTTTTCGCTGCCTAACTTGAAACATTTGCCATCTGACTTGCAGAAGTGTTGACTGTTCACAATACAACTAAAGTTAATAGGAGCTGTGTTCTGAATGTAGTAAATACTATAAAATGCTAAGAATTCTGAAAACTTAGGCATAGGTTTCTCAAAGTGGAAACCAAAAATTAGGTGACACTTTTGGCTTTAATCTCTGTGCTTCACTTCTCCACGTGAAAATGGTGACTATAATAAAACCACCTCACCTCACAGGAGTGTTGTGAAGATAAACTCATTAGTGTTTGTAAATAACTAAGATACTGTCATGAGAGCTCCATAGAAAAGCCCATGTGGGCTTTCTGTATTCAATGCAGGGTTTGGATGGTGTGTAGTAAATAATGCATGACGCCACACTACGAGGATAAAAAAGAAAATATTGAATAGTTAACCATTCACTGAACACTGCTCATTCTGTGCACTGAATGAGGCAGGGTCCTGTGGGGGGAAAATGTGTTTGATCATGTAATTTAAAGACTGCATGATAATGCTTATTGCATAAGGAGACTGAATTTTATGGTTGCCCAGGTAACCTTAATTCTGGCATTTCCTAACTTTTGAGTGTTTGACATTTCAACTTTTATGTTTTTTTAAGGTAATTTTTATGAATGTGGTTAGGCAGCCAACAAATATCAATGCTAAATGGATGTATTGTCATTGCAAAAGTAGATATGAGTCATGTAGAGATTTGCTTGAATAGAGTAAAATTTGAAGCTTGTCCGTCAAATATGAATGAATCAGAAAAGGAGGTTTCTTAATGGGTTGGAAGATGGGTTTCTCTGTAACTATATGGTGTATGTAATTCCCAGTGGAGCTACGTTAAAGGGAGAGTAAATTCTAGTGTTCCTAATATGAGAGTAAATTACTTACTTTTAGGGATTAAAAAACAGTTGAAGAACAAGAGTACATAGTTTAAGTTCAGAAGTGGATGGTGTAAATCTTCAAAAAAGTACTCTAAAAGTAATGGGGGAGACTTTCAAAAGTGCCCGTGGGATTTAGGAGCTGTTCACGACTCAGAATTTTTATTGGGACTTATGCTCTTAAATCCCTTGGGCACACTGTTTCTTTTATTCATCAGATTTCCCAAACAAAACTTTGTCATTTATTGTTACTGTAATGCTGTGTAGCAGGAGTGGCCAAACTTACTGACCCTCCGAGCCACATACAGTGGAGTTGCATCATACGCGCATTTAACTTACACAAATTCAACTATATGTGCTCGGCAAAAAAAAAAAGAAAAATAACAATAACTTGCAGCGATGGATTACTGTACAGGAGTTGACGGGAGAGCACTCAGGTCAATTTATCATGTCTAGACTAGACGCGATAAATCGACCCCCGCTGGATCGATTGCTGCCCGCCGATCCGGTGAACATCTCACTGTGCTGAGTGTGATTCTAGTGTTTAAAGATACGTATTTTTTGTACAACATGGCCCCTAAGTGCAAGCCAACTACTTCATCTGGTGCTCAACTGAAGAAACAGTGATCTGTTCCAATGCTGGAGGAAAAACTGGCTGTGTTGGACTTACTGAGAGACGGTATGTTGGTCTCCAACGTGGCGAGTATATATGGCTGCAACTAATCTAGCATCCGCGCCATCAAGATACACGAGAGAGAAATTCGTCAAGCTGTGGCATCAAGTGCTCCAACAACTGCTAAGGTGACAAGCCAGGTGCATGATAAGACTTTAGTGAAAACTGAAAAGGCATTAAACTTATGGCTGGAAGACATGAACCATAAACATGTGCCTATCGATGGAAACACGTTGTGAGAAAAGGCTCTTAGCCTCTACACGCTGTTCAAACCTGCCGCTGAAGAGGGACAGCCTTCTGATGAGAAGGAATTCAAAGCCAGCCAAGATTGGCTTAACTGATTTAGGAACTGCTTCAACCTCAAAAACGTGCAGACTACTGGTGAAGCTGCATATGCTAATGAAGAGGTAGCAAAAGCCTACCCCAAACAATTAAAGAAAATCATAGAAGAAAAGGGCTATCTTCTGGAACAAGTTTTTAATGCTGACGAGACTGGGCTCTTCTGGAAAAAAATGCCCAACCGCACTTACGCTTCGAAATCAGAAAGACAAGCCCCTGGCTTCAAAGCAGCTAAAGACCATGTTACTGTGTTATGTGGCAGAGTGGCTGGGCGTTTAATAAAGCTGGACTTGCTCTACAGGGCTGAAAATCCCCGTGCCCTAAAAGGCAAGAACAAAAATCTCCTGCCTGTGTTCTGACAATCAAATAAAAAGGCTTGGGTGACGGCAGCATTATTTCTGGATTGGTTCCACAAGTATTTCATTCCGGAAGTCAAGTGGTACCTTGAAGAGAAAGGATTTGCGTTTAAAGTGTTGCTGATCATACACAGTGCTCCTGGCCATCCTGAGGCACTCTGGTTTGCGCAAAACAACACTGAAGTCCTTTTTTCTCCCTTTTTTATTCTTTCATTCCTCTCTCTCTCTTTTTGGCTTTACGCGATTTTCGCCTTATGCACTGATTTTAGAACCTAACCCCCGCGTAAGATGTGACTCCACTGTACGGTAATCTTTAGAAGTTCGAGAGCTGCAAGACACACACACACACACACACACAACCTGCCCTGTGGGGCAGCACCTGTTAGGGTGCGGGGCTTCTCCCCTGATGCCCCCTTGCTGGGCTAAAGCCCTTAGTCCCCCTTCCTTCCCCCGAGTCCTACCGCCCCATTGCAGGGCAAAAGCCTCAAGTTCCCTCCTGCCCCGTCTTGTAGGTGAGGGGGGGGCGCTCTGGGAGCTGCACTTTAACTGTAAAAGAGCCACATATGGCTCACTGTTAGGGGGCTTATTCCTTCACCCACTTACTTCCCTGGTCCTTCTCGCATGAACAGAGAGCAACAATACCCGAAGTCCAAAGGTGCAAACAATTCGATGTTTATTGGGGTGAACTTCCAGCAAGCATGATTCCAGTTTCCTTCCTTAGTATCCTCCTTCCCAGCTCTGACACCACAAAGCCTTACACCTGTGTCCCTGTTCCCATTCCTGCCCTTAGCCAAACATGATTCCAACTTCCTTACTCCCATTCCCTGTTCCCATCTCCCCCTTTAGCAAAACATGATTCCAATTTTCTTACCCCCATTCCCTGTTCCCATCTCACACACCCACATGCCCACCCCCACCCACACCCCAGTCTCTTCCTCATTGACTACAGATTATATAGTAAAACTTGAGTTCTGCTTAGCTATACCTTAACCAATCATTTTCCTGAAATTTAACTAACCAATCCTAACATATTGTAACATGATTATGTAACCAATTATATCCCACCACCTCAATTAGTTTACACCCAGCAAAATTAATTATACAGCAGACAGGAACAATCACAGAACCAGACAGAGATTATACAGACAAACAACAGCAAAGTGGGAACTATAATGACAAAACAATGCAGAAGTGAGGATTTCACATCCCAGCTATTGATAAGTGAGTTCTTGCCAGACAGGATGCTATCAAACTAAGTTTCCTTTTACATTTTCTAGGCACTTCCCTTTCTCTGGAGGTGATAGGAATACAATCCTGTCCTGATAGTGCCTAACAGCCCAATAGCACCTTATTTCAATGTGACTAGTTTGGAATGTGAGGATGTGACCGTTCGCTTCCCAGCTTATGGCTGCCTCTGCTGCTTAGCCAAAGGCCTTAGCCTAAGAACAGGGCCTCAGACTGTCACAGTAAGAGAAGGCCCTTACACCAGCAGACAGTGATTTTGATTCTTTCTTTTATACCTCTATCACTAGCCAAGTGATAAGAATACACCTAAATTCTTAGCGTATAGGCCTTTACAGACAGGCCTGAATATCTATATCCTAACACTCACGAGCAACAGTTTGGCCACACCTGCTATACAGAAACGGCGGTCACATTGCTGCCTTGCTGATGAACCTTTACCGGGCAAATTGTTTATTGGGGCAGCTGTGTGTACTCCTCCTTTCAGCTCACCCACACTGAGACACAACAAAGAGGCATTCTAAAGAGCTGTTGACACTGTAAAAATATTTCTTTAAAAGGCTTTGCAAACATTAAATAAAAAGAGTATCTACCTAGGCCAAGATTTTCAAATTGGGAGCCTAGGACTTAGGTGTCTGAATATGCATGCATTTAGACATGTAACAAGTGGCCTGATTTTTCAGAAGTGCTGAATATCCCACAGTTCCTATTGATCTCAAAATATGGACTTGGAAACCTGACTATGGGCATTCATTTTTGAAAAGCATAGCCTTAAATATTTTTTAAAAAAATTCTTACCTCTGTCACTGGCATGATTGTCATAAAACAATCTGCTCCATTAACCTAGTCGTTGACCTAAGAGTAGTTGTACTTCCTTCCTTCACTCTCCTTCAGTTTGTGGTGCTATGAGATTTTGACTAGAGAACGACAACCATATGTGAATGAAGAATGACTTTAAGCCAGTGGCTTTCAAACTTTTTTTCATTTGCAGACCCCTAAAAAACTTTAAATGGAGTTGCGGGCCCCTTTGGAATCTTAGACATAATCTCCGGATTCCCAGGGGTCTGTGGACCACAGGTTGAAAACCACTGCTTTAAGCTCTGCTTGTGATTTCTTCCTTTCCTCTTTATCTGTGTTGTCCCTCTGTTCTTACTCCTTTTCACTTCTTCCTCCTTCCTTTTTTTTTTTCTTTGAGAAGTAGTCTCATCCTCTTTTTATGGGCAAGAGCACTTATCCCAAGTTCTGTTGTCTCTCCCCTCTCTTTGGATCTCCCTTTTGATTGTATGTACTTTTTCCTTGCTTGGTTCTTTCCTGTAATGCTTTCCCTTTTGTCCTGGCTGATTATATTGCTTCCTTCTCTTGCTATGTAGGTCTCCTGCACTGCTCCTTTTTGCTTGAGATAGAAACCATGAGTTCTCTGTATGCCATTCAGTGGATGCAAAATGGAGCATAGTGACATTGCTGCAGAAGTAGAGTATTAGTGAGATTATGTGGGAGAAGGAAAGGTGGAAGAAGGGTACTGGGGAGAGAAAATGGTCTGTAAATAGGTGTTTTACTTGGCAGAAATACATATAGAAAGGGACCTGTTGCTATAAAAGTTCTTGCTCTTTCACGTAAGCCTTTTGACCCAGAGACTTTTTCTCATGCACAATCAGAATGCAGTGCACCAATGACAGCACATTGAACAATTGTATCCTATGATAATGTTCTGTTTTTATTACAATTTGGCACATACTGAATGTTCAGTTATACAGTCTCTTAGCTTTTGCAGTTTAATATGGAATTGGGAATGGTCAAAATTAAATGAGAAGTTTTTAGAGGAGCAGAGGGTTTATCAAGTGCATTCACTGAGTATGTACATGAATATTGGATTGTTCAGATGTTACACGATTAATGTATTGTTGTAATTGCAGCCAAGAGGCAACAAAAAACATGGTGCATCCTTTATCATCACTAGAGCAATTACAGGTAAATATGACTTATTTTCATTGAAGGATTGTTTACTGGTTTTATATTTTATGGCTTAAATGATATTTGTGTGGGTTCTGCTTACAGGCTTTGCTATGCCTGGTATCATGATGGGGCTAGTATAGGGGTTCTCAAACTGGGGATCGGGACCCTTCAGGGGGTCGCGACCCTTCAGGGGGTCGCAAGGTTATTACATGGTGGGGGGGGGTCGCGAGCTGTCAGCCTCCGCCCCAAGCCCCACTTTGCATCCAGCATTTATAATGGTGTTAAATATATAAAAAAGTAAAGTGGTTTTTAATTTATAAGGGGGAGGGTCCTACTCAGAGGCTTGCTATGTGAAAGGGGTCACCAGTACAAAAGTTTGAGAACCACTGGGCTAGTATAATGTAACATATATTATGTATCAATTTGGGAACAGCTTTTTATCATTTTCCCTTTGTATCTTCTTAGTTGTGAGTTTTTGTTCTGGCTAGATAGTACCCCATTGGGGCACACTAATAAAACATACATCTGACAAGCATCTGTATTACTGCAGAATGATATTGAGGTTTTGGCATGTGCCTTTGTCAGACCTAATGTTTTTAGTTAGAATTCCTGGACACTTCTACAAAAAGGTATTTAAAATCATGGTATGCTGCTATTACTATGATTGATGTATGCATGTTAGTAATTTTCACCCCCCAGATGCTTTTCATTGAGTTTTCAAAATTGCATGGGGTTTGAACTCTGTATTAACTTTTTTCATAAAATTTGTGATTCAGTGGTCAAGTAGAAATACAAAGAATATTCATTTTTATGCCAAAAATACTTTTTCTGAGAGTTCCCAGTGTCACAATTCAGGGAAACTGTACCTGTATTCCCCTTCTACGATCAAGCAAGTGCATCCACTCTAGGCTTCTGGTTCCTCAGCAGTTGTCCCTCTCCCTTCTGACTCTGGTAGTTCCAGGCTGAACAATTCCCTGCCTAAACTGGAAGCCCTGCATCAAAAGACAGGCTGCTTAAGTAGGCTTTTTTGTCCTCTCTTGAGAGAGATGTGATTACCACACTTAATCTACTAAACAGCTCTTCTTTAGCAAGCACATTTTACTCTTAAGGCAAAAGCAATACTGAGAAAACATGTTAAAACAATAAAAGAACCTATACGTGTGCTAATAAACTTACCAGAGATAACCCCAACTCCAACATGGGCTCTGGGTGGCGAGCAGTCCATCATATCCTACACAGGGCTCTTCCTATGGTTTCAAGTTTGTAACACCCTTTACTCAGAACAAAAACACAGTCTTATGGGGTATCAGTAGGCCAGTCCTTCCAACCCCTCCCTAAGGACTGAGGCCTTCGTGGACTAGAGGTCCTGTCCATTTACTGAATCAGGAAGAACGCCATGAGTCAGTTTACTACTAGGTTATTTGTCCAAAAATCCTTTCTTTGTCTGTTGGTTCCTGGAGAATCCAATTAGAATTAGTTTATGTGGATCTTTCCAGGGAGTGGTGTTCCTCTGGAGATGTTACAACTGGACTGACTTTGACTGATCACCCTCTGTTCTCACTTCCTGGAGGCGCTGTATTTTTACCTTTTCCATGGAAACACATACAATCCCTCAATAACCCATTAACAATTGCATTTTTAATAAATGGAGCCCAACGGTATTAAACATAATTCAGTAAGGTTTATCCAGGATATTGCAGGAAATTGCCCTATTTGTATTTTTATTTTCTGCTGTAATTTGAGGACTGATTTTTTTTTTTTTAAACTGTTGAAGTAACTGTCTCAATTTATTGCTTTTCTCTTTTCATAGGTCCTGCATTATTTTTGCTTCAGTATATCTGGTACAGGTAAGTTTGAAGTTGGAAACAAGAAGATTAAATTTTTGCCAAATATTTGTTGTCATAAAATTTTTTGCTTTAGAAGGTTATTTTTTTTGCCATGCCAGTAAAGACACACCTCCCTCCTCAATCCTGCTTCTCTTGAGAATTTCTGTTCCACTGAACCCAATTTATGGCCACGTTGTGCTTGTTAAATCTGCCAACAGGTATTGGAGTCAGAATTTGGCCACTAAAGTGAGTTTCTCCACTAAAAAGTGACTCTGTAAACAACCAAATGACATTGTAGGATTCCATGTTTATCTCCGTGACTCCATATCAAAGTGCTGAGTCATAATAAACAGTATATGTAGATTTATATTATTGGCTCTTTTATATTTATATTATTGGCTATATTATTTATATTATTGGGTGCAGGGCTCTCTTTCTTTGTGGTGACACTGTGCTGAATACACTGGTGCTTATAAAATAAGTAAATGGTCAGACAAAACCAGTTTCCCAATTCCTTAAAATGAGACATACCATTCCTGCGGTGACCCCAAATGTAAGGAATTGGAAGGGAAAGTGGATGATCATCTCAGTCTTGTGGCTAGCAAGTGCAAGATTCTATGTAAAGAGGTTCTGTGATCAGAAGCCTAACTATGAATGGTTGCTGCACCCCTGGCCCCATGGAAGGATAGACTTTTATACTTGCTAATCCCTTGAGACAATTGGGATGAACCTGGTAATCCACCACATAAGTGACCCTGTCAAACATGCTAGTCGTTCTGATATTTAGCAGGATATAGTTTTCACGGATGTGGGAATTTCTGTTTCTCTGGTTTGAGGGCCATACCTCTCTTCATAAACAATGTCCCTTGGTTCCATTTGCTGTGTGATTTGATGGACAATAATGTTCTTCTTGTCAGCAACTCGAGTGTTTTTTCTTTTTCTTTTCCTTGAGCTTGTACGCTCTCTAGGCTTTATCTGTGCTACTAGACCAGGAGTTCTGAGGACAAATTATTTGGTGGCCTCAGAGTGCATCCACCAACTCTTGCTGGTGGCCGTTGTCACATTTTTTCCATAAAATACTTAATTAGCTCTAGGAAAAATAAATAAATATGCACATATACATGTGCAAATCATTGTAATTTGTTTGCTGCTAGCTAGTAAATCTGCTGTGAAAGGTGATATTAACCAACATGCAGGTATCACTTTTTACAGCAGACTTAGCCCCAGGGGACAAATTAAGTCCTGGATGGAGGATCGGGGGATGCAGCAGGAGGTGGGGCGATGTGGGGTGGGGTGTTGGCCGGGGGACGCAGTGCGGGGGCCGGAGCCTGAAGCCCCGCAGCCAGAGCCTGCAGCCCCGCAGCCAGAGCCTGCCTCTCCCACCACCTGCCGGGCTGAAGCCTAAATTCTGAGCCCCATCTCCCCTGGGAAGATGGGGAATTCTCTGGCTGTCCAACCCTTGCTGGAAGCCCCAGCAACCAACACCAAGGCTGTCCATCCAGCAGCACCAGGGAGGGGCAGGAGGTGGGTCCTCCCACCCAATTGCAGCCCCGGAGGCTGTGACTGCAAGAAAAGCCCTTGGTGCCTGCATGCCTGCATTTGAGAAACGCTGTATTAGAAGTATTCAAGTTCTTGGTTGAGCTTGTAAACTGTATATTTCCTTGGTCCTGCTCCTTTACTACTCAGTTCTGCAGCATCTAGAGTGCTGAGTTCAGACTTACTACTTTTCTCCATTCTTAATATGCATCTCATGATATTTACCTGCGGTGAGCATCACCAAGTCATTAGAAATTCTCTTACGGCATTCTCCTTCCTGAAGTGCTGTTGCTCTCCTATTGAATATTTTTCATTTTATTCTTTTCTCATTACTTTTTTTTTCACTGCATTTCCATACTTGTATTTCACAAGGCACTCACTTTACAGTTTAAACTCCATGCAGGAGACTGTGGTCTGGAGATGTTATGACTAGGGCCCTACCAAATTCACAGTCCATTTTGGTCTATTTCAGTCATAGGATTTTAAAAATCATAGATTTCATGATTTCAGATATTTAAATCTGAAATTTCACGGTGTTGTAATTTTAGGGGTTCTGACCCAGAAAGGAGTTGTGGGGGAGTTGCAAGGTTATTGTATGTGGGGGGTTGCAGTATTGCTACCCTTATTTCTGCGCTGCTGCAGGAGGCAGGCTGTCTTCAGAGGTTGGCAGCTGGAGAGTGGTGGCTGCTGGCCAGGAGCCCAGCTCTGAAGGCCGAGCCACCTCCAATAGCAGCACAGAAGTAAGGATGACATGGTATGAAATTGCTACCCTTACTTCTGCTGCCTTAAAAGCTGGGTGCTCGGACAATGGCCACCGCTCTCCAGCTGCCCAGGTCTGAAGGCAGTGCAGAAATAAAGGTGGCAATACCATGAACTCCCTAAAATAACTTTGCAACCCCTCTGCAACTCCCTTTTGAGTCAGGACTCCCAATTTGAGAAATTGTGATCTCCCCCTTGAACTCTGTGTAGTATAAGGTAAAAGCACACAAAAGACCATATTTCATGTGGGGGGAGACCAGATTTCATGGTCTGTGATGCGTTTTTCATGGCTGTGAATTTGGTAGGGCCCTAGACATGATTGTGGACTATGCTACTGACTTGTAAAGTGATTTGCTTGAGGTCAGACAGCCTCTTAACACATTAGTTTTCCCATCTGTAAAATGGGGTTATACTTATGAAATCATTTGATGACCAACACAGCCATCTAAAAGTGCAAAGCATTTTTGTTTTTCATACAAAACTTGAAATAAACACAATTATATTCAGAATCAGTTCATGCTAGTGTAACTTGCTTTGAATTTTACAGTATTCCAACATGCAGAAAAGTAATTCATCACTTTTTTTAAGGATTACATGTATCCACTTGAAAGCTGTGATCTAGTTTTATCAGAAGTATAAAATAACTTTTCCTATAAGTAATTGGGAGTGGCATAGGGATAGAAGGGAAGGAATACAATGCATAGATCACAAAACACACAGTAAAAATTGTTCTGATAAACTCATACTATAATGGACAAAATAAAAATGTAAGCATAGGTTCTATTTCAAGAAATAAAGGAAAAAATACAAGGAAGACTCTAGAATTGGAGGAGCCACTGTTTCCACTGGACTGCCACATCATTGCTAATCTTAATTTGCAATTCAGTGTAATATGTTTAAAATAAAAGGTTCTAGAAAGGTCTCTAGCAGGATATAGTATACATGGTTCTCAAACTGGGGGTTGGGACCCCTCGGGGTCGCGAGGTTATTACATGGGGGGGTCACAAGCTGACAGCCTCAACCCCAAACCCCGCTTTGCCTCCAGCATTTATAATGGCGTTATAAATTAAAAACACTTTTTTTTATATATTTAAGGGGGGGGGTCACGCTCAGAGACTTGCTATGTGAAAGGGGTCACCAGTAAAAAAAACAAGTTTGAGAGCCATTGGTATACATAAATGACAATCTTAGACTGTAAGTTTAATTATTTAGATTCATTTCAATATTTAGTCTGCCATTTAGTCAGATTCTAAGTTTTGATTTTTCTTGTTTCTCTGATTGGCTGGATCCCTCTGGTATCATTTGAATGGCAAGATATTTCCTTCAAATAGCAGTAGACTACACACATAAATCTGTCTGTATATACTTTTCTAACATGAAGTGTGCACCTGGGTTTTGATCTTGGAATTGGATTTGACAGAGTCGGGCGTTTACAGCAATATGTTGCCTTTTGAAGTCATTGGACTCCAGGCAGATGTTAGGTCCGTATGCATGGATCCCTTTGCAGGTTTACGGCCTTCATTTGTGTATGTTGTGGGAAATTTCTTTTAAGCTTTCATAACGTATGCATTTGTTGTTTAAAAACAAAAGCACCCAAAATAGTTTTGGACATCTGACTTCCAGCTGGGAATTTTTTTTTCTGAAATAAAAAATAACTTTTAGGGTAATATTTTAGAGTGACCTTTTGAAACCAATTAATCTGCCATATATTTCTTACATATTACTGTTTTGATTTATATTGTATCAATTTTCAAACCTCACATTCTAATCTGAATATACTTGGTATTTCAGCCCTGCAAAGTTTTCCCTCCCTGCTGGGCTTGTTCGTCTGGTTAGTAAGCAGATTAACTGGCATCTAGTGCTTGCAAGGTAAGAGGGATATCATTTTTCTTTCTGTGTCTTTGTTGACACACACTGTTTCATATACATTTATGGGGGAAAAAAAGGCAAGCTCACTCTTTCTAGTAATTTTTGTAATAAGTTAGTTGAGCTAGCATATAAAAAATTCTATTTAGACAGCAATAATTTAGCATTATCAGAGAGACATGAGCTGAAGAAGAAGAAAATAAGGTATGGGTCCAGATTTGGTCATGGGTTTAACTTTGGTGGCCTCCCTGTCCCTGAGGCTAGTGGTTTGGCAGTGTTGTCTGAACCATCTCATTTAGTTTTACCCATCATATCTGCTGTGTGTGGAACTGCATGCAGGCTTCCATCCTCCTCCTCCTGCTCACCCCTGAATGCGAGCTCAATTTGCAAGTAAGTAGGATGAATCTTTGGCTGAGAATCTACTGGGTGACTTGTCAAGGCTTGCTTTACTAAAGTCCTAGAACCTGCAAGATACTATGTCATCAAGTTCCGTTAAAATTAGTGGGAGGTGAGTATAATGTAGTTTCCCGGAGCAGCTCAGCACCTTCTAAGTCTGGCCTTTGATGTGTGGAAAAATTCTGGTACTAAAAATAGCTGTTTTACAATAGTTAAATAAAGAAATGGAAAATGTATACATAGGAGGATTGCATGACCTGATATTAGTTTGCAATAGCTTTACTCAGGGTGTTTTATTATGGCTCTCAAACATAGTATGTGTCATATTGGATCTGAACAAAGGTTCAGCATGTTTGGTATCTGACTGAAGGCAATGGTCTGTGCCTGATGCTTCAGAAGAAGGGGAGACCCCTTCTTCAATAACGTAATTGTGCAATGCTGTATATTTGAGGCAGGATGAGAATTTCCTTCCTCGCCCCAGTAGTGATCACCCTGAAACATGATATTTGATTAACTCCTGTCTTAGCAGGCATAATTACAAATATTTCTGCCTTTGAAATTATCCTTCAGCAGTGTTTGACTCTGACCTCCTTTGGAACAACCATTTAAGTTTTTTTAATAGTTAGTGCTAACAAAAAATGAGATATTAATAGTCCTGAGTGATATGATGCAGCCAGTGACATATGGAATCTACTAACTGCTAATTTACATTGTGGGTACCAGTATCTTCTAATAATTGTCATCATCCAATTATTTTCACTTGGAATGTAAGACAGAATTTAAATCTGAGTTTGTAAAATGACACGTTTCAGAGTAACAGCCGTGTTAGTCTGTATTCGCAAAAGGAAAAGGAGTACTTGTGGCACCTTAGAGACTAACCAATTTTTTTGAGCATGAGCTTTCGTGAGCTACAGCTCACTTCATCGGATGCATACTGTGGAAAATACAGAAGATGTTCTTATACATACAAACCATGAAAAAATGGGTGTTTACCACTACAAAAGGTTTTCTCTCCCCCCACCCCACTCTCCTGCTGGTAATAGGTTATCTAAAGTGATCACTCTCCTTACAATGTGTATGATAATCAAGGTGGGCCATTTCCAGCACAAATCCAGGGTTTAACAAGAATGTCTGAGGAATGGGGGAAGGGGGTAGGAAAAAACAAGGGGAAATAGATTACCTTGCATAAAGACTTAACCATTCCCAGTCTCTCTTCAAGCCTAAGTTAATTGTATCCAATTTGCAGATGAATTCCAATTCAACAGTCTCTCGCTGGAGTCTGGTTTTGAAGTTTTTCTGTTGTAATATCGCAACTTTCATGTCTGTAATTGCGTGACCAGAGAGATTGAAGTGTTCTCCGACTGGTTTATTAATGTTATAATTCTTGACATCTGATTTGTGCCAGCAATGCCCCTCTGACATGTACATTGGTGAAACTGGACGATCTCTACATAAAAGAATAAATGGACACAAATCAGATGTCAAGAATTATACCCCTCCCCGCCTCCTCAGACGTTCTTGTTAAACCCTGGATTTGTGCTGGAAATGGCCCACCTTGATTATCATACACATTGTAAGGAGAGTGATCACTTTAGATAACCTATTACCAGCAGGAGAGTGGGGTGGGGGGAGAGAAAACCTTTTGTAGTGGTAAACACCCATTTTTCCATGGTTTGTATGTATAAGAACATCTTCTGTATTTTCCACAGTATGCATCCGATGAAGTGAGCTGTAGCTCACGAAAGCTTATGCTCAAATAAATTGGTTAGTATCTAAGGTGCCACAAGTACTCCTTTTCTTTTTGAGTTTGTAAAGTGATACCTAATTGCGTGACCCATGTTTCACAAAAGCAACTTTTTATTTTAATTGAATTTTAACGTGAAATGCTTTTTTTTTCCCCCCTTTCAGTCATGGTAAACTGTTGGCAGTTGTTCAGGACCAATGTGTAGAAATCAGGTAGGTAACTCAGTATTATCTATCATTTCACTACCAATTTCATGGAGTATCTTGGGAAAATGGATTTAGGGGTTTATAAGCTATATTTTTAAAGGTAAAGTTAATTTTTTGTTTGTATTTTAGGCATCAGAATTTGTTAAATGGTCTTAGAACCTATTAACTTTAAAAGCAGCAGCTTTACACCCTTTGCTTTATTCCTGACACTGCCCATAAACACAAAGACTGCATTTTTAAAAATGAAGACCGAAAGAGACATGAACAAGATGGATGAACTTCACTAAGCACATTTCATGATCTTTCACTGCTTTTGTACTCCTTTGTGTCTCCCTCCCTCCTTTGTATTTCATTGCTTGCCCTGTTAAGTAATCTCTGTTTTAACCTTTGGAGGTGCTGAGTGTCCTCCTCTCTCACTGAAGTCACATTGGGGAAGGAAGAGGGGGTGTCATAAATATAAAGGGAACGGTAAACCCCTTTAGAATCTCTCCTGGCCAGAGGAAAATTCCTCTCACCTGTAAAGGCTTAAGAAGCTAAAGGTAACCTCGCTGGCACCTGACCAAAATGACCAATGAGGAGACAAGATACTTTCAAAAGCTGGGAGGAGGGAGAGAAACAATGGGTGTCTGTCTGTCTATATGCTGTTTTTGTCGGGGATAGACCAGGAATGGAGTCTTAGAACTTTTAGTAAGTAATCTAGCTAGGTATGTGTTAGATTATGATTTCTTTAAATGGCTGAGAAAAGAATTATGCTGAATAGAATAACTATTTCTGTCTGTGTATCTTTTTTGTAACTTAAGGTTTTGCCTTGAGGGATTCTCTGTTTTGAATCTAATTCCCCTGTAAGGTATCTACCATCCTGATTTTACAGAGGGGATTTCTTTACTTCTATTTACTCCTATTTCTATTAAAAGTCTTCTTGTAAGAAAACTGAATGCTTTTTCATTGTTCTCAGATCCAAGAGTTTGGGTCTGTGGTCACCTATGCAAATTGGTGAGGCTTTTTACCAAACCTTGTCCAGGAAGTGGGGTGCAAGGTTTTGGGAAGTATTTGTGGGGAAAGACGTTTCCAAACAGCTCTTCCCCAGTAACCAGTATTAGTTTGGTGGTGGTAGCGGCCAATCCAAGGACAAAGGGTGGAATATTTTGTACCTTGGGGAAGTTTTGACCTAAGCTGGTAAAGATAAGCTAAGGAGGTTTTCATGCAGGTCCCCACATCTGTACCCTAGCATTCAGAGTGGGGGAGGAACCTTGACAGGGGGTGTTTGGCATCTCACTGGATTGTGGCAAGGAGCTGTCATTTTACTTATCTGTAAAGTGCCTTGAACATTTATGGTGCTCTACACATAATACTGATTTGAGTAAAATGATGTAGAGATTTTTACTTACCTTTCCCCAAAAGAGCCAGCCAACCCACCTTTATTTGCAAGTTCAATGGCAACCACCACACACTTATCTGCAGAACAAGTCTTGACTGAGTGTATTTGCTTGCTTCACAAAAATCCATTTGCTGGAAGATCAAACCTGCTATTTATATGTAAAAGAAGAAAATGTATGAAAACTGTTTTGATGAAAATAGACAAGAACATCACAAATGTTAAACTTCCTAGAATGTAAGGTTGAAGTTTGCATTTTTACTGTGTGGCTGTAACTGGCTGAATTTTTACACTGTGTTTGAAATACTAGCCTTACAGGATACTGAGCTTGTGTAGATCCCACATTTAACTGCCTAGTTTGTCAGGTGCTGATATAATCTGGTGGAATGGATGCTTCTGACTCTTTTTTCTAATTATTTTATAAATGCTGCAGTATTTTTCAGTTTTCTTCATTAAATTCAGTTAATTACATCTGTTCATGATTTACAGGTCTGCAAAAGATGACTTTGGATCCATTGTTGGAAAATGTCAAGGTATGAAAAACTTTTTTGATGTCAAGGAGGTTTCTTAAGCAGCAGTATTGCTTATTGGGTTTAAAAGATTATTCATGTGCTCTTTTAAGGAAATACCTTTTAATAACATTGATACAGTCTGACTGGCTGTGTTTTCTCCACTTTTCCCTTCCTCCACCCTGACTAGCGTACTGAGCCTGAATCTCTGATGTGGAGAGTGTAGAGTTAAGAGGGCATGTTGAGGCAGTAGTAGAGTATTGAATATCAAAAAACAAGACAGGCTACAAGCATTGATGTGTACAAAAGCGTCTTGGTTATGGTGTGACTGCACAGTGGTTCAGCTGTCCTCCACCAAAGCTCAGTTAAAGATCAAATAAATGTTTGTAATCGGAGCTGAAGGGAGTACTTCATTTTTATTTTTTTTTAAAGGTACCATAACTCTAATTGAAAGTCCTTTGCATTCTCTATCCTATTAATCTGACTACCTCCTGTCATGCTTGGGGAAAAATTTCAAAAGCACTTAGGTGACTTATGGGCCATAAATCTCATTGACTTTCAGTGAGACTCAGTGATTCCTAAATCATTTTGAAACTGAGATTAAGGTGCCTTTGGAAAGGTTATCCGTTGTGTTTAAATGACTCCTTCAAATGTGACATCTTTTAGGTCTGAGGAAGGAAGCTCTTCCTTTAAAACAATCATATCAATGCAGTATGATGGTAGGATAGATGCAATAGTGTTCATAAAATAGAATTACAGTAAGCTTCCAAAAAACTTGTTACAATAATTTTCAGTAGGGTAATACTATAGTGCTGGAAATACTGTATGTACCCAGCAAGTCAGTCTCTCTCTTTCCTTCTGCTAGTCTTAATTTTAAGTCTGTTAGATAATGGGATAGGCTGCCTGGAATAGGCTGTACTCTTCTCTTTGCTAATTGATCCCAGTGGATGCTTATTTTCAGGTGGTAAGATGATCAGTTATTGTTGCTGGACAATAAGAAGTGCATAGTGCAATGATTGAACTCTTTATAGTCTTTAAAGAATACACTTTATGTAACACCTATGTACAAAATTGTCGTGTGTCTGTGTAATAAGGAAAGTTGAGGCAGAGTTTCTGTTATATCTCTTTTATTTTTTCACATCACTCTATTTTTAAGCTGTTAAAAAGATTTCCACATATGCAAGCAGTACATTAATGCTGTGTAAAGAATGACATTTTTATAGTACAAAAGTTAGGAAATTCAGACTCCTAGTCTCAAGGTTTTCCACTACTGTGGATGAGTTACAGTAAGATTCATTTGCATGATCCAACAAAACTCTGTATTGTCCTAATTAAGACTCAGAAAGTTGATAGATGAAAACAGTTGAGTACAGTTTATAATGTAACCATTGAAACCATAGCCATATTTTTATGAATACATCTTGCCTTCTCTGTAGTGCCGAAGGATCCTAACACACAGTGGAGACGAGTGGCATGGAGTCATGACTGCACACTGCTTGCCTATGCTGAAAGCAGTGGAACTGTGAGAGTATTTGACCTGATGGGCAGTGAGCTCTTCGTAATTTCTCCGGTATTTATTCTGTTTATTAAATAAAGTTTCATACAGTGGAACCCTGTGTGACTTGTATGCACTCAAATGACTGCTTCTACTCTCTTCTCTGTAAAAGTTTAATAGCAGTATATTCTAGTGCAAGGATTTACAGTACAAACGTGCTATTAGTGTTTAGTAGTGTAGTATGAAATATTTAGACTAAATACAACTGAGCTACAAGTGTTAAATGAACAAAGTACATTATTCCTGCTCACAATTCTCACTGAAAGTGCCAATGGATCATCAAAGAACACAGCTGACTGGAACTTTATCGTGACTATCCTCCAAAAATATGGCTGATCCGACAGCTTTCGGTGGCCTCTAATACCTTTATTGGGGCAGACTCTGAGGCAATGATACTCAGACTGAGGCTCGTGAGCTGCACGTGCTCTCTAATGTCTCTCCTTTGGCTCTTTGCAGCACATGATATTAAAACACAGTGTGATTTAATTATTAACCAATCAGGAGGCTTTTACTATGTTGTTAAGCAATTGTAGTTGATAAAATAATAATGCTTAGTCAGTCGTTTTGCTTTGAGAATAGTGTGTGTGTGTATAAAAATAGTCAACAAAGCAATGAATTCACACTACTGTGGCTCTTTTGGGTAATGTTGATCACTAATTTGGCTCCTGAACCACTGAGGTCTGAGTATCACTGCTCTAAGGAAACACTGCCAGCACCACAACCCGCAATAGCATCTGAACTTCCTTTTTTTTTCTTTTTTTCCCCTTCTCATGAAAGTACTGATCAGGTCTGCCACTGTGCAGCTTATGTTCTGATTTGATCATGATCCAAAATTGGCATTGTTGCTACAGGGATCTCAACAAAATGGTCTTTTATCTGAGGAAATGTAATGCTGTTTACAGCAAGCTAATAACAATTTCAGAATTAAAATCAATAAATCTTTCACAGCCTGAAGGACAAGTTATTATGAGCTAACGTTTTTGGGTATCTTTTAATCACTTTCCCTCAATATATTGTCTAAGCACCTTATGTTCTGTGTTAACATGACTGCCTTTCCTTAGTATTGTGAAGGGCAAGCTCATTTTCTTCTGGAACTAATGATGTATATGAATTATTTCTGTTAGTTCAACTTAGCTGCTTCCTTGTGTTTTACCTATAAATGTCTGTCTTTTTTTGTGTTGTTTGGTAAAAGGCAACCAGTTTTCCAGGAGATCTGAGCTACGCAATTGCTGGATTGATCTTTCTAGAATATAAAGCAAGTGCCCAATGGTCAGCCGAACTGCTAGTCATCAATTATCGTGGAGAACTGAAAAGTTACCTTGTAAGGTAAAAATGAACTCAGATGCTTGTGGTACATTTCAGAACAAACTTGAAGTACCTTTTTCCCCTCTAAAATATAAACTCTATTAATTTTTTCTGGTCTAGTGTTGGAACAAACCAAAGCTTCCAAGAGAGTCATAGTTTCAACTTCAGCAGCCATTATGCCCATGGAATAACTACAGTGGTTTATCATCTTGGGCACAGGTAAGCTTTTGATCAGACTAAATAAAACATGAATAATCATTGTAGTGATAAATACCTAAGAGTACTGCATATAGTTATATGCATTCACGCAATGGTTCTTAGGAATACCTGTTGCTGACTTGCTGTCTCTAACTATGAATGGTCTCTGGGTGAACTGTGTCATTTTACTGATAAGTTCAGGCTCATGATGCAGAACACAACTGCAAGAATGCAGTTCTCTGTGGAATGTATGGGAAAGTTAGGGGAACTTTATGGTCGTTGTGGCTTCCATCCTGCAAACTTGTGGACTCAGTGGAACAGTTTGCATACATATTCGCAGGATCAGGATCCAAATTTGTAATTCTGCTTTATTAGGGCATGATCTGACTCCCATTAAAGTCAACAAGAGTTGTCTTATTAGGATTAGGCTCTTAGGTGTCAACGTTAACTTTTTTTAAAAATGGAATTTACCATACTAAGCTATAATTCCCTGCTATCCCATGCATATAAATCGAATCTACTTTCTCTCCATTCTTCTGTACTTCCAACTGATAATATCGTCTTCCTATGGGATGGTTAGTAGTTTATTAAGAAATTAAGTATTCAGTGTTACTTTTTAATGTTGTGATTAGAGTATTTTTCACATTGTTAGAATTTGGCTTTTAAAATATTGTTGCCTTTTTGACCTGAGCGGCTAGTCAAAGTTTAGGGCTCTGCCAATTGTTCCAATTGATGGAACCTGATGGAATTGATGGAATCTGGTGTTTTCCGTGATGCAATCTTGTTTATTTACAAGGAATGTACAAAGTCTTTGGCATTACTTAATACTTTCAAACCAGTATTGGTTAAACACTCTGTCAGAGAGCAGAGATTACTGGCAGGCTCCACGCCCACAGACTTATGAGAAATGGTTTTTTTACTTCAGAATGCTTTAAAGTTGCATAGTAATTGTGAAATGCGTAACTACTTAACTTGACTGCTGAAATCCTCCATTATTGCATCAAATATCCCTAAGTACCCAGGTTAGTTATTTACAGTACTGTAACTTTTTTGTTGGTCCTTACCACAGGAATGAAATAATATGCGTTCGGCTACATAGATGTGCTCAAGAGAAACTTACGTTATAGATGTTTAGTAAGGCTTTTGCTTTTAATAATGTCTCGCATGACCTTCTCATAAACAAACTAGGGAAATACAACCTAGATGGAGCTACTATAAAGTGGGTGCATAACTGGTTGGAAAATCGTTCCCAGAGAGTAGTTATCAGTGGTTCACAGTCATGCTGGAAGGGCATAACGAGTGGGGTCCTACAGGCATCAGTTCTGGTCCGGTTCTGATCAATATCTTCATCGATGATTTAGATAATGGCATAGAGTACATTTATAAAGTTTGCTGACAATACCAAGGTGGGAGGGATTGCAAGTGCTTTGGAAGATAGTATTAAAATTCAAAATGATCTGGAGAAATAGTCTGAAGAAAATAGGATGAAATTCAATAAGGACAAATGCAAAGTACTCCACTTAGGAAGGAACAATCGGTTACATTCAAACAAAATGGGAAATGGCCTAGGAAGGAGTACTGTGGAATGGGATCTGGGGATCATAGTGGATCACAAGCTAAATATGAGTCAACAGTGTAACACTTGCAGAAAAGGCAAACATAATTCTGGGAAGTATTAGCAGGAGTATTGTAAGCAAGACATGGGAAGTAATTCTTCCACTGTACTCCGCGCTGATTAGGCCTCAGCTGGAGTACTGTGTTCAGTTGTGGGCTCCACATTTCAGGAAAGCTGTGGACAAATCGGAGAAAGTCCGGAGAAGAGCAACAAAAATGATTAAAGGTCTAGGAAACATGACCTGTGAGGGACGATTGAAAAAACTGGGTTTGTTTAGTCTGGAGAAAAGAAGACTGAGAGGGGACATGATAACAGTTTTCAAGTACATAAAAGGTTGTTATAAGGAGGAGGGAGAAAAATTGTTGTTCTTAACCTCTGAGGATAGGACAAAAAGCAACGGGCTTAAATTGCAACAAAGGCGGTTTAGGCTGGACATTAGGAAAAACTTCCTAACTGTCAGAGTGGTTAAGCACTGGAATAAATTGCCTAGGGAGGTTGTGGAATCTCCATCATTGGGGATTTTTAAGAGCAGGTTGGACAAACACCTGTCAGGGATGGTCTAGATAATACTTAGTCCTGCGTTGAGTGCAGAGGACTGGACTAGATGACCTCTCAAAGTCCCTTCCACTTCTATGATTCTATGTTGAGGAATAGCGAGACTTATTCTCTTGCTTACACTGGTGTAACTCAGGAATAATCCATAGACGTCAAGGCAGTGAAAACGTTAACCCCTTTCACAGTTATCCAAAGTAGTCTTTTTTTTTTTTTTTTTGGCTGATCCAGGATGCCAGTATCTGTTGTTTTGAGAGAATTTTGTTCATGGGAGGAGATGTAGGGACACTTGCTGATGTGACAAACCTGCTTTTCCACAAAATGGAACAATATTATCCCAAATGCCAAAAATGTTAAGAGGAATTTTCTTAAATTCCTTATGTGGCTCTCAATTATCAAATAAAGCACACAACCTTAGAATGGGGAGATCATTGTTTGAGTAACATCAGGTTCATGCAAAATGTACAGTTTTGAATCACAATATTTTTATTTTCATGCAAGTTTTTCTTTGCATTTGAATTTTGCAATGACATGTCAGGCTTTGATATTCAAAGCTTTTCTGTGTTGATTTTTTTGTAATGTGTCGGGCACAGATAGTGGACTTGAAAGACTGGCTAATCGGCGGCTCTTCATTTGGATTTAGATGGGGTAGGAGGTGGCTTCCTTTCCTTTTTTTTCCTTTTTTTTTTTTTCAGTTATTTTTAATTATTTAAAACACTTGTGTCTCTAAAACAAATATTTCTTTCATGTATTAATCCATTTTTAAAAACCTAACTCTTTTCAGTTTCTCTTCAGTGGCAGAGTCTAAACTTTGGTCTTGGTAGGTGGAATTTCTCCTATGAGAACTGATATTGTTGCTGTTTGAGACGGAAAATTGGTGCTATCATTTTCAGAGATGAAGCTAGGCATGTTCTCATTTGCACCAGCCAAGCTGAAAAATGTTAAAGGCAACATTACTGTGTTGAGGTGTTGGGAACTTCTGCTCTGATTATGCATGCCCAGTTAGGTGGCCATCCTTACAACTCAACAAACTCCTTTTTCCTTAACAAGGAGAGCATCAGTCCTTCTGCTTTACAGTCCTTTCAAGTAGGACACTTGCATGTTGGAGTTTACTGACTTAGTGGGTTAACCCTGGCTTTGGTCAGAAGTGAAAGAATTTGGTCATCTTCTCCCTCATTTGTGCATATCACGTAACTTGGCATAATTCAAATTCAGTACAAGTGACAGCCTCCTCCAGAGTTCCAGGGTGTTATAGGTCAGAGTTAAAAAGCTTTGGCAGAGCTGCATGGAGAAACTTATATAGTACCTGGCTGCACTGGGCCTCATTCAGGCCAAGCCTATTAGCGCTTGACATTTACTATGCTTGCTCCCAGATCTTTAAAACAAGCCGTCTTTCCTGCTGCCAGATTTGTGATCGAGAGTTGATTAAACCTTCAGAATGAATTTTACTGTACTGTGAAGAATATTGGATAATACACTAGCTTATAGTATGTGTGTGACTGATTCAGACATTACTTGGATGTTCTTGGCTGTTTCGTTCTTTCTGTGTAAAAATTACATCATTATGGGATTTTTTTTTTTTTCATGCTAGGTATGTTAGCTGCTGTGGAATTTCTAAAAATGGAAAATAAATCAATTGGTGTATTTGACAGTTGAGTAATAGAAGCTCTGAATATCATGTAGTTACTTGCTCACAAAGCAATCTTGTCAAAACTATTTATGCATGGAAAACTTAGAGATAAATAAAATATTTATTATATAAAAAGTGTTTCTTATTCCAGTGGGTTGGTCAAAGTCTTTCATTTGACTGATATTAGTAAGTAAAGTAAACAAAAGCAGCAGACAGTGTTATCAGGTGTCTTTTGTTGTTAGAAATGTTCAGTAGCCAGAGGATTAGCAATTATGGCTGATTTTAATAGGAAGCATACAGTTGATAAAAGTTGTTTCCTCATATTTTACGTAAATACCATCTGTTCTGTGGGGATAAATAACATTCTGGCATGAAAAGAAAGATACCTAGTGCTGGAGGATTGCTTCCATCAAAGCTATCAGCATTCAGTTATGGTCCTAAATTCACAATAACAGTATCATATTAAGTTCTTCCAACTGTTCAAAATTTATGTTCAGTAGTGTTTAAAAATAAGTATTCGAAAGATTTTTTTTTTTTAATTAAGTGGATGAGGAGAATGAAACAGATGTTACTTTGACCCTGTGAGTGAGCAAATCCTCTGTTCCTCTTGATTTTTGTATTCATTCTGGGTGTCAGAAAATTCTTGACTTCTGACACCAGAGAGCTCAAGATTCGTAAGCAAAGTCTTTTCTTGGAGTTATTCTTATTGTCCAGAAAGTGAGAGAATTTAAAGGGAGACAGCTAGATTAAAAATTGCCTGATTGTGGACCAGTGTGAATGCTTTAGCTTATTGAAATGGTAAGAACTTCAACTGTCCAATTTACATGCCACTGTTTTACTTACTGTTTGTTTGCTTTCTCCTTTTCCTCTGTGTGTGTGTGTGTGTGTGTGTGTGAGAGAGAGAGAGAGAGAGAAATCAGACTGGTTCATTCATTAGCATATGTATAATATCATGTAGTCCTGTAAAATTACTACATAACTGAAGTTCACTTTTAAAGTGCTACAGAGTTGTGCTTAAGAGTCTGTGCTTTCATTTTAAAACAATTTTAAGACTCAAGATGCAATAATTGCAAAGTAAATAAATATAAATGATGTAATGCTGTTCAGTTGAGTCTGCAGACAACTTGAAACAATAGCTGTGTGAAAAGTGTAAACTTTAAAGTTTCACTGCTGATAATATTATTAGACACGTTAAACTTGTTCGGTGTCAGGATTAGGTGCTGAGTACAGTTATGCATCTTGTTGCCAAAATGGGTTGGGGTACAAGATGAGGAATTCAAAACCTTCCCTCAAATTTTAAAGTTACCTCATCAGCTTCCCATAATGGGAAGGGACAGAGGAAGTTCAGAAAGCCTCAAATGCTTCTTACACAGCAAAACCAAAGCCTCCACCTGTGCCTTCCTAGATGACAGTAACCCTAATTGTCCTCTTTCTCAAAGATCGCCTAAAGCTTCAGGATAGCGATTGGTCGATACCTCCATTCCTCAGTGATAATCGCTGCAAGGGTGAAGCTAGTCTTTGCAGAAGACAGAGCTTTTCTCAGGGGCCAGTGCAAGGCTCTGGAGCCAACTTCCACAGGAGCAAACCTCACTACTTTCCATTCCAGGTGCAAGGCACTGCTTTGATCTTGCTGTCAATAATAAAAGCACATAGTGCAGCTGACATAAAAGAAATCAATAAAACCCCCACAGAATTTTGTCAGAAAATGACAAGTGCTGGTCACCTTCTGCAATGCAGTTTTGGGAGGTGCTCAGACACTACGGTTATGAGGGTGGTATAAGAATGGATACCCTGCCAGGCTTGGCCTGCCAGCAAGATAAACTAGCAGAAAATCCATTTGCCCTTTGCAACCCTTAGCTTTAGATCTGGATGTTCCACTGGTGATCAGATATTTGGTTTTCTTTGTCAAATCTTGGAGACACACACAGTGCTTAATTTGTAACGAAAGAGCTGCCGGGGCCCAAGCAATTTTTTTACATTCATAATTGATACAGCAAGCTAGAGGTGTTGGGGCTATGGACTGCCAGTGAGCCCCAGCAAGACCTGGCACAAATTAAGTCCTGGAGATGCAGTTCATCGACCCCATACTCACGGCCTAAAGTTGTTCTGTATGGCAGAGTGCATAGAGAGAGAGAGACCATGGACATACAGGGAGACAATGGTAAAACATGATATATAAAACCATCCAGCCAAAACCCCCACAGGTTTAAATGACAGCTCAAACAGACATGGATGGAATCTGCTCATACCTCAGCCCTACTCCACTTTGGCATTTGATGATGATGGGGAAACTTATACAGTGCAGGTGGGAGTTAATGTAAAAATCTTAGCCTGCTGAAAACGTTTAAATTTGTTTAAATAAAACATTACTATTTTTATATTACAAGGAATGTCCTACTGAGTGGAGTGGAGGTCAGTGTGGAGAGAGCTTGGGGGAATGTTGCCACTCTTTTAGTTCTAATGTGTCACATAGAATATGGGGCTTTGTTTTCACTTCTTAGTTTGGTGCACTAACATGGACCTGTGGTGTTTTGAGCTGCTAGTTCTACAGAGAGAATATTTAAATAAGTATAGTGAGAGGTTATTGTGACTATGGAGTCACAATTATGACCTAGTGAGAGTGCGCTTATCATTCTCTCAGCTTCAGAATAAAAAAAAAATGATTACAAATGCAAGCGCAATACAGTCTCTTCTCTTTTCCCGTCCCTTCCCTTGTTCAAAGACTGGCTTGGTTTGGTTTAATGAATGGGGGTGTTCTGCGAACTGTGGTTTGGAATTTGAAGTCACCAAATTTTTGACAGTGAGGGTAATTAACTGTTGCAACATATTAGGAATTCGCTATCATGTGGCATCCAGTCTTGATTTAAAGATATGCGCTAATGTCTAGTTTAACCATAAGCTGTTGGGCTAGATGCAGGGATCATTGAGTAAAATTGTATGGCCTTGGGTTATTCCAGTCAAAATAGACCTCTGTCTCTTCTGAATTCATAAACTTTGTTTTAGCATGGATTGTATTTGTAGTTGTCTTTGATGAGAGGAGTCTCCATTCATGTTGAAAGAGCGAATGGGGAAGGAATGGTGGAGTCTACAATTTGTGTTGGGAGGAAAGGAAAGATAGATTGAGCACTCTGATTCATAATGGCATGATGGATGAGGAACTCTTTGTAGAGTGAGAAGAGAAGTCATGCTGGGCATTAATTAATGCTCTGGTCTGTGTGTGAGGTATATGGGGCAAGAAATTACTGGATGTGTCTTGTAGCAGGTTGATAGCACTTCTGGCTCTGAGAAGCATGTATGATGGATGGGTGTTTGGTTCATTGGGTTTGTAGCTCATATTGGAAATGCAGAAATGGAAATGGAGAATGGCTGTGAAAGGGTTTCTTGTCTGAAGGTTAAGTCTGTGTGAGGATTTGTCTCCAAAGTCCCTGGGCTTTATTTTTGCAATGCCTTACCAGTTTGCTGAATAAATAATGTTTTTGAATCTTACAATCTTACCTCTTTTTCTGTTGGGTCTAGGAAACCATATGCATTTACCTACTGTAGAATTGTATGTGTCTTCGGCTATCCCCAACAGATAATGTGAGTGTGGTGGTGGTGATGGGGGGGAATGCAAAGCATGCATCTGTAATTTTTCTGTTGACGCAGTCTTGGTTTATTCAAATTATGTAAAACTGAGAGAGACAAGATGGGTGAGGAAATAACTTTTATTGAACCAACAACTTCTGTTGGTGAGACAGACAAGCTTTTGAGCTTACACAGAGTTCTGCCTCAGATCACTTGGAGTAGGTAAAAGCATACTTCAGGTGACCTGAAGAAGAGCTCTATGTAAGCTCTATGTAAGCTCAAAAACCAACAGAAGTTGTTCCGATAAAAGTTATTTCCTCACTCACCTTGTTTCTAATATCCTGGGACCAACACGGCTACAACAGCACTGCATCTATAAAGCTAAACACATTTGACTCAAAGGATCTGATTGTTGGCAGCCTTAGGCACCTGTCAAGATTTTTTTTATTATTTTGAGTCTCCTGTCCAGCTCTGGAAAAAAATTAATAATTTGTAAATGGTTCTAGACCTTTTCTATGGCTCTCAGAAGAGCTTTAAGGTTCTTTTGATAGCAGTGGCTCTAATCATCTTAATAGCTTCTGCTGCTGCTGTTGCATTTTTCTGTCTTTATGAAGAGCTTTTTAAAATTTTAAGTATGTGCTGCCATGATGAATTTTTCTTCAGTCCTGGGAGAGAAGGTCTTTTGTCTTGGGAGAAGGTTTTTTGTCTAACTTGATGTGGCAGCTTCATTCCAGCTGTCACTGAATTTCATCTATCCTGAGAAGAGACTTTTAAATTATAAATGTATTGCACGGTATGTGATGATTTTTCCAAAATCCTAGGGAAAAGATTTATTTGGATGGAGTTTTTAAAAGTTAGTTTGGGCAGAGTTGGAGCTTCGGTTGCTGCCATCGTTATTAACAACTTTTCCCTTTATCTTCATGCCACTGTTGGGCTATTACTCACCTCTGACAACAGAGTGTAGTCAATTGTAATCGAATTTCAGGATTCTAACCCCACTGAGATGTTTCTAGTTTCATTTAGTGATTTTTTTTTTTTTTTGGCTTGGTGAATGAGAGCTGATGCAAAACTTGTGAAGTGCCTATGGATTCAATAAATTATATATGGCTGTAAATAGTTTAGTTTAATCCTGTGTATATTTGACCCCTGTCTTGTGATTATTAGCAAATGACATCTGTGCACTAGGTCTTTCATGACTTGCTGGCTTGTTTGTGCTGATACATTTCCACTGTTTTATTGCCTGCCTTATGGATTTTTGTTGTGGCACTATCTGAATTAACACTTAGCACCACTTTTTATCAGGCAACAGATGGGTACTTGAGTATAACCTACATGTGAATCTGGCTTATCAACATGGGGGAAGAGGGGAGAAATAAACCACTTAAATTTTTGGAGGGCAGTAAAATAACAGTATGATCTTTCAAACAGTTCTCTGTGTTTGGTACTGAAGCTAGGTCTTCAGTCCTTACATTTATTGAACTCCCATAATAATACCAGTATTTTCATAGTCCTTCATGTGTTTGTGACGGGGTGGACTAGGTCTTGAGCCCCCCTGCTGGAGGCCTTGTGGGCCTGCCATACTCTGCCCCAGAAAAGGGCCGTGGAGAGGGCCTCCAAGCTGCCTACAGTGGCTCTGATTGGGTGCGTCCTGCTAGCCTGCTTGGTATAAAACGAACTGCAGAGCCAGCTGCCAGAGTGAGTTCAGCTCCTTGCTGGAGATGGAGGAGCATAGATGGTGTGCGTGGCTGGCTGCGGGAGGTACAGGACCTTGGACAGAGCAGTGCTGGCAGAGACAACCAGGACTAGGCCCTGAGGTAAGGGTAAGAATGTGCTTGGGGCTTTCAGGGAAGTGGCCCAGAAAATTGTAGCAGCAGCAACACAGTTTATTTAAAGGTACGTGGTGGGCAGCTGCTATCTATAGGGTTTTTGGGCTGGGATCTGGAGCAGTGGATGGTCTGGATTTCCCCACCCCCCACATTAGCCACTGGGGAAGTGGCCTGGACTTTGAGGCACTGAACTGAACTGTAGTGGCCAAGCTGGAGAGCTGAGGCCAAAAAGACCAATAGAGGGCAAAGATATTGCCTCTAGGGAGGGGACCTGGGGCACTGCTCTGTTCCAGAGCAGGGACAATTTGAGAGAGTTCAAAAGGGGCTGAGAGACAGTTTGAACCAGAGTACTGCTATAGGCCCTGCTGGACCTATTGAGGAGCGAGCCCAAGGATAGGGCTGCAGATAAAGAGATGCTATAGAGGGCACTCCGAGAGGCCCCTGTTGGACTTGTACCCCAGAAGGGGTTTGCTTTTTAATTCACATACAGATTGAGAGAGACTCGGCTGGAGGGCGGAGTCACTGAAGACTCACCGCAAAGCAGAGAAAAAGTGCAGGCATATGCACTCTGCCAAGGGAGTACTCGAGAGGTGAATGCCACCCCATAACAATGTTCAATTCATGTACAGACCTTTAATTAATCCTCTCCACGCAGGTGGGTAAGCATGGTTATACCCATTTTACAACCGGGGAAACTCAGACAGGAAGGTGTAGGAGCTTGCCCAAAGTCCACAGCGAGTTAGGGTCAGCACTGGGATTAGAATTTCAGACATCCTGAGTTCCCGGCTCTGTGTTTGTTCATGCAGATCAGTGCCATAGAATGAATTAGAGATTTGCATGTCGAACATACTGCAGAATCAGATCGTCATGCTTGTTTCTAGTCCAGTTTCTCAGATGATAGAAAAATTATACTCTGTTAATCTAGGAGGGAGTTGGTAGTGACCGCTATATTTAAGTTGCCCAACATTTTGTTATAAGTTTATTGAGAACTTTTTTGAGACACTGGAACACCTCCCTTGTTTTCAGCAGGCCTTTGAAAGTTCACTGTAAATGTGCTTTATGCATGTTCTGCGAAATTCCGTTCATGTTTTGCTGAGCTATTAACTTTGGAAAATCACCATTTCCCTTCTCTTGCTTGACTTCCTTCAGGCAGTTTTGGCAGTGTGTTTAAAATGAATGAACGAACAAACCCATCCTAAACGAGCTTTCTAAAGAGGCGAGCACCCATCCTCCCGGCTGCAGAAGCACATACTACATGGGAAACACCTTGTAGCAGCAGGGAGGAGAAAGCAGGATTGCACTTTCCTCCATGACTACAGCTCCTTGAGATGCAGCTTTCCATCTTTCTTTCCAGCTGAATTAATATTCTTTTCAAAGTTTTTATATCTTTTATTTATATAATTTCCAGAATTCTGGGAGGTATCTTACATGTGTGAGAAAACAAGTCCAGTTACTATGCATCCCCCCATCCTCCTTGTCTAACTGATCACTCCCATGTCTGCCCTTCATAGTGCAACTCCCTGTCTTTCCTCCAGTGACCTCTCTAGACTTCCTTCCTAATAATCGTTTCCTTCATGAATCAACAGCATCTCATACAAGTAATGTTGGCTGATGTCAGAGGGCTGAAGAAAAGCCATGTTGCTTTGTGCCTTTTAGGGTACTGCTTGCTGGGTAGACTCCTGATCCAAATTGTTCTTTGGGAGGGCGGGTCCATTCAGAAGCAGTTTGCAAATGCCATGAAGCAGCTTCCAGACAAAAATGGTGGGTGAGGTGGGGGCACCCTGCCTGGACTGTCCTCTTTCTTCTCCCCATTTCCCAACCATGCTGCTGCTCTGCCCCGCCCCATTGGCTCCTGGGGTCTGGGCCAGCCTCTGGCCAGGGGGCTGGAAGAACTGCTGTCTAATATAGATCCTGTGGGTCGGAATTCCGCTTCCATTACCTGCTGTATTTTTAACTTCCCCTTGAATGTGATGCTGAAAACCATGTTTTTAAACAGTGAATTCCATTAAGAAAAAGTCCCAATGCTGGCTCTCTTTGCTTGAATGTCTTTTGAAGGAGACTTACTCAGCTTGACTAGAACAAAGTATTTGTGTGTGTGTCTGTGTGTGTGTAAATCCCAGCAAATTATTGGTGTCAATTTAAAAACAAAATAGTTTAAACTAATTTTAAATGGAGATACTCTATTTCCTATATGTAATCATTAGATAAATGGCTTGTTTCAAGCAGTCTTTGCACATGGCTAATATATAATTTGGAGATGGAACCTGCAACCCAAATGTTGTTTGGTATTTATGAATATTGCACAACCATGTCCATCCTGGATCTATGTGAGGAATGTTGATCAATAATCTGACAATTCACTGATGAAAATCCCTTCATGTAATTCACTGCAGAATGAGAAGTATTACTTACTCATAGAAAAATCTGTTTCCCAGCACCATTAAAGTAGCAATATTTTGCTTAGGCACTGAATTTCATATTAGCTTTGAACAAAGCTTTAGATATTTGTAGTAAGGTAAATTCACAAATGTCATAAATGTCTTAAAAGGAAAGCAGATGCATTTTTGGAGACTTGTCAAAATGCTTTTTCTGTTGTACTTTTAAGTCTTGCACAGCAGATGCTTCTGCTCCATTAAAGAGGCCACTAGGGAGCTACAGTTGGAGCGGAATATGGCTGCTCACTTTCCTGGGTGTAGTAGCCAGAGATTCACAGATTCTAATGCCAGAAGGGACTGTTATGACCATCTAATCTGACTTCTGGTATAGCACAGGCCATAGAACTTCCCCAAAATAATTGCTAGGCCATATCTTTTAGAAAAACAACCAATCTTGGTTTCAAAAATCGTCAGTGATGGAGAATCCACCATGACCCTTGGTAAATTGTTCCAATTTTTAATTATTGTCACTATGAAAAATGTATACCTTATTTCCAGTCTGAATTTGTCTAGCTTCAGTTTCCAGCCATTGGATCGTGTTACACGTTTCTCTGCTAGATTGTAGAGTCCATTATTAAATATAGACTGTAATCAAGTCACTTCTAACCTTCTCTTTGTGAGACTCAGAGCTCAATCTATTTATTTGATCATCATAAGGCATGTTTTCTAATCCTTTAATCATTCCCATGACTCTTTTCTGAGCCCTCTCCAGTTTATCAACATTCTTCTTGAATTGTGGACACGCAGGCTGGACACAGTGTTCCAGCACCAAATGCAGAGGTAAAATAGCCTCCTTTTGCTTACTTGCATCCCAGGATTGCATTAGTTCTTTTGGTCACGGTGTCATACTGGGAGCTCATGTTCAGCTGATTATCCCCCATGATCCTCCAAATCTTTTTCAGTCGCTGCTTCCCAGGATAGAGTTCCCCATCCCATAAGAATGGGTACATTCTTTGTTCCTAGAGGTACACATTTACATTTAGCCCAGTGGTACTCAGACCTCAGTGGTTTAGGAGCCAAATTAGTGACCACAGTAGAGCCACAGTAGTGTGAATTCATTGTTTCATTTACTATAGTACTATATATTCATATTTAAACAATATGATGGGAAATATTAATTTATATATTATTTTCACAGCAAAATTACTGAGTAGTATTATTTTTATCAACTACATTTGGTTAATAACATAGTAAAAGTATCCTGATTGGTTAATAACTTAGACTGGTTAATAATTAAATTATTTAATTAAATAATTAAATCTCACAGTATTTTAATATCATGTGCTACAAAGAGCCTTAAATAGCCACTTGTGGATCGCAAGCCTCAGTTTCAGTATCCCTGATTTAGCCATATTAAAATCCGTGTTCTTTGCTTATGCCCAGTTTACCAAACAAGCTAGATCACTATGAATCAGTGACCTGTCCTTTTCATTATTTACCACGCCCCCAATTTTTGTGTCATCTGCGAACCTTATTGGTGAGGATTTTGTTTTCTTCCAGGTCACCGATAAATATATTAAATCATTTCAGAGTAACAGCCGTTTAATATATTTTACTAAATATATTAAATCGTGTAGGGCATAGGGATATAAGAGTTTAACCAGTTAACCAATAAGCTTGATGCTTACTGGTTTCTGTTAACAGTTAAACTCCACCCAGGATCCTGGCTGCCTGCCCCACGTGCCTGGGGTCCCTCCGGACTACTGACCCTGCGGCCGGGGCTCTGTGGCACATGCCATCCTGGCATCCCTGTGCGCCCTGCATACCGGCTGCTGCCCTGTGCCGGGGCACTGGGGTCCCTCTGGCCTGCCGGACCCACAGCCGGGGTCCCTCCCGGCAGCCAGGACCCTGGGCGCGCTGGGATGCCGGGCAGCAACAGAGCCCCAGGTGCTGCAGCAGTGGAACCCCGGCCGTGGGGCTGGCAGCCAGGAACCTGGGCACGCTGGGATGCTGGTGCAGGCGGCAGCAGAGTCCTGGCTGCGGGGGCCCCAGTGGAGCCCCACATAAAATGTGGGGATGGTGCAGCACCCACTGCACTGTAGTTCCCTGGGTAAACGTTGAACTGTGTAACCAATAGAATTTTAATAGGTTACACGGTTACTGTTTTAACACAGGTTTCAGAGTAGTAGCCGTGTTAGTCTGTATTCGCAAAAAGAAAAGGAGCACTTGTGGCACCTTGGAGACTAACCAATTTATTTGAGCATAAGCTTTTGTGAGCTACAGCTCACTTCATCGGATGCATTCAGTGGAAAATACAGTGGGGAGATTTATATACATAGAGAACATGAAACAATGGGTGTTACCATACACACTGTAACAAGAGTGATCACTTAAGGTGAGCTATTACCAGCAGGAGAGCGGGGCGGGGGGCGGGGAACCTTTTGTAGTGATAATCAAGGTGGGCCATTTCTAGCAGTTGACAAGAACGTCTGAGGAACAGTGGGGGGGAATAAACATGGGGAAATAGTTTTACTTTGTGTAATGACCCATTCACTCCCAGTCTTTATTCAAGCCTAAGTTAATTGTATCCAGTTTGCAAATTAATTCCAATTCAGCAGTCTGTCGTTGGAGTCTGTTTTTGAAGTTTTTTTAGGTCTTTTTGCAACTTTTAGGTCTGTAATCGAGTGACCAAAGAGAGTGAAGTGTTCTCCGACTGGTTTTTGAATGTTATAATTCTTGATGTCTGATTTGTGTCCATTTATTCTTTTACGTAGAGACTGTCCAGTTTGACCAATGTGCATGGTAGAGGGGCATTGCTGACACATGATGGCCTATATCACATTGGTAGATGTGCAGGTGAACAAGCCTCTGATGGTGTGGCTGATGTGATTAGGCCCTATGATGGCGTCCCCTGAATAGATATGTGAACACAGTTGGCAACGGGTTTTGTTGCAAGGATAGGTTGCTGGGTTAGTGATTCTGTTGTGTGGTGTGTGGTTGCTGGTGAGTATTTGCTTCAGATTGGAGAGCTGTCTGTAAGCAAGGACTGGCCTGTCTCCCAAGTTCTGTGAGAGTGATGGGTTGTCCTTCAGGTTGTAGATCCTTGATGATGCGTTAGAGAGGTTTTAGTTGGGGGCTGAAGGTGACGGCTAGTGGCATTCTGTTTATTTTCTTTGTTGGGCCTGTCCTGTGGTAGGTAACTTCTGGGTACTCTTCTGGCTCTGTCAATCTGTTTCTTCACTTCAGCAGGTGGGTATTGTAGTTGTAAGAATGCTTGATAGAGATCTTGTAGGTGTTTGTCTCTATCCGTGGGGTTGGAGCAAATGTGGTTGTATCGTAGAGCTTGGCTGTAGACAATGGATCGTGTGGTGTGGTCAGGGTGAAAGCTGGAGGCATGTAGGTAGGAATAGGCGTCAGTAGGTTTCCGGTATAGGGTAGTGTTTGTGACCATCGCTTATTAGCACCGTAGTGTCCAGGAAGTGGATCTCTTGTGTGGAGTGGTCCAGGCTGAGGTTGATGGTGGGATGGAAATTGTTGAAATCATGGTGGAATTCCTCAAGTGCTTCTTTTCCATGGGTCCAGATGATGAAGATGTCGTCAGTGTAGCGCAAGTAGAGTAGGGGCTTTAGGGGACGAGAGCTGAGGAAGCGTTGTTCTAAATCAGCCATAAAAATGTTGGCATACTGTGGGGCCATACGGGTACCCATAGCAATGCCGCTGATTTGAAGGTATACATTGTCCCCAAATGTGAAATAGTTATGGGTGAGGACAAAGTCACAAAGTTCAGCCACCAGGTTTGCTGTGACATTATCGGGGATACTGTTCCTGACGGCTTGTATTCCATCTTTGTGTGGAATGTTGGTGTAGAGGGCTTCTACATCCATAGTGGCTAGGATGGTGTTTTCAGGAAGATCACCAATGGACTGTAGTTTCCTCAGGAAGTCAGTGGTGTCTCGAAGGTAGCTGGGAGTGCTGGTAGCGTAGGGCCTGAGGAGGGAGTCTACATAGCCAAACAATCCTGCTGTCAGGGTGCCAATGCCTGAGATGATGGGGCGTCCAGGAATTCCAGGTTTATGGATCTTGGGTAGCAGATAGAATACCCCTGTTTGGGGTTCCAGGGGTGTATCTGTGTGGATTTGTTCTTGTGCTTTTTCTTGAGTTTCTTGAGCAAATGGTGTAGTTTCTTTTGGTAACTCTCAGTGGGATCAGAGGGTAATGGCTTGTAGAAAGTGGTATTGGAGAGCTGCCTAGCAGCCTCTTGTTCATACTCCGACCTATTCATGATGACGACAGCACCTTCTTTGTCAGCCTTTTTGATTATGATGTCAGAGTTGTTTCTGAGGCTGTGGATGGCATTGTGTTCTGCATGGCTGAGGTTATAGGGCAAGTGATGTTGCTTTTCCACTATTTCAGCCCATGCATGTCGGCGGAAGCACTCTATGTAGAAGTCCAGTCTGTTGTTTCAACCTTTAGGAGGAGTTCACCCAAAATCCTTATTTTTGTAGTCTTCGTAGGAAGGTCTCTGTGGGTTAGTATGTTGTTCTAGTAGGGCATAAGAACGGCCATACTGGGTCAGACCAATGGTCCACGTAGCCCAGTATCCTGTCTCCCGACAGTGGCCAATGCCAGGTTCTTCAGAGGAAATTAACAAAATGGCTAATCATCCAGTGACTCATCCCCTGTCCGCCATTCCCAGCTTCTGGCAAACAGAAGCTAGGGCTGCCATTGATGGACCTATACTCCATGAATTTATCTGTGGTTTTTTTTTTTTTAAGCCTGTTACAGTCTTCACAACATCCTCTGGCAAAGAGTTCTGCAGGTTGACTGCGTTGTGGGTGGAAATACTACATTTTGTTTATTTTAAACCTGCTGCCTATTAATTTCATTTGGTGACCCCTAGTTCTGGTGTAATGAAAAAGTAAATAAGGAAGTGTTGTTTATTCTTTTTCAACACCAATTATGATTTTATAGACCTCTATGATATTCTCCCCCCCCCAGTCCTTTTTTTCAAGCTGAAAAGTCCCAGTCTTGTTAATATCTCCTCATATGGAAGCTCTTCCATACCCCTAATCCCGCTCGATCATGATTCCCTGTTTACAGTTGCATATTTATACCTATCAGTTAGCCAATTTTTAGTCCACTTAATGTGAGCCATGTAATTTTTTCATTTTTGTTGCCCTTTTCCATACCTTTTCCAATTCTAATATATACTTTTTGAGATGGGGTGACCACGTCTGCATGCAGAACTCAAGATGTGGGCGTACCATGGATTTATATAGAGGCAATATGATATTTTCTTCCTTATTATCTATCCCTTTCTTAATGATTCCCAACATTCTGTTAACTTTTTTGACTACCAATGAACATTGAGTTCATGTTTCCAGAAAACTACAGTGACTCCAAGATCTTTCTTGAGTGGTAATAGCTAACTTAGATTCTGTTATGTTGTAGGTATAATAGGGTTATGTTTTCTAATGTGCAGTACTTTGCATTTATCAACATTGAATTTCATCTGCCATTTTGTTGCCCAGTCACCCAGTTTTGTGAGATCCCTTTGTAACTCTTCACGGTCTGCTTTGGACTTAACTATCTTGAGTAGTTTTATATCATCTGCAAATTTTGCTACCTCACTTTTTACCCCTTTTCCCAGATCATTTATGAATATGTTGAACAGTACTGGTCACAGTACATACCCCTGGGGGACACCACTATTTACTTCTCTCCATTGTGAAAACTAGCCATTTATTCTCCTCTTTGTTTCCTATATTTCAACCAGTTACTGATCCATAACAGAACTTTCCCTCTTATCCCATGACTGCTTATTTTGCTTAAGAGCCTTTGCTGAGGGTTCTTGTCAAAGGCTTTCTGAAAATCTAAGTAAACTATATCCACTGGATCAACTTTGTGCACATGCTGGTTGACCCCTCAAAGAATTCTAATAGATTGGTGAGGTGTGATTTCCATTTACAAACACCATGTTGACTTCTTCCCCAACAAATTGTATTCATCTATATGTCTGATAATTCTGTTTTTAATTGTAGTTTCAACCAGTTGCCTGGTACTGAAGTTAGGCTTATCAGCCTGTAATCGCCGAGTTTGCCTCTGTCGCCTTTTTAAAAAAATGGTGTCAAATTAGCTATCCTACGGTCACCTGGTACAGAAGCAGATTTAAATGATAGGTTACGTACCAGAGGGCCAAGAATTGGTCTCTGCGGGATCCCACTGGAAGCAGACCCGCTCGATCATGATTCCCTGTTTACAGTTGCATATTTATACCTATCAGTTAGCCAATTTTTAGTCCACTTAATGTGAGCCATGTAATTTTTTATTTTTAGTTTTTAATCAAAACGTGGTGCAGCACCAAGTCGAACACTTTGCAGAAATCTATTACATCAGCACTATTTCCTTTATCAAACTTGTAATCTCATTTTAAACAAAAATCAAGATCCATTTTCCATCAACGCATGTTGATTTGCATTAATTACATTACCTTTCCTTAGTTCTTTATTAATCAAGTACTGTATCAGCTGCTTCATCATTTTGCCTGTGATTGACGTCAGACAAGCCTATAATGTCTCAGGTTATCTTGTTTACCCTTTTAAACTATTGGAACATTATCTTTCTTCCAGTCTTCTGGAGCTTCCCTGGTGCTGCAAGGCTTATTGAAAATTAACATTAGTGGTCAAGCAAGCTCCTCAGCCAGCTCTTTTAAAACTCTTGGATGAGAGTTATTTGGACTTGCTGATTTAAAAATGTCTAACTTTAGTAGCTTCTATTTAATGTCTTCCAGAGAGATAGTGGAATGGAAAGAGTGTTATCACCCTTTGATGAGACTGCATACTTTACTTTTTCCCTAAATACAGAACAGAAATATTTATTGATAATTCTACCATTTCCATCTAGTAATGGATCAGTACTATTGTCAGAATTCTGTTTGTTCCTAATATACTTTAAAAACTCCTTTTTATTGTCCTTAACTCTGATGGGCATAGTTATTTTCTTGTGTCCCTTTGTTTCCTATATAAATTTTCTACAGTTCTTAACTGCAGATTTTTATTCATTCATTTGTATTTGTATTCATTACTATTGAATTACGATTCAATGTCCGTTTTCTTCCATTTGCTATATATATTTTATAGCTGCCTTAATTTGCTCTCTAAATCAAGTTGTTTTTTTAACCAGCACGACCGTCTTCCTTAGTTGTGGGATTGTGGTGTTTTGGGCATCTAGTAATGGGTTTTTAAATGATTCCCAATTATCATTCACATTTTTCTGATTAAATTCTTTCTCCCGCATGCTTTGGCTTATCAGCTTTGTGAAATTGGTCCTGTTAAAGCACCAAGTATATATCTTACTGGTATGGACTTCATTCTGCTTGCACAGTATAAATGTCATCAAGTCATGATCATTTGCACCTAAGCTGCTATCATTTTTAGTTCTGGATCAGATCCTCTTTATCTGTGAACACAAGGTCTAATATAGAATTCCCCCATATTGACTGCAACACTCTTTTGAGTTAGAAAATTGTCCTCTATAATATTTAGAAATTTCAACCATGTTTTAGTACTGGCAGCATGAGACCTAGCATATGCCACTCAAACGGAAGTGCCCCATGATCACACAGCTTTTCCCCCCTACACATTATAGATAGGTGCATAAGGAGACGGTCATCCTGTTTCCTCGTGATTTGGTGGTCTTTGTAATAGATACCAACTAAAATATCCCACCTTATGCTTTATCTGTTGGGACATTGATCCATAAACATTCAACTTCATTATCTGTAACTGGAAACAAGTAATGACATTTTTGATGTTGAATGCTACTCTCATTCCCCTTTTGCTCACCTGATTCCTCCTAAATAGGTTATAACTATAGATTTTTAATATTCCAATTTTGCGAATCTTCCTACCATGTTTCAGTAGTACCAACTAGTACCAACTTATGCTCATAAACGAGTAGTTTGAATTCCTCTTGTTTGCTACCTAGGCTCTTAGCATTAGTGTATAAGGAATTCAAGAGTTTTTTTTCTCTTGTCCTTTGCTTCCTTGATTAATTTTGTTCTCCACATCTCGATGTTATGCTGAGTGCTCATATCTTGCCTCTCCTTACTCTTCCCTTGTGCTATTAGTTTAACCTCCTCCTGACTGCTCTAGCTAGCCTGCCTCCAAGGAGATGGGGCCTCCTTTTACTGAGGTGGAGGAAATCCAAACTATGTAGCCCCTCCTCCCCCATAGAAGGTCGACCAATGTTGCACAAAACCAAACCCTACACCATTTACCTAGCCAGTAATTCACTTCCAGAATCTTCTGAATTCTGTCTTCCTTACTCATGGGACAGGACGGATCTCTGAGAAGATCAATTGGACATTCTTCTTCATGCTTCTGAGTTCTCTGAAGTCATCTACTATCTTTGAGGTATTCTGTGATACAGTGTCATTAATGTTGACATGAACCATGACTAGGGGATCCTTGCCTGTAGAGTTCTGAAGCCTGTCTAATCTTAGAGTAATGTCTCATGTTTTAACTCCGGGAAGGCAGCATGCCGTCCTGTTCTCCACTTGCCTCTTTCAGAATGTTCTTTCTATTCTTCTGAGTATTGAATCTTCTGAAAGGATCATCTGTCTTCCTGGGATGGTTGGAGAACTCCTTAGTGGGTAAGGTTGACTTTTTTTATCGGTTGGATCAAGCCCCCATCTACCCATATCTCGAAAATCTCACTGTTCCTTCGGATATGCTGGATCTTGAGAGGTATCTTCCATTCTGTCCATGTTGAGGACTTCGTATCAATTCGAAACTTGTAGCTGTATGGAATTCCTCCTGTTTTCTTCTCTTTCTGCTAGCCACACTCTGCCTGTCCTCACCTGTCCCCAATAGTGGAGACTGCTGCTCTGACCTATTGATTAGTGATTATGATCTACCAGGCCTCCTCTCTGGTTGCCTCTCACTTATTCCTTTATGGCCAGCTCCATTCTCCCTGAGGTACTGGTGTTTCCTGAATCTGGTTGTCTAGGAACTCCTCAGCTTCTCTGATTTTTAGTAGTATCTCAATTTGTCCGTCCAATCCAAAAATCTTTTACTCTTGCACAGCCACCAATTTGCACTTCATGCACAAGAAATCCTTTCTGTCTTCAGGCAGGAAAAAGAACCTGGCACATCTGTTGCAGGTCACCACCATTGTTCCATTGCTTGTCATCTTGATATCAGTAGTGCTGATTCTGGAAGGAAAGTGTCTCACACTCCCTCTCCAAACTCCTCCCTTGTTCTGTTAGCTGCCTCTATTCATGGCTCTCGAGTTCATCTAGCAACTGACATTTTATACCAAATCTTCCCTGCTTAGCTGAGCTCAGCTTTTCCCCTCACCAACAGGGAGTGATTAGCCACTCCGACTTCAAACAGCTGGGCTGATCAAAGCTCCCAAGGCTGGAGTCTTGCAGCTTTTAGCAAAGCACTGATCAAAGCTCCAAGGGCTTACTCAGGGACCCACAGCCTACCTACACACCCTGTATATAGAGAACAAACAGACAACCCACAGATGGACCAAATACACCACTCTCCAAGTCTTGTTGCCTCCAAGCACTGAGTCTAGCTGGAGATACTCTCTCTGAAACTCTACTGTTAGCTAACTCTTTTCACGGTTCTGATCATGATCCATGATGGGGAAGATCATTTCAGTTGTACACAATAGAATTTGGGTTTACGTTTTTCCTTAAACTAGGATATTGCATTCAACCTTCTCCCCAAAGCCCTCAAACGCAGCAAAAATAACCCCATTCAAATCTTAAAAGAAAAACAAAAACTACAACAACCCTGTTAGAAGAACATTGTGCACTAGCAAACTTCTGTGGGATTTCCTTTTTCTTTCTTTCTCCTCTGACTCATTGCTGTGGATGCAGTAGTCAGAGATAATGTCATTATCCTGGAGCTTCATTTGATTCCAAGTGCTATTCAGGGGGTTGATTTTTTTTATATAAAACAGCTTAATCAAAATCCTATGGAATGCAAAGGAAGATTTTTCACTGGGTTATTTAGAGTTGGAGAGGGCCCTAAATTATTACATGTGACTTGATGTTGGCTTGCTGAAAAACTGTGTTCTGCCCCATGAGTTGCTGCAGCAACAGAGTTCATTTGAAGTGCTCAAGCTAACAGGCTCTATGTGTAAAAGTTAAAGTGATCGTGGCAGGGCATCCTCAAAAGAGGGTTACTGACTCTGTAGCATGGTTTCCCCATTGGTCTGACAAAGCGAGAAGCTGACTTCAGGACACAGTGCAAGGTCCTTCTGTTTCCTTCACCATTTTAACCAGTACTTGTGTTGGTGGGGAGAAGAATGTGTCTTTTTTTCTTGCTTCTTGGAAAGAGGCAAAAAAGGTTAAATAATATGTTTCTGTTACATGTTGTATAAATGCTTTATGACATACTGGCAGTAATTTTACAAATAAAAACACCTCATGTTCAAAGTGTTTTTTACTTGCATTTATATCAAACTTTTATTTAGATGGTAAACTCCTAAAATATGTACAATTATAGACAAAATGGTTGAATAATTTCACTGTTAACCCAACTATTAAAACCTCTCAAGGCAAAACAAGGTAGACAATAAAGTATATAATGTAAGGAAGAGAATTACCCCTTCAGTGATGAGATTTCAGATTCATTAAGGGTGACTTCTATTAAGACCTGAATTCTCACACTCTTTTGGGAACTGTGTATAAGTTGGGGCTTCTCCATTCTCAACCATATGTGTTCCTCAGTACACATGCACAAATTCACATGCTCACAGGTCCAAGCAAAGGTCCACTTCAAGTGCCCCATTCTGTTTTTAATGGGATAGTTCTCATTTTTTTTTTATTTCCATAATTGACATGACTATTGGCAAAAACAGAAGCAGCACAATACAGCAATAAACAAATATTCAACATTAAAAATTACTACTACGTACATATTTTTGCAATATAAAATATGTCTATAATTTTATTTATTCCAGGCTCCTCACAATAGGAAGGGAGAGGAGGGGCATCCATTGTACTTAGGTTCTTGCTGTATTAGCATGTGAAACAGAAGTATGGTTTATCCATGAAATGATTGGGTCTATAATTAGGTATGGATATAAATTTTAAAAAAAAGTTGTTTAAAGTCCCGAGTAGCCACTTGGTCACGTTCCATTCCAGTGCTGTAGAGGATTAACATGGTGCTGAGAGGTTTCAGTTAGGCTACTAGATACAGTAGTAATAAAAGTGAAGAGATGCTCTTTCTCTTCTGTAATCAAATGTTACTCAATTCATGCTGATTAGCCCAAATTAAATTAGATAATATTTTTAAAGTTTTTAAAATTAATAAGAACATCCGTTGGACCACATTCAATTTAAGCAGAACGTTTCACTTTTAAATATTATTTTGAACTATCCAAGCAAAGTTGAGCGTTACCTAGGGTGGTTCCATATTGCTAGGTGAAATCCTGAGTTTTAGTTTTGCTATGTTAGTAAATCAGCTATCTGGGAATGCATTTTAACCATGAACAAGCTTTATTTACATCTCAACCACTAGGTGGCAGAAACTTTCAGCAGTCACACATCTTGAACATTGAGGCTATACGATTGTTACCCAGCTTGTTAATTTTTTTACTCATTTCTTTCCCAGATTGATTGTTCCTTGTGTACAAATATTTTTACTTTGATTGCTTATTTTTTAAATGTCATATGCACAATACAAAATACTAGCATAGGGCTATGTTCTCAAAATTCTTTTCAAAGTAATCACTAGTTTCTAAAATACTGAAACTGCTTGTTTCACAGTAATCATAGGGGCTTAAGGGAAAAAGTGTTGTTTTTTTCCTTTTAGTAGTAATCGGCACTAGTTGTATGTTTTATAGTGTTATCAAATGGTGTTTTTTCCATATCTTCATGTTTTCTACTGTGTGTAATTAACAATATTACTAACAGATATACATGCAGTGATGTGTAGGTTATACTGCTATATACTAAGATGAAATTTTATCTACACTTAGTATAGGTGGTAGTTGATAGAATAAGCTGTTTTGTCCTTCTGTTTTGTGTTTTTTATTTTTATTTATAAATATGCAACTAAATGTTAAAATAGTATGATGATGTAAACTTTTTGCTGACGTTTGCTCCAGCAACATATTTTGAGTATATCTTTGTTCTTGTTAAAGAATCTCAAGTCTTTGAATGTGTGTTTGTTAGTTTTTTTTTAACTTTCTTGGGAAAAATATAATTTACCTATATATTAGCATATCTTATTTTGGAACTCAGAGATGGGAAAAAATATATCAGAATATATAAGTAACTCATACACTGGGCCCAATTCATCTTTGGTGAGCTTGATTGACATCATTTGAGATATAACAAGGATGAAGTTGACTTAGCACAGAGAGGAAAAGATAGTTTTGTGGGTATAAGTTGGCTGAGAGTTGGGACATCTGGGGGCAGTGCCCAACTCTGAAGCATATTTTCTGAGGCATGGAAGAAATCAACTAGACCCTGTTCCTGAAAAGACTTGCTTGATTTAAATGGGAGTAATCATAACTTAAAGTTTAAGTACATGCTTAAGACAAAATCTGTCTTTCCATTTCCTATCTGTAAAATGCGGATAATATACTTCCTTTTTCAGAATCTGTCTGTTTTGTCTATTTAGATTGCAAACTCTTTGGGGGAAATGACCATTTCTTCCTGCTTCTAGGTACAGCACCAAACACAGTGGGATTCCAGTCTTAGGCTATGTCTACACTGCACAGTTAACCTCAGTGATTGGCACCTGGGTTTATTCAGCCTGGGTATGAGTGTCCCAGCTGTATAGCCTTACCTGTTATTACGTTCTCATAGTTTCTGCACTTGCCTGTGTGCTTGGTGTTACCTGCTCAGTTTAGGGCACCCTGCCTATACCCTACCAAAAGCTCAAGGTGTGACCAATCAATCTAGGCACCCCCGCCCTTTCCCTTCCGAGGGCTCAGGGTGTAAGGCACCTATCCTTACCCACTGGGCTCAGGAAGAAACCTGGTCAATTTAAGTACCAGCTGTAAACATCTATTTATTAGCAACACACAGAATACATATACCAAGCAAACCTCTTATGCTCACCATTCCCAATATACAGACAGATTTCACTCATTCATCTGGAGGTTCCTGAGATGCCTCTGCACATTATGGTTGTGCAGAGGGGTCAGAGTCCCATCAGCTTGGTGTTGAACTGCAGTCTGGAAATGGTTCCCAAAGAGCATTGTTTTTCATTTACATTATATAGATAAAACTCCTTCAAATTTACTAAACCTATCACATTATCCCACACTCCGAAGTAACAAAAATTTTAACCGATTATGCACTGGCACCTATGTGTCCTCTTCCTTCCCTAGTTCTTTACATTTTGTCTTTCATGCCCAAATTGTAACTTAATTGTGACCTTCTCTATTTGTGCAGATGGTCAGCATAAAACACTGGTCATAGCTTATTTTACCATTTGTTGAATCTCTCTCTGTATCCTCCCCAATTTCCCAGCGTCTTTACAACCTTGGTGGTTATAACTCTCGTTAAGGACATTCCTGGGGTGGGGGTGCTTTATCAGCAGCAGAACATTCCTTTTTTCAATTTTAGTGATGAACTCCCTGAGTTTCACCCAAGGCTGGTTTAATATGGTTGGGGGTGGGGAGGCTGGGGGCAGTGAGTTGATGAGGTCTCAGGCCTGCACTCCCATGGTTCTTTGTGATGAGATGCTTTAGATTTTTTTCCCTGTCAATTGAGGGAGAACTTGTTTGTCCTTTGGAAAGGGCATAGGAGGACTACCAGCGCTTTAGTGATTTCACTTGGGTCCTCACTTCACTCATGTGATTTAGCTTGTGTCATTGCGGCAAAATGGGCGGGTTCCAGCCAGAGTTAAAGTGGAACCCAGGTTCTCACCCTTACTGCCAGCCAAGTAAGCTGGCCCAGGTTTAAAATGCCTCCAAACCGAAGTCAAGCTTTGTTTTTTTTGTATGCACGGTATGGGGAGGTTAAGGCTAAAACTTGGGTAAAAGATCCCAAGCTAATTGTGTAGTGTAGGCTTATCCTTAGTTGGGGCTTTTAGATGCTATTTTAATGCATGGTTTTATTCATTTTGGGTAAAGCTATTATACTCCTGTTAAATGGAATTACAAAATATATATTTGGACTCCTGCAGTAGGCAAAACAAAACAGAAACCTGCTTTCAGTAATAAAAGTTTTTGTGTTTATAGGCTTTTGCTTGTGGGTGGCTGTGAAACAGATGAAGCTGGAGTATCTAAAGCAACTAGTTGTGGAATATCTGCTTGGAGAGTTCTTTCTGGATCTCCCCATTATAAACAGGTCACTAGTTATGAAGATGATACTGGGACAGTAAGTAGCTTTGGAGTCCTCATTTTTCTGTTGGAAGAATATTATAGTTACTCTGATTACATAAAGAGAAACTTTATGTAGGTTGTTTTCTTTTCCAACACCATAGCATGTTTCCATATTAGAGATACTGTTATGCCAGTATTCAGTCAGAATGACTTGGGCAACTGTAGGCTGGTCAGCATTAAATCAATCCCAGGCAAAATAATGGAAAAGCTGACACAGGATTCAGTTGATAAAGACTTAAAAGGCAGGAATATAATTAATGTCAACATGGTTTTATAAAAAATAGGTCTCATCAAAGCTTTCACTTGTCTTAAAACTATTTATTACTAGTTTTGCAGAGCAGTTAGGAGCCCAGTCATGGATTAGGTTATTTTTCACCTGTATATTTTGAAAATATTTTAGTCTTAGCTCAGTTTGAAATAAGCCTAATTCTAACCCTTTTCTTAGGGCTGTAGCATACACAAAACTTACACTGGCATAATAAAACTCATTGTAGTTAAACTGGTGTATCCTACATGGGTACGCTGAAATTCGTTTCTATTTAGCTTAGTACGGTAAACCAGTTTATATTTTAGCATGTGAAAAGTTCTAATGTGTATACTTGGCAATATGTATTCAATGTTCTAGCACGGCATAATTTAGTTGCAAGCTGGTGGTGCCTTTTCATGGAAACAGGCATACGTAGTCCGAGTAATTCATAAGCAAATTTCACCTGTTGCAACATTCACATGAAGTGACATTTTAATACATAAATATTAAAATAATTCTTGAGTATTTTAAAATTTTCACAAAGCTGAGAGAATGCTGCAGAATAATGTATTCTTTCTTGATTGTTTTATTACTCCCCAGATTTGATTTAATTTTTACTGCATAAATCAAAGACTGTCTTTAATCTTAGTGTGTGATACACTCCTGTTTTAACAGGCAAAGAGAAGCGGATTATTAAGGATTATGAATTTCAGATTTTACAGCAGACAAGGAACAGAACAGGTAATACGTTCCTCCTTAACACTAGTAGCACTCTTATTCATTTAGATTTGGGTTTACATGAAAGAGGAATCTAACTGACTTGAAGTAACTTAATTTAGACAGGTTTCAGAGTAGCAGCCGTGTTAGTCTGTATTCGCAAAAAGAACAGGAGGACGTGTGGCACCTTAGAGACTAACCAATTTATTTGAGCATGAGCTTTCGTGAGCTACAGCTCACTTCAGCTCACGAAAGCTTATGCTCAAATAAATTGGTTAGTCTCTAAGGTGCCACACGTCCTCCTTTTCTTTTTAATTTAGATAGATTAAAAACTAACCTGTTTAGAATTTTTGCTGAAAACACACTCTAATGCAGTGGTTCTCAAACTTTTTTTTTTTCCATGGACCACTTGAAAATTGCTGAGGGTCTCGGCGGGCCATTTAATGATCTTTCCAAATGTACCATTAGCTAACTATTGTAAAAAGCTTTGGCTAAAAGCACTATATTAAAAAAAAGTAATAATAATTGACTTTTTTTGTTCTACAAATAAAAGCACACAACTCATATATTTTAATATCAGTAGTCTTACCTTTCTAATACGATGGATGTGTCCTCTCTCTCCCATGTCGCGGCAGCCCCCAAGCTGGGGTTGGGGCTGGGGCTGAGGGGGCGAGCGGTCTCTCCCCTCTCATCCACCGCAGCAGCCCCTGAGCTGGGGCTGGGAAGGAGAGGGGTTTCTCCCTCGCCGCAGTAGCCACAGAGCTGAGACTGGGAAGGAGGGCCGTCTCTCCCTGGCAGCCGCAGCCCTGCAGCTGGGGAAAGTCACTTCTTTCTCTGGCTGCTGCAGCCCTGCACATCCCAAATTCCCCCCACCCCCTCTTCTCACCCCACTGCCCCCTCCCACGTACCCCCTATTCCTGCCCCCCCCCAGCCACCACCTCACCTTACATGTGCGTCTTCTCCAGGGTCCAGGCACCGAATTAGTGGAGCCACACCTGTGCAGCTCCACTAATTAGGTTGGTGGCCCTTCATTCTCTCGTGTGTGACCACCAAGGCATGCACCTTAGAGGGAACTATCTGAGGACCACCTGAATGGAGCTCGCGGACCACTGGTGGTCCATGGACCACAGTTTGAGAACCTCTGCAGTACTAGTAGTATTTAGCTTTAAATCAGGTAACTGGCAAGAGTTATCAAATTGCTTTTTCAGGGACTTTGTTTTGTTGGCAGACTGTTGCTCTGTTGCTGATTTGGCTTTACTTCACTTTATTTACTCTTGTTTCATAAATTACCTGGCATCATCAGTCCTGCTCATAGAGAACTCATAATTTTCAGGATATTTTATGACTGAAACAGATCCAGTGATTTTTACTTTATCTTAAGTCTAACTTGTTACCACAGATGGCAGGTGCAGAAAGTCTTTGCTAATATGTGCAATGTGTAAGTCCCAAGCAGGCTGCAAAGAGCTACAAAAGGATCTCGCAAAACTGGGGGACTGGGCAACAAAATGGCAGATGAAATTCAATGTTGATAAATGCAAAGTAGTGCACATTGGAAAACATAATCCCAGCTATACATATAAAATGATGGGGTCTAAATTAGCTGTTACCACTCAGGAAAGATATCTTGGAGTCGTTGTGGATAGTTCTCTGGAAATATCCACTCAATGTGCAGCGGCAGTCAAAAAAGTTAACAGAATTTTGGGAATCATTAAGAAAGGGATAGAGAATAAGACTGAAAATATCATATTGCCTCTATATAAATCCAGGGTATGCCCACATCTTGAATACTGCATGCAGATGTGGTTGCCCCATCTCAAAAAATATATATTGGACTTGGGAAAGGTTCAGAAGAGGGCAACAAAAATGATTAGGGATATAGAACAGCTGCCTTATGAGGAGTGATTAATAAGATTGTGACTTCTCAGCTTGGAAAAGAGACGACTAAGAGGGGATGTGATTGTAGCGCATAGGGCTAGCCTCCTTGCTTATATATCTTTTCTTATGGGTTTTATTTGTTTGTTTTATTATAATAGATTTATACTAGAGTATTTTTGGCTGTAACGCAAGGAACCTACAGTCCACGTCCTATATGTTGAGCTGTACTGCCTGGGAGTCACCTACAATGGAGATGTGTTGCTCATGTCCATTCCATGACCTGCCCTTCTTCCCCAGCGTCGGAGTTTCCGGCAAGAAGGAACTGAGGGTGGGGGGAGCCGGCAGCTCCCCTTATACCGCGGCATTCACATGCCACTGAGGGCGCAAGAGCCGGTTCCTTATGGATACTACTGAGGGAAAAACTTCTGGCACCGGTGCATGTGGCAAGCACACACACCTACAATGGAATGCACATGAGAAACACATCTCTAAGAACATCAGTTATGAAAAAAGTTAACTGTCTTTTCCAGTATTTAACTGTCCTTTATAGTTTGAAAGTGTGTCCTGATATCAAACCTAAGTCTCCCTTGCTGCAGATTAAGCCAATTACTTCTTGTCCTACCGTCAGTGGACATAGAGAGCAATCAATTTCTGTTCTCTTTATAACAACCCTTAAAATATTGGAATACTTCTTTTCTCTAGACTAAACATGCCCTTTTTCCCTCACAGGTCATGTTTTTCAAATTGCATACCTTTTTTGTTCCTTTTCTCTGGACTCTTTTCAATTTGTCCACATTTTTCTTAAATGGGGTGCCAACCCGGGCACAGTACTTCACCTGAGGCCTCACCAGTGCCCAGTAGAATGAAACAATTACTTCATCTGTCTTACATACAGCACCCCTGTTAACATATTCCATAATAACATTTTGCCTTTTTAGCAACAGTGTCACATTGACTCATATTCAGTTTATGATCCCCTATAAGTGAGAGATCCTTTTCAGCAGTACTACTGCCTAATCAGTTATTCTGCTTTTTGTATTTATACGTTAGACTGTTTTCTTCCTAAGTGTAGTAGTTTTCACTTGTCTTATATTCCTTCTTGTTGATTTCAAACAAATTCTCTAATTTATCAAGATCATTTCAAATTCTAATCCTGTCCTTCAAAGTTCTTGTAACCTCTCCAACTGGGCCATACGATATTTAGGGGCAGGCCTCTCTGTCTATAAATACATACTCTTTCTGGCCTAATGAATATTTAAGAGTGACTCTATAGCCCAGTGATGCTCACTAGGGTGGTTAGAGACCCAAGTCCCTTCTCCACATCAGGCAGAGGAGGGATTTGAACCCTGCACATCTTGTCTTTTTGTGAAAAAACACTAACCTGTCTTAGGCACCTAACTCCAGTAGAGGGTTTATGGCTGTGAATCCCGAGTATAGAAAGGTGCTTTCTTTTGGCCTGGACTTAAGTGCCTAAGTCCCTTTTGAGGGGCAGGATTTAGGCTCTCCCCTCCTTGGCATCTCTTATTGGCTTGCTTAAGTGGCTCCCTGCCTAGCATGGTGGCTTTTGCAAATACCATTCTTAAGTGCCTAACTGTCCCCATGCCTGGACACCTAACTCAGGATTATGACTTCCACTACATGGTAGGGCACCGAAAAGTTAGGCATTGTGACATTCTAGTCCCCCTTGTTAATTTCTCCCCTAGGTAACTTCATTGATATCAATCTAAGATGGTCTTGTATTTACATTCATCTTAAGCTCCCCCTGCCCCCATCTTTTAAATGCTTCTTCATGGAGTTTTCTCTGGCCAACATCTGAAGCTTAGCTGGTCAGTCATTGTCACAATCAGATTGACTGAAAGGATGGAAAGGTGTTTGTCTGCCCTGAGGAAAGAAATGCTTGGCTGCTACCTAGTATTGTTCCCTTGTCTAGGTGTTGTCAAGTTAATACTGACCCCTCAATAGTAGCATTTTCTGGGCTGGTATTTCAGTGTTCAAATTAAGGAATGGAAAATATGAAACAGAAGTAGATTATATATGTATGTAAAAGAAGCTCAAGTAAGTTTTTACTGAAAGGCTAGTATTGAAATGAACTAAACTTTAATGTTACTTCTCTTGCCAGCACTACATTTTAAGAGTAAAGATTACTAGTGTTGTTCACTCATCTTCAAAAGTTACAATCCCTGAAATTGTATTACATCTTAAATACCTGAGGTATAATTTTATTGTGATTTATGAGAGATTGAAAAAGCTATTTAATACTGTTGCCAAGGCTCAACGAGGACTTGCCTGTGGAGCCAGCTGTTCTCAACTTAGATGACCAATCTTAAATGTGGTAAGCCAGCCTACTGGAGCTTTCTATATTTTGTTCTGCAGTTGCCCTAAGGGTAGTGAACTGTTTACTGGGGTAGCAGAACCTGCTTTGCCTAAGGACACATGAATCTTTTGATAGGCTAGATTTGGAGGTGTGTGATGTATATGATGGGCATCCAAAGGAGCAGCAGTTGCACTGATTGTTGAGTTATGTATTGACTTCCAGAGAGACCTCTCTTAATGTTCACTCATGATGACATTCAAGAGAGGCTCTCAGCCTAGCAGGTAGGGTTTTTTATTTTACACTTCTATGCAGTTTCATAACCATCTTTCTCTTCTGTGAACAAATCTTGATTTATAAACTAAAAAGGAGAGTGCAATTCTTAATGTTGCAACTTTCAGCAAAGGGAAATAGAAAGCACAAGGCAGTAATATTACTGCTCTCATGCCAGTTGTTTCGTCAGAGTGGAAATCTACTATTTAACCAGACACCATCAGGAAGTTTAGGCACAAAATTTTAGGTGAGTGGTGTTTGTTATAACTTTTAACAAAAGCTTGCTGTCATTTTAGGTTTAAAGCTTGCTATTCAATATTTGCAAGCCAAACACATAATGTGTAAGAACTGAAAGTAAAACTGATAAGCCAATTTTGTCTAAATGAACAAAATGTAATTTTAAATAGTTTGGGTTAAGATGGAAGCTAGTCTAAAATGAAAGGAAACTTTTTGTTTTTCATTTGAAATTTCAAAATTATAGCTTCTTGACCGACTTTAGAAACTAGACTTAAAATTTCGATTGTATGTAGCCCCAGTCATTGTCCGTAGTTTGAGGATATGTAAGACAATTTCTGCCATGAGCATGATTTTAAGAATGGCCTTACTCGGTCACACCAGTGGTCCATGTAGCTCACAGTGGTCAGTGCTAGATTCTACAGATGAAGAGAATAGAACAGGGCATTTTATTGAGTGATCCATCCCCTGACATCCACTCTCAGCTTCTGGCAATCAGAGGCATAGGGACACCCAGAGCATAGAGTTGTGTCCCTGACCATCTTGGCTAATAGTCATTGATGGACCTCCATGACTTTATCTTTTGTGAACCCAGTTTCAGTTTTCTCCTTCACAAAATGCCTAGCAATGAGTTTCACAAGTTGACTGTGTGTTGTGTGAAGAAGTACTTCCTTATGTTTGTTTCAAACCTTTCCTGCTACTGACCCTGTCTAAACAATTCTGTATTGAAATGATGCAGACTGGAACTTCATGGTACACATGCACTTCTTTCCTTTGGGGCCTCAGACCCAGATCTCCAAGATGCTCCTCAAATTGATCCCCAGATCTCCTCATATCCCAATCACATCTCTTTGAAGCTCTTCCAGTTTATTCTTCCATTATTCAATACACCTGCATTTTAATACAGTGAATGCAGCTGGAGTGCCTGCAGATAATTCCCAGAGACCATTGCCAGCATCAGGGGTTGTGTTACCTTAATTCTGTATTTCCTGGTTTTGAAAAGTTTGCGTTTTTGCTGCCCTTGACATTCTGGAAGGGCAATCTTAATTAAGTTTTCTGCCATTTAATCTATACACACTTATTTAAGCAATTATATGGCTTAACATATATTTAGTCTCAATTTTTACAATTTTATGTTAGAAAATGGTGAATGACACATTACTTATTTACTGGATCATAAACATAAACTTTTTAGTCATGACTTGTCAAGCTGCATTTGGGTGGAAATGAAGTAAAAATGCCACAAAACAGCATTTTAATTTTTTTAGTAAAATAAAAACATGTAAGTATGCAGGATACGTAAGAAAAAAAAGGTTTCAGAGTAGCAGCCGTGTTAGTCTGTATTCACAAAAAGAAAAGGAGTACTTGTGGCACCTTAGAGACGAACAAATATATTTGAGCATAAGCTTTTGTGAGCTACAGCTCGCTTCATCGGATGCATTCAGTGGAAAATACAGTGGGGAGATTTATATATATAGGGTATGTCTACACTACGGAATAAGGTCGAATTTATAGAAGTCGTTTTTTTAGAAATCGGTTTTATATATTCGAGTGTGTGTGTCCTCACTGAAAATGCTCTAAGTGTATTAAGTGCATTAACTCAGCGGAGTGCTTCCACAGTACTGAGGCTAGAGTCGACTTCCGGAGCGTTGCACTGTGGGTAGCTATCCGACAGTTCCCGCAGTCTCCGCTGCCCATTGGAATTCTGGGTTGAGATCCCAATGCCTGATGGGGCTAAAATATTGTCGCGGGTGGTTCTGGGTACATATCGTCAGGCCCTTGTTCCCTCCCTCCCTCCGTGAAAGCAAGGGCAGACAATCGTTTCGCACCTTTTTTCCTGAGTTACCTGTGCAGACGCCATACCATGGCAAGCATGGAGCCCGCTCAGCTCACCCTATGTCTCCTGGGTGCTGGCAGACGTGGTACGGCATTGCTACACAGTAGCAGCAACCCCTTGCCTTGTGGCAGCAGACAGTACAATACGACTGGTAGCCATCCTCGTCGTGTCCGAGGTGCTCCTGGCCACGTCGGCTGGGAGCGCCTGGGCAGACATGGGCGCAGGGACTAAATTTGGAGTGACTTGACCAGGTCATTCTCTTTAGTCCTGCAGTCAGTCCTATTGAACCGTCTTATGGTGAGCAGGCAGGCGATACGGATTGCTAGCAGTCATACTGTACCATCTTCTGCCAGGCAGGCAAGAGATGAGGATGGCTAGCAGTCATACTATACCATCTTCTGCCGAGCAGCCATGAGATGTGGATGGCATGCAGTCCTTCTGCACCGTCTGCTGCCAGCCAAAGATGTAAAAGATAGATGGAGTGGATCAAAACAAGAAATAGACCAGATTTGTTTTGTACTCATTTGCTTCCCCCCCTCCCCTGTTTAGGGGACTCATTCCTCTAGGTCACACTGCAGTCACTCACAGAGAAGGTGCAGCGAGGTAAATCTAGCCATGTATCAATCAGAGGCCAGGCTAACCTCCTTGTTCCAATAAGAACAATAACTTAGGTGCACCATTTCTTATTGGAACCCTCCGTGAAGTCCTGCCTGAAATACTCCTTGATGTAAAGCCACCCCCTTTGTTGATTTTAGCTCCCTGAAGTCAACCCTGTAAGCCGTGTCGTCAGTCGCCCCTCCCTCCGTCAGAGCAACGGCAGACAATCGTTCAGCGCCTTTTTTCTGTGCGGACGCCATACCAAGGCAAGCATGGAGGCCGCTCAGCTCACTTTGGCAATTAGGAGCACATTAAACACCACACGCATTATCCAGCAGTATATGCAGCACCGGAGCCTGGCAAAGCGATACCGGGCGAGGAGGCGACGTCAGCACGGTCCCGTGAGTGATCAGGACATGGACACAGATTTCTCTGAAAGCATGGGCCCTGCCAATGCATGCATCATGGTGCTAATGGGGCAGGTTCATGCTGTGGAACGCCGATTCTGGGCTCGGGAAACAAGCACAGACTGGTGGGACCGCATAGTGTTGCAGGTCTGGGACGATTCCCAGTGGCTGCGAAACTTTCGCATGCGTAAGGGCACTTTCATGGAACTTTGTGACTTGCTTTCCCCTGCCCTGAAGCGCATGAATACCAAGATGAGAGCAGCCCTCACAGTTGAGAAGCGAGTGGCGATAGCCCTGTGGAAGCTTGCAACGCCAGACAGCTACCAGATTCAGTTGGGAATCAATTTGGGGTGGGCAAATCTACTGTGGGGGCTGCTGTGATGCAAGTAGCCCACGCAATCAAAGATCTGCTGATATCAAGGGTAGTGACCCTGGGAAATGTGCAGGTCATAGTGGATGGCTTTGCTGCAATGGGATTCCCTAATTGTGGTGGGGCCATAGACGGAACCCATATCCCTATCTTGGCACCGGAGCACCAAGCCGCCGAGTACATAAACCGCAAGGGGTACTTTTCAATAGTGCTGCAAGCTCTGGTGGATTACAAGGGACGTTTCACCAACATCAACGTGGGATGGCCGGGAAAGGTACATGACGCTCGCATCTTCAGGAATTCTGGTCTGTTTCAAAAGCTGCAGGAAGGGACTTTATTCCCAGACCAGAAAATAACTGTTGGGGATGTTGAAATGCCTATAGTTATCCTTGGGGACCCAGCCTACCCCTTAATGCCATGGCTCATGAAGCCGTAAACAGGCAGCCTGGACAGTAGTCAGGAGCTGTTCAACTACAGGCTGAGCAAGTGCAGAATGGTGGTAGAATGTGCATTTGGACGTTTAAAGGCGCGCTGGCGCAGTTTACTGACTCGCTTAGACCTCAGCGAAACCAATATTCCCACTGTTATTACTGCTTGCTGTGTGCTCCACAATATCTGTGAGAGTAAGGGGGAGACGTTTATGGTGGGGTGGGAGGTTGAGGCAAATCGCCTAGCTGCTGGTTACGCGCAGCCAGACACCAGGGCGGTTAGAAGAGCACAGGAGGGTGCGGTACGCATCAGAGAAGCTTTGAAAACCAGTTTCATGACTGGCCAGGCTACGGTGTGAAAGTTCTGTTTGTTTCTCCTTGATGAAACCCCCCGCTCCTTGGTTCACTCTACTTCCCTGTAAGCCAACCACCCGCCCCTCCTCCCGTCAATCACCGCTTGCAGAGCCAATAAAGTCATTGTTGCTTCACATTCATGCATTCTTTATTCATTCATCACACAAATAGGGGGATGACTACCAAGGTAGCCTAGGAGGGGTGGTGGAGGAGGGAAGGAAAATGCCACACAGCACTTTAAAAGTTTACAACTTTAAAATTTATTGAATGCCAGCCTTCTTTTTTTTTGGGCAATCCTCTGTGGCGGGGTGGCTAGTTGGCCCGAGGCCCCCCCCACCGGGTTCTTGGGCGTCTGGGTGTGGAGGCTATGGAACTTGGGGAGGAGGGCGGTTGGTTACTCAGGAGCTGTAGTGGCAGTCTGTGCTCCAGCTGCCTTTGCTGCAGCTCAACCATACACTGGAGAATACTGGTTTGGTCCGCCAGCAGCCTCAGCATTGAATCCTGCTCCTCTCATCATGCTGCCGCCACATTTGAGCTTCAGCCCTCTCTTCAGCCCACCACTTACTCTCTTCAGCCTGCCACCTCTCCTCCCGGTCATTTTGTGCTTTCCTGCACTCTGACATTATTTGCCTCCACGCATTCGTCTGTGCTCTGTCAGTGTGGGAGGACAGCATGAGCTCGGAGAACATTTCATCGCGAGTGCGTTTTTTTCTTTCTTTCTAAGCTTCAGTAGCCTCTGGGAAGGAGAAGATCCTGTGATCATTGAAACACATGCAGTTGGTGGAGAAAAAAAAAGGGACAGCGGTATTTAAAAAGACACATTTTATAAAACAGTGGCTACACTCTTTCAGGGTAATCCTTGCTGTTAACATTACATACATAGCACATGTGCTTTTATTACAAGGTCGCATTTTGCCTCCCCCCACCGCGTGGCTACCCCCTCAACCCTCCCCCCTCCCTGTGGCTAACAGCGGGGAACATTTCTGTTTAGCCACAGGCAAACAGCCCAGCAGGAATGGGCTCCTCTGAGTGTCCCCTGAAGAAAAGCACTCTATTTCAACCAGGTGACCATGAATTATATCTCACTCTCCTGAGGATAACACAGAGAGATAAAGAACGGATGTTGTTTGAATGCCAGCAAACATACACTGCAATGCTTTGTTGTACAATGATTCCCGAGTACGTGTTACTGGCCTGGAGTGGTAAAGTGTCCTACCATTAAGGACACAATAAGGCTGCCCTCCCCAGAAACCTTTTGCAAAGGCTTTAGGAGTACATCTAGGAGAACCGCGAATGCCAGGGCAAAGTAATCCTTTCACATGCTTGCTTTTAAGCCATGTATAGTATTTTAAAAGGTACACTTACCAGAGATCCCTTCTCCGCCTGCCAGGTCCAGGAGGCAGCCTTGGGTGGGTTCGCGGGGTACTGGCTCCAGGTCCAGGGTGAGAAACAGTTCCTGGCTGTCGGGAAAACCGGTTTCTCCGCTTGCTTGCTGTGAGCTATCTACAACCTCATCATCTTCTTCGTCCCCAAAACCTGCTTCCATATTGCCTCCATCTCCATTGAAGGAGTCAAACAACACGGCTGGGGTAGTGGTGGCTGAACCCCCTAAAATGGCATGCAGCTCATCATAGAAGCGGCATGTTTGGGGCTCTGACCTGGAGCGGCCATTCGCCTCTCTGGTTTTCTGGTAGGCTTGCCTCAGCTCCTTCAGTTTCACGCGGCACTGCTTCGGGTCCCTGTTATGGCCTCTGTCCTTCATGCCCTGGGAGATTTTGACAAAGGTTTTGGCATTTCGAAAACTGGAACGGAGTTCTGATAGCACAGACTCCCCTCCCCAAACAGCGATCAGATCCCGTACCTCCCGTTCGGTCCATGCTGGAGCTCTTTTGCGATTCTGGGACTTCATCATGGTCACCTGTGCTGATGAGCTCTGCATGGTCACCTGCAGCTTGCCACGCTGGCCAAACAGGAAATGAGATTTAAAAGTTCGCGGTTCTTTTCCTGTCTACCTGGCCAGTGCATCTGAGTTGAGAGTGCTGTCCAGAGCGGTCAGAATGGAGCACTCTGGGATAGCTCCCGGAGGCCAATACCATCGAATTGTGTCCACAGTACCCCAAATTCGAGCCGGCAAGGTCGCTTTAAGCGCTAATCCACTTGTCAGGGGTGGAGTAAGGAAATCGATTTTAAGAGCCCTTTAAGTCGAAATAAAGGGCTTCATCATTTGGACGGGTGCAGGTTTACATCGATTTAACGCTGCTAAATTTGACTTCAACTCCTAGTGTAGACCAGGGCCTAGAGAACATGAAACAATGGGTGTTACCATACACACTGTAACAAGAGTGATCACTTAAGGTGAGCTATTACCAGCAAGAGAGCGGGGGGGGGGGGGACCCTTTTGTAGTGATAATCAAGGTGGGTCATTTCCAGCAGTTGACAAGAACGTCTGAGGAACGGTGGGGGGTAGGGATAAACATGGGGAAATAGTTTTACTTTGTGTAATGGCCCATCCACTCCCAGTCTTTATTCAAGCCTAAGTTAATTGTATCCAGTTTGCAAATTAATTCCAATTCAGCAGTCTCTCTTTGGAGTCTGTTTTTGAAGTTTTTTTGTTGAAGTATTGCCACTTTTAGGTCTGTAATCGAGTGACCAGAGAGATTGAAGTGTTCTCCGACTGGTTTTTGAATGTTATAATTCTTGATGTCTGATTTGTGTCCATTTATTCTTTTATGTAGAGACTGTCCAGTTTGACCAATGTCCATGGCAGAGGGGCATTGCTGGCACATGATGGCCTATATCACATTGGTAGATGTGCAGGTGAACAAGCCTCTGATAGTGTGGCTGATGTGATTAGGCCCTATGATGGTGTCCCCTGAATAGATATGTGAACACAGTTGGCAACGGGTTTTGTTGCAAGGATAGGTTGCTGGGTTAGTGATTCTGTTGTGTGGTGTGTGGTTGCTGGTGAGTATTTGCTTCAGGTTGGGGGGCTGTCTGTAGGCAAGGACTGGCCTGTCTCTCAAGATCTGTGAGAGTGATGGGTTGTCCTTCAGGATAGGTTGTAGATCCTTGATGATGCTGGAAAGAGCTCAGCTTAAGTGATCACTCTGGTTACAGTGTGTATGGTAATACCCATTGTTTCATGTTCTATATATATATAAAAATCTCCCCACTGAATTTTCCACTGAATGCATCTGATGAAGTGAGCTGTAGCTCACAAAAGCTTATGCACAAATAAATTTGTTAATCTCTAAGGTGCCACAAGTACTCCTTTTCTTTTTGTAAGAAAAAAAAAGTTTATCAAAATGTGTTTTATATTTAAAATTAACTGATTTATTAAACAAATGGAGTGTTCTCTGTTGTAGTTACTGAATTTAACTGATAATTTCTGGTAATCATGTCTTTCAAGGCCCTTCACACTTCATTTTTATTCATAACTTGGAAGAGAAAAACAAGCTATTCTCTTTTTCAACTCCTAATTGGTTCTCAGTTTTGAATTAACTTGTCCTTGAACTGAACTAGTTGAATAAACTGAAATGAAGAGAATATTCTCTCTTTACCTGCAGAAAAAGCTACTTCTGTCAAAAGCTGGTTTAGCACTTCAACAGACGCTCTAGTACAGGGTGCTTAGCCAGTGATTTTTCCATTATTTCATTGGTTTAACTTTGCTCTAACTTTGGTAGCAAACATATACTGCTTGAATATTATTATTTTTATGTAATTTAAATCATTTTAATAGATTATATTGGGTTTTTAGGCTTTAACATAGGCTGTCATAATTTCAAATTTAATTTTGAAAGGTTTTTAAAAAGAAAAATGTATTTACATTAAAAAATCTCATTAAAATAAGATTATTTTGATTGAAAAAAAGAGATTTTTTTTATCCACCCTATCCTAGCTCTAATCACCAAACACCAATCAAAGAACTGTCTCTTTCTCCCTCTTGCATGCTCACTGTAGTCAAAAGACTACACTATTTCCCCATCTTATTTATTGTATCTTAAGGATCATTTTGGTCCTGTAATTAACAAACAAAGGTGTCCAGTAATATAGATAGGTAGAATATTTTCTACCTGTATTACTAAACTTTTTATATTCCTTTACTTACATTAAAAAATGAAATACAGCATATATTTCATTTTTATAGTATGCTAGATATTTGTAATTTAAAACACCCATACAAATAAGAAATTGTGGCCCTAAAATAAAGGGAAAAGTTAGTCTGTATGCTGAACTGAATTTAGCCTAGTCTTACTGTGAGTCTTGATTTCTTTTTACACTCTTTATTAAATTGGTTGGGCAGGATGGAGTTTTTAAGATGAATCTTTCTCCTGATGGAACTCTTCTGGCAGCTATCCACTTCTCAGGAAAACTGACCATCTGGGGAATCCCATCTCTCAAGCTACAAGGAGAATGGGATCAAAGCGACCAGGTACATGGACATTTAAATATAATAAATATCATGAGTTTAGCTTTTCTAGGGATTGAGAGATGTTCTGGATATCTGTAATCTTAGCTACCAATATTTCTTTCCATTTATTTGCTTGTTTACAAGGTGCCCTATTTTTACTGATGCTCTAATTTTAATGTCTTCTGCAGCTTTGAGGTGAGGGGCCTTTCAGTTGAAAAACAGTGGTGATATTGGAATGAGTTAAAAGTTGAAAGTGTTGAAAATAATATGTAGTTGACAAACCCAAAAGCATGAAGAGAGTAAAATAAACAGATGCAGGTAAACTGAAACACTGTTTCAAAACACAAATCAGTTGAGTATGTAGCCTTTCAAGTTTATAGTTCTGGAGGACTACGTGGTGCAGTCGGCTAATGCATTAGTCTTTTACCCTGGTTAAGTAGTACTTCTCTCCTGAACAATGACACTCCAGAAGGGCTTGCTTTTCAAATGATGAAATCAAAAAGCTATGCTCTACCTAATACAATTTGTCTTAGTTTTTGTAAGCATGAAATTCAGTACAATAAAGACAACCATAGTAATGTTAACTAATCTTTGTGCCAGTACAGTAGTTTCAGTGTTAGGCCAGTTAGATTTTCCACACGAAAATCCTAAATAAACTGCTTATTGCTTCAACCATACAGTGTGCTGGAGTTGTCAGTTAATGATGAAAAGGCATCTGCTTACAGTTTGAAAAATGGCAGATCTGGAATCATGAACACAAAGAACTCTGACTTCTCCTGCCTGATTTTGGAAACCATTTCTTAAGTATTAGATACTGACATAAGCTTTGTCTCTCTTACTACATGTGGTGTATAGTGTTCAGTTAATGTTTTTAAAAATCAGGCATGATCCATTTTATAGGATAGAGTGCGCTGTCTGTCCATCCAGTACTTGCTTTTGAAAACCAGAGTTCATATCTGAGTCTGCTCTAATTCTGCCTACTTTTAGGTGCATGCCTAGATGGTGGACTTTTTTGGTTAATGGCATGTAGCTGATGCACTGATCTGATTTCATACTGTGCATCTAGGAGGGAACATTTCATGTTTTAGGCCAGTTTGAAAAAGTACTTTGATATTTTAGCCATTAGATGCAAGGGTCTACTTGCATGGAACAGGCTGTGGGACTGAACAGATTTTGGAACCAGACAGGATGTTCGGTGTCCAAATATGTGAGTTAGAAGAATTATCCTTGACATTTTCTATGTACATTTGTGTCCACAGAATTTGTTTATATGTCTTGTGTATAAATGTCGCTCTAATTTGTTTTAGGGTTGTTCAATTCACAGACTCACTGTTCTTTCTTAGTCTACAAAGTCCATATGTTGATGAATGAATTCCCAACCTATGCTGTTATGTAATATCTTCAATTACTGGTGGTTCACTGTGATTTACTGTCACCCAATATCTTTCTGCACAACATACTGACTACTTTAGGGCTCATGATATAAAATATTTTCTACAGTTTATGATCACTTTTGTAAGATGATTTAAATACCTCAGCTTCTCTGTCTATATGAAATACATCTACCTGCTCCCACAATATGTTGAACTCTTCTACAGTTCATGAGTTGCACAGCAGACACCACAAGCTCCAACATAGAGCTTTTTTTTTTTAAATGGTATGTGGATATAGATTTTCATTGATTTTTTTTTAAAGTGTTTTCCTGATTATTTCCATATCTGGGCATTATGAGGAGCATTTCCAATTAAGTCTTCCATAATAAGTGACCGGAACACTCACTGGGACTCATTTCATTTGTCTTACTAATATGTGAAGAGGATTGCGGTTCATAAAATACTCTAAAAGATGACACTACACTCCAAATATGGCCTACGACCATAGCGAGCCAAAAGTTTGGATGTCCACTGTCATCGTGTTGTGTGTGTGTGTGTGTGTGTGAGAGAGAGAAATATCTTGGCTCAAGCCTAGGAGATGCATGTTTGTGACTGCCGTGACCAGATCCAGTCTTTGTTTATATTGTTAACATTAAGCAGTCCTATCTGGTAACGACATTTAGGCTCCAAGATATAGTTCTAATTTACATAGAGAACAGCACTTCAAAGAATTTGTTGAAATTTTGGGAAAAGAAACGATGTAATTTTTGTATTTTTTGCGCTTACAAGATCTACATTTGTGTTGAGGTTTTGCCCCAGGATGTTTACTACCTATTACTCATTTGCCGGTGAAGCCGTTTTCATAATTTTATGCATGTTCCAGTAGAAGGTGATATAAGAATGTACTGACGAACCTGCCTCATGCAGAGCCTGTTTTAAAACTATTTTTATATATGTTATACATATATCAGTTGGTGTTGAATTATAATGGCTATTTCTTCTTCGAGTGCTTGCTCCTGTCCGTTCCATGTTAGGTGTGCTTGTGCTGCGTGCACAGTCATTGGACATTTTTCCCTCAGTGGTATCCATTGGGTTGGCTCTAGTGCCCACTGGTGCCATGTGCTCATGCACTGATATAAGGGGCCTGGGCAGCCCCGCACCCTCTCAGTTCCTTCTTACTGTCTGTGATGGTCGCTGGAACAACTCTTCTTGCCTTGGCAAGGCGTTCATCTGGTGGTTCTGTTATTTCTTCTTTTCTTTGCTAGTTTAGTTACGTTCAGTTTATTTCTTTTAGCAGTAGTGTATATTGTTAGACCCACCCCTCCCTGACTCCCCCTCAGTTGTTTAGAGGAGTATGCTCTCAGCTTCGAACCCTTTGTCTCCTGCGGCAAGCTCATGTTGGTGAGCGACCCGCACTCCAGCTGTCTGAAGTGTCTGGGGGAGGCTCACGTGTGAGAGTGTTGCCAGATCTGCTGCCAGTTCAAGTGTCATACGAAAAAGGACAGGGAGTCTAGACTAAGGTCTGTCCTGATGGAAGCTGCACTCCAACAGGCTTCGGAGCAAAGCCGGTCAGATTACCTCGGTACTGAATACCTCGGCATTGGTGCGAAGTGCTACTCTGGCAGCATGGATTTCTTGGCACCTTTCTCCTTCATTGATGCCGAGGAAGAAGCACAAAACAACGGTCTGAGAGGGGGCACTTCCCAGGGCCAAGGAAGGATAAACACGAGGAGTGCAGCGGAGTGCAACCTGCATTGGACCACTCCTCTGCCCCCGCTCCACACACGGCACCGTCGACTCCGCCCTGCTCGTAGGGGCCATTGAGTCCAGTGTAAGACCATCTACTGACACCAGGGAGACATCGTAGCGCCAGCGGGGTTGTGCTGACCTAGTACTGGCGGGGCAAGTTCTGGCACCAGCGAGATCATTGAGCAGAAGGGAGCATGTTGCCCTGAGCTCCAGCACTGTTCCCCAGATCCTCAGCACTGACTGGCAGAAGCAAGGGGTACTGGTCCCATGCAAATTGACTCGTCCTTGGAGTCGGACTTGGAGTCATACACCCAACCAAGGGGCTGTTACCAGTACCTGATCTATGTCCCATCAGATCCTGGTGCGGGTGCTCTCTCAGGCACCTGGCCTGGTGGGCATGTGGTCTGCGCAGGTCTAATGGCCTTTTTGGAATCCATGGGGTTCCACACGTTCATACTTGGGGGTGTCTGATAGAACCATCCGGCATCCGACCTGGACTCTGGTATTGAGCCGGGTACTGATACTCAGGACTTGGTGCTGTGTGATGTGATTGGTGCAGAAGAGGAGGAGGAAGGCCCCCTGCCAGTGCAGGCCACCGCCTCCTCCCCAGAAGAAGCTGTGTCAGGGCTGAGCAGCTCGGTGCCGTAGGATAACTTTAGAGCTCACCAGGGGCTATTGAAAAGTGTGGCTTCTAACCTAGTGCTAGAAGTGGAGGTGCTTAAAGAGTCCACACACAGCGTGAGCAACATCTTGGTCGCAGCAGCCCTGTCAAAGGTGGCCCTACCCCCCCAATGAAGCCGTTATAGGTCCAGTCAGTCCCTATGGCAGACCATATCCTATCTGGCCCCCACTTATACCCCTGCTAAGGGGTAGAAATACTTATATTCCCATCCCCTTCCTGGGTCCCTTGTGGTTGGAGCGGCCAATGAAAGAGACAGGCAAGGCCTGTAAGATGCGTTCCCCAAGCCAAAGGACTCCAAGAAGTTGGACCTGTTTGGTAGAAAGATTTATTCTACTGGTGGGTTACAGCTCTGCATCTTCAATCAGCAGACCTTGCTTGGGAGGCATGACTGTAATGTCTGGGACTCCATGTCATAATTCAGGAACTCGCTGCCCCAGGATTCCAGGCAGAAACTTTCTGCTCTGGTGGAGGAAAGGAAGACCATAGCCAGGGCCTCCCTCCAGGCTGCCCTAGGTGCCCTGACATGGCTACCAGAACAGTGGCATCAGTGATGGTCATGAGAGGATGCTCTTGGCTCCAATCCTTGGGACTGCCTCCAGAGGTTAAGCAGGCCAATCAGGACCTTCCATTTGAGTGAATTTCCCTCTTCTCAGCCCAGATGGATGCAAGACTACATGGACAGAAAGATTACAGGGCCATCCTCAGGTCCCTGGACCTCTATCAGTTTAACTTCTGTACCCGGAAAGATAATGGAGCAAATAATTAAGCAATCAGTTTGTAAACACGTAACAGTCATCACGGATTAGTCAGGAACAAATTGTGTCAAACGAACCTAGTAGCTTTCTTTGACTGGGTACAAGCCTTGTGGATAAGGAGGAAGCAGTAGATATGGTATATCTTGACTTTAGTAAGGCTTTTGATACTGTCTCGAATGATCTGCTTATAAACAAACTAGGGAAATACAACCTAGATGGAGCTACTATAAGGTGGGTGTGTAACTGATTGAAAAACCATTCCCAGAGAGTAGTTATCAGTATTTCACAGTCAAGCTGAAAGGGCATATCAAGTAGGATCCCTCAGGGATCAGTCCTGAGTCCAGTTCTGTTCAATATCTTCATCAATGATTTAGATAATGGCATAGAGAGTACACTTATAAAGTTTGTGGACGATAGCAAGCTGGGAGGAGTTGCAAGTACTTTGGAGGATTGCATTAAAATTCAAAATGATCTGGAGAAACTGGAGAAATGGTCTGAAGTAAATAGGATGAACTTCAATAAAGACAAATGTCAAGAATTCCACTTAGGAAGGAACAATCAGTTGCACACATACAAAATGGAAAATGACTACTTAGGAAGGAGTACTGCAGAAAGGGATCTGGGGGCCATAGTGGATCACAAGTGAAATATGCGTCAACAGCGTAACACTGTTGCAAAAAAAGCAAACACAATTCTGGGATGTATTAGTAGGAGTATTTGTAAGCAAGACACAAGAAGTAATTCTTCTGGTCTACTCCATGCTGATTAAGTCTCAACTGGAGTATTGTGTCCAGTTCTGGGTGCGCATTTGAGGAAAGATGTAAACAAATTGGAGGAAGTCCAGAGAAGAGCCAAAAAAAAAAATTAAAGGTCTGGAAAACATGACCGATGAGGGAAGACTGAAAAAAATTGTGTTTGTTTAGTCTGGAGAAGACAAGACTGAGAGCGGACAAGATACTTTCAAAAGTTTTCAAGTACATAAAAGGTTGTTACAAGGAGGATGGAAAAAAATTGTTCTCCTTAACCTCTGAGGATAGGACAAGAAGCAATGGGCATAAATTGCAGCAAGGGCGGTTTAGGTTGGACATTTGGAGAAACTTCGTAACTGTCAGGGGGGCTAAGCACTGGAATAAATTGCCCAGGGAGGTTGTGGAATCTCCATCATTGGAGAGTTTTAAGAGTAGGTTAGACCTGCTCAGGGATGGTCTAGATAATACTTAGTCCTGCATGAGTGAAGGGGACTGGACTAGATAACCTCTCAAGATCCCTTCCATTCCTTTGACTCTATGATACCGTGGCACTTCAAGGAAGCACTTCAGGCCTCAGCAACCAGTCATCTCAGCTCCGTCACCTTGCCAACACCTGTTAAAGAAATGCAGCAGGGGTTATAAGCACAGGCAACCACTCCCTTCCACCTCAGCCTCGTTATTGGGCTCGCACATATCTGGGATGCCCCAAACATAACTTTTGAAGGGGCACCTGAGGACATTATATCAGTTTCTAATACCAATTCTGCCCACCCTTTTGTTTTCTCAGACTGTCTTTCCTACTTTAGCCCGGCCTCGGACAGTTGGGTGCCGAGTATGGTGGAGGAAGGTTATTCCCTTCAGCTTTCTTCCATCTCCTCCTCATCCCTCTTCAGTGACCCTTCTCATGAGCAGCTTCTCATCCTGGAGGTGTGTCATAAATATAAAGGGAAGGGTAAACCCCTTTAAAATCTCTCCTGGCCAGAGGAAAACTCCTCTCACCTGTAAAGGCTTAAGAAGCTAAAGGTAACCTCGCTGACACCTGACCAAAATGACCAATGAGGAGACAAGAGACAAGATACTTTCAAAAGCTGGGAGGAGGGAGAGAAACAAAGGATCTGTCTGTCTGTCTATATGCTGTTTTTGCTGGGGATAGACCAGGAATGGAGTCTTAGAACTTTTAGTAAGTAATCTAGCTAGGTATATGTTAGATTATGATTTCTTTAAATGGCTGAGAAAAGAATTATGCTGAATAGAATAACTATTTCTGTCTGTGTATCTTTTTTGTAACGAAAGTTTTGCCTTGAGGGATTCTCTATGTTTTGAATCTAATTCCCCTGTAAGGTATCTACTATCCTGATTTTACAGAGGGGATTTCTTTACTTCTATTTACTTCTATTTCTACTAAAAGTCTTCTTGTAAGAAAACGGAATGTTTTTTCATTGTTCTCAGATCCAAGGGTTTGGGTCTGTGGTCACCTATGCAAATTGGTGAGGCTTTTTATCCAACATTTCCCAGGAAAGGGGGGGTGCAAGTAAGTGTTGGGAGGATTGTTCATTGTTCTTAAGATCCAAGGGTCTGGGTCTGTAGTCACCTAGGCAAATTGGTGAGGCTTTTTACCAAACCTTGTCCAGGAAGTGGGGTGCAAGGTTTTGGGAAGTATTTTGGGGGGAAAGACGTTTCCAAACAGCTCTTCCCCAGTAACCAGTATTAGTTTCCAAGGACAAAGGGTGGAATATTTTGTACCTTGGGGAAGTTTTGACCTAAGCTGGTAAAGATAAGCTTAGGAGGTTTTCATGCAGGTCCCCACATCTGTACCCTAGCGTTCAGAGTGGGGGAGGAACCTTGACAAGGTGTAAGCCCTCCTTTGGGTAGGGGCTGTGGAGTAGGTTTCCTCAGAACTTGAGAGTGATAGGGTTTTACTCCTTCTATTTCCTGATCCCAAAGGGGATCTTTGACCCATCCTAGACCCGAGGCGCCTCCATAGTTATCTCAAGAAACTGAGGTTCTGCATGGTCTCCCTGGCCTCCATTATTCCTTCTTTGGATCCAGGGGACTGGTATGCTGCCCTCGACTTGAAAGACAAATATCTCCATTTTCCAGGGCCACAGAAGGTTCCTCAGATTCATTGTAAACCAGACCTACTACCAATTTACTGTCCTCATCTTCGGCCTGTTGGAAGGGTTTTTACAAAATGCGTGGTGGTGGTGGTGGTAGCGGCTTTAATCAGAAGGCAAGGTGTTCAAGTCTACCTTTATCTCAATGACTGGCTAATCAAGGGCCAGTCCAAGGCTCAGGTGAGAGTCAGCATTTTTTTGGTTCTAGCTACTTTCCGAGCCATGGGTCTATTGATAAATTAGCAAAAGTCAACTCTCGTTGCCATGCTCAGTTCTACCCAAGCCAGAGCCTTTCTCCCAGAGGCTCACTTCCCGACAGTGTTGGCTGTGATATCGAAAGTCAAGGCCCACACTGTCTCTGACAGCCTCTTTCTGCCTCAAACTTTTAGGTCACATGGCCGTGTGTACTTATGTGGTACAACATGCAAGACTGCACCTCAGACCCCTTCAAGCTTGGCTGGCCTTGGTGTACTCACCGAGCCGCCATCACTTGGACTTGGTGGTTACAGTTCCCACCCCAATTCTCGTTTCCCTCGACTGTGGAATCGTCCCCAACCGGTTAGTGCGGACATCCCCTTTGTCAGTCCTCAGTCATCAGTATCCCTAATCTTGGATGTATTCACTCTGGGTTGTGGGGGATCACCTTGAACACTTCAGGTTTCTGGGCCTGTGGTCCTAGGATGAGCTCTCATTGCATATAAATGTCAGTTGCTCAGAGCAGTCCACCTAGCGTGCTGGTGTTTCTACCCCAGATTGTGGGCAAAGTAGTGCAAGTGCTCATGGACAATGCAGCAGCCATGTTTTACATCAACAGGCAGGGAGGGGCATGCTTGTTCACCCTCTGTCAAGAGGCCTGTGAGACTTCTGTGCGAAGCACTCCATCCACCTTGAAGTGTGTCTCACCTTCTTGGAGCCCAGAACACTCTGGCAGATCACCTCTGCAGGTCTTTCTTCTTTCACCACGAGTGGCCTCTTCACCCTGACGTAGCTAGATCCATCCTCCAGAGATGGGGATTTCCTTTTGTAGATCTCTTTGGAGTCAAGCAGAACAGGAAATGCCAGCAGTTTTGCTCACTGCGGGGTCACATGCCAGGCTCGCTTACAGATGCCTTCCTACTTCCATTGACAGAGCTCCTGTTCTATGCATTTCCTTCCGTTCCTCTGGTACACAAGGTCCTTCTGAAAGTCAAGTGAGACAAAGCAAGGGTGGTTATTCTTATAGCTCCTGCATGGCTGTGCCGACACTGATTTGGCACGCTACTGGATCTGTCAGTAGCAGCCCCACTGCTGCTCCCTCTCCTCCTGGACCTGATATTTGCAAGATCACGGCCATTTGCTCCACCTGAACCTCAAGGCCCTTCACCTGACCATGTGGAAGCTCCATGGTTGAATCTGGCGGAGCTGGCCTGTTCAGAAGAAGTCTGCCAGGTCTTGCTAGGTAGTATGAAACCATCTACTAGAGTGACTTACTTCACCAAATGGAAATGTTTCTTGGTTTGATCATCCCAACGAGGCCTCTTACCAACTCGGCCACTCCTCCAGTTCAACCTGGAGTAACTGCTCCATCTGAAACAACAGGGCCTAGCCATTTCATTGTTCAAGGCGCATCTAGCGGCAATCTCAGGCTTCCATCCTCCGGTGGACAGTAGGTTGGTCTTCTCAGGCGAAATGTCCATTCGCTTCTTCAAGGGATTAGAGAGACTTTACATTGAAATTCGTGAACCCATTCCACTGTGGGCCCTAAACCTAGTCTTGTCAAGACTCATGGGCCCTCCGTTTGTGTTGCTGGTATCATGCTCTCCCTCATATCTGTCCTAGAAGGTTGCCTTCCTGGTAATGATTACCTCAGCCAGGAGGGTCTCAGAACTCTTGACCCTTATTTCAGAATCCCTATATACAGTGTTAAGGAGAAGACTCAACTGCACCTCTACCCAGTGTTCCTGCCAAAGGTGGTCTCACAGTTTCATAGTAATCAGGCTATTTTCCTGCCTGTTTTCTTTCCAAAACTGCACAAAAATATGGAGGAGCAGCATCTCCATACATTGGAGGTTTGATGTGTCCTCGCCTTCTACGTTGAGAGAACCAAGTCATTCTGTAAATCCACACAGCTCTTTGGGGCAGTAGCAGACAGGATGAATTGCCTACCAGTTTTGGCCTGGAGAATCTCATCCTGGATTGCTTCCTGCATTCGTACGTTCTATGAGCAGGGGTGTCCCACCTCCTGCCATCTTGACATCCCATTTGACGAGAGCTCAGGCTTCATCTGTCCCAGTTCCTGATCCAAAACTTCTGCAGAGAAGTGACTTGGTCGTCGGTGCATACTTTCTCCTCCCACTATGCCATTACTCAGCAGGCTAGGGATGATGCCAACTTTGGTAGAGCAGTGTTGCAATCTGCATGCCCATGAACTCCGAGCCCACCTCCTTGCGTACTGCTTGAAAGTCATCTAATGTGGAATGGGCAAGAACAAGCACTCGAAGAAGAAAAAACAGTTACTAACCTTTCCGTAGCTGTTGTCCTTTGAGATGCGATGCTCATTTCCATTCCACAACCCATCCTCCTGTCCATGTCTTGGAGTTAGCTGGCAAGACGGAACTCAGAGAGTGCGGGGCTGGCTGGGGCTCTTATATCGGCACATGAGTGCTTGGCACCAGAGGGTGCTAGAGCAGCCTGACGGATACCACTGAGGGAAAAATCTCTGGTGACTGCATGCAGCGTGCGCACACCTAACGTGGAATGGACATGAGCAACACATCTCGAAGAATAACAGCTACAGAAAGGTTAGCAACAGTTTTTTATAGGACAAAACATTTCAGAAATATGCAACTTCTACCTATTTTGCACAGAAACGTTTTGGTTTCATAAAATGTCGGATGAGAACTGGCATGCAAAAAACCAAACAAAAACAAAACCCAGGTCATTCCAATGTGCTTTTGTGTTCCTTTTAAAAACAAAACAGAAAAACAACATCAACCAAATCCCAGACTTTCCACTGCACCGAAACTGGAGCCAGTCTGGTGTTTCAGTGTCAAGAGGTGTCCTTTTGGTGTTGTAAATTGCTTGGGGCATGGCCGCTATATCCTCTATCTCAGAGGTGGGCAAACTATGGCCCGCAGGACCGTTCTGCCTGGCCTTGGAGCTCCCGGCCAGGGAGGCTAGCCCCCGGCCTATCCCCTGCTGTTCCCCCCACCCCCACAGCCTCAGCTCGCCGTGCTACCAGCACTCTGGGCGGCGGGGCTGCGAACTCCTGCCGGGCAGTGCACCTGCGTCCGCCGGCCTGCCCGCCCTGGTGCTCTAGATTGTGCGGTGGCGTGGCTGGTTTTGGACAGGTGGCACGGCTGCCAGTCCTGGTGCTCTGAGTGGCATGGTAAGGGAACGGGGAGTGGAGAGTTGGATGGGTCGGAGGTTCTGAGGGGGGGCAGGCAGGGGGGCGGGAAGTGGGAGGGGGCGGATAGGGGGCAGGGGCCAGGCTGTTTGGGGACGCACAGCTTTCTCTACCTGGCCCTCCCTACAGTTTTGGAATGCGGATGTGGCCCTCAGAGTAGGGGTGGGCAAACTTTTTGGCCTACCTTCATTGTGTCATACATCCTGACTGTACTCAGTAAATAATAGAAGCTGTTTTTTCTTTCACATACTGTGACACCTCACTGTATGAGATTCAGCATCACTCTCTTACTGTACATCTTTGTATGCTCTTTCCAAGATGAAGAAAAATCTATTCCAGGGCTTAAAGGAAGGAGCTGCAGGTGCAGAGGTCACTAAATACTGCTGGTTCCTCTGCTACATTAGTCCTACAAGGAAAATGTTACAGAGATAACCAACTATAACACATGATCCTGGGTTCCTAAGACACAGGAGAATTCAGAGTGACACTTGTGTTCTATGATTTATAACCAGTAGTTGTTCTCTTAAAACACTTCAGGTTAAACAAATCACATGTAGTTTGGGAAAGTGGGCAGCTTAACCGGATTTCCTGTATTTGAGAAATTCATGGGTAACCATTGCCCTAGAACGCTGCTTAGATAAGTGAGTCATTGGGTTATCTGTTGATGGATCCTGGTTTCTTATGTGGGACATGGTGCTAGGCAGGATACTGTATTAGATGGACCATTGGTCTGATCCATTGTGCAGTTCCTATATTTCTGAATTAAATATTTAAAGAAAGGGTCCAACTTGCACATCTGACCTAGTGGAGGAAGTTTGAATTTCATTCCAATGAGGATTGAATTTACATAGATGTAGTCTCAGTGATAACAGAGCAGTTTAAGAATGGAAAATTGAAGGTGTTACCTTTCGTGAGAAGTAGTTCGCTATAAAGGGGGAAAAATGTTTGCTTTTTAAAGATGGTTGCTTGCTAATATAGTTAATGTAACATTCCAACTTAATTTTTTTGTAGCCAGGTTATGATGAGATCAATCCAGATTGGAGGCTTTCTGCTGAAAAAAGGAAGAAAATAAAAGGTGGGTGGTGTAGTCAAATTATTATGCTACACATTGATGTTCTGGAAAAAAATATTTACATTGATTAAAGAACATAACGGTTTTAATTAAAATCTTGCCTCGGATAGTTGCTAAAATTGTGCATCTTTCTTGAATTTTCAGTTCATCCTAGCTTAATGAGTGTCACAATGCAAACGTTTTAAAATCTGCTGTTAGGCATACTTTGCAGCTGAAATATCCTTTTATTTATGATTCAGATAATACAGGGCTTTTTCATTCATGATAAATCAGAAGGTTGTGGATCGTGGCTCCATGGAAGGCTTACTGCTCAACAAAAATGTCTCTGTGTGTCTTGGAAATACATGAAATAATAAATAACATGTTGCAGAAATTTGCAGAGCCCACCAGGAGGCCTCTTGGGATATATTGGAGCCTAAGAGAGCAAGCTTCCCAGCTCAGGTCCTCAGAGCTTGGTTTCTAAAGCCTTGGGAGGTGGGTGGGCTTTAGAGCCCAAGCTCCAGCCCGAACTGCAGCTTCAAAATGCTGTCTATATAGCTATTTTTAGAGTGCTGGCGTGAGAAGATTTTCTCTCACGGGCTCCAACATGCTGTGTAGACATACCCTTGAAGTCCACAATGCTAAATACACTTTTCATATTTAATTCAGTCCTTCCTCTGCACACCAGCATGATGAATTTTAAAAGGCTAGAAACAAGTTAGAACACTGCAGGAGGTTCGTCTGCCTGCTTGTCTTCAGTTAATATTTTAGCTGAGAGCATGTTTTAATGTACTTCCATTTATAAATGCAGTGTTAATGCCATGCTTGTACATCAGTATATGAACAATGTTTATATAGCCAGTAGTTTCACGGCAAAGAAGCTAATAGCTTTATGGTTCCACTGATACTTCTTGTTACTTTATTTGTATTGCTGTAGTACCTCTGGGTCTCAATCATAGATCAGGACCGCATTTTCCTAAGGTACTTGTGGTGCCGGCCCCTAAGAGTTTACAGTCTTAAGTGACCTGGCATGCACAATCAGAGTAAAGACTTGTGTAGGAGAGAAGTGGAAAAGTCCAGCTACAAAAAAGTAAAGTTATTTTTGCCCAATTACATGACTTAATTTAAAACAAACAAAACCCTCTTTGGCACCATCCCTGCCTGAGATCAGTGAGTGGAAATCTTCCAAGGATGCATACAGGTGGTGTTTCATTATAGTCCCTTTTACCTGCTTACATCACTGATTTAACTAGATCAGTATAATTTGCAGTAGAAATAACAGCATCTACCTTGTTTTGAGGAGATGGGTTTGGCTAATACAGTTCATAGCTATAGTATAAAAATCACTGCCAGTTGGTGAGAGGCCAGCATTCTGAACCAAAGAAGAGCCCAAGGAAAATTTGTTGATAAAATATGACTGCAATTTAAAAGCTGCTATTCAGATACTTCTACAATTTCTGATATATACTCTGGTATTATCTACGTAACAAAATTCAAACAACAATCATTCAAAGTGACAAAAATGAACTGAATTGAAAAGAGTGTGTGCTGTAATGTTTAGAAAATAAGGTGATGTCTGTTTTCTCTTAAGGGTGACATCTAACTGCATAAGCAAATAGTTGCCCACAAAATGTAAAATTCTAGATTGTAACTATTTTTAAAATGTCATCTTAATAACTATATTTTCTCCCTGGATGGTCCTCTAAGAGTTCTGTTTTCAGATGTGATATGTCCTCCAGCTGGATGCAATTTCTTCTGGATCCCATCCGTAATTCTGTATGCATTTGCCAAAGAAATTCACTCTTGGCTGTCCTGAGGAGTGATGTACCAAATCTTTATCAAATGCTCAAAACCTTTCATACTCAGTGCAAGTAAATCAGCTTGCGGTAGATTAGTTTTTTCAAGCAATATTTAAAAAGTAATGCAGTTAAGTCAAAATCTATAATGGTTCAGTTTCACTTTTGTTAATACAGATTTGACTGTAATTAAAAATACCATTGCTGTAAAATAGAAACTTAGTGAAGCAAGGCTGTGTGTGATGCTGATGAATATATTTGTTAAATTGGGCCACCATATGAGATCTTTTAATGATTGAAGTCCCTTCAGCTCTTGTTTTGCTGTTAGAAATGCTTTTTGTTTTTTCCTTTAGATAAAGAATCATATTATCCACTAATGGATGTAAATTGGTGGGCAGAAAATGCTGTGATCTTGGCTCGCTGCTCTGGAGCTTTGACTGTGTCATCTGTGAAAACATTAAAAAACTTACTGGGGAAATCATGCGAATGGTTTGAAAGTTCCCCTCAGGTCACTTCTACTCATGATGGAGGATTTCTAAGCCTGGAGGTAATAAACATATACTAACAATACTAAGAAAACCCCCACTGGAGTATAATAGAACCTCACTTTTTTTTATTTTGCTAATGTGCACAACCCAAAATGTTTATAGGAAAGATGGCCATCTCTCCCACTCTAATAGCTGATGCCAAAATGAAATCTTGTCTTACTATGTTTTCATTGCATTTACAAATTGTTTTATCATATGTACTCTGAAGGATTTTCCTAAATCATGAAAGTAAATGGACAAAATAGTTTGAAATTTTTTGCTTTTTCAGTTGCCTTCTTTCTGGCTAATGTTCCGAATTCGCTAACTTGCAATGTATTTTCTGGTCATAAGTATAAATAAACAAGGCCCCACTCTATTGAGACATTTGCTTAGTTTGAATATAGATTCTTTGATTTATTTAATTTTGTGCTACTTGGAAAAAATGGGTTTTCTTCAAACTATTTTAATTAGAAGGAAAAATAAACTTGTCCACATGCGTGTAATTTTTTTCATTCTATGATATATACAGTAACCAAGAAAATGTGTATCTACAAATTTGTACAGCAAGAATGGCAATTTGTGTGTATGTTAAAATATATATCTATATACAATTGTATGAAAAATCCTGCAAACCTTAGTCATCCTTCCTCGAGTAAAACTCGCATTGGCCTGAAGTCTCATGGATGCTGGGTATGTTTGACTGGAGTGGGGAATACAGTATTTGTCCCTATCCCTTCTTCGGGAGAAGAAATGCTATTAAAAACAAACTATGTAAAATGTGTTTTTTGTAAAGTTCTTTCATTTTTTTTAAATTATGCCAAAAAAAGCCTGCTGCCCTCCATAATAATGTATATTTGCAATTTTATTTCAATCCAAGCAATTAAATCGTTGATTTCCCTGTAACATTTTTATGACATGTTGGTCTTACAACATAAGAATGGCCATACTGGATGAGACCAAAGGTCCATCTAACCCAGTATCCTGTATTCCCATAGTGGCCAATGCCAAGTGCTTCAGAGGGAATGAACAGAACAGGTAATCATCAAGTGATCCATCCCAGTTCCCTTTCCCAGGCTAGACAGATGAAAAACAAAACAAACAAGCCCCAGTTACCTTTATATCACAGTTGTTGCTAATACTTGTTTCAGAACAGCATGATCGCAATGTAAACAAGTTTGTTAATATGTCTATTAAAAGATGCATTATATGGAAATGATGTTAACTAAAAGACCTGAAAAACTTCTTATTACGTGCTTCTTATTCTTCCTTCAGGATGTTAACATTGACCTAATCAGAGAGAAGCTTAGTATGTTGATATATAATTCCAAATTATTGATTAAATATGTGATTTTTCAGTTTGCATACTGTTTAACTCAAGTGTTAGCTAACTTTTCTGATAACAGAACTGATATGGATTTCGTCTTAGTTCCCCACCCTGTATGGCTTCCTGCCTCTGTTAGAAGACACAGAGTCTGACTGGTAGCCCACTGAGAGTTATGGATGTCTTTCTGTTAACTTCAGTGGGCTTTGGATCAGGTCTGTAGTCCAGGATGGAGGTCCAAGAAGCATCCTTGAAGTACAAATTATAGGTTACAAGCTAATGTTTTAATGTGCGGGAGTGGGAGGAGGGGCAGGTCCTTGATCCTGAAGTTGATGTGAAATGTGGATGCTCAGCATTTTCCAATATGAGGCAGCTTGGGAGCAAACTAACAACATATTTCACTGTTTAAGAATTGTCTTTCTGTGTAGTGCGAGATAAAACTGGCTCCAAAGAGATTACGCTTGGAGAGCAGGCCTGGTGAAGAAGATGAAGGAGAAGATGACTCTGACTCAGATGATGTAACTTCTGCCAAGGCCAGATATTTCAGTTACCTAAAGCAAGGCCTGTATTTTGTGACAGAAATGGAGCGATTTGCTCCTCCACGGAAACGTTCACGCACTATTACAAAGAATTACCGCCTTGTGAGTTTAAGATCTACAACCCCAGAGGAGCTTTACCAGAGAAAGGTGAGATTGAGACCCATGCAACATAAGACTAGGACAACAATAAAGACTAACATAAAATAACTGTTTTTCATTGTTTCATTAACCAGCTTTGATACCTTCCTGTTTTAATTTTTTTCTGTTAATACAAGGATCTAGCCACGTATTTCTAAGGGGTGTATGTGAGTGAGAGAGAGAGAGATCAACAATACGTGGTGTGTCCACCAGCTGGAAGGCAGATGATTAAAATAGAGAACCTGCATTAGTGTAATTCAAATGACAAGTTATTTAAGGATCATTTGAGCAGAAAGTATAAGATTCATTAGACTGTGGGTGGTGGGCTAAACTACCTCACATTAGACATTTAAAATTAGATTAGAGAAAGCCCTGGTAAATATATTCAGTGAAACAATCCTGTATTGGCCAGAGGACAGACTTGATATGCTATCTTATTTCTTTGATTCTATGGTAATGTCCACTGACATAGATGGTATCACGGTTACAGGGCTAGCTGCACCTCTGTCCCCGCTAGTTTTTCTGAATGCATCCCCCCGCGTGTTTTTATCAAGATTTTCATAATATCTAACCAACTCTCCCTTGCTACAGAGTAAGCCATTATTTCTTGTCCTACCTTGAGTGGATGCAGAGAACAGTTGATCCCTGTCCTCTTTATAACAGCTCTTAATGAATTTGAAAACTATCAGGTCCCCCCTCAGTCTTCTTTTCTCAAGACTAAACATGCCCAATTTTTAAAACTTTTTTCCTTATAGTTCAGGGTTTTAAATATTTTATTGCTTTTGTTGCTCTCTTCTAATCTCTCTCCCTGTTTTCCACATCTTTTCTAAAGTGTAGTGCCCAGAGATGGAAACAGTATGGTAGCTGAGGCCTCGTCAGTGCAGAGTAGAGCAGGACAATTACCTCCCATATCTTTTCTATGACAATCCTGTTAATACACCCAAGAATGACGTTAGCCTTTTATAAAACTGCATCATATTGTTGACTCATATTCAATTTATGATTCACTCTAACCCCCAGATCCTTTTCAGCAGTATTAACACCTAGCCATTCCATTTTGTAGTTGTTCATTTGATTTTTGCCTTCCTAAGTGTAGTACTTTGCCCTTAATCTTAATTGAATTTAATCTTATTGATTTCAGACCAGTTTTCCATTTGTCTAGATCATTTTGAATTCTAAGTCTATCCTTCAAAGTGCTTGCAACCCCACCGAGCTTGGTGTCATCTCCAAATTTTGCAAGCATGCTCTCCATTCCATTATCCAAGTCCAAGAAAATATTGAATAGTACGAACCCAAGACTGATGCCTGTGTGACTCCTCCTAGATATACTCTCCCAGTTTAACAGTGAACCATTGATAACTACTCTGAGTTCAGTCTTCCAACCAGGTTATCGTAAATTCATGTAGGCCACATTTTCCTATTTTGCTTATGAGCATGTCATGTAGGACTGTATCAAAAGCCTTGCTAAAATCAAGATGTATAATGTTTATTGCTTCCCCCCACCCCACCATTCACTAGGCCAGTAACCCTGTCAAAAAAGGAAATTAGGTTGGTTTGGCATGGTTTGTTTTTAACAAATCCATACTGGCTATTCCTTCTAATCCTATTATCTTCTAGGTGCTTACAAATTAATTGTTTAATAGTTTGTTTCAGTGTCTTTCCAGGTATTAAAGTTGGGCTGACCAGTGTATAATTCGCTGGCTACTCTTAGTTCTATCTTTTAAATGTAGCTATTATATTTGCTCTTCTCCAGTCCACTGGGACTGCACCTAGCCTTGGTGCGATCTCAAAGATAAGGCTAATGGGTCTGAGATTGCTTCAGCTAGTTCCTTAAGTACCCTAGAACGAATTTCATCAGGTTCTGCCAACTTGAATAGATTTAATTTATCTAAATATTCTTTAACCTGTTCTTTCCTTATTTTGGCTTTCGTTCCTTCCCCTTTCTTGTTATAGTAATTGTGTTGAGTATCTCATCACCATTAATCTTTTTACTGAAGACGGAAGCAAAATAGGCATTAAACCCATCAGCATTATTGATGTCATCAGTTTTTAGGTCTTCTTTCCCACTAAGTAAAGAACTTAGTTTCCCTTGTTTTTCTCTTGCTCATAATGTATTTAAGGAACCTCTTTTTATTGCCTTTTATGTCCTTTGTTAGGTGTAACTCATTTTGTGCCTTAGCCTTTCTGATTTTATACCTATGTGCTTATGCTATTCTTTTGTATTCCTCTTACCAATTTGTCTGTGTTTCCCTATTTTTGTAGGATTCCTTTTTGATTTTCAGGTCATTAAAGAGCTCCTGATGGAGTCGTGATGTCCTCTTACTGTCTTTCCTGTCTTCCCTTCTCATTGAGGTAGTTTGCAGTTATTCCTTTAATGTTGTCTCCTTGAGAAAGTGCCAACTCTCCTGAACTCATTTTTCCCTTGTTTTTTCTTCCCATGGGACCTTACCTCTCAGTTTGTTGAGTCGGTTAAAATCTGCTTTTTTGAAGTTCATTGTCCTTATTCAGCTGCTCTTACTCCTTTTTAGAATCATGACCTCATTTCATGGTTACTTTCTCTCAAATTGCCTTCCACCCACAGGTTCGCTCCAAGGGTGGATTTGCATAATTCTCCCAATCTTAAACCAAGTCCTGAGCTACAGTACCTTGTGTATCAACTGCTTACCAGCAGGCCCAGTTTAATTTTGGCACAGAAGACTGACCAGTAGTGAATATAGTGGCCAGATACTTCTTTAAACCTAAGTATTGTCCTTTTTAAAAAAAGGACCAAAACATATACAGAAAAAGGGTTTTAAAACAACACGTAGTTGACACACGTCTATTGTCTAAGGCTTACTTGATGGTAACTTATTCTGGTTTAACTTCTTCAGACCCTCCAGTTGGGTGTGAATGTCAGACTGTTTTCCCTGAACAACTCCACCTTCTTTGAGAAAGGGTTCCTTTTTAAACCTGCCACAGTCCTTAGCTCTCCAGTATGCACGTGCCTTTTCCTGTTCTGGGATTGTCTCTTAACAGCCCTGGGTATTTGTGGAGAATTTGATATCTTGAGACATTATTTTTCTTTCCTGCTTGTTTTTCCTTTTGGATCCCTATTTAATTACACTATTATATTCACTCATATATAAACACACACAGTATTCACAAATAATTACAGAGCAAGTCCATTCTGTCAGAGATGTTTATGTTCATGTACTTTGTTTTAGATTGATAATGAAGAATATGGTGAAGCTTTATCTTTGGCTCAAGCATATGGTCTAGATTCTGATCTTGTATATCAAAGACAGTGGAGGAAATCAACTGTTAACATTGCTTCTATTCAAGACTACCTGGTATGTTTTTTAAGTTGAAAGAAATTCCTTAATATCCTTGTAGAAACTGAAATCGTGTTCTAATTTATGTAACAAATGTTGGCACCGATTTGAAGAGTTGACCTTCATAAATTTCACCTAATGCAGAAGGGACTCACCTTGTTAAATTCGCTAGGTGCCAGATCTAAAGCCCATTGAAGCTTCCCCAGAAAGGCTCTTTTTTTGTTCAGTGTGCTTGGGAAGAAAATAATGCATCAAGATGGTGACTTCAGGTTGTCTTAATTATTTGGTTGAAGGTATTGTGGTATTGTTGGCTTATGAGCCTTAGATAATTTAAAGATGAAGTTCTGTTGCTAAATTAGCATTATCTCTACGCCAAATGCTAATTGAAAAAGTGCCCATAGTAATATTGTACTAACAGTTGTTCTCCATATGTTATCTGGAACATGTACTGGAACACCTCATTGTGTAATCTTTCATTTCTAGATCACATAAACAGCACTTGCTGAAGGAGATTATGCTGAAAATGGCTTTTGAAGATGGCCATATAGTACACTGAGTTGGGAGTAATTGTATGCTGTCATCAGACTGTAGAATTTTCAGTCAGCACAGAGCTGCCATACTGACTACAGAGAAGAGTTAGAGTCTGAGATCCAGGATAACTAGGTTCTATTTCTAGTTCTGTGTCCGAGTTGTTGGGTGACCTTTATCAAGTCACTTGACATCTGTACCACAGTTTTCTCTTCTATAAATTGGGAAAAACATCTTTTGTACAGTACTTTGTGATCCTTCAATGGAAGGAGAACAGTATTACTTTATTATGTATTGGTTTCAAGTGCAGTCTATCTTGCTACCAAAAGCAATGGTTAGAGATTTAGGAACTCCGAAATTTAAACAAACAACTTCTGTCCGCTAGTCAGCAAAGATTTATTAGAGTGCTGTAGTGAGGTCTCATTCTACTAATTAATGGTAACCAATATACTGCAGTTCATTACTGATAGATTAGGAAATGCTATAAATAAAACTAGGCTGTTGTCAAGGTTCCTCCCCCACTCTGAACTCTAGGGTACAGATGTGGGGACCTGCATGAAAAACCTCCTAAGCTTATCTTTACCAGCTTAGGTCAAAACTTCCCCAAGGTAACAAATATTACCCCCGTTATCCTTGGAATGGCCGCTACCACCACCAAACTAATACTGGTTACTGGGGAAGAGCTGTTTGGACGCGTCCTTCCCCCCAAAATACTTCCCAAAACCTTGCACCCCACTTCCTGGACAAGGTTTGGTAAAAAGCCTCACCAATTTGCCTAGGTGACTACAGACCCAGACCCTTGGATCTTAAGAACAATGAACAATCCTCCCAACACTTGCACTCCCCCTTTCCTGGGAAATGTTGGATAAAAAGCCTCACCAATTTGCATAGGTGACCACAGACCCAAACCCTTGGATCTGAGAACAATGAAAAAGCATTCAGTGTTTTACAAGAAGACTTTTAATAAAAAATAGAAGTAAATAGAAATAAAGAAATCCCCCCTGTAAAATCAGGATGGTATATATCTTACAGGGTAATTAGATTCAAAAACATAGAGAACCCCTCTAGGCAAAACCTTAAGTTACAAAAAAGATACACAGACAGAAATAGTTATTCTATTCAGCACAATTCTTTTCTCAGCCATTTAAAGAAATCATAATCTAACACATACCTAGCTAGATTACTTACTAAAAGTTCTAAGACTCCATTCCTGTTCTGTCCCCGGCCAAGACGACTACAGACAGCCACAGACCCTTTGTTTCTCTCCCTCCTCCCAGCTTTTGAAAGTATCTTGTCTCCTCATTGGTCATTTTGGTCAGGTGCCAGCGAGGTTACCTTTAGCTTCTTAACCCTTTACAGGTGAGAGGAGCTTTCCCCTGGCCAGGAGGGATTTCAAAGGGGTTTACCCTTCCCTTTATATTTATGACAGCTGTAGTTTTCAAAACAAATATTTTTGATGCATTTTCCTTCCTTTTTTTACCGGTTGATTCCCTTGTTTAATTCACGTTGAGTCTCCCAGTCACCAGAGTAAATTGACAAGGTTCTAAATGGAAGAGAGACAGACTGAAAAAATGGAAGACACCGATCTCAGGGCTTTGATGAGCTATAACATATTGCACTATGCTTACTTCTTGCTTTGTCATTTGGTTAGAGTAAAATTAAGAAGCGGTCCTGGGTTCTTCATGAATGCCTGGAAAGAGTTCCTGAGAACGTGGATGCTGCCAAAGAGTTGCTGCAGTATGGTTTAAAAGGCACAGACTTGGAGGCTCTCATAGCTATTGGAAAAGGAGAAGATGGTGGCAGGTTTGTTGGAATAATTTTTTTGTATCCTGTTTTAGTGCTTTGGACTTAGGCAGTGAATTGTCAGTTAACTACAAACTGAAATCTTAAGAGATTTTGCAGGATACATGGTTTTTAAAATATGTTCCCATAAGAATAGCTGTAACCAATACTAAAGGTAGCAGTAAAGTTCCCTCATGAATGAAAATAAAGAAAATTGTGATCTCAGAAGTTGAATGCAATAGAGAGAAAGTGAATATATAGACAATAATATGGAAGTCAGCAAAAAATATTTCCAAAATTCGGCTTCTGCTTGGAACAGATTCCTGTGTTGATGTTCTTAGACTAGTTTGAACCACAGTGTTTACTCCTGGGAGAATTCTGCGCCAAAAAGTTAAAAAATTATATGCACAATGTTTAAGAATTCTGTACATTTTATTTGTCAAAATAACACAATATAATCATGCCAGTTTCAACTATTTTGGTAATTTATTTTAAAATACCTGTCATCAACTATGTCTGTAACAATACAGACAACAAAAAAGATTCAGGAAATGTTTTTTGACAAATAGATTGCTTGCTTTACATATTAATACAGAATACTGAGTAATAATTCATGTAAACTACAATACAGAAATGGATTTCCCACACCCACAGCAGCCTTATGTGTCCCATTTTGTCTGTCCCCTCCATATTCCACACCTCCTCACCAGGCCCACAGGCAGGGCACTGTGAGAAAGGTGGCCTCTGCTCTCTCCCTATCCACAGTTGAGGCTGTCCTGTGGGTGGATGCTATCTGTTCTGGTGCCACAGTGGCCCCCTGGTGGGCAAGAGGCATAACTGCAGCACCTTTCTGGCAGGATGTATTTTCTGTGGTAGTGGCGGGGGGGTGGAAATTCTTCATGGCACATGAATTCTGTGCGTGTTCAGTGGCACACAATTCCCCGAAGTGTTAAGTGCTGAATTAGCCTTTTTAAAATAGCTGCTTTTGCCTTAATTCTTAAGCTGTGTAGGTAAAATTTAAAAAAAATGCATCAGGGAAACAAAACGTGGTCTGGTTCTGTCTTCTGTACAGAAGATTGGAGAAAACACAAATGCAGGTCATTCTGTAATGATTCAGTACAGTGGTGATATGTAATTGCTTCTTGGGTATATATGTAATAACTACCACATATAGCAATATGTGCTGTGGAAATACTGTAGCGTCAGGAACTCTGTTGCTCGTAGAATTGTAAACTTTTAACAGATGAAAACTTGTGTATTTTGTGAAGAAAATGTGAAGAATGCCTTCCCTATTATTGCAGATACTGAGAATAGACCATTTAAGCTCACAGTAGTAAAGTTGTCTTTCAGATTATTAATTCGTTGTCACCAATTTCAGTAAAAATCAATTCAGATACAAAAGATACAGATGGAAAGTTGTGTAAAATCTGTTGACTGAATAACCAGCTCTTCATATCTTTTTATCAACATGGATTTTTGTTTCTTTCTGCCAGATTTATCTTACCAGGAGAGGTAGATGTTGATGAAGTGCCCTATGAAGAATTTTTGTCACCTGATGAAGAAGCAGAAAATAGAAAGGAAAAAGAAGCTAGGAAGCATCAAGAACTGCTTCTATCAGTGAACTTCTCAAAGTAAATGATATGTCAGGGCTAGTTTTCTCTTAAATTCGTGGGTTTATAAATACATAACCCCAAGGCCATAATTATCTTAATACATTGTACTTCTTTGGACAATGGTTAAAATTTCAATCAGCATTCCATTATGAAAGTTTTCAGTTTATTGAATTTCTTGTTATGCTTCCAATATATGTATCTGATAAAACATTTTTTGTCTTGTTGCTTTTGAATAAATCTGTTTGTTTTTTAAATAGAAGTCTATCTATGCTGATGTGCTGTACCAATCTTGAAAATGTAGTGATCTCTTTCTCTCTCTCTTTCAAAACAGACTAACACTGGAACAAAAGGAACTTTCTCGAAGCAGGCTGAAATTATTAAGTTATTTAGATAGACTTGCAACTTATGAGGTGAGGAGATGGGGTTAAGTCCTTAGATCCTGTCTTGTGAATAGCTTATGTTGTTTCGCTGATTTATTTTGTTCTATTTTCAATCTTCTCTATTAGATACCATTGTTTCATCCTGTATTTGTTTGCAGTACTTAAAAAATATACCTAGTTAGAAACATTGAGTGGGTATAATATTATTGAGGTCTTTGATTGTGAAAATGTGAAACATAATGTGTCTCTGGGGAAAAAGCTTGTGAAGAAAATGCGTTACCACGTATCCCCTGCATCAGTGGTACAATGTAATAGTTAATGTAGAGCCATTCAGATATACCACTCTATCATATAAATCTGCTCTGAGCATTTTTCATGAGACACTGTCTGAAATGTCTGAGCCCTGTCTGTACTAGCAATTTACAGCAAAAGCCAAGCCACAGTGACGGAAATACCAATTTACTCTTTCAAATACAGACACACACAGTTAGCGGCTACGTTAGATTCTACTGGAAGCAAAATACTTGAAATTTACAACAAACTTATATAGTAGTAATTTAAGCTTAAAAGTGTTGAGTTGCTACATTCATTTGAGGTTTGAAACTAAACATTGAAATGGATTTCCCCCCCACAATGTATGAAATTTCACTTAGTTTGACCAAAGCTAGTGGATTATACGGAATTCAAATTGTTCACAAATTTTAAATTCCCAAATTTCACTCTCTCTCTCATAAATTTAAATAGTCATTAATGATTTTGTTTGTTCTACTTAAATGAACACCATCCTCTTGAAATCTCGAGAGTAAAAAGCTTCAGATAGGACAACTGCTCCTATCATCTTGTTGATTTGTGTGTGTGTGGTTTTACAGTCACAATAGCTAACTGTTTTTCAATTTTTTTTCTTTGTTGTTGTGTGGAACACCCACAGAAATGGCAGAGAGGGGTAATGACTATAGTGGGGAAACAGTGCAACTGGTTTTTGTAAGCAAAAAACAAACCAAAAGTGTCCATTCTGAAGTTGATAATGTCTTTTTAAAGTTAAGTATGTGCACATTATATGTCCAGGTATTTCTAGAAATTTTTCTTTATTCCAAAAATATTTAGACTTAAATCTTAATTGCTTAGCCAACTACTAAGACTTCAAAGATGAGTATAAAGAAAAGGAGTACTTGTGGCACCTTAGAGACTAACCAATTTATTTGAGCATGAGCTTTCGTGAGCTACAGCTCACTTATGCATCCGATGAAGTGAGCTGTAGCTCACGAAAGCTCATGCTCAAATAAATTGGTTAGTCTCTAAGGTGCCACAAGTACTCCTTTTCTTTTTGCGAATACAGACTAACACGGCTGTTACTCTGAAACCTGTCATTATACACACAGACCATGAAAAAATGGGTGTTTATCACTTCAAAAGGTTTTCTCTCCCCCCACCCCACTCTCCTGCTGGTAGTAGCTTATCTAAAGTGATCACTCTCCTTACAATGTGTATGATAATCAAGGTGGGCCATTTCCAGCTCAAATCCAGGGTTTAACAAGAACGTCTGAGGAACAGTGCGGGGGCAGGTGGGGGGAGAATAGAAGAATAGGTTACCTTGCATAATGACTTAACCACTCCCAGTCTCTATTCAAGCCTAAGTTAATTGTATCCAATTTGCAAATGAATTCCAATTCAGCAGTTTCTCGCTGGAGTCTGGTTTTGAAGTTTTTCTGTTGTAATATCGCAACTTTCATGTCTGTAATTGCGTGACGAGAGAGATTGAAGTGTTCTCCAACTGGTTTATGAATGTTATAATTCTTGACATCTGATTTGTGTCCATTTATTCTTTTACGTAGAGACTGTCTAGTTTGAAGAATGTCCATGGCAGAGGGGCATTGCTGACACATGATGGCATATATCACATTGGTAGATGTGCAGGTGAACGAGCCTCTGATAGTGTGGCTGATGTTATTAGGCCCTGTGATGGTGTCCCCTGAACAGATATTTGGGCACAGTTGGCAATGGGCTTTGTTGCAAGGATAGGTTCCTGGGTTAGTGGTTCTGTTGTGTGGTGTGTGGTTGCTGGTGAGTATTTGCGTCAGGTTGGGGGGCCCTCTGTAGGCAAGGACTGGCCTGTCTCCCAAGATCTGTGAGAGTGATGGGTCGTCCTTCAGGATTGGTTGTAGATCCTTGATAATGCGTTGGAGGGGTTTTAGTTGGGGGCTGAAGGTGACGGCTAGTGGCGTTCTGTTATTTTCTTTGTTAGGCCTGTCCTGTAATAAACCAGTCGGAGAACACTTCAATCTCTCTGGTCACGCGATTATAGACATGAAAGTTGCGATATTACAACAGAAAAACTTCAAAACTAGACTCCAGCGAGACTGCTGAATTGGAATTCATTTGCAAATTGGATACAATTAACTTAGGAATTTAGAGAATAGAGACTGGGAGTGGTTAAGTCATGATGCAAGGTAACCTATTTCCCCTTGTTTTTTCCTATTCCCCCCGCCGCCCCCCCCCCCCCCCCCCCCGTTCCTCAGACGTTCTTGTTAAACTCTGGATTTGTGCTGGAAATGGCCCACCTTGATTATCATACACATTGTAAGGAGAGTGACCACTTTAGATTAGCTATTACCAGCAGGAGAGTGGGGTCAGGGGGAGAGAAAACCTTTTGAATTGATAAACACCCATTTTTTCATGGTCTGTGTGTATAAAACATCCTCACTGCATTTTCCACTTTATGCATTGGATGAAGTGAGCTGTAGTTCACGAAAGCTTATGCTCAAATTGGTTAGTCTCTAAGGTGCCACAAGTACTCCCTTTCTTTTTGCGAATATAGACTAACATGGCTGCTACTCTGAAACCTGTCAAAGGTGAGTGTTACAGTTAGAATACTTGTATGAACAGCGTGACAGTGGAAATGATAGAAATTTACATTAATCATAAATTGCTTCTACAGATCAGTGGTTCCCAAACTTGTTCTGCCGCTTGTGCAGGGAAAGCCCCTGGTGGGCAAGGCCGGTTTGTTTACCTGCCGCATCCGCAGGTTCAGCTGATCGCGGCTCCCAGTGGCCGCGGTTCGCTGCCCTAGGCCAATGGGAGCTGCTGGAAGTGGCGGCCAGTACGTCCCTCGGCCTGTGCCACTTCCAACGGCTCCCATTCGCCTGGAGCAGCGAACCGTGGCCACTGGGAGCCACAATCGGCCGAACCTGCGGATGCGTCAGGTAAACAAACTTGCCCGGCCCGCCAGGGGCTTTCCCTGCACAAGCAACAACTTTGGGAACCACTGCTGTAGATAATCATTTCTAGAATAACATACTGAGCTATATTAGTTTTTGACTAATGTAAGTGTCTACTCCTTAGTTAATCTAAGATGCAAGAATTTCATGACTTTTATCAACATACTTAAATAATTTTTTATTAAACCTTTTTTTTTAAAAGGAAATCCTTGGAGGGCCTCATGCAGCTGAGCAGAGATATGATGCTGAATTCTTCAAGAAGTTCCGAAATCAGAATATTGTACTTTCAGCAAGAAGTTATGCTCGGGTATCAGTATTTATTTTTTTCTCAGAAGTTTAAATTGCTGTTTTTGTTAAAACTAATTAAATCCCCATCACCACATACTGAAATTCACCCAATTTATTGTGTTTTTTCCTGTTTGAAGCTATGAGAGATTTTAAAAATAGGAATAATATATCTTGAATGTTGTATTTGATTAGTTTTGTCTGACTATAAAACGGGACAAGATTCCTCTGCTCTGTCAAGCTTCCAGATTATGAAAACTTTTCAAATAAATAAATGTTTTAGTCACTCATCCTTTAAAAATGCATGATGAAATCAGAATTGTAGTGTTTGCTGAGCAGTAATTGGTAAGCAGAATTATTCTTAAACTGTTTTTTCATAGTGTAAAACAGAATATTTTATATTTTCCGGTCTAGGAAAGCAATGTGAGAGCCCTAGAGATCTTGTTTACATACCATGGTTCAGACTTGCTTCCACATCGGCTGGCAATTCTCTCTAATTTTCCAGAGACCACCTCACCACATGAGTATTCTTTTTTGCTGCCTGAAGCTTGGTAAGAAAGCACTCTCTCAATATCAGTTACTGGACTGCATTTTCTTTTTAGAACATGTTGAGAGATTTTATTCTAAAAGTGTGGCTGTAAACTTACATACACACACAGCCACACCCACTCCCCCAGTTTTCAAATTGTTTTTTTGTAACTGTCGTATATAATTGTTTTGTTTCGCTGTTGACCAGCATCAAGAGAGCACTCTGGAATTTACTTATTGAATCTCTTTACTTTCTAGTTCATATAGTTTTCACTTTGACTTGTCAAATCACTCAGTGTAAATAGGTAAGAATCAGTGGCTTTCTACCTCTTGCTTGCAGAGATTTTTCAGGACATATGGTAAATCTTTAGGTGTTGAGAGCATTTAAATGTACTTACTCCCTTTTCACATAATAAACCCTATCAGGAGAAGTGTCCACTCTGACTTCCCTTAAGAAGCCCTGTCTAGCACTCTGTACAATTTATCAAATGCTGTGCTTCAGTGGTGCATGTGAGTCTTTCCATAATTTGTTTGTAACATGCATTGAGGTCCTTGGGTGTAAGGCACAATAGAAATGCAAATTATTATTATACATTCTTTAAATTAAGAAATAACTGAAGTGTGGAAATTTTACCTGTTGCTACTGACCTTAAAGAGACTCAGGAAACTTGGCAGACTACCTCAGATGAAGAGAGCATGAGGATGATAGTCTAAAATTCAGATTTCACATACAAAATGGTTTTTAAGTTAGGTTTTAATTCCTTCATCTTCTGTTTTACGAGAGATCTCCCAGATCCAACATCAGAAATCTTTTCCCTAAATGATCTGTTTCCATCTCTGTTGACATCTGTAGATGCTGCAGGATGCTGTGACACGTTTTCTGAGTCTGTCATTGATTGTGAAGCTATTACCACAATCTATGAAGATGTGGGGAAATTTACTGATAGGTTCTGTACAACTCCTTGTCTCCCAGGCAAAACTTCAAGACCATTGATTTCCCTATTGTGACAGGGTCCGGACGGATGGCTACAGGAGAGTAATAGAAGGCACATATATTAGCCCCAGGTTAAGTAGGTCCCTTTTCCATGGGTAAGGTAACAGGGAAGGTTCCAGAACAATCAGGAACCTTCTGGAGACAATTAAGACAGGCTGATTAGAACACCTGCAGCCAATCAAGAAGCTGCTAGAATCAATTAAGGTAGGCTAATCAGGGCACTTGGGTTTAAAAAAGGAGCTCACTTCAGTTTGTGGTGTGCATGTAAGGAGCTGGGAGCAAGAGGCGCTAGGAGCTGAGAGTGAGAACACATACTGTTGGAGGACTGAGGAGTACAAGCATGATCAGACACCAGGAGGAAGGTCCTATGGTGAGGATAAAGAAGGGGTTGGGAGGAGGCCATGGGGAAGTAGCCCAGGGAGTTGTAGCTGTCGCACAGCTGTTCCAGGAGGCATTCTAGACAGCTGCATTCCACAGGGCCCTGAGCCGGAACCTGGAGTAGAGGGTGGGCCCGGATTCCCCCCAAACCTCCCAACTTCTGGTCAGACACAGGAGGAATCAACCTAGACTGTGGGTTCACAAAAACGGCCAAACTGAGAGCTACCGTGAATCTCCAAGGCGAGCAAATCCACCAATAAGCGCAAGACCCACCAAGGTAGAGGAGAAACTTTGTCACACTATATAAAAGGTTATGAAAGAGGCTATTCTCTTTTCCTGGATTAAATACAGCCAAGTACTATATCTCAGTTTCTGAAAAAAGAATGGAAAACCTAATTTCTCTGGTATTACAATAACAATGCTTTCTAATCATAAAGAAATAATTTTCAACAGACTCCTTTTGGGTGTCTGAGTAAAACATTTGCTTTAATGAGTACTTACTGTTTTTATTTTCCCTTTTGGAAATTGCCATTATATATACAACATACATAAGGAATAGGTTCTCTAGCATAACTGATCTAAAACCACCAAAGCATTTTGTGCTACACACTGTTTTTACTGGTAACTACTTCAAGATATTTCATACTGTATCTGAATGAAACCGAGAGAAGTCAAATGAGATTTTCTTTGTACCTTTAAGCTTTTGGAACAAAAACAAGAGCAGAAAGCCCTTATGTATTACAGTCAATGCTATTGCACTTGAGCTTCTATGGCTATCATCATAGTGCCCTTCGTTAATATTTTCAGATCTCTCAATCTTTGTATGTTGACTTGAGGCATATTTCTCATTTGGGAAGAAATTTATTGACTTCTGAAAACTGTGAAATGGGATTTTAGTCTGTTTATTGTCCAGTATCTACTGTATTTAAGCAGTTATTAAGAAAAAATATTACTTTAGACAGCAGCATAATACAAATAAAAGAGCTGAAAGATAGCTGTGTAATTGCTTAACTTAGATCCTTAAAGACCATTGTAATCTCAGTACCTGAGTGCCTCCAAAATCTTTAATGTATTATACTCATAACTCATACTCATATTATACTCATATATTATTATTCCTATTTTATGGATAAGGAATTAATGCACAGAGTGACTGTGACAGTCCAAAGTCATATAGGAAGTCTGCTTTGAGTCCCAGGCTACCACCCTAAACGCTGGACCTCATTGTTCCTGTCCTGCAACATATTAACAGATTCTGAATTCTAGTTTTGCTGACAATGTTAAATCATTCCATTTTAAACCAGTTGTTCTCCCACTTGTTTAAAACTTGGAACTTTTGCATTTCCAAAACTTTATAGGATTTAATGGGAAAAATAGTAATATGAATTAAAAAAATAAGTTTTATAATACACAACAAATCTGAGATCAAAAGGACTCCACTTAGCTCTCTGAAATGCATGTGTGTATGTACTGCATGCCTTGGAATACAAAATATACCAGTCTTAATAATTACACTAAGATTACTGTAGGCTTTACTTGCACACATTTAGAGAAATAGCAGTTATACTATAAAATGGAGGAAAACTTTTGATGTTCAGTACTCATGTTACTGATTATCACCTTCTGAATATTGAAACAATCTTGATGGCTTAATTTTCCTTGGAACTTAGTTTTATCAGGGATTTGAAAACAGATGAAAACACACATTGCAATAAACGTTTACTCAGTTTCATGCTATAAATTCTAGGTTCAAGACTCTTGAATATATTTTATGTATTGGTTATCATTTGATGATTTACATGATGAACCTATGTAAGTCATTTGCAGTTTCTACTTTTTTGTTGTGTTTTGAACCTTTCTGACTTGAATAAGGGTCTCTGAGGAAAACTTCTAAGGTAGGGGTAACAGAATGGAGCTATGCCTGTTCAACCAAGAGAACATACCTTCATGAGATTTTTTGCCCTTGTGTGGGTGACTGAATTTCAATATGATTACAAAGTAATGACACCGTTTTTGTGTGACAAATGATGTAACTAAAAATGAAAAAAGCCACTTGGGTTCCTTCAGATTTATGCCCTTACACTTTGTGGCACACTTTTCAGATGTGGTTTGGAAACTGGTATCTCTCTGAGAAATATTTAGGTGTCTATGACTAAAAGAACAGTGTGCACTAGAAAGTGAATGAAAGAAAGAGCACCATAGAATGCTACTTCTAGAACTCTTGACTACTGTAGAGTTCCATAAACTAGAGGAAATTAATAAAGAGTAATAACTGATATTTGCTGACATAGGTCATCTGAATGTGTAGCTAGCTAAGCTGTAATTTATTGAGCCCTCTCCTGAATTGTAAATAAAGGCAGAGGTACAGCTGGTTGACATTGTAAAGCATGAGACTGCTAACTCACTAAATTATTAAAATATGTACCATAGAGCAGGCTTTCTCAAACTGTTTTATAGTGTGAACCACATCTTATTCTAGAGATTCTTATGGACATTTCTTCATTAGCAAGCAGACCACCTTCTTCCAAATTTAGGTCCCTTAACATCCCTGTAAAAAAAAAAAAAAAAAAAAAAATGCAACAATAGATTACATTAAAAAAAATGAGGGAACTATTTAAGGCAGCTTAGCAGCTAGAAACCCAGCACCATGTGAACAGCTAACTCCCCAAAGGCCCCTTTTTGAAAACCTTTTCCTCAAATAAAAGTCTATTACTAAAGATATTCCTGAGCTTTTATCACAATGAAAACAGTTTGTTTAAAAGAATAAATGAATTACAAAAGGGTAAAAATTTCAAAAGCAGCTAATTCCCATTTTCAGGAGTCAGTCATATGGAAAGTCAATGTGACTAGGCTCCTAAATGCCTAAATCTTTCTTGAAAATTGGACTTAGGCTCCTAAGTTTAGGTAAAATTGTCAAAAGTGCCTGATAGTTTGATCTTGTAATTAACAATTGTTTTATAATGCGCACAAAAAAAAAAACAGAGTTAAGATTTGTAATTACTGACTTATGGATGCTTTAGAATGCAATCTTAATGTTTCTTCACATAGTTTTAAAATGAACTATTACAGTATATGAGAAGTAAAGTGCGCAAAATGCATATTGCAGTGTCTTTGGTACCACCATGTTAAAAAAATGTGTGATTCTGCATTTTAGAAAAATAAATAATTATCAGTGATCCTAAAGATGTATAGAGATTCTGGGAACACAGAAATAATCTGTTTTTCATCCTGAAAATACAGTAGAATCTTAGGGTTACGAATACCTTGGGAATGGGGGTTGTTCATAACTCTGAACAAAACATTCTGGTTGCTCTTTCAAAAGTTTACAACTGAACATTAATTTAATACAGCTTTGAAACTTTACTGTGCAAAAGAAAAATGCTGCTTTCCCTTTTTTAAAAATAGTTTACATTTAACACAGTACTGTACTGTATTTGCCTTTTTTGGTCTCTGCTGCTGCCAGATTGTGTACTTCCAGTTCCAAATGAGATGTGTGGTTAACTGGTCAGTTCATAACTCTGGTGTTCATAACTGTGAAGTTCTACTGTAAATTTTTCTGAAAGTTATTTCATGGATTTGACTCTTTTTACTGTTACGTTTTATGTAGAGTGGATGAGCTTACGTGCTTTCACAGTAGATCATCCTCACTTTAAAATCATTACTCTGTCATAACTAGAAGACTTTTTTGCTTTAAGTTGTTTCATACCAGTGTTTCAATTATAAAAATAGATTGGAAGAGTAGAGCTCAGAGCTCATAAATCAGAATTGAGTAGACTTCATTATTTAGTAGTTGCAAGGAACATTTTTGAAGTCTTATCTCAGAAAGACAAGTTTTAGAATGTCTAATAGAGCCTTTATTTTTCCAGCACTTCAGGTTAAGCTTTTTCTTATTTCAAAGCATACTTTTCCAGATGGCTTGTTTCCTGCATTGAAGAGGCTTATTAATAAATCAAGCTTTTTTCCCTTTTCCCACTCACAATATTCTTCACAGAAAAAAGGGGAGAACTGCTTCTTGAGTAGAAATTGGCCAAGTACTTACTATATCTGACATTTGCAGAATGTCCCCTTTGGTCAACTAGCAAATGTTAAGACATCACTGAGTTTTGGTGTCTAAATCATTGTTCTTTCCCATCTATTAAGACCGCTATTAGGACCATAAAAAGAGAGAGGAAAAATGAACAGCATGTTTCATTGCTAACCATTAACTCACTGATATTGCTTTGGTAATTGTATTGTGACAACCTGAGGCAGGAGCAAGAGGAATGAAAGGTGGTCACCTTTGAAAAGCCTGTTCTCTTTTAGTTTTGTGTGTACCTGTAGTTGTTTCCACCCTACACTGTTGACTCCCATATTCCAGAAACATTGTTCCATTACCTGATTAGTGAGTTGGTTTCCCAAGCACTTTTGCCTCCCTATGTAAATGATAAAGTACTTAATCTTTGGCCTTAGCAGCAGCTGTGAAGAGTTGTGCAATCATGGGTCGAGATGGTCCTTTTCCTCTACTCATGAAGAGGTGGCCGTGTTAAATCTATGGCCACTCTTCATAGTCCTGGGGTGGATTTGCAAACTCTCTAACTCGACCGGTATATATAGTGATCCTAGCACAGGAAGGTGTGTCCTGGGGAATACTACACATGCACATTTTTCCTCCTTAAAGGCTCCCTTCTGGTGCACTCTCTGTAAACTATGAAGAGGCTGAATGATGCAACATGCTTAATAGACAACTGTCATTGCTCGGACAGCTGCAAAATGGAGATGGGGTGGGAGGTACTTGGTGTAAAACAATCCCATTCTTAATACCTTTTACAAAGACATATTTTATATATATGTATATAAACCATTTCCTGCTGAGAAGCTAAGGCTCCACACAAATAATTTAAAATAGGTCCGTAATAGGTAACTAGTTTTTTGAATTGGAATGCTTCATCTGTAGTACACTAGATCAGATTTGGCCCAGTTCAATAGTAACAAAGTTACCACCTTGTGCCTGTTCCTCAATCTACTTGTATTTGAGATACGGTGATCATCTTTTGAGTTCCTTGCAGACATATACTCCAAGTGGACATGGTACCAAATTACCACCAAAGTAACACCTTTGTTGTTAGTTGCAGCAGAGATCCCAAGGGTGAAATGGGCATGCAGACTGAATTACCTCTCTTTCTGGGGAAATGTGCATTGCCACTGGATAGCTATATCTATTCCTAGGGCAAATTACATGACTGTATTCTTTAAGGGCTGTCAGTCCAGCACATTTCAGGAGCTCTACATTCATGTGTACACAAAAATGAAATGTCAATATGATGATTAAAACATCACAAAATATGCATTCTAAACCCAATAAAATATATTCGATACCGACTTTCCCAACAAAAGTGAGCACTGATGCGCTCGTTCTCTGTCTCTTGTGTTGAAATTATTTGGTGCCCAGTGTAACTTTCAGGCAGTGGTTGAATGTATGTAAAAATAACTTACGACCAATTATTCATAGGTAGTTTTTGAAAAACTGGAATTTTATTACTTGTACAGTTCATACTGTAAGATAAACAGATGACCCTATTTATGAGCTGAAACCAAAGGAGTTCCTCTTTCAAAACCCCATTTCCCCCACAGAACCACCATCCTATGCTCCCAACAATAAATTTGTAATGTATCAGACTCTTTTTTTTTGTAATATAACCTTGAAAAAATAGTAATTGCATGTTAAATTAGAACAAAATATATATTTTTTGTTTTGGTTTAATACATTTTATACAGCCTATTTCAGTTCATGAATTTTTCTCAGTCACTTTTGGCTCCTGGAAGAACTTTAAAGCAAGGACCTTTTTTTCCAGCATAACTTTATTTTTGTAATGAAATATTGCCATATATGGAATAGCTAGTGTATTGTAGTGGCTATGGAAACAAGATTAGAGCAGTACATCCCTCTTTGTTATTCTCAGGAGAAACATAATAAGATTTCATTTTTTCCTATAAAAATGAAAAGCTGATTAGACAACCTAATCAAAATGAAATGAACGAATGTGTGATTCAGTACTACATTGCTTTTAGGTAGCGAATATTGAACAGAAAAGTACTTGGCCTTGTACTTTTTGAAATAGGTTTTGTTCTTTTCATTCATTAAACTGCTGTGAGATGGCATCTGCAACATTCATAAAATTTGAAAGCATCTTTACTGACTCTTACATTGTTATAACAGTAACTGCTGTGGTCTTGTGGTTGGAAGAGGATGGGGGTGTTAAATTATGTTTCTGGACTTGCTATTTACTAGCTGTAACTTTGGACAACTCATTTGAGGCCTGTGGAGATCAGTAGATCAGGCAATTAGTCTGTTTATCCGTCCCTTAGTGTTACCTCATCTGTAAAAAGAGTAATATTTTTCTACCTTACAGAACTGTTTAAGCTTCCTTAATATTTGCAATGTGCTCTCTGGTGCTGTCCAAGTGCAAATAATTTTTTCTGTGATCTTATTTTATATTACCGTAGCTCCCAAAAGCTCCAGTTGTGGTGAGGGCATCATTGTGCTGTATACTCTACCTAGTAGACTGTAAACTCTTCAGGTAGGGAATATTTTTTGTTAAATTTAAAACAATGGGGCCTCCTAGATGCTATCATAATACAAATAATAAATAACATATAGCAAGATTCAGTCACTGCTCTGAAGCATTTACAATCTAATCGTAGCTGTAACAAACAGAGGGGTAGGAGAGAGGGGACATGGAATATTTTGTTTTTTTGTTTTGTATTATGGCTAGTAGGCCTGTTTAGTTGGTGGTTTGGATAAATTTTGCAAGTCAAACGTCTGTCTCGGAGAAGTAGTGAGGCAGACAGAGAGAAGATAGCTCTTTTCTAATGTCTATTTTAATGGATACAATTAGAGTCCTTAGCTTATTTTAAAACTATTGCCACTGGGATTTAAGAGAGAATCTCAGTGGAAAATAATGCCCTTCCCTGCATTATAAATACATAACCAGAGCTTTTTTTCCTTTACTCTTAATTTCCTTTTTCTTTTTACTGCATTAAACTACCATGTTGCAACATTATAGCTGACACTTTAAACTCACAAAAGTCAGGGAATTCAAATGTATCGTTCTCCCAACAGCCATAACTCAGTTATATTGCACATTATACTGGTAGTAAAAATGTACACTTTAAGATAGTAACTTTTATGTATATTCCTCTGTTTTTGCTCTCAACTTTCCCAAATATTCCTGCTGGGCTGAAACTGTCCCTGCTTGTTTTCAGCTTCAAGATGAATGTTTACTAGATACTTTGAATGAAATCCATTCAGCTGCTTGAGGTGGGGACAGGAATACCTTCTTAATAATTCAAACAAATAAACTTTAAAACTTCATAATTCCAATGTGTCAAGTTATCATTGATAGGTAGGTAAATGGTAGGCTTAAATTTAAAATAATGTTATAGACCGTTACATTTGCTTTTCAGAATGAAACCATTCTACTTAACCTGTTTTTTAGTTATCGCCTGCAGCACTGTAGAGTTTCAAAACTCTCCTTGCCGCACCATGTTTTGTGTGTGTGTGTGTGTATAAATGGTGCAATTTAAAGCATATAGAGTTTTGCAAAAGTGTCCAAAGAGTGCCAGAGCTAAGGTTCTTTGTCTCTGTTTTGTCTACTGTTTTTAATAATAAAAAAAGGAAGGAAAAGTGAATGTGTTAAAGTCTTCTCTAGAAATAATATATTGACCTGGTAGAACTGCTTGAATGGCCCCATGATGCAGAGAGCTGAGCCAGTAGGAATTTTATTCTCCTGGTCAGGTCACCCAAGCCAGCCAGGTTGAAGGGTAGAAACCAGACAAAAATTAGTCTCCTGGTCCTCCAACCCTTTGGGGATTGGGCATGATGGTGACAACCTAATTCCATAAAACACTTTTGTTATGGAAACAGAAGAACAAATAAGACACTAAATACTGATCCTTACCCTCAAATGGACAGCATGATGGATATCGGCCAAACTCTTCTGACAGGATGCTGTTACCCTGAACATCTCACTGCTGCAGGCTCGTTCCAAACTTCAGGTTAGTTTTTGAAATGTGAGGACTGTTACAGATTGGGAAGTCAGCCCAAGAAATGGAAAATTACAATGTAGACATCCTTCGTATGAGTGAGTGCAGGTGGCCAGGTGCAAATAAAATCAAAATGAAAAACAGAAATAAATCTGATTCGCTCTGGGGCGCCAGATGGAAGAATAGAAGAAGTTGCATTGATCTTGAAATCTACCACACAAAGAACCATTTTAGACTTGGAACTGGTTAATGGCAGCAATATACAAGCAAGATTTCAAACACACTATATACACGTGATGGTTATTCTGTGCTGTGCCCCAAAGAACGTATATGATGAGGAAGATGAAGACACTTTCAGTAACATTCTTCAGGATCTCATCAGCAAAGGCCCACAACATGATTTTTATAGTAGAATGATACGAATTCTGTAGTTGGGATAGTCATGGCATGATGGACATAATGGATCACCTAACAACACTGGTAAGCATATTCTTGAATTATGTCACCTGAAACATTTTGTTGTTGGAGAAACACACTTTTCTCATAAAGAGAGAAAAAAAAAAAACATTGATTTTTAGAAATGCAGTCAGGTGATATCGAATAGATGATTTTGGTGTACAAAGGTAGTTTTAGTAGTCACTTCAACACATTTGCATATACAGAAGCACATATTTATGAAGTGATTATCAATGTATTGCTATCATGAAATAAAATTGGGGAAATTGCCTCTAAAGATGATCACAAGAAAGATGAATATCTTTAAACCCGAGGACGAACAAATAAGGAATGATTTCTAATTTTACTTTCAAAAAAGCTGTCAAATGTGGCTGAAGTAGTCTTTGATGTAGAAAAAGCATGGAAGCCATTCAAAAACCTTATATTAAGATGGCAAAGACTGTCCTTGGATTTAACAAAGCTAGGAAAGAAGAATGGATTTTTAAGGCCAGGTGGGACACTGTTGCAGAAAGAAAGAAACAGGTTAAATCTACGTAATGTCTTAGGGCCAAAAGAGTGTAAATAACAAAAGAAGGAATATAGGGATAAAGATAAACCAATAAAAATATCAGACAGGGAGGATAAAAGAGCATTTATTGATAGGCATTGGTAATAGGAATGGCAGCAATGAAAGATTTTTTCAAACCACTAAATGACTTGTTTCAGATTTTAGCCATAGCAGAGAAGATCCAGTAAAAGATAAACAAGGGAAAATCCTTTACTACCTTGGAGGAACAAAACGAAAGATGGATAGAGCATTTCCATAATATCCTTAACAGGCCTCCACCAGAGATAGCATTCAGCTTTGGTAATGTAGAGAAGATGGCAGAGCTTGATGTTTGCTGTCAGGAAATTATCCTGGATGAACTGAAAGCAGACATTCATGGATTGAGAACAGTAAATCACCAGGTGAAGATAAAATCATAACAGAACTGCTTAAGGCAAGTATAGAGGACAACCTGAAAATCCTATTATCCCTGATATACGAGAAGGGACATGCCCCTAGAGGAATGGAAAAGGGATTATAATCAGCTCCTCAAAAAGGTAGATTTGAGTGATTTTGAAACAACTAGTTTGGTATTGTGCTGCTTTCAGTCCCAGGGAAAGTCTTCTGTGTAAGCACCCTAAATAGACATAGAGATGCCATAGGTAGCACACTACAACAAGCTGATTTTCATCCAAATCAATATTGTGTGGATCAGGTGTTCACCTTCCATAATATCGTGAAGAAAAACAATGAATGGCAAGTGCCAATAGTCCTGAATGTTGTAGTTTTTCGAAAGACATTAGTGTAGATGGAGAATCTTTTTAGCAGATGATACAAATCTATGGTATCCCCAACAAAATAATTCAATAAACAGTCAATAAACCAGGAGCTAATGGACTGGTTAATGTTACCAGTCAATGGTAACTGGCATTGGTGTCAGGCAGAATTGTATCTTGTCTCCTATATTGTTTGGAGTCACTATTGACTTTATGTGACAGAGTATCAGTAAGGAAAGGGGTATTGTAGGAGTAGTAGGCGAGCTTGGAGAATTACATTCTGCAGACAACATCTGTCTTACAAATAAATCAGTCAAAGATATGCAGAGAAACAGAGATGTTCTCTCAAATTCTCTCGAGCAAATAGGTCTTGTTATCAATAAATCAGATGGAAGTTATGAAAATTTACCTACCAATAACTTTACTCACTTAAAAGGTGAAGCCTTGAAAACTGTTAATAAGTAGTAGTATGTCTCATGATACCAGTGTTTGCGTATTTGATATAAAGTCCAGAATAGGTAAAGCAAGTGTTGTATTTTGAAAACTCAATACAGCATGGAAGTCCAATGCGATCAGCAAAACCACCAAACTTAAGATCTTTAGAAGCAACATCCCAAGTGTCTGCCTATAGGGGCAGAATCCTAGAAAATAAATCCATCCATTGGCAATTGAAAAATTTACAGTACAGGTTCATGGATAAAATATGTAAAATGGACTGATAGGATAAGTAATTAAGAGACCTAGAATGGGCACAACTGCCTACAACAAAACAAGCAAGTATGAAAGGATGGATGGATGTGGGACATCTTTCAAGAATGTCTGATAGTAGGCTTCCTATATGAGCATTGCTGAGTGAACACCGAGAAAAAGGCAGAGGCGCTGACCTAGAGGCACACTCTCAGCTGAAGTGGCATTATTACATATGAATATAAAAGACTTGGAAAAATGAGCTTAGGATAGCGATGGTTGGTGCCATCCGACTTCTGTTTTATGCACCTGATGGTGTGGGAAGGATTATAATGATACATTATAAGAAGTTATTTCTACCAATACATTTTGTCTTCATTCAGTGACATTGCAGTCCATTGTCTATGGATTGTGACTCTATTGAGTAGAAAGTTCAGAGTTTTTATTTGCACTCAACTTGTTTTTGTGATGAAAGGAAAAACAAAGTATGCAAGTTAAAGGAGTATGTGGAGAGGGGTGGGGGAGGGGTGTTCAGAGGAGCTAAATGTAATTAAAAGCATATGTTAAAACAATATTAAGGTTGTAAAAATGAACACATCCAGGAAATGCAAAAGATAAATATCTGATGGGAATGTTAATTTGTCTGTATTGCACATATAGTCACATTTTTGTTTTCTGGCTAGGCAGTTGTGCGTGTAGTCTTTAATATATATGGTGTGCAATATAGTCAGGTTACTTTCCCTATTATTACCATTGTATGGTTGAACTGGTGAGAGGCTGCAGGGCAAGAGCCATTTGTTTTACGTTTTCTCTGTTTTCTGTGTTCATGTTGTCAGATTTAATACTGCAGTAACCCAAGTTGTACGTGTTTGTGTTTGTTGAATGAAAAAAGCTGAAATCTTACATATACTCGAGGACAAAATTGAAGTTGCTGTGGGAATCGTCTCTCTTGAATTTCTTAATTCTTATGCTTTAATATTAACATTGTGAAGTTAACACTTTTTCTGTGTGGTAGGGGTGTTACGATGAATCTTCTGGAATGTGTCCTTTCAGTTTTTATATTGTTGCCACTGTGCTAGGATTCCTGCTGTGTCCTTATCGACCAAGCACCACTTCCTCCTCCATACACTTAAAATTTACTACTTAAGCAGTCTCTCAATTCTTCTCATCAATAATACTGACATTCTCTCCATTTTGAATGTTGATCTGTCTTAGGTCTGGTCTACAGTACAAGTTTATGTTGGATTTAGCAGCGTTAAATTAAATTAACCCTGCACCCGTCCACACAACAAAACCATTTTTTTATACATAAAGGGCTCTTAAAACCGATTTCTGTACTCCTCCCCAACAAGGAGATTAGTGCTGAAATCGATATCACCATTTCGAATTAGGGTTAGTGTGGATGCAATTCGAAGGTATGGGCCTCTGGGAGCTATCCCACAGTGCATCATTGTGACTGTTCTGGACAGCACTCTGAACTCAGATGCACTGGCCAAGTGTACAGGAAAAGCCCCAGGAACTTTTGAATCTCATTTCCTGTTTGGCCAGGCAGGCTCATCAGCACAGGTGACCATGTAGAGCTCATCAGCACAGGTGACCGTGCAGTCCCAGAATCGAAAAAGAGCTCCAGCATGGACCGAATGGGAAGTACTGGATCTGATTTCTGTATGGAGAGAGGAATCCATGCTATCAGAACTGCGTTCCAAAAGACGAAATGCCAAAACATTTCAAAAAATCTCAGAGTCCATGAGGGACAGACGACAGCAGGGACGCAACACAGTGTCGCGTGAAACTTAAGGAGCTCAGACAAGCGTACCAGAAAACCAAAGAATCAAACGGACGCTCCGGGACAGAACCCCAGACATGCCGCTTCTACGCTGAGCTGCATGCAGTTCTAGGGGGGGCCGCCACCACTACCCCACTCCTGTCTGTGGACTCCAATGATGGGGTACTCTCTGCCATGCCTGAGGATTTTGCGGATGGGGAAGATGAGGAGGAGGACGAGTCTGAGGAGAGCACACAGTACACCGTTCTCCCCGACAGCCAGGATCTTTTTATCACCCTGACTGAAATACCCTCCCAACCCAACCAAGCTGGAAAAGGGACCTCTGGTGAGTGTACCTTTTAAAATATAATACATGTTATAAAAACAAGCTTTTTTTAATGATTAAGTAGCCCTGAGGACTTGGGATGCATTCTTGGCCCGTACAGCTACTGGAAAAGTCTGTTAACGTGTCTGGGGATGGAGGGGAAATCCTCCAGGGACATCTCCATGAAGTTCTCCTGGAGGTACTCTAAAAGCCTTTTCAGAAGGTTTCTGGGGAGAGCAGCCTTATTCCCTCCTCCATGGTAGGACACTTTACCACGCCATGCTAGTAGCAAGTAATCTGGTATCATTGCATGACAAAGCTTGGCAGCATATGGTCCTGGTGTTTGCTGGCATTCAAGCAACATCCGTTCTTTATCTCTCTATGTTGTCCTCAGGAGAGTGATATTGTTCATGGTAACCTGGTTGAAATAGGGGAATTTAATTAAGGGGACATTCAGGTGCCCGTTCCTACTGGGCTGTTTGCCTGTGGTTGAAAAGAAATCCTCCCCGCAGTTGGCCATTGGTGCTGAGCTATTCGCATTTGGCTAGCAGGAATCTTCCCTGATACCAGCCACGCGGGGGGGTGAGGGGTAAAGCAATCATCCCAGAGAATTGGATTTGAGGGTGGGTTAGTTTGGTTTCTGCTGCTGCACGTTAACAGAAAAAACGCAGCACTAAATGGCCAATGCAACGTGCTTTGCTTGGTATGGGAGAGGAGGGCGCTGCTGTTATGAAGGTTGCAGAAGCCGAAAGACTATGGCTTACCCTGGCCGAATTCTGTTGCCCGGCACTGCGTGTGTGATCTCTAACACCAAAGCCGCAGGCACTCAACGTAAGATGCAAAATGCGACCTTGTACCAAAATCACATGTGCTATGTAATGTGAATAGTGTTGTTCACCGTGAAAGAGTATAGCCATTGTTCTGTAAAATGTATCTTTTTAAATACTTCACTCCCTTTTTTTCCTCCAGCAGCTGCAAATGTTTCAAGCCTCCCTCCTCCGTCCCAAAGGCTATCTCGGATAAGGCGGCGAAAAAAACGTATGCGCGATTAAATGTTCTCTGAGCTCATGCAGTCGTCCGGCACTAACAGCTCAGCAGGATGTGTAGAGGGACACAATAGCGGAGTACAGGAAAGTGGCTGATGAACGTGAGGAGAGGTGGCGGCAGGAAGATCAGAGGAGGCATGATGCAACGCTAGGGCTACTGCGGGATCAAATGGACATGCTCCAGCATCTGGTGGAGGTTCATGAACAGCAGCAGGATCACAGACTGCCGCTGCAGCTCCTGTTTAACCGCCCTCCATCCTCCCAAGTTCCATAGCCTCCTCACCCAGACGCCCAAGAACGTGGGGGAGGAGGCTCCGGGCCCCCAACCACTCCACCCCAGTGGACAGCCCAAGCAACAGAAGGCTGTCATTCAACAAGTTTTAAAGTGGCCTTTTCTTTCTCTCCTACGCTCCTCCCACACCCCAACTGGGCTACCTTGTGAGTTATCTCCCTATTTTTATAATCAATTAATAAAGAATACATGTTTTTTAAATGATAGTGACTTTATTTCCTTTGCAAGCAAGCTGTGATCGAAGTGGGGAGGGAGGTTGGCTTACAGGGAATTTAGAGGCAATCAAGGGGGCGGGTTTTCATCAAGGAGAAACAAACAGAAGTGTCACACAGTACCCTGGCCAGTCATGAAAGTGGTTTTCAAAGCTTCTCTGATGCACAGCGCTTCTAGCTGTGCTCTTCTAACTGCCCTGGTGTCTGGCTGTGTGTATTCAGCGGCCAGGTGATTTGCCTCAACCTCTCACCCCGCCATAAACGTCTCCCCCTTACTCTCACAGATATTGTGGAACGCACAGCAAGCAGTAATAACAATGGGAATATTGGTTTTGCTGAGGTCTGAGCGAGTCAGTAAACTGTGCCAGCGACCTTTTAAATGTCCAAATGCACATTTTATCACCATTCTGCACTTGCTCAGCATATAGTTGAACAGCTCCTTACTACTATCCAAGGTGCCTGTGTTCGGCTTCATGAGCCATGGCATTAAGGGGTAGGCTGGGCCCCAAGGATAACTATAGGCATTTCAACATCCCCAACAGTTATTTTTTGGTCTGGGAAGTAAATCCCTTCCTGCAGCCGTTTAAACAGACCAGAGTTCCTGAAGATGTGAGCGTCATGGACCTTTCCCGGCCATCCCACGTTGATGTTGGTGAAACGTCGCTTGTGATCCACCAGTGCTTGCAGCACTGTTGAAAAGTACCCCTTGCGGTTTATGTACTGGCTGCCCTGGTGGTCCGGTCCCAAGATGCTATCAAAGGTAGTGCCTCTGGGAAATGTGCAGGTCATACTAGATGGCTTTGCTGCAATGGGATTCCCTAACTGTGGGAGCGCTACAGATGGAACGCATATCCCTATCTTGGGATGAAAAGACCTTTCTATTTTTCTTGTTTAGAGTTATATTGAAGCTTAAAAATCCTCAGTGCTTGAATCCTACAATTAAAAAATGCCTTTTTTCTTAAATGCCACATCTGACTTAGTGAGACAAGTGGTGAGGTATTATCTGTTTTTGGATCGACTTCTTTTCGTCCACTAAAGAGACATATTTTTGAGCTATACAGAGCTCTTCTTCAGCTCTGGAAAAGGTATTCAAAGTATCACAGCTAAATACAAGGTGGAACAGATTGTTAAGCATAAGTAAGGCTATCAGTTTGTCCTGGAGGTCACCAATTTTGTGATTTTTTTTTTTTTTTTTTGGTGACCTCTGTGACTTCAGGGCTCGGACTGCCAGCCCTGGTGGGCGGGGCTCAGGCGGCCGTGAATTCTTGTTTGTTGCCTGCGACCTGCCTATGACTTTTACTAAAAACAACCGTGACAAAATCTTAAAAACTTTCTGCGAGAGAAGTGTCATTTTCAAAGGGTCTGTCTTTAGTTTCCACAGCAGAAATTTTGAAGCAGCAGTTACACTGAAAGCTGCAAGCAGCTGAGATGCTATTATTTTAAATGTTGATTATTTTCATTTGGGTTAATCATTCCATAATGTTTCCTTTTGAGTAGGGTGGCTTAAAGAAGTGGCACTTGCTGTGCTTTAGGATAGTAAGGCACTTGAATGTATTGCCCCCTCTCTCTCTTGGTCTCCTTCTCTAGAAAATTGTGAGTATTGAACACACTACTTTCTTATCGTCTCTCGGGCAACGTGACCCCTCCCCTTTTTTTTCCTGTCAGTTTATTAGATAAATTGAAAGTTTAGAATGGATGTAGTTACAGTCACCCAAAGTGCCTTGGCTGTGTCTGTCACTCTTAAAGAAAACCAGATGGCCAATTATAACTACTGGAAAGCTGGCTGAGGGGAGCTTTTTCCCAAATTAAAAATAAAGCACAAACAATATATACAAATATTGTAAATATACACCATGAATTTCAGAAAGATCATTCTTTTCTTATTATGTCCTCTTCTTTGGGTGAAGAGGACCTCACACATAATGAAGCTGTGTTTTAGGGCCTAATCCTGAGAACCTGCAAGTGGCACTGACATTGCATCCTGTCCTTTCATTTCCTTCTATGGCAGTTACAGGTGCTCAGTATTTTAGGATTTGATCATAAAAGCAGACATGGAATAATGTAGTTTTGTAACCCCTGTAATAAAGATAAAACAAATGCCTGACTTAATATTATAAGGTCAGTAAATTGTTTTATCTAGTCTACGATATTTATAATTAATTAGTATTCAAAGAAAAGTATGTGACGAAACGGTAGGAAAACAGAGATGTAATACTATATTTCAGATTTGATAACTTTCCGACATTTTCAAATGTAAAACATGGATATGCATTAAATGTATGTGATTGCAGCAGAACAAATGACTTTCTAAGTACTCCCATTGCAAGTTTTTATATTATGTCCTCAGTATAGAATGCAAACTGGAGTTTTTTCCAAATTAAATGCAAATAAGGTGAGTCAGAATTCTCACATTAGTGGCGCTTTGATGGTACATGGATGGAAGACTTTGTGAGAACTGTACCATATTTTGTGCATCCAACATCTTCCACAAATAGCTTTCTCATCTCTAGCATATCGATACCTTGCCTTTTTAATCTGTGTTCATTATATTGGATAGTCAGAACCAATACTTAGTACAGCAAACCTTCCAGATACAAAAAGCTTTGGAGCAAAACAGTGTTTCAGATGGTAAGAGAGACTCCGATTAAAAAAAAAAATACAGTGAATATGTAATAATGACATTGTGAAGTTCCATGTTTTTTGTGTCACAGTGTTTCTGGATCAGATGTTCAGAGTTTACAGGGAGAAGGTATTTCCTAAACTGTCAGCTCTACAAACTCAATCTGACATTTGAGAATCCTATAGACACACACACATTGTACACAGTACTTACAGGAAAAAAGCTTAGAGTATAAAGTCACCATGGGCAAAAAGAAAGAATTGAACTCTGTCCTTAAAACTGACTAATACCTTACCTTTTACAAAACATGTCTATGAGAAAAATAAACCCACAGCTTGAATACCTGCAATAAGTAGGGTATGGAACTTACAATAAAACAGGTAGTCTTTTGTCAAAGCAGAGAATTATAAGACCGGTTAAACTACGGTAAACAAAAGAGTGAAAAGGGCTATACTGAGAAAAATGAAACCCTTTAGAAGAAAAAGATCATGAGTTGAGTGCCTTCCTAGTCTGTCAATTGATTGGACTCTGATTGAATTCGGAGTGTATTGAAGTAAGTAGGAACTTCAGTAACGTACCAAGAAGAAAAAAAAATCAAATAGTGTGTTTTTGCTCTTTGGAAGAAGCAGTTTAATTAGCAAGAAGATTATATGAAGTGTTGCAAACAAATGTCAGTGTGTAATATACAAATGCTAAGCATTACCTGATTTTAATCTGTTGATTTCATTGTAGGTATTGGGTATACAATACCACACTTAAGATTTTTCCTATGTGAGTCAACCTGGCACTATTCCATTGAGACTATTAGTGTCTGGTTGCTCCTGGCAATTGATGATGGCCTAAGAAGGGTATTGATGTGTGCATGATTCTTTGGCAAGCAGAACTTTCCCGATCTCTGCCAATCTTGACTGCTAAGTTCATTTGGCAGGAGGAGATGGAAGACTTTGTTTAGGTCTTTGGTGTCTGGGTAAACTACTGTCTCTATAATTGATCTTCCTTTATAAAAATCTTGGAGAAATTTTTTAAAGGGCATTATTTTTCTAAAATGTGTTGGAGCTATTTAATAAAATGACCTCCTTGAGCTTTTTGAGAAGTGTGCTAGTGTTCATAACAATGAAATCCTTACATGTTCTAAATTCAGAATTCTGCACTCTATATCTGTGTTTTGGAACAGCTAATTGTACTTCATTCATGTGTTATTTTTGCATCTTATTTGTTTGTATGGTACAATCTGTGGGCATGGTGCTTTACACATAAGACAGGTCCTTTCTGAGAAACTTGTTTTCTGAATTATACATGGTACAGCTAGGGATAACAGTAAACAATAGATTCATCCCTGAAATAAATGTTAAAATAGAAAGGTAAAGTAAAAATGGAAACTATCCCACTGTTGTCTGGATAAGATTAACCTTCACTGTATCAGAAAGGTCACACATACAGAACTGAAGTACAGGATGTCATAATGAATGAATTTCCCACTACTAACAGATATGTACATATTGAGACAGTTGTGCTGTCCCTTGTTTTTCCAGCTCTCAGTCATAAATTCCTATGATAAAACCAGATACAGAAAATGTTCTGAAGTGGCTCAGTAGGATTACTCTGAGCTGCTTTTAAGGGCACACAAAAATAAAATGGCGCATGCTGTGCAACTGCATGGGAGTTGCTGTGAATCAATAAGTAGCACAGATGGTTTCTGGACAAATATCTCCTTGACATAGTGTAATAATACAAGTTACTTACTTGGGAAATGGGCCACATCACTGTTCAGAAACTATGGTAAATGATGTTATTAATGACCTATTTTTAGTATGAAAGCACCCACAGGCCACAAACTTGACTGGGCCCCATTAATCCTGGGTGCTGTGCAAACAAAGTTCCTTTCCCAAAGACCTTACAAACTAAGTTAAAGAGGCAGCACATGGGTGCAGTGAGCAGTGGGAGGGGATGGAGGAGAGAAGACAAAGGCGATGGGAAAGAGAACATGTTCATTACATAGTTCAACTATGTGCAGTGTTTGCAGATTATAGGTGTTTTGATACGTCAAACTATCTTGAGAGATTAGAGAGCTCGTTGCTGAAAGAAAGCAGGCTTTTCTTGTTTTTGGCATCATTATAGATGGAGATATTGTTATGGGAACTCAAAGCTTTGTACTTGAGGGTTTTTGATTGACATTTATACTTTGTTATATATCTAATAATCAGATTACGTCTGACTAGTTAAGCAATAGTTTCATGTTTTCTGTCCATTGAAAGAAATAGATCAAAAATTACGGCCCTTGGAAGTGATGGAAGTAAAAATAATGACCAATCTGTGGAATGAGTGCTCCTTTTACATCTTCTGAAGTTTAACGCCATGCTAATGTATTACCACTGCATTACCCATAGGTTCGCTCTTTTGAGCTCTCATGCTGATTCTGTTCCATATCTGGAAGGATATCACATCACTTTGACAGGTCTTTTCTGTTACTTTAAATCTGTGCCTTAGCATTTTGATTAAACTGAAAGAGAGTTTATTAGATGAGCCATCATTAAACCGTAAGGAAATTCATGGGGAGCTCCAGCTGGCAGCATATATAGCAAAGTAAATTGTATTCAGTACTCTGGACTATAAAATAAGTTATAAGTGTGTGCATAAGTGTTTGGCATATCTGTCTTGCATCTGTCTTGCATCTGGCTCCTATATTGGATTTTTATGGGAACCTGCCCTAACTCTACATTACATAGCTCTACATTCTAATTCTGAAATTGGCTAGGTACTGATAAATACCATGTTGAGGACAACATAGCAGTAATAAAATATACTGGCTTTTTTTTTTTTTTTTTTTTTTGACCACTGTCTAAATTCTTAGGGACAGTCATATGTTGATTACATTTGTGCCTATTATAAGAAAATGTCAACCATTTTCCTTTTCTGATTTAATACTAGCTGGATGTCAGTTGATTTTTATTGTGTAAATATTAAAGGGAATCAGGGTGGATTTGATTTAAATCACTAGTCAGGAAGACTTGATTTATTCATGGTTTTCTACATAAAAGTGCATTCTTGTTGGTTGTTATAACCTTAATACAGACTCTTCACAACTCAGAGATAAATGTTGGTTTCATTTGTAGAAGGTACACACTACACATTTTTAAACCGTGATTTATTTTGAAAACTTTTCAGATTAGTTTTACAGCTATATCAGAAAATGAATAATTGTTTGGTTATTTCATTTACCAAAGGTAATTGAAGCAGATATTTATGAAATCATTGGGAAGTGAACTATCTCCAATTCAATAGGTTAATCATTAATATTTGGAGGATTTTCTTGCCATGCTGTATTAGGAGGAGAACATCACCAGACAGACATTTAAATTGTTTTATTTTACTAAAACAACAACGTTAAGTATTCTTGATTTTTTTCTTCAACAAACATAATATTTTAACAAAAAAGCATATGCCCCTCCCTTCTCACATTTATCTCCAGACTACTTCTCCTTGTTCAGATCTATTCCATCCTCAGCAATCTTCTATTCATTGAACTTTTTGAAACTTTGCACTTTTAGATTGACTCTGTGTACACAAATTTGCAGAGGGACAAGAGAGTTGCAGTCTGTTATTTCTCACTTCTATATATTATTTATTTTAAACCATTTTTGCCGTTAACAAGCATGTTACCTCTGGAGACACAAATCCACAGTTTGAGAACTGAAAAACTGAACATCTCTGATGGTATCTTCTAGACTGAGCACAGAGTCCCTTTGGATAGATAGAAAGATTAACCTAAATAATCTATACAGAAGCCTGTGGAACCCCATAAGATTGAGTCCCTAATCCATGGACTATTGGAACTCATTTACAAAACTTTTCTTAAACATTACATGAATATATTTTCATGCTATAGAATTAGAATTTTTATCCCTATTCCATGATGAGATATCTTTGAGCGATAAGGTATCTTAATTAAAACGATCTTTAGACAAGTGTTTTTCCTTCAAAAAGCATTTTATCAAAAAAATCTGATTTAAATAAAAAAAATCAGATTTTTTTTTTAAATCCTTGATTTTTGTCGACCCGGAAAGGAATAACTATCACACATGTTAGTTCTGAGTTGTCAGCTCCCTCGCAAGTGTCATAGAACCACTCGCTGGCTGACCCTAGTATGTGAGCCACCCTAGTGTGTGAGCCAAGTTCGTGTCAGCAGATTCTGCTCTTTACCAGCAGCATATTGCTGTGTGAAGGAGTGGTCACCACTGAGACATCATGGGAGCGGGGGACTTAATGAGGCCTTGTGAATGTGTGTGTCTTCTATGTGGTTTTATCCAGGGTGTGTGATACTATGTAGTCTAAGCCAGGGTAAAGCACACAAAATATGTGAGAAAGGCCCATACGTGTGTGTTATCCATATATGGCCTGATTCAGTGCACACTGAAGTCAGTGAGAGTACCTTCATTAACTTTAGTGGACGTTGGTTCAGGCCTATAGAGAAAAGTCTGTATAATAAAGGTGAATTGGTGAGAGAGGACCATTTCAATATCATGTATTCCTCTGTTAACATCCAACTCATTAGTAAGAATATAATAAAACATTTGAAAAAACTGATTATAGAGACGTGTACAGAGTTTCTACTGCATTTGTCCCATGGTCATTACAACTACACCAGTTAAAACTTGACACGATCTTGTGGTGCTCCATTTGGGTCATTTTGAAAAGCTCTAATAATGCAGAGAGTAAAAAGTCTGGGTTCTCCAGAATTGGGAGAGAGGACATAGATAATCATATTAATGTTTATCCTTTTTTGGTGTTCAGGTGAAGGCTAGAGAGCTGGTGAGGTGATTGAATGAAGGGAAAGGGTTTCTTTCTGTCTGTAAACATACATATTTTTGTGTGTGAGTGAGAGATTCTTAAAGTGCTCCTTTCAAGAAAATTCTAGGCTGAGGCTGAAATTCCATATTTACTTACATAACCCAGGCTTGATATTTTTGTGGATAGCACCTCTTCTATTTCTATGTTTTTTGTGGTGGAACTTTTTGTTGCCCAACTTCCTTTTACTTCGTTTCAGTGGGTATTGGACACCTAGCTCCCATAAGCAATTTTGGAAATTCCCCCCCCCCCCCCCCTTAGACTTGTTTTGCACTCATCTCTCTAGGAAATGTGTGTGTTTAGAATTGCAAAACAAGTCAGTCAAAACAGAAATTGCAAGATTTTTGGTACTTATTTTATAGTTTATTCACGAACATGCTTTAGAGAGGTCTCTTTATTGTCTGCTGTGGAAAAGGAAAAAGAGGGATGGGGAAAGGTGGCCCTTTGGGACTTCGGCCACTCCAAATGGCACTAGGGTGGTGTTTCTTTAGCAAGAATGAAGGTTTTTTTGTTTTTTTTTTTTGTAGGCCATAGTGTTCAATACAGAGATGCAGTGAGTTAATATGAAAAAGGGCTTTTGTCTGTTTTTAACCAGGGTCATAATATTATTTAAATGTCAGCTTGTAAGTATGAACAATTGCAGCAGTCATTTCTGCATCATATGCTAAAGTTCTTCTTGGAGGCAATGCTGCTTTTCTATTCTTCATAGAATTAAGGAAGAAAAACAACAACAACACTGCTTCTCAACCAAGGAAAGAAAAGCCTGGCAAATCTGAACAGAGTGAAATACAGTTTTTGTCCCCTGAACTGTTCTTATTACAGTTGAAATTACAGGCCATAGTGTGATGTTGGACAAGCTATTCCACATGGACTCCCTATCTGCACATTTCTTTTCAAGTGCCTAAAAATCAGAAAGTGTTGCTTTGCATGGCACATTAGTTTTTAAAAAACTTGACATATACCTAAGGGGGAAAAATGAATGAATGAAAGAAGAAACTTCCTGTACATGATGCAATTGTTCAGTATTTAACGGAGCATGCTCTGCTTTAAAATGCCCTGAATACCTGTTCCTCTTGTGAGCACTTTAAATTGTCCTACTTAATTTAGACAGCATGATTTTCTCCTTTCTTGGAGCAGTGTCAGTATGAATTTCTTGGTGCAGCAAGAACAAATCAAACACACTCTAATTTTTAAATGGAGGGGAAGGAAATATTTATTATAATTTTCAGTTGGAGAAGCCATGTGGTTTATAAGAGAGGAAAGATATGGGTCTTGGATGTGATGGTATCAGCCTTCTGAAAGGAAATGTGGAGTACAGTAATTCAGTGTCTTAGAGTATGTCTACGCTACCTGCTAGATCGGCAGGCAGCGATTGATCCAGTGTGGATTGATTTATCTCGTCTAGTCTAGACGCCATAAATTGACTCACGAGCATTCTGCCATCGACTCCTGTACTCCACCACCACAAGAGTCAGACAGAGTCGACAGGGGAGCGGCAGCAGTCGACTCACCGTAGTGAAGACACCGCAGTGAGTAGATCTAAGTACGTCGACTTCAGCTACGTTATTCACGTAGCTGAAGTTGCGTAACTTAGATTCCCCCCCCCGCCCCAGTGTAGACCAGAGCTTAGATTGGGTGGGTGCTTTCATGTCCTTGTTAAAATATAAGAAAATTTTAACAGCTTTTTTCAGTGTATGTTGGAAGCTAATCTGTATTGAAAGTACTTGGAAAAAGGAGGCACATCATTCATACAGACGCAATAATATGATTGACATTAGGTTACTTAAGGAGAAATTTTGCAAGTTTTGAGCTATTTACTGCAAACCACTAATGCTAATGAAATGTTCAAGCTGAGATACCACACACTCAAGAGAGAAAATTCCAAAAATTAAGGTTTGCTTTGTTAGCCGTGTTTCATGGCAAATACATTTTACACCAATATTTGTCAACTTCGATGGACTGTTTTTATTAAAATTTGATAATGCTGACTTTGATTTCTCTGCACTGGAACTAATGTTCATGGTGTGTGCAACATTATCTCATGTTGAATGTCTGCTTAACATGCTCAGTGTCTGCTGCTCAGTGTCTGCTTAACATGCTCTGTTCAGTTTCATTAAGAAATACGATTTTAAGAAGTTCAGCTCTATTAACAACTTATCTTGGCCTGTGATGAAGAATACAAGTTTTTCAAATTGATGAATAGAAACAAAATTCTAACTGCTAACATTTTTTTGAGTTGATGTGGTCAAGGATGATATTAAACTCCTATTTGAAAAGGCTTTTACCTTTAAACCATAACACAAGTTATAACAGTAAAAATGAGAAGTTTGTTTAGCATTAGGATTCTTGGAGACATCGAGTTAAAACACCTTGTAATTGTTAATGTACCAGAAGCTGGGAGTGGGTGACGGGATGGATCGCTTGATGATTACCTGTTCTGTTCTGATGATTACCTTTTGAGGCCACTGTCGGAAGACAGGATACTAGTCTAGATGGACCTTTAGTCTGACCCAGTGTGGCAGTTTTTATGTTCTTATTCAACCTATACTGCAGCTTCCTGGCTGAGTTCTGAAACAAAATGTTTTCCCACTTTTTGTTATAGTTCCTTTCTCCTATACTAACCAGCACCAGCTGTTAGGGCTAGCCTTATCCCTCCACCAGTGAAGGAGGAGACACATTTCTGTCAGTCAGCTAGGCTAGAAGTTTGAGCACTAAAGTGAAGGAGAAGGAGCAGCCTTGTTTGGCATCACCATGGAGACTACTGTGGTTTTTTAAAAATACATAGTACTTCTCAGGATTTGATGTTTTAATTTAGGTGGAAGGTGATGTTCATTTTAAAGGTGTGGGAAATGGAAACATAGTATTTGAGACTTACCTAAAGTTGCGCAGACTGGCATAGAACATAGGTCTTGACTCCACTTTCTGTGCTCTAATCATTAGAGCTGGTGCTTCCGCCTATATTTTCTTCCTTTTGATCTTTGTGACCTGCAGATCCTTCCTTAACACTTTGTTGCTGATTTTTCCAATGAAGGGTCTAATTTTGGATAGTTATGATTGTCCTTGGTGCCACCAACACTGTTGGAAGCATCACAGTGGGGAAGGAGGGACATGTGGCCGTTTTGGAGACATGTGCCTGGGTGGTGAAAGTGAGTGAGGGTGTTCCACTTAGATAACACATGTAGTGCCTATTGCTAAATGTGATAGTTAATTAAATTTTCAGGTCACTTTTCATCAGTTTATTTGCATTATGCTTTTAGAATTGATTTGTGCATCAGAACATATCATTTTGCTTTTTAAGCTACTGAGGAAAGGAGTCATAAATATCCATTGCTACTGTTGCTGTCCTTGAAGGGATGAGAAATTTATATTAGCCTTTAATTTGCAATAAAGAGGTCGTGCCTGTAAGGCTTGCATCAGTATTATGGTATTGAATTATCAGGATCATGTTAAAATGAGTAAGGCATTGTACGCTTTATTGCTCTAATTTGTTGAAAATTTAAAACCATGCCTATGTGCACAGTTTTCTCGTCTCCTGTGCTTTGGTTTCTGTTTAGAATGGCTAAACAAAATTTTCCAGCTTTTTTTTGGTGTTTAAACACTTAACAAAGAAGATGATGAAGGATAAAAAACATAATTGTTTTTAGTCATAACTTTTGTTTTTCTTAATCTACATTATATACAAGAAATTCAAATTCCATTTTCAGATGATTCTCACTACAGCATTTAGTAAATATTCACTATGGATGTTTGTAGGCAGAAACCTATGTCTAACTTAATTGAGAAAATCAATACAGCAAGGTATATTTTATCTGTGTTCAGTACAAGGATTTGTTTACAGGTCTGTAAAGATTCCTGTTCTTTTTTTTAAGCTAAAGATCCTGTCTCACTCTTTACTATTCATTTCAAGCTTCTGTGATATAAATGTTCTTGTTAAATATCCTTAGTGTGAAAGCAAAGGAAGCCCAAACCTATAATTTTGCTATTTTTTTTTTTACAAATTAGAAAATTCTAAGATATTAAATTGTCAAAAATAACATGAGCAATATCTATTGTCCATGAAATAGCTCTCAAATATCCTGTAAGTAGCATACAGACTTTCCAAGTTAGGTGTGCACAATTATTCTCATGCCTCTCTATGCCCAGTTTATGCAACAGATACCTGTTAGCAGTTGATCCTGCCAATTGAATGGTAGCCCATAATATAGACTGAATCCAAATACTTTGCTGTACTATCTATTCAGTTAACAGAATGTTTTTGCCAATCCATATTTTTTCAAAATGTTTGTATAAAATTTCCATTGTGTTTTGTAATAGTTGTAGGCAGGATGTGTTGATGATTCTTCCCTGGAATGAACAGAAGCATCGGGAAGAGGACTGGTGTGAAAACCCACAGTGCAAGTAAGTATAGCGTGTGTGTGTGTGTGTGTGTGTGTGTGCATTAAAAAGAACAGTCTGAGAGGTTGCCAATATAAGGTTGATGAAATTCATGACTAAAATATTTGTCTTTACTATTTATGCCTAAGTTGGTAGAAAATTAAAAGCTCATGTAACAAAAATATATTAAAAACAACAACACTATGTTAGTGCGGTGTTAAACCTGACATTTTAATTACATAAAAGTAGAGAAACTATAAGTTCAGGGACTCATAACAATATTAACTCTTCATCTTTGTGCACATTGATTTTTAACGGTATGTGTAACAGCCTCAGATGAGCTTCCCTTGCTGGAACCTCACCAGGCTGTTGTGTTTGGAGCCACACACTGGGCCAGTGTCTGGATAGGCTTCAGTCAATCTTTGGCTCTGGCCTCTCTAGATCACTTACTGAGTGCTGATTCTCTATCTGGTGTCCCTTTTGGAAGTGGGACCCTGTGGCCTACCTGCCTCAGGACCAGTGTTAGCTCCCATCCACGATATCTCTATCTTTAGCATGCCTTTCTCAGAGTTCCACCGTAGTGGGCACCCTGGTTTATAATTAACCCCTTCAGGGACACGTGGTAGTTGAAGAAAATAGACTTTGTAAAAGGATTTCTAAAGCAATCACTCTTCACTTTAGACAGCCCAAGATATACTGATCCATGCGAAATAAGGAAACCTTTACAAAATTTCGTGTGTCACTTGCCTCACTACTCTTGAGCATTCTGAGGATTTGCATTCTGATTCTGGTCTCTTCTTCCTCTCTAAAATGGCTGCTAGAGAATGTTTGTTCTATAGCTTTCAAGTCCCCTCTGTCGGGGGACCCCTGGTTGGATTCAAAACTCCTGTAAAGTGATCAGTCTCTTGTCCATCTGTATATACCTTTGTAACTTTTTGTCTGCTCTTCTCAGAATGATATTTGAACCAGTTCTTCAAGATGAAGATGAATTCTTGTATGAAGGACAACCTGAGTTATTAAAGTACAGAACTACTAAGCTTTCGATAGACCTGGTTTCTGACTGGTATTGGAATAGGGCACAGGAGATTGAAAACTATGCTATGCAGGTAAGAACAGCAGCCCAGAAACAGTAATTGTTGGCACAGATGCAAGCATTTTATTGCTTCTTGAAGCTAATTAAGCTGTGTCAAAAGTAGGCGATATCAAACCGTCTGAACTGAGTATTGGTAGTGATAGCAGACGCTGATGTAAAATGCTGGCCTATTGAGGTCGTTAGGGCACTTGCCATGGAATTAAGTATGGATTCACAGATTTTTATTTTTCATATGTACACGTATAGGGAAAGAAAACTATTTTGCTGCCAAATAATAATTTTAGATGGCCCAAATTACTCTCTCAATTTAGAGATTCAATTTAGAGTGTGTTTCCTGAATTCAAACCTGTTTAAAGTTTACTCAGGTGAGTTGTGATTCATTCATGGGGGTGGATGGGGGAATCTCATAAATTTCCTTCAGCCTATCTGTTCCTGGGCTCTAGGAAATAGCAAAACTTTTCCAGCCGTGAAGAGCATTTTCCCTTCTGCTACATATTTTATGCTCATGTTTTCTAAAGGAAGAAGTGTTGAATAGTGAGTGGCTTAAGCAGGGAACTCAGCTGTGATGTCAGGCCAGCTTGCTGTGTGAATTTGGGCGAGTCATACAACCTGTCCGTACCCTAGTTTCCCCACATCTTTAAAATGTGTAAAGCACTTTGAGATCCTTGGATGAATGGTGCCATGAGAGTGGAAGGTGTTACTATTAATGTTATGACATGCTCTTTCCCTGACTGTAGTTTTGAGAATCCTCTGTGGAATGTCACAGATAATTGCAGTTCGCTTATGGTTTAACAACATAGAAATGTTTAAAATACTCCTGTGTCTATTAATTAGTAATTTTAGGTACTTCCTTTTCCAGATCAACCTGAGCTCTTATTTCTTTATATTCCTGTGTTAATTGATCCTCCCAGTTTCATAGGTGCTTCATAAAATGCTTAATCTTTTCAGATACCCTCATTGTAGACCCTTTCTTTTAATGACTAAAATAACAGTAAAAGATAACGTTTCTAGTTGCCTACTGAATTAAAATCCTTAACTAATAAAAAGATTAATCTCCCCTTGCATTTTAAAAAAAAGATATAGGGAATATTTTTGTTTTAGTGCCCAGAAATGCCTTTGGAAATCATTTACATTGGCCTCAAAAAATGTTATGGTGGTTGGTTGTATTCAATGAGGTTTTCATATGATATACAGCTCTGTGTGTTACACTGGAGCACAGTTTCATTTAACGTGTCAGTAATTTAATCGGTTTTTGGAAGTTTGTTTTTAGTCCAGTAAGTATTTGCAAAGGCGACAGATTCACAGATGATACTAGAAAAGACAGATTAGAATGAATGTTCAGAAAATATGTGGGTGTACTATTAAAAACAAAATACAATATTATTACTGTTTGTCTGATTTTTTTCTGTACTCAACTTGTTTACTTTAACCCATTTACTTGCAGTCATCTGCCTTTTAGTAACATTTCATCTGCCTGTATATCCATCACATTTTGATATCATATGTAGAGTATTTGTACTAATAAATCTCCCGTATCTTTTAATCTCACACCCTCATTTCCAAACACCTCCTTTCAGTATTCAAAAGTTAGTTGACTGTACCTTTTTATTGGCCTTTTCACCACTCTTATCTAAGATGTTTCCTATCTGCTGTGCTTGTGAGGAGTAAGCTAGTTAGCAGAGATGAGGCGCAAATATTTTGTTTCTATGTCATAATCTCTCCACTAGTTGCAAGTGCTGGGTTGTCCTCATTTTGCTTATCCATGTCAGGCAGCTGAAGTCTTGCTGCCTTGGAACTCTGTCCATTCAGCAGGAGATGGCTTCTGCAAGACGTGGGGGGAAATTATGGTAGTTTGATTTGTAGCTTGTTTGGGAATCCTGTAGTTCTTCCATTTCATTTCCCTGCCTGCTCCCCCACTCCTTCCCCTGCCCAACCTCCAAAAAACTGACCAACAATATACGTGCTGTCTCAAACAATAGCAAAGCCAGGAAATGTGAATCCTATTAAGGCAAAAAGGTGCTCCTTTATGAAGCTTCTCTCCCAGCTTCTGCAGACTGTGTAGCCTGCTCACAGCCTACTGAACAATGACTGACTGAAAGGGATTCATTCTCTCAGGCTGGATTGAGCCTCCCACTGCTATGGGGCACTGCAAGAGCACTGCTATGCTATGCAGATACTTGTCAAAGCAGACAACTGTCAGTTGCAAATGAAATCACTCCCTATTCAAGGATTTCTCTGGGGTCAGTGCAAAAGGGCAAGATCTAGGAAGAGTCTGAGTGTTTCTTTTAATGTGTTTAAATGGGTTGTCATTAACTTGGGGAAACAACTGGTATTCTTTCTGCCTTGCGGGAGGAGTCACTTCAGTTTAGTGGGCATCACTTTTATGATTGATCCCTACCCCCCACCTTTTCTCAGGTGTGGATTAAAGGTAGCCTCTCCTATCCTAACTCTTCAAAGACAGAGCAGACCCTTACTCAGATGGATCAATGGCTCCCTTTAAAAGGTTTGTGTTGGGGATGAGGTGAGGGGGAAATCTAAGGAAAAACAGAAAAGCTAAAAATCATTCCAGCTGTCATCCATCTCCTAAGTTCCTCTTTGATAAGGAGGGAAAATTGCCCGAGTTACATCTCGGGGGGGGGGGGGGGGGAGGGGGGAACAGAACCTGACATTTTGGAAATGTATTTTGCACTTTGATAGGAAGTGCAGGGCAGTAATCACATTTTAGGTCATTGTCAAGGTTCCTCCCCCACTCTGAACTCTAGGGTACAGATGTGGGGACCTGCATGAAAAACCTCCTAAGCTTATCTTTACCAGCTTAGGTCAAAACTTCCCCAAGGTACAAAATATTCCACCCGTTGTCCTTGGACTGGCCGCTACCACCACCAAACTAATACTGGTTACTGGGGAAGAGCTGTTTGGGCGCGTCCTTCCCCCCAAAATACTTCCCAAAACCTTGCACCCCACTTCCTGGACAAGGTTTGGTAAAAAGCCTCACCAATTTGCCTAGGTGACTACAGACCCAGACCCTTGGATCTTAAGAACAATGAACAATCCTCCCAACACTTGCACCCTCCCCTTCCTGGGAAATGTTGGATAAAAAGCCTCACCAATTTGCATAGGTGACCACAGACCCAAACCCTTGGATTTGAGAACAATGAAAAAGCATTCAGTTTTCTTACAAGAAGACTTTTAATAAAAATAGAAGTAAATAGAAATGAAGAAATCCCCCCTGTAAAATCAGGATGGTAGATATCTTACAGGGTAATTAGCTTCAAAAACATAGAGAGCCCCTCTAGGCAAAACCTTAAGTTACAAAAAAGATACACAGACAGAAATAGTTATTCTATTCAGCACAATTCTTTTCTCAGCCATTTAAAGAAATCCTAATCTAACACATACCTAGCTAGATTACTTACTAAAAGTTCTAAGACTCCATTCCTGGTCTATCCCCGACAGACTATAGACAGACACACAGATCCTTTGTCTCCCTCCTCCCAGCTTTTGAAAGTATCTTGTCTCCTCATTGGTCATTTTGGTCAGGTGCCAGCGAGGTTACCTTTAGCTTCTTAACCCTTTACAGGTGAGAGGAGCTTTCCCCTGGCCAGGAGGGATTTCAAAGGGGTTTACCCTTCCCTTTATATTTATGACAGTCATAAAGCCTATAAAAAAGAAAAGGAAAGGGAAGTATATTCCACCAAAAGGTTAATCATAAGCTGCTGTATTACTGCACACATAGTTTTAAGATTTTGTAAGGTCCATGCCAGAGCTGACTAAAATCCAAGAAGCTAAATAAACAGCTTTTTTAGTTCTGTAAGATTAATGACCCCCAACACTTCCCTAGTTCAAATATCTAATATGGATGCAGTTGTGGCATCCCTACCCCAGGACATGGTAGTTCCCTTGGAGTGTTGTCTTTCGAAAGATTATAGGACAGGAAGATACAAGGTACCCACCACAAGGATTCTGAAGCATTAGCAGTAGCTGTGAAAGCTTCTTTAGCAACCACATGCTTTGTCCAGGCAGGTGTGTCCTGATGCAGTGACCTAAAAAATACAGACCAATTAAACAGGGAATATTTTTTCTCTATTTTAAAGAAAATGTCCCTAGTTGTACCTTTTAAGTGTGATTCCTGTAGTCTCTGAACTTGCTAGTAAGAGCAATGACATCTAATTCAGTGACCATCACACTACTCTGGCTCAAACCCTGGATTGCTGAGACTAATCAAGTCCTTTGTAAGTATGTGTGGGAAAGGACAGGGAACTCTCACTTCCAAACCCTTCAGTAACACAAAAGAGATTTCAAACAGCCACAGACAAAGATGGCAGCATTGTTTTTAACCCCTCATCTGGATCTTTATTAACTACTCCTACCTAGAAAAAATTATTGGAACAACAGTATTTGAGAGACCAGTTAGAATTAGTTCAGATATTGATTACCAAAAAGAAACAATCAGGTAACAACATAATTTTTTTTCTTATTTTCAGGTGGACTGTGCTCTGTCCCTGGTTCGACTTGGCATGGAGAGGAACATTCCTGGTCTTCAGGTGCTTTGTGATAACCTGGTTACTTTGGAGATGCTGATTTATGAGACTGGATGTGATCTAACCCTAACCTTGAAAGATCTGCTGGAGATGAAAGATAGCGAAAAACTAAGACTGTTAATGATGAACGTACGTATTTTTGAAAATGCAATAGGTAGATTGTTGAGCCTAAATAATGTCCATGCTTATATAGACTCCTTGTAAGGTAACAGTGCTCTTCAGCCAGAGGTGTTTCCCTATCACATTTCCATTTATTATCCATCCATATCCCAAACAGCATTGGCACTAGATTTGTTTCTTTTTTTAATAGTATGGAAATGGTATTTTTGGAAAACAGCAGAACCAGTTTTGCTTATTTTAAAAATAAAATGAAAACAACCCCACTCTTACCCCAACTTTTCAGCAGAGACTAAGCCTGAATAATTTCAGGCTGTGCAAGCCATGATTTACTGAAAACGGGAATAAGATGGAAATGCCGTAAGTATCACTGTTACTACTGCACAAGTTCTAAGAGCACTTTTTTTAAAGATGGTTTTTGATGTTTATAAGCATTAGCAGAAAAAACCCAGCTCATTTCTGTGCAGCAGATAAACTCATCTGAAATCTTCTCTGGTTCTTCAGTCCTCTTTTTCTTGTGCAATATCCATCTTTTTTATACAATTTGTACTGTAGGAGGAAACTGAGGAAACTGACTCCAATACGTAGTTTTCCTAACATTTACCATTACAAAAAGATTCTTGTGATTTTCTTTTTTCTTTTGGAACACCTCCAATGTGTACAGCAGGCCTTTGAAATTCAGCCGGGGGAATGTCCTTGGGTGAGAGAAGTGCCTTTTCTTTGTCCCGTGAAATTCTGTTCAAGTTTTGCTGAGACATACACTATTGCAAATCACTACAGCGGACCCTTGCTAAAGCGCGCATTAGTATAGTGTGGATTCGCATATAGCTCTGTCGCGGTGATGGATCCCAAATTTAAATATTTAAATTGGGATCTATGTTAAAGTGGCCCCCGCTATAACGCGATCCCCGCCTTAACGTACCGCGCATGGATCCTGAACCCCGCGTTCTAGCGAGGGTCCGGTGTATTTATTTTCTCTTGCTTTCATTCCTTGGGGAACTTTTGGTAGCCTGACAAAATATGAATATGAATATGGTAAGGCTGGGCTCGTGCCACCACCAAAGCAGCAGTGGCATGGGACATTGCACTGGGAATGCCTGGTAGTGACCATGTCAGCTGTAGTCAAGGGGGCTGACGAATGAGAAAGCTGGGCTTTTCTATAAGACTCCCTTAGACTCAATAGCCCATCCCTCCCATCTTGGATGGCGGTCTTCTCCTGCCAGTTAATTTAATTAGTTCTGTAGTTAAAGTGGTAGGAGTCTTGCTGCAAGCTCAGGGTTCAAACGGTGCTGATGATGCATGATGAGGGCAGTTTATTACTGTTACACATAATATAATTGTTTTTACCTTTTTTCATTTAAAAATAAAAAAGGAACCAGGTTTTATCATTCTGTTTTCATTTGTTTTGTTTAACTTCTTACACTTTCTAGTCTTCTGATGAAAGATATGTGAAGAACGTTTATCAGTGGATGGTTCCATTTCTACATCGCTGTGAAAATCAGTCCCCTGGTCTTGCAAACACACTTTTTGGGGAGTATTTAGTTAGCTTAGCAAAGGAAGACCTGAAATTCCCTCTGAAGATCTTTCAAAATTCAAAACCAGATGTAAGTACAGATTCATAGTTGTTTTGTTTTATTGCCGTATTTGAAAACTATAATTTATTTTGCAGAACTGGATTCAGAGGTAAGGTTTGTTTGTTTCCCGATTTTGGAGGTTGAGCCTGTCCGTTTTTTTCCTTTTTAATGAACATTTGTCATGCGGATACGAAAATAATGTTCCCTAAACAAGGTTAAAACAGAATTTCTAATGCATGGTTAAACCATAGTTCTTGATCAGGATATCAAAAGATATGTTAATCATTAATCACTAGCAGAAATACCCAGTAGAGTAAAAATGAGTAGGGATTCTTCTGAATGTCATTTTTTTGCTAATGCATTGAACTTCATTTTCTGAACATGGCTAAATATTCTGTTTGTTTGAAGCCTCTTAAAATATTTTCTGAGTACTTCTGTCTGGTGCCTTTCCCTGAAGAATTTTACCAGCTTTCATTTTTTTGCCGCTAAAAGTGCTGGTAAGAAGTATTTATTTGCCTCATTAATGAGGGGAAAAAAGCAGTGATGTTGATCACTGTAGATAAAAATGCTGAAATTCATATTTCAGTAAGTTGCTACTATTCTCATAAGAAAGTAGAAGGACCACAAGAGAACTTTAATAAAATAAACTGTATCCCTTTCTATTCATCTTTGCATCCATTATTTAAACTACCTTTTCCCAGTAGCTAGATTAAAATGTGTGTAGTTAGATATTTTAAATTTATATTCACCCACAGCCCTCGTCAGTTCATATAAAGTACATTTATTTGTGTAATTATTTATTTAGAGTTCTAAAACCTACATAGCAGAAAGGTCCAGCTTAAATCCTGAGCTTCCTGTCCTGTGTTTTAAGTGCACAATCAATAATCACACCAACACACCCGCTTCCTGTATAGGCACACTCTGGCTGCCAAGGTAAGTTCTAGCCCCCTACCTCTCCTCATAGGGTAGAGAAGGACACCTCTACTGCTTCTGAAAATAGAGATGGACTCTCCCTGCTTCTTCTGGAAGGGGAGAAGACCCCCTGCTGCCCCTACTTGAAATGAATGTTGGGGCATAAGTCCACAGGGGGTAAAACCAAGGGAGTCCAATGTGCCTCAGGGCCCACATTGCCTTAATGAGGACCTGATTCAAAGTAAACTAATGAAAGAAATATTTAGAGTGAATAAATCACTAAATATCTACAGGGCAACAGAACTATGCATAATAAACAGCAAGGTTTTATAAATCTTGTTAGACAAACATGCCTGATAGTTTTTTTCCCACAGTAATAGATTTGGATTCTAGTAAAATGATAAATACTGTATTTTATGAAACCTTAATTGGAACATTGACAGTGCCTTGGATTGACGTTGCCTTGACTGTGGATTGACCTTTGGCTAAAAATGGAAAGCAAGAGCCAGTGAAAGATAGTAGTGTGTTAAGTTCGAGTTGGAAGCCACCAGTATTGTTTCTTGAAACAGTGATATGTGACATCTTCATTAATGATATAGAAGATGGAAGAAATAGCAAATTAATATAATTGCTATGATACAAAATGTCAATACAGCTAATTTTCACATTCAGATACAGATTTTAAATTGCTTCTGATGGATGTAGTCCCATATGAATGAGATTAATATCTGAGTTACTTTAAATCTGATCCAAAAACTTGGTACTCTGGTGATTCAATTTATAGTTTATAATGTAATATTTCAAAAGATGAAACTGCAGCCAAGTTCATGTCCCAATCCTTAACTGTTATATGATTGGTGTTTCATTTGCACAGCAATAACCTCTTTACTCAAAAGAGGGCGTCAACAGTCACTTCTTACATCTCACAAAAATGATATTTAGAGAAAAGTTCTGCAGATGAATTAACTGTGCATTTAGGAGCAAATCAAAATTGCAAGTGAAATTGTATTTCATATGCTGGCCTAATAAACACAAGTTTTGGCCCTCTCTCCCCCAACTGATGTTTTATCTAATTACCTACTTTTGAAGTGTGGTTCTACTCTGGAAAAGTGTTGCTAAAAATGATGACTTCTTACTCAGGAGGTCTGCTCCTTGTGTGTCTTCAGGCATATCTTATTGTTTAAGATACAACTAACTTTTTACCACTTCTCAGTGTCTGCTCGGCAGAGTTAGAAGTGAGAGAGCTAGATGATGATCCCCCTTGTACATCATCAATGGAAGTGTTTACTCATTTCCACTTGCTTACTCCCACACAGCCTCACTAGAGCTATTGGGTTTGCACAATTCAAGTGAGGGCAGAATTTGGCCTGTAGGAACTTTTGTTATTGGTGATGGTACATGAGAAAGGAAAGAACTAAGGGATAGGGGACTTTGAAAACCTTTTCAGTGTTGACTGACTCTACTCCTGTGGAAGTCAGTGGTAGTTTTACCATTGACTTCAATAGGAGCAGGATTAGGCTGACACCGAGTATTTTTAAAAAAAATTAACCCTAAATGCTTAATATTTTATCTATTGTGATAGAAGCACATTCAGTACAATTGTCACCTCTGCCAAGTTATGACTATTCCAATAAAATATCAAGAATTTCTCACTACTACATAGTCATCCACTGTGATAGGCTTATGAGCCATCACTTTCTGAGTAACATTTCCCCACTATCTCTCTCCTTCCTCAGAGTCAAGTAGAAGGACTTAAATACCCACATAAGTTGTCCTATATAGATAGGTCCATGGAATCAATGGGTAACAGGAAGTAGAAGAACTGCATGTCTTATAAACCTTTTTTTGGGTGTTGACTGTGCTGAAAACTTTCTCAAATTCTCCCACCACTGCTCTACCAAAAAATGGAGCTGTACCACCGATAGTTTGTAAGTGATTACATCCTTACTGAACGACACACTATTGCAAAAGAACTTATTTTTCCCATAATAACCCTTGTATTCATAGGCGCCGACTCCATGGGTGCTCCAGGGCTGGAGCACCCACTGGCAGCCAAGCTCCCCGCCCCCACTCCACAGCTCAGCTCACCTCCGCCTCCCCTGAGTGCGCCACGTCCCTGCTTCTCCTCCCAGCACTTGCTGCCATGAAACAGCTAGGAAGTAGGGAGGGAGAAGCGGTAATGTGGCACATTCAGGGGAAGAGGCAGGGCTGGAGCGGGGATTTGGGGTAGGAGTCCGATAGGGGCAGGGAGGGGGTGGAGTTGGGGCGGGGACTTTGGGGAAGGGGTTGGAATGGGGGCGGGGCAGGGGTGGAATCGGGCTGGGGCCGGGAGGGTTTGAGCATCCACTGGCGCCAGGAGAAGTTGGCGCCTATGCTTGTATTTCTCTTCTCCATATCACATCCTGCATTTACAGTAGTGTGAGATCGTGCGTAGATTGGCATCCACTGTTAATGATCTGAGCAGTGCAAGTTGACATGATGGTAAAAACACTGGCAGTTGATCTACATTGAAGGTACCCACAAATCGTGGCCCCGATACAGAGAAAAATAACACCAGACATTGTTACTGGGGGAGGGGAGTGCTTTTGCAACCGTGAATAACTGGTCTTTCTAAAAGCATGGAAACTTTTAAAGGGTTCTTCAGTAAAATATAAAATACTCTGGCACTATAAGGCTGCACTTCAGCTATTGTATTTGCAGTTATATGAATTATTGCAGTGTATCGATCCAGTTTCAGATACAGTTTGAGATTCCTGAATCATAAATCGACATAATTATTAGAAGCACCTTATTTTCCTGATGAATGCAGTAGTGGGTTCTATGGTGGATGGGCTGTACTCAATAACTGCAGCATTTTAGTGTGTATTGATGCTGTTAATGTGCAAATGAAGTAAATTCCTTTGTGTGTAAGTAATGGTTTCAAGCATCTAACGTATTTTTTAATAATTTGCCCCTTTTAAAATATTTGCTTTTTCAAAATTAAATAGGATTCAGTTGCAAGTATCTTCCTCTTTCAGACAGGTTAAGTACACAGAGGATACAGATTAGTTTTTGTTGCATTTTCTGTAATTACAAAAGATATTTCACAGAGAATTATTAAAGATCCAGAGAGCCTCTAATTAAAAAGAAATCACTAAATTTGTTTTATCGTTGTACTTGCACTAGTTAAGATTGTATTGACATTAACGCTGGAATATGGAAAAACTGACTGTAAATGGAAAAATGTTCCAACATACAGCAAAATATATTCTGTTTTTGATAGTGTCAGCAAAAAATAATTCCTGATCAGGACCAACTGATGAGTATGGCACTGGAATGTATCTACAGTTGTGAACGAGATGACCAGCTCTCCCTTTGTTATGATATTTTGGAATGCCTTCCACAAAGAGGATATGGGTGAGCATATATATGTGGTTATCTGTAGCTGTTTTAGAACACAATAAATATAGTTCTGAATTTTCTAAAATATTTCCTGAGATGACATTCGTTTTTCCTGGGGAAATAATTAAAATAAATTAAAAGCTAGAGTATGTAATGTAATTGGTGTAATACCTTTATTAATTGAACTGTTTGAATCTATACTTCATATATGTTAAAAAAATTGTTTAACAAATTATCTAAATCGAAAGGTCAAAATCAGGCCATCCAGGCCATGCCCACTCCCCAGACCTTTGTGTCAAGCAGAGGTGGGAGGGTCCCTGAGCTCGAGCTGCAGCCCAAGCCCAGATATCTACACTGCAATTAAATAGACCTTCAGCTGCAGCCATGCAAGCTCAAGTCAGCTGGCACAGGCCAGCCATGGGTGTCTAATTATAGTGTAGACAAAATTTCGGAGTATATTTCCCAGACCTGAAGAAGAGCTCTGTGTAAGCTCGAAAGCTTGTCTTTTTCACCAACAGAAGTTGGTCCAATAAAAGATATTACCTCGCCCACCTTGTCTCTCTAATAACACGGCTATATACAACATTGAAGCTCATAAGCATTCATGCCAGCACGAGACAGGCCCTTCTACAGAGAAACTGCTCTGTGACAAACAACATTTCTGGAGAAAATGGATGAAAGACTAACAGGAGAAGCCCTAGGCTACCTGCTATTCTTCTGGGTCCATTGCCAATCTCCCAGTCTCCACACTTGGGAAGGTCACACTTGGAAAAGTGGAGGTGGATGGACGGGAGGGAGTTGAAGGGGAGGGTGTCAGGTAAGAAGTGAGCCTATATTTCAAGGGGTGAGTTCAATGTTGTCTAGTATTACCCACAAGTTCTTGGGCTTCCTTCTACCAGAAGCCAACAGTTTTAATCCTTCCTTTGAAAGCTGCAGCATCCTCTGGATTTTGAAAGGTTCCAGAAAGAATATTCAACTTTTTGGTGTTTATTTCCATGTTGATAATGTTTTATACCAGCAATATCTGGATCATGCATTCAGCAATGTTTTTTTTTTATTTTTAAAACCGTCACAGCCCGGAAACAGACTTAACTAAAACTCTTCATGACAAGGTAGATGAACTGGAACAAATTCTCAGGTAAAAACCATTTACCATTGTCATAAATATAAAGGGAAGGGTAAACCCCTTCGAAATCCCTCCTGGCCAGGGGAAAGCTCCTCTCACCTGTAAAGGGTTAAGAAGCTAAAGGTAACCTCGCTGCCACCATGTCACGGTTCCTCCCCCACTCTGAACTCTAGGGTACAGATGTGGGGACCTGCATGAAAAACCTCCTAAGCTTATCTTTACCAGCTTAGGTCAAGAATTCCACCCTGTAGTGTTTCTCAGCAAAAAACTGTCTGAGAGGGAAAGCAACTGGTCAGTCACTGAAAAAGAATGTTATGCCATTGTCTACGCTCTGGAAAAGCTACGCCCATATGTTTGGGGACGGCGTTTCCACCTGCAAACCGACCATGCTGCACTAAAGTGGCTTCACACCGTCAAAGAAACTAACAAAAAACTTCTTCGGTGGAGTTTAGCTCTCCAAGATTTTGATTTCGACATCCAACACATCTCAGGAGCTTCTAACAAAGTGGCTGATGCACTCTCCCGTGAAAGTTTCCCAGAATCAACTGGTTAAAATCGTCCTTGAGATGTGGAAAATATTGTTAGTCTTTATGTACTTGGTAGTATATTTAGAGATGCATGTGTCTTATTAACTCTGTTTTTCCTAGAGCTCCAGGAAGAAATCCCAGCCAGTGTTTCACCCTAGCTGAGATTTGGGGGGCGTGTCATAAATATAAAGGGAAGGGTAAACCCCTTTGAAATCCCTCCTGGCCAGGGGAAAGCTCCTCTCACCTGTAAAGGGTTAAGAAGCTAAAGGTAACCTCGCTGGCACCTGACCAAAATGACCAATGAGGAGACAAGATACTTTCAAAAGCTGGGAGGAGGGAGAGAAACAAAGGGTCTGTGTCTGTCTGTAGTCGTCTTGGCCAGGGACAGAACAGGAATGGAGTCTTAGAACTTTTAGTAAGTAATCTAGCTAGGTATGTGTTAGATTATGATTTCTTTAAATGGCTGAGAAAAGAATTGTGCTGAATAGAATAACTATTTCTGTCTGTGTATCTTTTTTGTAACTTAAGGTTTTACCTAGAGGGGTTCTCTATGTTTTTGAATCTAATTACCCTGTAAGATATCTACCATCCTGATTTTACAGGGGGGATTTCTTTATTTCTATTTACTTCTATTTTTTATTAAAAGTCTTCTTGTAAAACACTGAATGCTTTTTCATTGTTCTCAGATCCAAGGGTTTGGGTCTGTGGTCACCTATGCAAATTGGTGAGGCTTTTTATCCAACATTTCCCAGGAAAGGGGGGGTGCAAGTGTTGGGAGGATTGTTCATTGTTCTTAAGATCCAAGGGTCTGGGTCTGTAGTCACCTAGGCAAATTGGTGAGGCTTTTTACCAAACCTTGTCCAGGAAGTGGGGTGCAAGGTTTTGGGAAGTATTTTGGGGGGAAGGACGCGTCCAAACAGCTCTTCCCCAGTAACCAGTATTAGTTTGGTGGTGGTAGCGGCCATTCCAAGGATAACGGGGGTAATATTTTGTACCTTGGGGAAGTTTTGACCTAAGCTGGTAAAGATAAGCTTAGGAGGTTTTTCATGCAGGTCCCCACATCTGTACCCTAGAGTTCAGAGTGGGGGAGGAACCGTGACAACCATATCAACAGTTCATTATGTTTTATTGGAGGACTAGTACAATAATGTACAGGTTACCATGGCATAGGATAATAGGTCATATCCAAACCCTTCACTACAAATCTAGAGGGAAAATACTTTCTGAATGTTGAGTTCTTCTACAATATTTGGGTTGTAACTTTCTTCCTGCAAAACATATTCCTACTGCCCCAAATCAGATATCAAAGCTAGTATTGCAAAGGATATGAATGGAGTGCTGAACCGCTCCTCTATCTGTGGAACGGCAGTCAGAGTATCTATAATGTGGACAAAAGGGTTTAGGCCAAATCTGAGCCTCTAAGCCAGTGGTCCCCAAACTTTTCACCTAGCACTCCCCATTAGCTCTGTCTGCGCTGCCCCCACCTCTTGAAATTGGGGCCAGGAGCGGGGCCACGGACAGGGGTAAGGGGGCTGAGGCTGGGGCCATAACGGGGCAAGAGTGGTGCCTTGGCTGTGAGAGGTGCCAGGGCTCCGCTTCTGGGCCAGTATGGAGCTGAGTGGCAAACCCTTTCTGTCCTCCATGGGGGCTGGCCTGGGCCCCAGCCGTACCCACCCTGAATGTTCTAGGGGGCACACCCCACAGATTGAGGACCTCTCCTCGAAGCCAAGTTTCAAATGTCTTGAGTATTTATAGGAAGAGAAGCATAACAAAAATGACTTGAAGAGGTTAGTCTAAGAAGGGAAGTAATCAGCAGGGTTTTTTCGGTTTCCAATGATATTGTTGTAATGTCAGCTCCCTGTAGCTTAGCAAAAGTTTGTATGTTCTGATAATCAAATTTTATAATGCTTGTAGGTTGTATAAAATTCAAGAACTTGCTGAAAATATTGCTGTTAGCTGCCAGTGTGGTATATTTACTGAAAGTATTCTTTGTTTGAAGGAGAGACAATACTCATGTGGTTATGGCACTAGTTTGGGATTTGGGAGATGTGAGTTCAATTTCTGGCTCTGCCATAGACTTTATTTATGACTTTTGCAAAGTTACCTTCTCTCTCAGTCTCAGTTAGGCTCCTCATCTGCAAGGTCCCTACTAATAATTCCTTCCTCCCACCTTCTGTCTGACTTGTCTGTTGAGGTTGTAAGATCTTTGGGGGAGAGACTCTCACTATATGTGTCTGTGCAGTGCTTTGCACAATAGAACTCTCATCTTGTTTGAAGCCTCTGGGCCGTTGTTTCTTAACGACCGGTCCGTGGACTCGTGCCAGTCCCTGAGAGCTCCCTGACAGTTTAGGAAGGCAGCAAACCCTGGATCCAGGTATCAAAAAGGTTGAGAAACACTGCTTTAGGCAATATTGTGATACAAATAATGATGATCTAATCCAGGAGAAAATGACAAGATGCTAAATGATTTATACTGTATATTTATAGTGTATCAGAAATTTTGGAGAAGCATGGACTTCAGAAACCTGTGTCATTTGTAAAAGATACGCAGAACAGCCCAGAGCAAGCGGAGAAGCTTATGATTAGGCTGACCAGGCACACAGGACGCAAGTGAGTATTGACACTGTTGGGCAGCTTAGAATATCCATGTTCAGAGATTGTGCATTTTCACCATCGGAGTATGCATCCGATGAAGTGAGCTGTAGCTCACGAAAGCTTATGCTCAAATAAATTGGTTAGTCTTTAAGGTGCCACAAGTACTCATTTTCACCTTTATACACAAATATGATGGTACTTTTTTCTCTCAGCTTTAACACAATATTCATAGAACAAACTTGTTAACGTGAAATTGAACATTGACTATAAGCGCTTCACTGCTTTTTGTTGTTATTAAAAATACTACCTCTTCCTAGAATTGTTGCAGACTGATTTCAGTATGGTTGTGTTTTGTTCAGTTAAGCAAGCTTAAAGGCATATTGGCAGAGAAGATACTTTACTTTAAAAATGAACAATAAAACTAATGTCCTGGAAATAAAATCCTTTAAAACTAATTCTGTTTTACAGAAGGTGCAGAATTTATGAAATAGCATCTTTCAGAATTTTTTTGGCTTCACATGGTTTTCTTATGAGCTTTTTTATTCAGTAATTTTTAGTTCAGGTATTTAGCAATAATTGAATCTGCTGTTTCTTCTTTTAGTGATTTTTTTTTTAATTTGGGAAAAAAAACTCTTATTTTTCATATTCTATCTTACTGTAGCTGAGTTATTGTACATCCTGTATTGAGAACAGAGAAATCAGATTGCTGAAGCCTTGATTAAAAGCAGCATTTTTTGTGTTGTAATTACTCCTTCTCTTGCTAAGAAAAGCTCTGTCAGTCCTTATTGGTAGTGTATAGCTGGTGCGTGCTGAAAGTCCTCTTAAGAGTTTTTAAATAGTTTGGAAAGGTCAAATCAGTGTTCCTCCTAAAGTAAGAAGGTGCCGTAGAAGAAAAGTACCTTGCCTCTTGGACGTCCATGTCTTACTACCTTACCTATTAGGGTCAGGTGCTCAGTTAAATAATTTAATATCAAGAATATAGAGAAAATGCTAACATCAGTGTTAATTCACAATCAAAAAGCAGTCGGGCAGATAGTGAACCAATAGACAGTTTAGTAGAATCCTGCCATCTAAATCTCACCAAATTAAAATAAAATTTAAATAAAAATAATAATGCCTTCTCCATGGGTTGCAGGTAATGTATGTCAGGCTTTTTGGTAGCTTACATTAAATTTACTGCAGAGTTGATGTCTCAGAGTTATGATTACCCAACTTTTTTGGGTGCTGTTAGAAATAGCTCAACAAATAGCTCATCACCGGAGGATTTTGGGAATGCTTACTTAAAAAAACAAAATTGTGGTATGTCGGGTCACATGATGAATTCTAGCATCATCTCCCTTTGTTCTTTCTTCAGCTAACATTCCATTAAGGGGGACAATAAATATTGATTTTTTTTTCTATTTATTTAGGCAGCCTCCAGTCAATGAGATGCACTGGAAAGGGTTACTGCAGGATATGTTGGATATGCAGCAGAATGTCTACACGTGCTTAGAGCCTGACAGTTGCTATGAGGTGATTTCTACCCAGTCCTCTATTTTTATTCTACGAACTGATATCAGAATAAATCGTCTCAGGTTGTACTGCTGTTCTCATTTGTGTTACCGGGATTGACATGAGTAAATATTCACATGCTGTACTGAAATATTACCCACTGGCTATCTGTGAACTCTACTATTGAAACTAATGTAGTTAAAGTTTCTGTTAGGGAATTCCTTGGATACATTTCATCAGCAATCCATGTAGTCTCCTGTCAGTCCCTCAGCATGAGGTTATTTTTATTTAAATCAAAAGACTAAAGTTACTTGAGGAACATAAGAGTTATAAGATCAATAGTTTTTGATTCATAAATATCTTAATAAATAGAAGTTTAGGCCAGTGATTACTAATAAAAGTAATTTAAAGATAAATTATATTTTTGTTAAATGTTACATTTTAATTAAACATGAACTTTGTGTTCAGCCAAGCGTTTTAATGTCACCCACAGTACCTACAGGACTGTGTATAAATATTTTCCTCTTTGATTTAAAGTGAAACATGAAATTCAATTTCGGCAGAAAATAATCTGCATATGTTGTTATGCTGAAGTTGAATTTATTTTGATATGTGCTGTTTATTTGCATATTTACTTTAATACACTACAGTTCAGCATTTAGATTACACTATGCATAGGCTTACTTATCTTGACGTTTTGACATCTTTTGAAAGTTTTATATTATTGTAAGTTTTTTTTTCATTACAGTTTACAGAATTAATTGCATATAGCTGCCAGTCTCTCTTGCTCTTGGGAGACGTTCTGAAAGCAAATTTGAACTGTTTTGAAGGAATTAAAGGAAAAAAAGCATATGGGACTTAAACTAGAAATTGAAATATGCCACTTTTTTCTACAGTTATACATTTTTAAGCCATGTCAAGAAAAACTCTGTATGTTAGAAGACATTCCTGTTTTTTGTGAAATAATGGACTAGATAATTAAAACAGTTGGATTATTCATTTGACTGAAAGTATGCATATTTTGTTGCAGCTAGAACATACAATAGAACCTCAGTTATGAATACCTTGGGAATGGAGGTTGTTTGCAACTGTGAAATATTTGTAACTCTGAACAAAACATTATGGTTGTTCTTTCAAAAGTTTATAACTGAACATTACAGCTTAACTGAACTTAACTGAACTTAATACAGCTTTGAAACTTTACTGTGCAAAAGAAAAAGGCTGCTGTCCCTTAATTTTTTTTTGATAGTTTACGTTTAACACAGTACTGTACTGTATTTGCTTTTTTTTTTTGGTCTCTGATGCTTCCTGATTATGTACTTCCGATCCAAATGAGGTGTGTGGTTGATTGGTCAGTTCATAACTCAAGTGTTTGTAACTCTGAGGTTCTATTGTATTTGTATCTTCCATTACCACTCAGATCTGGTAAATTAATATCTTTTGTTTGAAAATCATGCATGGCCTTCGAAAAAGAATAGCCCTGTAAGGGGGCTTCTGCATCAATGTTGGGACGTTTGTGTTGGGACTTTGTTGTGAAGTGTGTTGTGTTATTTGATTGAAACAAAAACTCTGGGGATCCTTTTGGAGCATGGGACCCGTATCCAACAATCTGCTTTTTCGTCTATTCTCTTATTTATAAATCAACAAATATAGATACTTTTTTGCCTTAGATCATTATCTACAAATTGCTATGTTCATACATACTAAGAATTGTTTACCAGTCAGATATTTTTATGGAGATTAAAATGGTTTATCGCCAGCCTTGTGGTAGCTACTCTCTGCCTATATTTCGGCTTTCCCTTGAGAAATATTGCATGGAGAATTGTAAGACCTCTGCCACATTCTAGTGGTTTGGTGCTTTTAAGAACACTAAACCATTAGACCACAAAAGGAAGAAAGTTAATGCCATAGATTTCCTATCTGACCTTGGACATATCACTTAATCCTTTTGTGTCTGGTATGCCTATCCATTAGATGTCATCTACATTTCATGAAGTGAAACTGAAGTAATCATTTCTGAAATATAAGGTTCTTTTTTGATTCTTGAATGGAAGGTGTCATGGAATCCAAAGTATTAGTTCTTTATTTATTTGTTGAACATCTCATTGTGCTTTTTGCTATGAGAGGGAAGAAGAAACTTCCTGCTTGATGTCTTAATATAAGCTGAATAGAGAGACAACTCAAAAGACCTGTAGAACCACATAAAAAAGTTTTATCTGACAGTGCTTGTTTTGTTGAGTGTGTGACAGCATTTTTACTGGTGGTGTAGTGTAGGTGGGTGGATTTATTTTAGCATGTGTTTCGGTCATCAAAATCTTCTACTAGTTTTGTAGCTCTGTTCTTGCCACCTGTTTTGCAGGTATCCCTAATGTCATCATGTTGCTTTTAAAATCTAACACCAATTTTGAGTGTGCATATGTGCTATGCCCTACTCAAAGGTTTTAGGTGTAGGAATGAGACACACAACTTTGGATATGGTTATCTCACTGTTGTTTGACTTGCACTGGAGCAGGGCATATGTAAGACTGTTGCAACCTGTTGTCATGGGGGTGAGGCGCCTCTGGGTCTCTATATAGTCTTATGTGTGCTTCCAGTAGAGCTCACTCTCTCCTGACATATGGATTTGAAAGAATAAAATAAACTATATTTTATGTAAAGTTTTTTCTGTGGTGATCATAACTATAGTATCTGAGTTTCTAAAAATACAGATGTTGCTTACAGATGCACTGTTTTAAATGTAATTAACTAAATTTTGGGGCAAAAAAAAATCTTCCTAACTCAGAAACATTTTAATTTGTTTGTCATGGAATTAAAAGCTTTTGATGGATGCAAAATTATAATAAATAGTGTTCAAATATTTTATTTTGCTCTTGTTAATTAGGATTGTACTGGTCTCTTACTTTGTGGAAAAACTATGATTCACTGATTTGAGTTATTCTTAAAGAGTATTTATGCAGTTTAAGTACATTTTAAATAATCACAGCTTTTTGGCCTAAGGCTAAAACAGTTAAATGTTTCATGGCAAATATCTTGATATATTAACATTCAGATTTTTGTATTTTGAAGATTAGTCTTGATTTAAAATTTAAAAAATAAAACCCAATGGGAATTCTAATATTATTCCAATGTTCGTTATGAACCTAAATGTGTTATGTTTAGAGCCCTTCCAAATTCATGGATGTGAAAAACATGTCATGGACTATGAAATCTCGTCTCCTCTTGAAATCTGGCTGTGGTAGTGGGGGCTGCAGTTTTGCCACCCTTACTTCTGTGCTGCCTTCAGAACTGGGTGGCTGAAGAGTGGTTGCTGCTGGCCGGGTGGCCATCTCTGAAGGCAGCGCTGCTGCCAGCAACAGCGCAGAAGTCAGGGTGGGCCTCGTCTTCACAGCCTGCAATATTTTGAGAGGGTGTCCCAGCAAAAAAAGTCCAAGAACCCCTGATTTAGCAGACTCCCTTATCCAGGGTGGCTGACAAGCCCAGTAGTAGTACAGTACAATACTTTATATATTTACTGTATGAACACATCTGTGAAATTTGCTATTTATGCTGTGCCCAACCCACAAAAAAAGTGTGATTTCGCTGCGATTTAAGTAGATCTCTAGTTATGTTTCTTCAGGAGCAGATGATGATGGAGGAGTCAGTAAAACTGCACCTGGGCAAAAGCATGGAGATCAGACTTCAGCAAGTGCTTAGCTTTACACACTTCAGTGGGACTGCTTATAGTGTGTAAAGTTAAGCACTTATATAAATCTTGATGATATCAAGACTTGTCTTTGTGGTATTGCTTAGCAGCAAACTATTTTTTTTTTTTTAAATTTCCATCCAAAACATGCGTTTGTTCAGTTTCAAATTTGCAGCTAACATAATTAATCTATTAGGAGGAAGAAGTGGCCCTTTTTGAAGCTTGAGCTTTTTGTTTATAAATGTGCATGCATATTGTTACACAAATGTCATCTAAATTTTATCTATATATAACACTATTAATAAAAATATTAATTACACTGTAGAAATTTATTCTTCTAGTTTTTAAGCCCCATCTATAAAAACAAATAAAAAAATAATCACCTCAAAACTTCTGTCTCTAGTGTGGGTCAATTCTGAGTTGTAAAATATTTTGAAATTGCAAGATGTTATCTTTTGAATTTTTTTAAATTAATCTTGTTGAGTTTCACTAAAGGTTTTATTCTGAAGTTTAACAATTAATGTGGTAGCAGAACTAAATTTGAACTGCAATTAAAAAACAAAAAGAGAAAGATAGAAAAAATTGTCTTAATTCTGCTTTTGTGGTTAAAATACTTAAAAAAATTATTTATGCAAATATTAATCCTGGAATAATTTTTCAGATACATCTTAAATTCATTTTCTCCCAACATATTACAAGGAACCTTTATGTTCAGATGGCTTGGTCCCACAGAAAACTAAACACTTTTTTGGTTGAAGCTACTGTAACAAATTTACCCATCTTACTTTGCAGATATTTACTGAAAGCCTTCTATGTTCAAGCCATCTAGAAAATATACACCTAGCTGGGCAAATGATGCATTGCAGTGTTTGGTCAGTGGATCCACCAGTTAGTGTTGCCTCAAAAGGAAAACCACGATATAGAGTCAGCTATGAGAAAAGCATCAAACTGGTTTTGGCTGCTGGCAGAGAATACTTCAATTCTTCTACCAGTCTGACTGATAGCTGCATGGAATTGGCCAGGTATAGTAAAACACATTCTCTCTCTCTTCACCTTTTAATTCCTTTGTTTTAAATGTAGTAGATGATGAATTTTACTGAAAAAGAGCTTGGGCCAGATTCCCCTCTACATTCTGTGCCCTTGTGCAAAGCAAGTGGGGAAAAAAGGGCTGTAACCATAGCTTCTCTGAGGAGTCCCCTAGTTCCTTTGCAACAACTGGCTTAGTGGGGCATAGTTGGAAGGAAAGGGGTGTTGCTGGAGCATCTCTGCACTCCTGGCTGCTAGAATGGCTCCCTATGTCACATCTAGCATTACAAGGGATGCCATAAGCAAGACGGTAATGGAGAGAGTTTGTGGAGAAGAAGAATGCAATACCATTAAGTGTTTGGATTTTTTTTTTCTGAGTTTCTCTGTGATGAGATGGAGATCCGTGCATTTCATCTTCTGATTCAGCTTTGAAGATGTGAAAGTACACGAAGCTGTCTGGCTGGGATAAGTTGCTTTCTGTTGCACAGCTTCTCACCTCATTGATTCCTAATGGGCTAAACCTCCCCATCTATGGAGTGTGGAGACAGTTCAATGTTGTTGCAGGAGGCGCCAGGACTAAGCTCTGCCCTTCACCTCAGGCTACCAGCCTTTCTGCCTCTGGCAGTGTAACCAGGTGGCAGTTCATTTCTCCTGACCATTTGTTTTTTAAACTTTATTTTTATTTGTTTTTGTGCAATTGCAACTTCTCTTCCTCCTCCTCCTCCCCTACGTTGGGTAAATAGCAATATGGTGGTTTCAACCCCCTGGATCTGCTGTTGCAGCGCCCCCCTGCCAGATCCTTCTGACAACACTAGGGCATGAAAGGGCTGTCCCACAAACAGCTGGATTAAATCTAAGCCGTGTTTTCTATGTGAGGGTCTGTGAAGGGGGAAGAATACGCTGCCTGTTCCCATATGGCCAGCCCTTGCAGTGCCAGGGTACAGGGCTCAGAGTTGGACTGGCATGTCAGGTCCCCACTCTGTTCCAATGAACAATGCTCCAACAGAGGAAAGCCCAATAAGGAGCTTCTGAGTATATGGGAGAAAGTCTGGGGAGGAGGAAGAAGTTATCCAGCCAGCTCAGGAGGTAAATTGCATAACAGAGCTGGACAGGAGGGGGAAAAAGCCTGGAAGGATCCAGAGTTGCCCCCGCTCCAGATACTGAAGTTGGTCTTCTGCTCCCTGGGGAAAGAAGCAGTGCTCCTACACAGCTCCCATTCCTCCCGCTGTGAACTGGGGGATTCTCATGATATTCAGGAGTAAGTCCTGCAAATCCCAGAGACTGAGTCCCAAAGAGGCAAAAGCAAGTATCCTTTGCAAGGAAAAGACTGATATTGTTAATGAACAAGTGGAGTGAAAGTCCTTTTCCCCCTGAGGAAGTGCTTGCTGTGGCTTTTCTCCTACACAGTCTCTCTAAGTGCTTTGTATCATGGATTGTGCCCCTCCCTCACCAGCAGCATGTCTGGGGATGCAGAAGAGCCAGTTCCTCCTGTGCATCCCTGCCTCAGACTGCAGCCTACTGCATGTGGAACCCTTCCACGACCCTGGCTCTGAAAGGGAAAGGGGGCTCAGAATTCAGGCAGCATCAGAATGGGAATTGAGCATTTTGACCATCAGCCATAGCCCCTTGATGTCCACGGAAAGGGGCGCAGACTCTGGAAGGTGGGGAGGTCTCTCTGTTTCTCCACCCATCCTCAGGCTCCACATGAAAGCCTCAGGAGCACGTCAAGCAGTCTGTGACCAGAACAGAGGCACATGAGGATTCCACTCTACACAAAGCTGCACCATCATGGGATTACTGGGTGGCAAGTGAGAAATATCTTCCCATGTTCAAACTGATCCTGATGGATTCAGTAAAACCCTGAGTGGTACTGGGTTACTCCTGCAGTACTTACTTGGGTGCTAGCCCGCCCGGGGCAGCAGGCAGGCTGCGTTTTAGGTTCCTGGGGACAGCTAACAAGCTGTTACATGAATGCCATGCCAGGATGTATCGTGTACTGCCTCTCCCCTACAAACAGCATGGGAAGAAATACCAGATATGGAGCAAAAGCAAAAAACTACAGGACGCTTACAGGACAGCATGTCAGTGGCTTGCAAGGAAACTAATATTAATACAGTACTATCCCTTTCAAGGATTATTAGATAGGTATTTTCCTATTAATGCCTCCTTTCAGAGCACATGATATCCAAATGAGGATGTCCGATTAAACTAAATGTTAAACCAAAATGTTTATATAAAAATGAAAGAAATTTCATACGTATTGGGAACCTAAGGTTGGTGCAGCTGTAGGACCACCAGTGAAAGACAATTACACCTTCAGAAGGGAACTTCCTTCCAAATGACCCCATAGAATTCATGACACACTGCACAACGATTTAAAAGCCTTGCCTATAGCCATTCAAATCAAAAGGTTTTCATATATTTGGTAAGGAAAGCTTACTTGGCGGCAGGCAAGTGGATCATCATCTAGGGATATGATCCTTGTTTGGAATGAGCTGTCTTGGGTTCTGTCTTGGTCAAATTCTTGATGTGATTTGTGATGAACAATGGCTTCTACCTTGGTGGCTACACGGAAGTAATGTAATACCTGTGAATGGTCATCGCTCATCCTAATTGGATATCTTATGCTTCCAAATGAAGAACTGTCAGGGGAAACAGAGAAATTAGAAGCTGACGTTGCAGAGGCACCTCAACCCTTACTGTTGAAGCCAGCAGAGCAACCCATTGGTTGCTACTGAAACCAAGGGTACCAAAGAAGGGACTATTACCCTCGCAGAGGGAAAAATCTGGAGCAAGTTTCCAAAGAAACCTCGATAAATTTTCCTCCAACCCAACAAAATACTCTGACAAAGACAAAAACCATTTGTATAGAAGAGCTGACAACTCCTGTGCAAGAGTCTTCCTTCTGATTTACCCTCTGCACTCTGAATCTTGAATGGCTTGTGGTAGTCACAGCAAGACACAGGTTGCATGTTATACACTTATTCCCACGCATAGACAACATTCCAGTCAGTATTCCATCCAGAGAAACAGACCAGTTCATAAATGAACAGCTTCTGGAAAGGATTCATGGCTACCAATTCTTCAAAATCAAGGAGTTTTTGATCTCAGTGCAGAGAGTTGCTGATCCAGAGATCAAACCAGACATGGATCTGGCCATAATTTTACCACAGTGGTAAATATTGTAGAGATTCAGAACTTGGTTACATCAGTCATTTCTCGAGGAGTCATCCAAAGGCTAGAATTGCTAGTGTTAGGTATCAGCTTCATCCCCTGAGTGGGTTTCTCAAAATGCACCTGCTGAAATGCCTTCTGAGGACATAGAACCATGCACTTGATGTAATGCAAAATTAGGCATTATTCTGAGATCACATCCAAATGCCTCTTTCTGGGCAGGTAAGGACAAACAACACGCTTCAAGACAAAAAAGGTCGGTCTAGACCTTTACATACAAGTATATATGGAACACAAATTTCCAAAATCTTATAGTACACATTCTTTAGTTCATTTCAACCCTCATAAACATGTTCGTCTTTAAAAAGCCATATTGAATTGGACCAGTGCTCTATCATCTCTGGTATCCTGTCTGTGATAGTGAGAAAGAAACCATGTAGTGGGTTATTATGATACTTATAGAGGAAGTTTCCTCCTACCTCCCATTAGAAGTTGGCTTATGATTGAGGCATGAGTGTTTATATCCATTCCAAAATCAGGGAGTAGCAAGAAGTCAAAGCTTCTCTGTTACAATGTTAAAAATGTCCTGGACAGTGAAGAATCTGGTTCCTTTCAAGACAGTTCACCGAAAGGATACAAAAGGGGAAAGCTGAAGGCATCCTACTCCTCCACTGGATTTACTAGAGAGCTAAGGATCTCACATTGCACCTGAAGAAAATACCTGACCTCTTAAAGCTGGGGGATGCCTCTTTCATCTGGACCTGAAGCACCTACAGTTAACAACCTGGCCATCAGAAGAGAAGTTCAGCATGGATTGTCCATTAACTTCTGAAAAAAATTGGTATCCAGACAGAACTCAACCAGGATATTTCATTCACTGATCTGGTCAAATTTATGTTTCTGGTGTGAGGGGAAAGCTGTTTGTGCAGTGCCCAGCGCAATCGGGCCCTGACCTTTAGATGGTGTTATAATACTAATAATCATCATAATACAAATAACCAGAATAATTACTTCAGCTTCAGTCACATCAACATACATTAAAAAAATGTAAAAAACAAACAACCCCTCCCCCCACTTAATGTGCTTAAAATTAGGCATGTGTTCAGCATCTTGCACTTCCTATGTGACCAAGTCACTTGTCCTCTCCATGTTACCTGCACAATTTGGGGCTCCCACACCCATCCCTAGGCCCAGTGGCCCTCTGAGGGCTAACAGGACCTTCTCCCAGTGAAAGAGCCTTTGTCATACAGTAAATATTCTTAAACATGTACATGTATTTATTACCAATTAACAATCAACAGAATACACATGCCAAGCATCTAATGCTCATCTTTCCCAATAAAGCAGACAGAGTCTCCTAGTCAGGATCTGATCTCGTCCAGGTCTCCAGCTTCTACACAACCTAATCATGCAGGGGTTAAAAAATCCTAGCAACTTTGGTCTTGAGCTGTATCCTGGAGTTAAGTTCCAATGAGCTTGTTCTCTGACCCTTATTATATAGTTAAAATGAGGATTTCTTTTATCTATGCCTTAATCAGTTATTTTACTAAAATTGTAGCTATGCAAAAAAACCCACTAACTGTACAGTGGTTCACATGCCTAAGACCACCTACTCATTAGCTTTTGTATTTTTCACAGTTAATAATAACTTCTCAAGGACTACTTATCTTTGTGCTTCATTAGTGGGATACACTTAGAACAGCAAAACCTCATATATTTTTTTTTATCAGGAAGAAGCTACAGAAATTCAAGGTTAGCTTGTCCATTCTCTCCCTATTCTTATGACTTTGTGAATATATATCTAGCCGTATTCGTAATGCTGCAGCTGATACTTTTCTATCTGTCTGCCTAAGTCAAGCCTGAATTCTCCTGACTCTGTAGTTTTTTGTTTTCAACTTACGGTGGCTGAGCATACAACATGACTGCGGGTTATGCTAAGTCCATACACAAGATGGCTGTGACTCAAGTCAAGTCCAGGGTCTTGTTGTACTCTATGCTTCAGTTTCTGATCTGTAAAGGGGAAGTAGTTATCCAACCTCTAATATTGGGTGTTCTGAGGTTTATCTCAGTGATTTTTGGAAAGTGCTGTGAGAGTCTTGAACAGAGGATATAAAAGTGTGTGTATCTGTTTTGTTTTGGTCAAGTAGCAATAGCTGCTGCTTACCATGCTGATCAACATTCTCTCATTGTTTCCTTGTTATCCTCATGTCCATATGACGCTGTCTCAGACTCTTTGTGGTGGGACCCATCTCTTTGTTCTTTATTGGTACAGCCCTGATCTTCTGGATTCTACCACAATGCGAATAATAAGTAATCATTTTTCTCTTCAGTCTTTCAATTTCATCTCCTTTTCTTTCCTTCTTTATTTCCCTTATTTTCTTTTAGTGCAGCCTTGCTGTACTTCATCCCTTTCTTTTTAGGAACTTTTTTTTTTCTCTGAAAGAAATAGAGATGTCCCCGTCATCACAAGATAATTATATCTAATGTGAGAGATCATTTCACTGAAATGTTAAATATAATAGTGTTTTAATGGTTCTTGTCTATGAGGTACATGTAGATAGGTAAGAGAATCTGATGTCTCCTACTTTGAAAATAAATCATAGAAGAGTAAGGTTGGAAGAGACCTCAGGAGGTCATCTAGTCCAACCCCCTGCTCAAAGCAGGACCAACCCCAACTATGGTTTATACCTTGGCTTATCCTGAATATTAATTTTATATACAAATGACTTAATTTATCTGGTGTTTCCTTACTATTTAAGAATTTTCTATTCCATTTATGTTATTATTTAAGTATACATTAATTCAGACTAATTTCTTTCTTCCCCCGTAAGATAGAATCAACAAAACTTTTTTTTTTTTACTTAATTACATCTAAGTGGATGAACCAAAGTATGAGGAAAAATTATTAAATAAGTTAGTGTTTTCTAAGGCACAGTATTCATGTTGGCCTATAAAAATAATTCTTTGTGCTCCTTATCAGTTTTTGCAGCGATCAAAAAAAACAACTTTTAATTGCGTAATTCAGGTGCTTTACAGTTGAACAGTTAATAACTGATTTCACTTTCTTGATATTAGGAAGTTTTATTCTTTTTAGTGGAACACTTACTGAGTGTATAGGTCAGCAAACCATGCATTTATTCTCATGAATAATTAGGGCCACCGCTAACTAATCGGGTTTCTCCATGAGTGAACTGGAAAAAAAGTTGTTAAAAGGGCCTGAAAATGCAGTTCTGATCACCCCCCCCCCCCAGCCTTTTCTCTATTTTAGAAGTGATAGACTGATGTTGGACACAGACTGGGGATACACTTTTGTAACCAAATAGACCAGGTTCATCCCTCTTGGTCAGAGCTTGGTTTAGTATTAATAAATAAAAACATCTTCTGTACATTTTTAAAACAGTTTACTTATTATTTCTATTGATGGAGTATAAATAATTACCTGTGCAGATACATATTTTGTGAAGTACTGAGTAGGAAAAGAAGCTAATGAATTTTGCATATTCAAGGTTTTTCCCTTAAAATTCTAGGGAAAGGTGGGAGTAAGCCAATAAATAACTCTGGGTGACTCATTGAGACTAACTTGGAAGTTAAATGATCAAATATGGCTTAAGACCCAGACTCTTGTCTGGTCCTTATATATAAGGACAGTCAAATAACCATAACAAAGAGTGGGCTATTGGTATGCCTCTCTCTCTCTTTTCCAAACCCAATCAGAGACTGCGGGTGGCATAGAAGGACTTCTAGGGGAAGGCATTGTCTCTACATTTTAATATATGTGATGCACTCTCTCCAATCCCATACAGATTTTTTTTCTGTTACCCATGTGAGGGAGGAGGTGAACTTCTACATGTCGAGTGAAGACCGCCAGATACTTTGGTTTACGTCAATTTAGCTTTGGTTGTGTTCATATTCACCTGTTTGGGGGGAATTATACTTCTATGTTTGCTGCCATACTTTGATCGTAAATATTGATTTTTGTATAAATTTAGATTGTTTAAAACTAAAAAAGCATGCAGAGAAGACATTTCACAGAAGATACATTGATTTTTTTCAGTACTGTGAGCCTGGAACATCTATTTTGTCTGTTTGTCCCACTAAGATCTCTACACTTTCTTCAGCACTGACTTATATACATGGAGTATATACCTTGATTTAATCCTTAAGGCCATTGTCCTCCTCCTTCAGATTCCTCCTCTGGACCCACTTTGGTTGTGTCCCTTCCCTGAAACAGCCCAGCAACTATGGCTAAATTGTGTAGCATTTGAAGACATCAGATTTTATTTTCCACAAAAGACAATGAGTTGGAACAGTTGGGAGCCATCAAATTGTGCAGTGCCTAGCCTGTGCAATATTGAGTTAGCTGTCCCTTCCCCCTTTTTGATCATGTTAATATTGAGCTTTGGATCAGATTATAAACTCTTTGGGGCAGGGCCCAGGTCTGTCTATTTGAAGACTTTAAATTGAACCATAGGGTTTGTGCTGACTTTTGCACCCCCACACCATAATGACTAGACTGGTACATTCTTAAAATAGATTGATTGATTGTCACATTTCTGAGATACCAAGGTTACTAGATACCCTGCAGAAATATCGATGGATTCCTGCTAAAACATATGTATAACTATTTGTTAGAATATTGCCATTTACATATGCATTCAGTAATCTAAGTGCACATGCTGTATCTAATTATTAAAAGCTCTTCAATGGGGATTTATGTGCCTGTAGAGAAGGCAGAATGTGGCAGATTAAATCTGCCATGTGTACATGACAGTAACCGTTCCCCATGCTAACTAGTAATGGATAGTTAAGCAGTGTTTTCCTCCGCAGAAAGTAGTAATGATGATCAGACGTAAGCTATGGCTACACTTTAACCGCTACAGCGGCACAACCACGTCACTGTAGCACTTCGGATGGGAGGGTTCTCCCACCACTGTAGTTGATCTGTCTCCCCAAGAGGAGGTAGCTATGTCAATGGAAGAATTCTTCTGTTGACCTAGCACTGTCTATACTGGAGTTAGTAACTATGTTCCTCAGGGGTATGGATTTTTTACATACCTAAGCAATGCAGCTGGATCGACTTAACCGTTTACTGTAGACCTAAGTCACAATTGAAAGGGTTTGTTCCAATTACATTCTAAATGGTTATGCTTGTAGTCTGAATAGTTACATAGGTGGACACAAGCATGTGACTTGGGCCGGATTTTCAGAAGTGTTCAACACACAACAGCTCCCATTAGGCACCTAAGGTCATCAGATTTTCAAAAGTGCCCAGCTCTCTTTGAGAACGGAGGGAGCTAAAGGGTAGCAAGCACTTCTGAAAATTTAGGCCCGCTTGTATGTGCTGAATCTTCTTGAAAATCTGACTCTTCAGTTATTAACAAAGCTAGCTTACATCTATCACAACTGCATCCTTTTAACCTGATACCTTCTTTCTCTCTCAAATTATATATACCAAATATTCTATATATATGAAGATGTCCACATGACAAATTGCATAAGCATATGATAGAATACACAGGTTCTTGTGGAGTGATGCCTCCTTCACTGTGCACCATATAAGATGAAAGGTTGTTTTAAAGACAAAAATCATTTTTGATGCATTTTACTACTTGAGAAATAGTATCTGGTCATGCATAAAACACTTATTCATAAACACTTATTCAGTTGGTACATCAGCAATTTTTAATCTATCATTTCTGTTCATTCAGAAATTTTATTTATTTATTAATTAACACAGATTGCTGGATGAACTGCCTGGAGTCCCTGGAAGAGTTGCGTTTGTGTAATTTTTCCTCAAGCTTTTTAGCGTTGTGTGCTATTTTTGGCAAAGCTTAAAAGCAACAGTGGTGCATGGAAGTTTGCCCCTATGCTGCATTAAATTTTTCAATAAATGTAAATGTCTCAGTGTCTCTGTTTTATTAAATGTGCTCGAGTATTAGAAGTCCTAAGTTTTTCCTAATTTAGGTGTTTAGTGTCTTAATTTAGTCATGAGTATCACGGGTCACCCAGCTAAGATATTTGGTAACTAGTATGTGCTTCTGAGTGTCGCAGAGCATTGGTCAGCTAACGGTCAAATCATGTAAAACTCTGTCACATGATGCAATTTCTTTTAAAAATTTGACAGTCCAAAAGTGTAATAAATCACTGTTGTTTTGCACTTTTCAGGCAAATATAAAAAGTTATATATATTATAAATAACTTGTATGAAGTTTGTAATGTTCTTTTTCTGTTTATTTAGATGCTGTTTACAACTTATTGTAGACTGCCCCAGTGCTATCCAAGAGGAGCTAGATCTCATTCGTGCTCTTAGCTATCTTGAAGAATTTGGTCTGAGAATCTTGCCATTACAAGGTACAATGTATTACTTATGTCCCTGATGTGATGGCTTGGTGGAACATGAGCCACAGTTCATTAGCTGAAAATTGTCTATAGCTTTAACATGAGTAAGCCCAGTGAAGTTAATAAGACTCCATCTGTACATACATTTTACTCTTGTGCATAAGTGTTTTGCTGCATAAGAGTCTTAATATGCCTTTTGTTTGTAAAAACACTTTGGGGATCCTTTGAGAGGGAAAGACACTGTTTAAATGTAATCTATTTTCATGAAACTATTTTGAAAAAGTGAGCAGCTTGATCATCACTGATGTTCATTACTGTCATAAATATAAAGGGAAGGGTAACCACCTTTCTGTATAGAAAACTATAAAATCCCTCCTGGCCAGAGGTGTCAAGTTTCCTTCCTCACTCTGAACGCCAGGGTCCAGATGTGGGGACCTGCATGAAAAACCTCCTAAGCTTATCTTTACCAGCTTAGGTCAAAACTTCCCCAAGGTACAAAATATTCCACCCTTTGTCCTTGGATTGGCCGCTACCACCACCAAACAAATACTGGTTACTGGGGAAGAGCTGTTTGGAAACGTCTTTCCCCCCAAAATACTTCCCAAAACCTTGCACCCCACTTCCTGGACAAGGTTTGGTAAAAAGCCTCACCAATTTGCCTAGGTGACTACAGACCCAGACCCTTGGATCTTAAGAACAATGAAAAAACATTCAGTTTTCTTACAAGAAGACTTTTAGTAGAAATAGAAGTAAAGAAATCCCCTCTGTAAAATCAGGATGGTAGATACCTTACAGGGTAATTGGATTCAAAACACAGAGAACCCCTCTTGGCAAAACCTTAAGTTACAAAAAAGATAGACAGACAGAAATAGTTATTCTATTCAGCACAACTCTCTTCTCAGCCATTTAAAGAAATTATAATCTAACACGTACCTAGCTAGATTACTTACTAAAAGTTCTAAGACTCCATTCCTGGTCTATCCCCGGCAGAAACCAGCATACAGACAGACAGAGACCCTTTGTTTGTCTCCCTCCTCCCAGCTTTTGAAAGTATCTTGTCTCCTCATTGGTCATTTTGGTCAGGTGTCAGCGAGGTTACCTTTAGCTTCTTAACCCTTTACAGGTGAGAGGAGTTTTCTTCTGGCCAGGAGGGATTTTAAAGGGGTTTATCCTTCCCTTTATATTTATGACAAGAGGCAAAACCCTTTCACCTGTAAAGGGCTAAGAAGCTAAGATAACCTCGCTGTCACCTGACCAAAATGACGAATGAGGAGATAAGATACTTTCAAAGCTGGGGGGGTGGGTGTGGGCGGCAAAGGGTCTGTCTGTCTGTGTGATGCTTTTGCCAGGAACAGATCAGGAATGCTCTTCAGAACTCCTGTAAAAAGTTACAGAGTAACAGCCGTGTTAGTCTGTATTCGCAAAAAGAAAAGGAGTACTTGTGGCACCTTAGAGACTAACCAATTTATTAGAGCATAAGCTTTCGTGAGCTACAGCTCACTTCCTCAGATGCATATCGTGGAAACTGCAGCAGGCTTTATATATACACAGAGAATATGAACCAATACCTCCTCCCACCCCACTGTCCTGCTGGCAATAGCTTATCTAAAGTGATCATCAGGTGGGCCATTTCCAGCACAAATCCAGGTTTTCTCACCCTCCACCCCCCCACACAAATTCACTCTCCTGCTGGTGATAGCCCATCCAAAGTTACAACTCTTTACACAATGTGCATGACAATCAAGTTGAGCTATTTCCTGCACAAATCCAGGTTTTCTCACATCCCCCCCACCCCCATACACACACAAACTCACTCTCCTGCTGGTAATAGCTCATCCAAACTGACCACTCTTCAAGTTTAAATCCAAGTTAAACCAGAACATCTGGGGGGGGGGGTAGGAAAAAACAAGAGGAAACAGGCTACCTTGCATAATGACTTAGCCACTACCAGTCTCTATTTAAGCCTAAATTAATAGTATCCAATTTGCAAATGAATTCCAATTCAGCAGTTTCTCGCTGGAGTCTGGATTTGAAGTTTTTTTGTTTTAAGATAGCGACCTTCATGTCTGTGATTGCGTGACCAGAGAGATTGAAGTGTTCTCCGACTGGTTTAAAAAGTTAGTAAGCAATCTAGCTAGAAATGCGTTAGATTTTCTTTTGTTTAATGGCTGGTAAAATAGCTGTGCTGAATGCAGTGTGTATTCCTGTTTCTGTGTCTTTTTGTAACTTAAGGTTTTGCCTAGAGGGATTCTCTATGTTTTGAATCTGATTACCCTGTAAGGTATTTACCATCCTGATTTTACAGAGGTGATTCTTTTACTTTTTCTTTAATTAAAATTCTCTTTTAAGAACCTGATTGTTTGTTTGTTTTTTCATTGTTCTTAAGATCCAAGGGTTTGGGTCTGTGTTTGCCTATGCAAATTGGTGAGGATTTTTATCAAGCCTTCCCCAGGAAAGGGGGTGTAGGGCTTGGGGGGAAGACATCTCCAAGTGGGCTCTTTCCCTGTTCTTTGTTTAACACGCTTGGTGGTGGCAGCATAGGGTTCAAGGACAAGGCAAAGTTTGTACCTTGAGGAAGTTTTTAACCTAAGATGGTAAGAATAAGCTTAGGGGGTCATGCAGGTCCCCACATCTGTACCCTAGAGTTCAGAGTGGGGAAGGAACCTTGACAATTACTCACCACTCCCACTAACTGCAGTGGAAAGTACACCTCTGAAATGGTGCCCAAAATATTCATACAACATAATTACCTTGAAAACAATCTTTGAGAGAGTCTTTTTTTTTTTTTTATCTGCAGGAAGTTGTTGTTGAAAAAAGAATAAGTTTCTTTCTTTAGCAGATTGCTGTATGGCTTCGTATATTCCTGTAAAACAAATTGACAATCGAGGTCAACATTTGCAGTAGATTTCCTTTTGGAGAACTCCTGATTTAAAATTGTAAATAGTTTTTTTGTGTTTCCCATTTTTTTAAAGTGGTGTGGAATTCGTTTTGTTTTTCCATTGCAAATATTTTTGTAAAAGCTAAATGAAACAGATATATTTCCATAGGAAAAGCATAAGAACTTTTGCCGGAAGCAGGGCACGAGCGACAGTGGATGGATCACTTGATGATGACCTGTTCTGTTCATTTCATCTGGGGCACCTGGCACTGGCCACTGTTGGCAGACAGGATACTGGGCTAGATGGACCTTTGGTCTGACCCAGTAGGGCCATTCTTATGTTCTAATTTCCTGTGGCACAGGGTTGAAGGATAAAAAGCCTAGTTGCAAAACATTTCTGTATTTTGCAGTTGAATTATTATTCTTCAAGGTGAATTGATTTATTTTGTTCAGATTATAAATGACCTTGGAGTGATATGCACGGTTCTTTCATGCCTGTTTCACTTACTAAAACAGAGTCATTAAAAAAAATTGTACTGGAATACAGTTTTAATATCACCTGTAACATATCCAATTTGCCATAATTACTGTATGTGAAATGAAGCCTGTCATTTTTAATGGTACTGCTTTATCCTTCTCTCTTCAAAATCTTTCAGATAAATTCATCTAGTAAAGGAATAAAAATCTGTTTTAAAGTTTTCATATAGCTGCAAGAAGTTTATCCAAGGTAGATGTTATTGTACAGTAATTTAAATATTTTAAAGATGACATTTAAATAACATTAAGAGTGAAACACTATTTAGTGCATAAAAGGAAGGAAAGAATTAAAGTTGTGGGTTTACATTCTTTGTGTACTCTGTGCTTGGGAACTGCAGTGCACTTTCTCTGAACCGTGGAGGGAGGAATGAACACACACACATACACCACACCCCATCTCTCTCCCCCTTTCCCACCTGATCCTGTGTAGTATCATCTTGCTCAGTAGGATGTTAGGATGCTCTCACAACCTTTCTCAGGATTTCTCTGTGGGTATGAGCCTAACCTTTAGAGTTACTTTACTTATACTGACAAGTTTCAGAGTAGCAGCCGTGTTAGTCTGTATCCGCAAAAAGAAAAGGAGTACTTGTGGCACCATAGAGACTAACAAATTTATTTGAGCATAAGCTTTCGTGAGCAACAGCTCACTTCATCTTATACTGTTTTGTCTTTTAATTTCATTAGCTTGGCTTTTCTTTATCCTAACTCCGACTCTTGTGTTCCCCCGCCCTGCTTTTTTGCAACCAACTGAACAGTAATCTCTAGTTAATTGCCAAAATGTGTATGAGGCTCGCAGTATATTCTATATATATTAAAATAGTTTATTATATTTGTACTTCTGGATATCCTCTTCCTCCTCAAATAGTCTTATCAAATTTTATTTCCTCTCTTCATAATTTATATAAGATCTTCTTGAGACAATGGCTCCTGACTCTGCTTTCATCCACAAAGATTTCTTTAATTTTTCACCTCTTTTCTTTTTCCTCTGTGCCTCTTTAGTTTACTTTCTTCTCCCTTTTTTCATTATTAGTTTCCCAGTCATCTCTTTCAATTTGTTTTTCTTTAGCTTTTGTTACATCTTCTTTTCTTTTAATTCCTTTCTCAGTCTTTGTTTTCTATTCCCACTAATCTTTCATGTCCACCTTTGCTTGCCCATAGTCTTTTGACTGAGTTTAGGTGACCTTGAAATAATGAAAACTAACTAAATTGATCAAGTCCTGAAAGGTCACATTTGGGACCATCTTAGCCCTTCAAGAGTTTGATAGAAGATTTTTAGTGTTGCATGATGCCATTGATTGAAAAAAATCTTAAATGCAAGACCAAGCGTCTAATACTAGCTTGCAAAATACGCATGAAACTTTACCATCCCAGTTGCAACATTGTCTCTCATCATTGTCCTCATGATGATGCTAAAAAATAATATATTAGTTGCCTGATTATTTATTTTGTTTGTTTGTTTTTTAAATATGGGGGTAAGTGAGCTAGTAGAATTTTGTAAGGCTCTATTAATGCAATGTTAAGGTACCCCAAAGGAAACACATACTAGGAGCAGAAGTAGTAAATGATTTTGTAGTATAGAAGCTGCCTGAACAGCATTCCAGCATCATGTGCCAAGAAATACTCTTTCCAGCCTACCTGCCCTGGAGCATGGCTCAAATGTTTAAGAACATTTACAGATACCCTTGTTGGGTATATAAAATGGTAACTTTAAGACATTATTTAGTTTGATTATCCATCCATCCAGCCGTACCACAAATTTGGGCCAAATAAAAGTGTGGGGGATTTTTAATCCCACCTATCCTTTGTTAGAATATTCATCCACCACCTATCGCCGTAGTAGCTGAGTGTGTCTCATGAATCATAAAATAATAGAATATCAGGGTTGGAAGGGACCTCAGGAGGTCATCTGGTTCAACCCCCTGCTCAAAGCAGGACCAAAACAAACTAAATCATCCCAGCCAGGGCTTTGTCAAGACAGGCCTTAAAAACCTCTTAAGGATGGAGATTCCACCACCTCGCTAGGCAACCCATTCCAGTATTTCACCACCCTCCTAGTGAAATAGTTTTTCCTAATATCCAACCTAGAGCTCCCCCACTGCAACTTGAGACCATTGTTCCTTGTTCTGTCATCTGCTACCACTGAGAACAGTCGAGCTCCATCCTCTTTGGAACCCCCCTTCAGGTAGTTTAAAGCTCCCCCTCACTCTTCTCTTCTGCAGACTAAATAAGCCCAATTCCCTCAGCCTCTCCTCATAAGTCATGTGGCTCAGCCCCCTAATCATTTTTGCTGCCCTCCACTGGACTCTTTCCAATTTGTCCACATCCTTTTTGTAGTGGGGGGGCCCAAAACTGAACACAATACTCCAGATGAGTTTGCTTTAAAGAAGAAAAAAATATATCTACCTTCCTTCCATGCCAGTGAGAAGTAGTATTGGGCCTATGTCTGTTTTCCCTTCCCCTTCAATGAATCCATTTCTACATTATTTGAGTATGGCTATGCAGTGAGGATTGAGAGCCACTGAGAGGAGGACTGAGAGCTTGCAAAGTTGCTGCCTTGACTCTTGAGCTGATCTGGCCAGTATTAAGTCTTTCACTTTAACGAGCTATACACTTCACCCCTGTTTTTATCTTCTTAGTCTCCAGAAGGCTGACCTATTTTGCAGGTGCAGTCTTGTGTTCAGCTGCTGAGTCCTTGTTATGTATATAAAATGTAAAAATAACCTTGTTTAATGTATTCGTATGAGAAACAGAATTGCCCATCTGAATTAATGGCTTTAAAAAATTAATGACATGATTATGAAGCTTTTAGGACTTTTAAATATTATATGTGAAAATTGCTTTTTTACCCTTTTAGGGTAAAGGGCCAAGTTCAAACATTAAGTTCTTAATTTGTTTTTTTTTTTTATTTGAAAGGGTGCTGTTTACAGTGTTTTAATCTTAAAGTGGGACTCCTTGTATCTTTTAAACTTTTTTTGGTTTCCATTTAGATTCAGGATGTGATCTTTCTTTCATTTATGTTGTTGTACGTCAAGGCTAATTATTGAAGTGTAGAACTGGTGTAAATTATTGCCTATTCAGGCCCATAAATCCATTAGCTTTTACTTCTAATGGGCTAAGTTCTGTTCAGTTACATCAGTGTAACATTTTGAAGCAAGTTGAGTTAGTCACAATTTGTGCTGGTGTATCGGCACAGGGAGTTAAATTAAAATCTTAGGGTGTGATTTTACCAAAATAGTCAGCGTTGACCTAATTGTACTAAAGTTAATGGTAGAACTCCAAAGTTAGGCCAATACTGAATACATCTGAAAATCCCCATATTTGATATTTATGAAACCACAATATTGTCTTGGTATGTGGCATTCCTTTTAATTAGAATGAGAAATACTCTGACAAATTTAACTGGTGTAATCAGTAAATGCAAAGATTTTAATGGTGCCCACTAATGTATTGTGTTACAGAACCTACAAAAAAATCAATACTTTTGTTATGTTTCTTGTCTTAAATCTTTACTCTGCTTGACTTTTGAAAGCTGACCATTTGATTTCCAGAGGTCCTTCATAAAATTTGCAATACATGGATGCTTTTATGTTGTTCTTATTGATATGTTTGTCTGGTAGAAATTTTTCTAATATAGATATAATATGCTAATATTGATTTTTTCCCCCTGCATAAATTAATTTCCTGCTAATTTAATTGAGTATTAAGTGGGAAGGTTTAATGGTTAGTACTCTGTATGTTCTCTTCATAGCTTGTCTAGTAATATGAAGCAGACTCATTTTATAGAGTGGGAAGCTTGATCGAAGCAATTTTGAAGGTCAATACTGCTGTAAAAATATAAACTTTAGTTTTATATTACAGTATATAGTTTTATATAAACTATAAAAATTCATTGTGTTAAACACTTTATAGACCACCAGTATTAAAATATGCAGTATAGGTAATTGTTTGCAATTCCTGTTAAAATGTGCCTCTAAAGTCCTAATGTAAATTGCAAGCTTTTCAGGACAGGGGAGATGTATTTTATGTGTTTGTGAAGGACCCTCTGCATATATAGTCCTAGTTAAACTATAACAAATAACTATATTACCTTAGAAAATGAGGTGTTTTGTTTATGCAGCATGAGTAAGTGTGCCTGCATTTTAAACAAAAATTACACATACATTAGAGAAAGTTTGTGCATATAATCTCCCTTTAACATATCATATTTTCTTTAAACAGTGCGTTTGTGTTCTGATCGACTCAGCCTCATCAAGGACTGTATAGCTCAGTTGCCCACAAACTACAAACAGTCTGCCAAGCTCCTGGGACTTGCAGATTTACTGAGAGTTGCAGGTAAACTGTTGTAAATGTTAAACTGCAATGTAAGATATTAACTCAAGGGCATTTGAGTTAATCATCAGGATGTACTCAAGGATGGCACCAAAGTGTCCTGTGTAGGAGCAGCCTTCAAGGATGACTGACATATTTTACAGGTGATCTTGTATTCAGCTGTTGTGACCTTCTTTAATACATAAAATAAGAACAGCCCTGTTTAATTTAGATTTTGAGCCAAAGATCATGTCAAATTTGGATTTGGATTTACAGGTGAGAATATTTTATGATGTAGAATCAATTATTAGTATTAATAATTTATTAATACTAATCATTTTTCAAATCCAGTAATTTTCTTATCCCTGTCAAGTATACTAGTTTGATTTAACAACAGTCCTGCTCATGTAAGAGAACAAAAGTTGTCTGTCACATAAACTTCAGTGTAACAACGCAATTTGTCTACAGTTGATTTAGCATATTTTTATGCTGAAGGTAATGTGTTAGGGCTGAATGCTTATTTCAGGTGTTGAACATCTTGCAGGATTGGACCTGCAGTACAATAGCTGTTCCAAATTGAATGTTCTGCTTTTGCAGAAAAGGAAGACAATGAATTCGGCACGTTCCCCCAGACTTCTCTGCTGAAGTGTTTTCAACACTCTAATTATGTTTAATGATAATAGTACCTAGAACTTATATATAACTCTTTTCACTCATAGCTCAATATAGATGTTGCTATTGATATTTTGGAGGCATAACTAGAGATCTATGGTTAGGATTGTTTTAAAGTTTTGGGTGTTTGTTGGGAAAACTAATCTTCCTCCCTGGCTACCCTAGATCAAATCACTGATTTTCCTTTTACATGTCAGTATTACCTTTTGCATATTGTTTATGCTAAATTCTTGTTTAGTTTCTGTTACTGTTTACAAGGGTATTGGTATGCATAGAACATATTTTCCCCAATCTTTGAATGTGAGGAGTGTGACCAGCATGTGTTCTGAAGTGGCTTACATAAAGTCTCATGCATCTTGTTAGCTTTCTTTATCACTAATGTCTGTATATTAATGCGAGAAGTATGGGGAGTAAGCAGAAAGAACTTGAAATGCTAGTAAATAAACACAACTATGACCTAGATGGCATCACAGAGACTACGTATCACTGGATAATACACATGACTGGAATATTGGTATAGAAGGAGGGACAGGCAGGGAAAAAAGGTAGGAGATGTTGCCTTATATATTAAAAATGTATGCACTTGGACTGAGGTTGAGACAGAAATAAGAGACAGACTTGTTGAAAGTCTCTGAGTAAGAATAAAAGGGGTAGAAATACAAGGGTGATGTCATGGTAGGGGTCTACTACAGACCACCAAACAAGAAAGAAGAGGTGGATGAGGTTTTTTTTTTTTTAAACAACTAACAAAATCATCCAAAGCACAGGAGTTGGTGGTGATGGGGGACTTCAACTACTCAGATATCTGTTGGCAAAATAACACAGCAGGGTACAGATTATCTAACAAGTTCTTGGAATGCTATGGAGACAATTTTTTATTTCAGAAGGTGGACAAAGCTACTAGAGGGGAGGCTGTTCTAGGTTTGATTTTGACAAATAGGGAAGAACTGGTTGAGAATTTGAAAGAGGAAGGCAACTTGGGTTAAAGTGATCATGAAATGGTAGAGTTCACGATTCTAAGCAATGGTAGGAGGGAGAACAGCACAATAAAGACGAATTTCAAGAAGGCAGACTTGAGCAAACTCAGGGAGTTGGTAGGTAAAATCCCATGGGAAGCAAGTCTAAGGGGAAAAACAATTGAAGACAATTGGCAGTTTTTCAAAGAGACGTTATTAAGGGCAGAAGAGCAAATTATCCCATTGCATAGGAAAGATAGGAAGTATTGCAAGAGATGACGCAGGCTTAACGAGGAGATCTTCAATGATCTAAAATTCAAAAAAGAGTCCTACATAAAGTGGAAACTCGGTCAAACTACAAAGGATGAATATAAACAAATAACACAAGTATGCAGGGACAAAATTAGAAAAGCCAAGGCACAAAACGAGATCAAACTAGCTAGGGACATAAAAGGAAACAAGAAAATGTTCTACAACTAAATTAGAAGCAAGAGAAAGACCAAGGACAATAGGCTCATTATTCAATGAGGAGGGAAAGACAATAACAGAAAATGTGGAACTGGCAGAGGTGTTTAATGACTTCTTTGCTTTGGTTTTCACTAAGATGGTTGGTGGCGATGGGACATCTAAAATAGTGAATGCCAGTGAAAATGAGGTAGGATCAGAGTCTAAAATAGGGAAAGAACAAGTCAAAAATTACTTAGACAAGTTAGATGCCTTTAAATCACCAGGGTCTGATGAAATGCATCCTAGAATAATCAAGGAGTTGACTGAGGAGATATCTGAGCCAATATTTACAAGTGCAGTGAGGAGCAGGGGGCATTGCATGGTGTCAGGGAAAAGATTGTGGGCGACTGAGAGTTATGGCTGGATGAATCATAGAATATCAGGGTTGGAAGGGACCCCTGAAGGTCATCTAGTCCAACCCCCTACTCGAAGCAGGACCAATTCCCAGTTAAATTATCCCAGCCAGGGCTTTGTCAAGCCTGACCTTAAAAACCTCTAAGGAAGGAGATTCTACCACCTCCCTAGGTAACGCATTCCAGTGTTTCACCACCCTCTTAGTGAAAAAGTTTTTCCTAATATCCAATCTAAACCTCCCCCACTGCAACTTGAGACCATTACTCCTCGTTCTGTCATCTGCTACCATTGAGAACAGTCTAGAGCCATCCTCTTTGGAACCCCCTTTCAGGTAGTTGAAAGCAGCTATCAAATCCCCCCTCATTCTTCTCTTCTGCAGGCTAAACAATCCCAGCTCCCTCAGCCTCTCCTCATAAGTCATGTGTTCTAGACCCCTAATCATTTTTGTTGCCCTTCGCTGGACTCTCTCCAATTTCTCCACATCCTTCTTGTAGTGTGGGGCCCAAAACTGGACACAGTACTCCAGATGAGGCCTCACCAATGTCGAATAGAGGGGAACGATCACGTCCCTCGATCTGCTCGCTATGCCCCTACTTATACATCCCAAAATGCCATTGGCCTTCTTGGCAACAAGGGCACACTGCTGACTCATATCCATCTTCTCGTCCACTGTCACCCCTAGGTCCTTTTCCGCAGAACTGCTGCCTAGCCTTTCGGTCCCTAGTCTGTAGCGGTGCATTGGATTCTTCCATCCTAAGTGCAGGACCCTGCACTTATCCTTATTGAACCTCATCAGATTTCTTTTGGCCCAATCCTCCAATTTGTCTAGGTCCTTCTGTATCCTATCCCTCCCCTCCAGCGTATCTACCACTCCTCCCAGTTTAGTATCATCCTCAAATTTGCTGAGAGTGCAATCCACACCATCCTCCAGATCATTTATGAAGATATTGAACAAAACCAGCCCCAGGACCGACCCCTGGGGCACTCCACTTGATACCGGCTGCCAACTAGACATGGAGCCATTGATCACTACCCGTTGAGCCCGACAATCTAGCCAGCTTTCTACCCACCTTATAGTGCATTCATCCAGCCCATACTTCCTTAACTTGCTGACAAGAATACTGTGGGAGACCGTGTCAAAAGCTTTGCTAAAGTCAAGAAACAATACATCCACTGCTTTCCCTTCATCCACAGAACCAGTAATCTCATCATAAAAGGCGATTAGATTAGTCAGGCATGACCTTCCCTTGGTGAATCCATGCTGGCTGTTCCTGATCACCTTCCTCTCATGCAAGTGCTTCAGGATTGACTCTTTGAGGACCTGCTCCATGATTTTTCCAGGGACTGAGGTGAGGCTGACTGGCCTGTAGTTCCCAGGATCCTCCTTCTTCCCTTTTTTAAAGATTGGCACTACATTAGCCTTTTTCCAGTCGTCCGGGACTTCCCCGATTCGCCACGAGTTTTCAAAGATAATGGCCAATGGCTCTGCAATCACAGCCGCCAATTCCTTCAGCACATTCGGATGCAACTCGTCCGGCCCCATGGACTTGTGCACATCCAGCTTTTCTAAATAGTCCCTAACCACCTCTATCTCCACAGAGGGCTGGCCATCTCTTCCCCATTTTTTGATGCCCAGCGCAGCAGTCTGGGAGCTGACCTTGTTAGTGAAGACAGAGGCAAAAAAAGCATTGAGTACATTAGCTTTTTCCACATCCTCTGTCACTAGGTTGCCTCCCTCATTCAGTAAGGGGCCCACACTTTCCTTGGCTTTCTTCTTGTTGCCAACATACCTGAAGAAACTCTTCTTGTTACTCTTGACGTCTCTCGCTAGCTGCAGCTCCAGGTGCGATTTGGCCCTCCTGATTTCATTCCTACATGCCCGAGCAATATTTTTATACTCTTCTCTGGTCATATGTCCAACCTTTCACTTCTTGTAAGCTTCTTTTTTATGTTTAAGATCCGCTAGGATTTCACTATTAAGCCAAGCTGGTCGCCTGCCATATTTACTATTTTTTCGACTCATCGGGATGGTTTGTCCCTGTAACCTCAACAGGGATTCCTTGAAATACAGCCAGCTCTCCTGGACTCCTTTCCCCTTCAAGTTAGTCCCCCAGGGGATCCTGGCCATCCGTTCCCTGAAGGAGTCGAAGTCTGCTTTCCTGAAGTCCAGGGTCCGTATCCTGCTGCTTACCTTTCTTCCCTGCGTCAGGATCCTGAACTCAACCAACTCATGGTCACTGCCTCCCAGATTCCCATCCACTTTTGCTTCCCCCACTAATTCTTCCCGGTTTGTGAGCAGCAGGTCAAGAAAAGCGCCCCCCCTAGTTGGCTCCTCTAGCACTTGCACCAGGAAATTGTCCCCTACACTTTCCAAAAACTTCCTGGATTGTCTATGCACCGCTGTATTGCTCTCCCAGCAGATATCGGGAAAATTAAAGTCACCCATGAGAATCAGGGCATGCGATCTAGTAGCTTCCGTGAGTTGCCGGAAGAAAGCCTCATCTACCTCATCCCCCTGGTCCGGTGGTCTATAGCAGACTCCCACCACTACATCACTCTTGTTGCACACACTTCTAAACTTAATCCAGAGACACTCAGGTTTTTCTACAGTTTCGTACCGGAGCTCTGAGCTGAGTATGCTCCCTTACATACAGTGCTACTCCCCCACCTTTTCTGCTCTGCCTGTCCTTCCTGAACAGTTTATAACCATCCATGACAGTACTCCAGTCATGGGAGTTATCCCACCAAGTCTCTGTTATTCCAGTCTCTGTAATTCTGTTATGAATTGCATTGTGGGTCCTAGGGGAAATAGAGAAGGGGTAACAGGAAGTACCGTCCTGCCTTTTCAGTTTGCTTAACAATAATGTCATATAATAAGTTAGGGTAACCTAACCTGTATGTATTTAAAATAATTGTATGCATATGACTATGAGAGCATATATGCATAGATGCACTCACACATATAAATAAGTAATAACCATTCCCTAGCTCATTCCAATAAATGATGTGTAGATAAAATTAAATCTCTCCCTCTCCCTCAAAAGGCAGGGTTACAGAACTTTTTTTTTTTTTTTTTTTTTAAGTATATCTCAGTTAAACTGGACAGACTGAGCATTGCTTTGTCTTATGTTTTGAGCTTATTGTGTTGCCCTTGTCCTTCCTCAAGAGGTCTTGGTGGTCAGGCTAATCATGTTGCTTTTTCTTTTGTCTACTCACTAACTTAAATGATAAGAGGAAGGAGAAGTACAACCAAAGGAATTTAGATAAAGATAAAAAAGAACATAGTGGATATTTCAGCCAATAGTGGGATACTTTGTGCATTAATAATTATTTTCCAAGCACACCAGGCATCTCTCAGTGATTTTAGAAATAAAATCTCACGTATCATAGTGGTAGTCACTCCCAATATAAATATGGAATTTCATGGAAATGAGTGTATTTCAAGAGGCTGTCTCACTGAGCAAAAGACTGTGCTTTAACAGTTGGTAACATTTTTTGTCTCTTGGCTGAATAAATGTACAGAACTGTGTGTTCCCATGTTGTCATTAATAAGTTCCACTTTGTAATAGCAACAAAACGCTTCAAGTGGATTATTTTTTATATAAAATCACTCTGCATTTGGCGATATACTTTTACTGCCACTGGAGGTTTACAGTATGCCAGTTTGGTTGGTATTATTGCAATAATGGAAATATTCTTTACAGTAGACCTCAGGTATGTTTTTTCTAGTGAATCCATGCCTACAATTAATACCTTAATTATTAATTAATCCACACTCATTCCTCATCGGCGTTGGAACTTGGTAACGTGCTCCAAAACACAACACTTGATTTTAAGAAAAATCAGGACTAAGAACTTTTGTCTCTTGGGGAGCTACTCATTAGAAAGGAGCCTTAGTTGCAAAAAAAGACTTGAACAAGCTTTACGTTCTGTGCAGCAGAGGACAACAGTACGTGTTCGCAAGTATGAAGTATTCCGGTGCATTATATTTTGAGTTTAAACATTAGTGCTGTTTCAGATGGTTTTGTTATGCTATTTATACCTTTAAAGACTCAGAAAATTTGTTGGAATTTGGAAACTGTTATAAATTAAAAGGAGTACTTGTGGCACCTCTGAGACTAACAAATTTATTTGAGCATAAGCTTTCGTGAAGTGAGCTGTAGCTCATGAAAGCTTATGCTCAAATAAATTTGTTAGTCTCTGAGGTGCCACAAGTATTCCTGTTCTTTTTGTAGATACAGACTAACACGGCTGCTATTCTGAAACCTGTTATAAATTAAGATCTGGATGACTCGCAAAGAATGAGCTATTCACAGGATCGTATAAATTACCATAGTACATGAAACCCATGATCCATCTTGTCCAATCTCCTGTCAGGAACCAGCACAAAATGATTCAGAACAAGGTACAAGAAAATAGGCAGATGTAAAAAAATCTGCCTCCCTCCCAAGGTCTCATCCTAATCCCTAATAGTTAAAACAATGGTTTAAGGTTTAAATCTTGAGTTACTTTATATCCCTTCAGAATTTTTGTTAATATTATCTGTTGTAACTGGATATTATCCATACAAAATCTTGCTAAATTCTAGACCTTGATAACATCATGTGGCAATGAGTTCCACAGTCTGATTATTCAAAGTTTGGGTTTAAATCTGCCATTCACTAACTCTGACATGCCTCGATATTGCAGCATTGACTTGAATGAAAGTTGTCCTTGGATTGAGCTCTGTGTTTTTTTAAAAAATATGATAGGGCAAAAGAGCTTTCGACAAATTCATTTAAATTTTACATGAGGAAGATGTTTTACATAATCACAACAGCTTTAAAAACAACTAAAATTTGCTCTTCAGCCAGGACCTCTCACCAAGTTTAAAGTCTGTTAATTTTTATGGTCAAATTAATAAACCCTTGCAAAACAGAGATTTCAATGGAAATACGGATGCAGCCTTAACTATAGTGTGTAAATAGAGCCTCTCATGAGCTTTAACAGTCAGTATAAAAAATATATGTATCAATTAGGTTGTAAAAGCAAGACACATAGGGCACTTTTGCATTTATCCTCTCTTTATTATTTTATTAGGTTGCAGTGTATCGTTAATATGATGAATAGTTACTATAGATCTTTGTAGCTATAACAATATTAACAATGTTATTAGTCTGCTTCAAGTTATGCATTGTAACCTAAAGAGCAGCTCATACATTCATATTATTTTAAGATATACTAAAAATCAAAACCTATTATTTAAATTTAAATTAAATTAAATTTAAACCTATTGTTTAAATTTTCAGCTTGAAATAAAATGTACTTGTTTTCGAAATTAATAGGTTTGCTTCTATGGTTCATTAAAATTTTAAATAGCATCTATGAACCAAAGCTTTTATTCTGCAGTAGGGTAAATTGCATGTGCTCTCTATGTTCCACCATTAAAAGAATGATTTGGGGAAGGACAGACGCTAAGCCAGGGGTGGCATAAGATTCTCTGTACTGGGGTGTGGCAATGTTATGGGAACACGGAACTCCAAGAGTAGCAATCCACTGTGGAGTACGTTTTTAGAGAACAAGAGTTATAGGCAAGTCATGTACTCCTCAAATTTCCTTTGAGCACTCTTATGGTCTTTCATCAGGTATCTTAAATCAATTAGTAAATCCTAATTAGGCTCACACCACCGCCTCAATAAAATAGGTAGGTAAGGAATATATCCGTTTCACAGGTGGCCAAAGTAAGGGAGTCATGGTGGGTTTTACAAGGTGTTACTAATAAATTAGTGGCAGACTTTGGAATTGGAACCAGAGTCCTTATTCCCAGTAAAAATCAGAACACAAATAATCTATTTTAGGTAATTATTTAGCCTTAAATTGGTGTATTTGATTGCACACTGGAACAAAAAAGATTCAAAATACAAATCAGTCTTAGATAGTTGCTTTTAATTGCTGTTTGTTTACTGTTACTGAATGTTGTAAAAGCCTGTCTAGACTTTGTTTTGTGCTGTCACATGTTACAGGAGTTGCTTGATGAGACGTTAATTTAAAAAAAATCCATTTAGTTTCTCATTAAGTTGACAGTAAAGTTTTTGGAAAAATGTAATTAATTTTAGGAATGGGTAAACTTTTCTAATTAAAAAATGTTTTGAACTCTTATCCAGAAGTCATACCTATTTTTGAAGATTACCAAGTTCCTCAACTTTCTCATGCTGTTGCCCTTTCCAATTTCAGCCAAAAGAATATATATCAAAATAAGCGCACAGCTGTTCTTGCTGTATATGAAAGAGGCACTGTTGTCTAATTGTCTGAGCATAGGACTTGTGACTATTTTATTGAGGAACACCTGAGATCTAAATCCAGGTCTGACATTCTGGGAATTTGGGATGGTGTGTGCCTCAGTTTCCCTCATCAGAAGATGATTCTGGCCAACTTAGCCAAAATTAACTTTCGGCACTGGAATTATCCTTTATTAGTTGTAATTCATATTTTCTTGCTTGCTGGATGACCCAGGCTGCCTGAAATGGAGATGTTTTCTTTATATTTCTTAAGCACTGGTAGTTTTCTTCCTTACCACGACATCTGTCCGTTATCATGACAATTTGCCTCGAGATAAGATGAGATGCATGACATCCTTTAAGGATTCTGTAAATGCTTCTCAGTGGATTGACCCTCAGTAGTCATGAAGTCAGAGCATACAAGTCCTTATGCTAGGGAGTAGTCCTGAGGAGGTTTGTAAACTCATGCTGTTTATACAGGCTGTGCTATAGAAATAATAAGTAATAAAACATTTCCAGTTCCTGAATTTTAAATGTCTTTTCTATTCAATCTGCTGGATGTCAAACAATACTAACAGATAGGAATCATAGAGTAAAATAAGACACTCATTTTATGATGGCGTTTATCTTACCAACAGTTTTAAAGAAAAATCTTGAATGTCTCATGTCAATATCACAAGGGATGGGGGACTGTGGAGCTAGATGTTTAAAGCTGCTTCATTTCTTTAAGACTTAATGTTAACTCCCAAATCAGGAACCGCGAAGCAGTGGCAGTGAGTTTCTAGGTCTAAATGGAAGAATAAGAGAAGATACGAGAAATCCTGCAGGGGGTAGGATTTTAATTGGCTTCCCTGAGTCAACAAAAGCCACATGAAAAACGTTCTAGCTGTGCATTGCTGGGGATTTGCTAGTCATGTTGGAGTTGCAATCCTTTGATATAACGGTGTGCATCAAGATAATGGGAGTTTAAATAGGAGGCATATTGATATAGGGTACTAACTATTGTAAGAGACTAGAGAGAGGATGATGATAATGTACACTTGCACTCTTGTAAAACACGCAGACGGAGAGCCTATTGCTTGAAAATAAATTAGCCAACCATCCCCCTCTCCCCCCCCCCAAAAACCCTCTAAGCCATAAGACCACTCAAGATCAATTAAGAAAAGAACAGCTTCAATTGTGTCCCTACTGATTTTAGATACTAATAAATTGCAGTTGATTATTGGTCACGGTGATTTCTGAATAACAGCAAAGATCCATTTACTGCACTTTTGTTACCCCTTCCTTGTGTCTGATGCTGACACACAAATCTCCCAATATAAGTATAATACATTGGAAAGCTACCAAGGGTATGGGGCAGGCACTGGATTCCTGGCAGGTATCTAGGAACATTTCACCTCTAAGACACTGGTTCAAATTTATCCTAGGTAAAAAATGACTAAAAGTTGTTTCCATTTAATTGCTGGGCAGTGGCCTGGATGAGAGGAGTTTCATAGCAGTCCGCTCCCAGTGGGCAAAAGTTCACATCACAAAAAACATGGTGGTGTCTAATTGGCAACACTGTATAGCAGTCTGTCTTAGTGGAGAGGCTAAGGAATGAATGAATATGGAGGTCCAGACCCCAGAGGTGGTCCCTCTGCATCCGGAGCCAGAGGCATCTTGGTTGGACAGCTCTGTAAATAAAGTTAGAGTTTTTTGCCAGAAGGGACCACCAGATCATCTGGTCTGACCTCCTGTATATCATAGGCCACCAACCCTACCTCCCATGTATGCACTAAAATTATTGTTTTACTATTTCTTTAGGGTTGTCAGTCTAGCATAATCAGTACATTTATCTTTATGGGCGTGATTAAAAATAAATAAAAAAGATTAGACAAGCAATGTGGTTTACCTCTGTTGTTGGAGCCACAGAGTGGAGGGGAAAAAATAACCATGGACTTCTTAGTTGTTTTTATAGTCTTAAGTCTACAAGTTAGATAAATTTAACTTTTTAAAATATTTGAAGTTGAATTACTCCAGGACAGGTATGTTAACATAAAGAAGAGGAGTACTTGTGGCACCTTAGAGACTGACCAATTTATTTGAGCATGAGCTTTCGTGAGTTTCGTTTGGTTAGTCTCTAAGGTGCCACAAGTACTCCTTTTCTTTTTGCGAATACAGACTAACACGGCTGTTACTCTGAAACCTGTCTGTATGTTAACATAGTGTCTCATAATCTGACCTCCTTTCAGATAGCTGCATCAGTGCTGCATCCTTAAAATCCTCTGATAGCTGGTGAGAAGAAGTAAAGATTGACTCGCATTGAAAGAAGCCCTTTTTTTTTCTGATCAGTCCATCCCTATAGATCTTGCATATGTTTAAAATATATAGATCTAGATCTTACTTGTGTGTGAGACTGACTGCACTTTCATATACAGTTATGGACATATGCTGTGTTCATTACAACTTGCCAAGCGAGGTGAGAAATAGAGGGACAAAAAAAATAGTGGAAGGAGGGAAGATTATATGCATGGAATATAACTGTGGTTTGGAAAAGGAGATTAGGACTCCTCATATTCCTGATTTCCTTTCCTTTTCATGCTCACCTAGAACATAGAGGCAAATTTTTACCAGAACATTTGCATGTGGAATGGGTTTTATCTCCAGGACAAGATTTTATAGACACATTGCTTTCCCTCCTTCCCCCCAAAGTCAAATTCTGTTAATCCTACACTGTCCATGTTTTATTTTACATTTATCGGGTTGCACGGGAACATGCACAGTCATCTCTTGTTGCCTAGGGGTGAACAATTGAACAAACTGCTGGACTCAAAGACTTCAGTGAAAAGTTAAACCTGTGCAAGTCGTTAATGGAGACAAGAGTTCAGTGACAACACTGCAACCAATTAGAAGTCCAGGCCATAAAGAATGAATTAGAGGTTTTATTCCTTTTGGAGCCCTAAGGGATCCTACAGGTGTTAACATTAAAATGATACAGAGAAAAATCAGTCATGCTGTATTGGACACACAGATATAGGCCCTAACATACCTAAAAATTAACATGGAAGCACATAGCAGCTCCCTTTGAAAATAAATGCATATTTAGAGACTTACTTGGTGATTTAAAGAGCCTAATTTTAAGCCCCTATTTTTGAAGACCTTTTGTAACGCATACAATGGAAATTAACTAGACAGTATTTATTTTTTTCAACAAGTGTTTTCCACCTTGTGATGGAAATACTTACTGATGTGAGTTCTTCTGGCAATATATGAACACATGGTTTGGGCACACAATTACCTGTTTCACTAATTAAGTAAGTTATGTCTTGGTTTCATCAGGAAGAGGTAGATCTATATTGAATATTTGTAGCATCCAAACCATCAACAGCTTTGAAAGAGAGCCATTTTCATCCACAATATACAGAAACATTCTTGTGAAATACTGTGCTAATAATTGACTATTGACCTTTGAAATAATTGGTAACAACTTTTCTGACTCTTCTTACAGGAGATGACCAGACTGAGAGAAAAGGCCAGGTTTTGATCCTTTTAGTGGAACAAGCTCTCCATTTCCAGGACTACAAAGCTGCTAGTATGCACTGCCAAGAGCTTAGAGCCACAGGTGAAGTTTACCACTTAAAAAAAAAAAAGTCCTCTTCTGAATTTTCTGACATTATGTAAAATCTGTGACTCCAGACTGACTAACTTAATTGGTAGGTCAATCCCATTTTGTTTGTAGAAATTAGAATATAGTTACTTAGAATATAGCAAGTGTAGAATACTTTTTTACTTATATAAATGTTCTGTAGTCCATGTGATTTAAGCAACAGTGACCTCTGGAAGAACGCAGGTTTTCAGTTTGATTAATTCTGTGCGAACTGTCTGCGGGAATTATGTATTTTAGTTCAGATATCCTTTATTTTCATCGCACTGTCTCATAAGTCTGTCCCAGCAGGGATTTAGTTGTAATTGTTTCCACAGTGGTTTATTTCCAAATTGTTCATGTGGAGGGAGGAGAGAAGAAATTTTTTTCATTTATCTCATATGAATCCCCATGTGTGATAAAGTTGAAAACTTGTTCATTAATGAATATTCATTGAAATACTATTAAAATCCAAAGACCCCTATAGACCCTAGTGGTAAATGCATTAATTTCCATTTTGTGAAGACCTTCTGGACCCATTCATTCTTTAATCCTTTTCTATGTAAATTCTCCGTCAAAACATGAGCACATTACTTTATGAAGCTGTGCTAGGATCTGGTTTCAACCTAAAAAAGTTAAATCAATTTAGAAACTTCACGGTGTAATGAAAGACCAATTTATCATATCAAGTGATTGGTTGACTTGTAGAAGTAATTAAATAGTGAGGAATGTAGTTATTAGTTATACAGTTGCTCAGGAGTCCTGTTGTATTATTCTGAGAATGTTAGGGACTATATTCATAAGGGGAACTTAAGTGTTGCAATGCTCAGCGTTGCAACACCTAACTTTTAGGCATCTGGCTGTCTTGTGGAATTCACACCCCCAAGTTAGGCACCCAGGCTCCTTCTACAATGTGTGGGTAGAGTTAACCTCTTAAAAAAAGGATTCACAGAAGCCAGCACCCTAACAGGGAGCCAACCTCCGCCCTTAATTTAGTGGAGTTAGGTGCTGAACTCCAGGCTGGAAGCTAGTGCTTCCCTCTGCTCAGGATTCATAGTTGTGAACTTTACTTAAAATCAGTTAAGTGTGTGTTTGGTGATGGGGGAGGTTGACATGTCCCCATAATCTCTCCTACAATGCAAAAAGTGGATCCCAATTATATGTGCTGTTTGTACATATTTGCAAACATTTAAACAATGTTCTGTGTTTCCCATATGATCTGGGGCCACTAGACTCTCAGCCACTGGAAGTGATTGTGTGCGCTTTGGAGAAGTGTGGTTCCTCTTCTGGTTCTCCCACCCATATCCCATCCATCCAGAGGATAGCTAGTAAAAATGATGGGGCTTCACATTTCTCTTTGTCTGCCCAATCCTATTTTAATTCTTGCAAGTCTAATATGGTTTATGGGTGGGGGAAGGTATAAGTGGCGATCGGGGCATTGAATAACAGAAGATAATCTGCTCCTGTGCTTTTCCCCTCTATTTCCCCATGGCCCTAACACAGAAGAGTTAAATTATTTTATTTTAAAAGACAACACTGATCTTTTACATCAGCAGGTCTATTCTAAAAATGTTCAGTTTATTCTGAAGCAGTCTGATCTGATTTTTCTTAACATGGTGTCACTAAGCACAAATACATATGTATGGACACACACACATGACTATGCACCATATTGGTACCTAGAGTATATATAATGTTAGGTAGCTGAATTCCAAGATTTTTTGCTTACTGCTAAGTGTCTCTCTCTCTTCCCCCACCCCCCTCTCCTCTCATGAAATGTTGAGAATTTAACAAGAGAAGCTATACTCTTATCTGATTTATTGATGATGATGTAACCTTTGGCCATTGGAAAAAGTTTATTTCTTTTCTCCCCCTCCCCCCCCCCCAATTAAATTATTGATTTTATGTGACTTTGCTTGGCAAACTTTTTGTTACCTTTGCAGGCTATTCTAAAAGTTGGGAGGTATGCAGCCAATTAGGGCAATCAGAAGGCTACCAAGACTTGGGTATTCGGCAGGAGCTCATGGCTTTTGCTCTGACACATTGCCCTCCAGGTGCCATAGAGTCACTGCTGGCAGCAAACAGTTCTTTGCAGACTCAGGTAGGATCCTTTTCTGTAAAATTTTCCTACATAAACTGTGAATACTTATTTTCTGAAATAAGAGGTAACTATTTTGTGTTTTTTCCCCCAAGCTTCCGACAATGTGTCATCAATTTTCCGTATTTTTCTACCTTACATTTTATGTCTGAACAGTTAAATATTGCATTTATAATACATTTTCTATAATCAATAGATAACTATATCAAATAAGAATGCAGTTCCTTTTCTGTTATAACTAGTACTGGATGGGTGCTATATCGCCTTCTATGATGAGATTACTGGTTCTGTGGATGAAGGGAAAGCAGTGGATGTATTGTATCTTGACTTTAGCAAAGCTTTTGACACGGTCTCCCACAGTATTCTTGTCAGCAAGTTAAAGAAGTATGGGCTGGATGAATGCACTATAAGGTGGGTAGAAAGCTGGCTAGATTGTCGGGCTCAACGGGTAGTGATCAATGGCTCCATGTCTGGTTGGCAGCCGGTGTCAAGTGGAGTGCCCCAGGGGTCAGTCCTGGGGCCGTTTTTGTTCAATATCTTCATAAATGATCTGGAGGATGGTGTGGATTGCACTCTCAGCAAATTTGCGGATGATACTAAACTGGGAGGAGTGGTAGATACGCTGGAGGGCAGGGATAGGATACAGAGGGACCTAGACAAATTGGAGGATTGGGCCAAAAGAAATCTGATGAGGTTCAATAAGGATAAGTGCAGGGTCCTGCACTTAGGACGGAAGAACCCAGTGCACCGCTACAGACTAGGGACCGAATGGCTAGGCAGCAGTTCTGCGGAAAAGGACCTAGGGGTGACAGTGGACGAGAAGCTGGATATGAGTCAGCAGTGTGCCCTTGTTGCCAAGAAGGCCAATGGCATTTTGGGATGTATAAGTAGGGGCATAGCGAGCAGATCGAGGGATGTGATCGTCCCCCTCTATTCGACATTGGTGAGGCCTCATCTGGAGTACTGTGTCCAGTTTTGGGCCCCACACTACAAGAAGGATATGGATAAATTGGAGAGAGTCCAGCGAAGGGCAACAAAAATGATTAGGGGTCTGGAACACATGAGTTATGAGGAGAGGCTGAGGGAACTGGGATTGTTTAGTCTGCAGAAGAGAAGAATGAGGGGGGATTTGATAGCTGCTTTCAACTACCTGAGAGGTAGTTCCAGAGAGGATGGTTCTAGACTATTCTCAGTGGTGGAAGAGGACAGGACAAGGAGTAATGGTCTCAAGTTGCAGTGGGGGAGGTTTAGGTTGGATATTAGGAAAAACTTTTTCACTAGGAGGGTGGTGAAACACTGGAATGCGTTGCCTAGGGAGGTGGTGGAATCTCCTTCCTTAGAAGTTTTTAAGGTCAGGCTTGACAAAGCCTTGGCTGGGATGATTTAATTGGGATGGGTCCTGCTTTTGGGTAGGGGGTTGGACTAGATGACCTCCTGAGGTCCCTTCCAACCCTGATATTCTATGATTCTATAGCCTCAGAGGTTTCTAAAATGCAGCAGTCTGGCATATTGTTGACAGAATACTCTGTTCCAATTCTGTAATCCATTTGATTGGGATGTACAAATGCTTAATTCTTTTCTATCAGTTCTTCTGCTTTTATCAGGATTTTGTGCATTGTACACAGCCTCATCTGTACACAGTCTCTTTAAATGTTCACTGCCTGTTCCAGTGTTTTCTGCAGATTCTGCCAAACATAGGGTGAAATCCTGGCTCAATTGAAATAAATGACAAAATTCCCATTGACTTCAGTGAGGCCATGATTTCATCCATAAAGGTTTTAATTATTTATAATGAGGACTTAAGTCCTGATCTTGCTATTATCTCTTCACAGGATCAGGGCCCTAAATATCAAATTCATTATGCATGTAAAATCTGTAACAATCAGATATCTCATTATATATATTTGAGAAGATTAGCATAAATGCTGTGGTGCAGTGGTTGAGTGAGTCAAAAAGTCGCGTTTCCATTGAGGTTGACCCTAGTTTTGCCCATGTGTACAAAGTTTTTCTGAATTGTTACATAGAGGGTGCATTAGGGGAAATTGAATTTGTACTCTGAAAAGTAACTCTGTATAAATTTCAGAGTAACAGCCGTGTTAGTCTGTATTCGCAAAAAGAAAAGGTGTACTTGTGGCACCTTAGAGACTAACCAATTTTTTTGAGCATAAGCTTTCGTGAGCTACAGCTCACTTCATCGGATGCATACCATGGAAACTGCAGCAGACTTTATATATACACAGAGAATATGAAACAATACCTCCTCCCACCCCACTGTCCTGCTGGTAATAGCTTATCTAAAGTGATCATCAGGTGGGCCATTTCCAGCACAAATCCAGGTTTTCTCACCCTCCACCCCCCCACACAAATTCACTCTCCTGCTGGTGATAGCCCATCCAAAGTGACAACTCTTTACACAATGTGCATGACAATCAAGTTGGGCTATTTCCTGCACAAATCCAGGTTTTCTCACAACCCTCCCACCCCCATACACACACAAACTCACTCTCCTGCTGGTAATAGCTCATCCAAACTGACCACTCTCCAAGTTTAAATCCAAGTTAAACCAGAACATCTGGGGGGGGGGGGTAGGAAAAAACAAGAGGACACAGGCTACCTTGCATAATGACTTAACCACTCCCAGTCTCTATTTAAGCCTAAATTAATAGTATCCAATTTGCAAATGAATTCCAATTCAGCAGTTTCTCGCTGGAGTCTGGATTTGAAGTTTTTTTGTTTTAAGATAGCGACCTTCATGTCTGTGATTGCGTGACCAGAGAGATTGAGGTGTTCTCCGACTGGTTTATGAATGTTATAATTCTTGACATCTGATTTGTGTCCATTTATTCTTTTACGTAGAGACTGTCCAGTTTGACCAATGTACATGGCAGAGGGGCATTGCTGGCACATGATGACATGTATCACATTGGTGGATGTGCAGGTGAACGAGCCTCTGATAGTGTGGCTGATGTTATTAGGCCCTGTGATGGTGTCCCCTGAATAGATATGTGGACACAGTTGGCAACGGGCTTTGTTGCAAGGATAGGTTCCTGGGTTAGTGGTTCTGTTGTGTGGTATGTGGTTGTTGGTGAGTATTTGCTTCAGGTTGCGGGGCTGTCTGTAGGCAAGGACTGGCCTGTCTCCCAAGATTTGTGAGAGTGCTGTGTCATCCTTTAGGATAGGTTGTAGATCCTTAATAATGCGTTGGAGGGGTTTTAGTTGGGGGCTGAAGGTGACGGCTAGTGGCGTTCTGTTATTTTTTTTGTTAGGCCTGTCCTGTAGTAGGTAACTTCTGGGAACTCTTCTGGCTCTATCAATCTGTTTCTTTACTTCTGCAGGTGGGTATTGTAGTTGTAAGAAAGCTTGACAGAGATCTTGTAGGTGTTTGTCTCTGTCTGAGGGGTTGGAGCAAATGCGGTTGTATCGCAGAGCTTGGCTGTAGACGATGGATTGTGTGGTGTGGTCAGGGTGAAAGCTGGAGGCATGCAGGTAGGAATAGCGGTCAGTAGGTTTCCGGTATAGGGTGGTGTTTATGTGACCATTGTTTATTAGCACTGTAGTGTCCAGGAAGTGGATCTCTTGTGTGGACTGGACCAGGCTGAGGTTGGTGGTGGGATGGAAATTGTTGAAATCATGGTGGAATTCCTCAAGGGCTTCTTTTCCATGGGTCCAGATGATGAAGATGTCATCAATATAGTGCAAGTAGAGTAGGGGCTTTAGGGGACGAGAGCTGAGGAAGCGTTGTTCTAAATCAGCCATAAAAATGTTGGCATACTGTGGGGCCATGCGGGTACCCATAGCAGTGCCGCTGATCTGAAGGTATACATTGTCCCCAAATGTGAAAGAGTTATGGGTAAGGACAAAGTCACAAAGTTCAGCCACCAGGTTAGCCGTGACATTATCGGGGATAGTGTTCTTGACGGCTTGTAGTCCATCTTTGTGTGGAATTTTGGTGTAGAGGGCTTCTACATCCATAGTGGCCAGGATGGTGTTATCAGGAAGATCACCGATGGATTGAAGTTTCCTCAGGAAGTCAGTGGTGTCTCGAAGGTAGCTGGGAGTGCTGGTAGCGTAGGGCCTGAGGAGGGAGTCTACATAGCCAGACAATCCTGCTGTCAGGGTGCCAATGCCTGAGATGATGGGGCGCCCAGGATTTCCAGGATTTGTGCAGGAAATAGCCCAACTTGATTGTCATGCACATTGTGTAAAGAGTTGTCACTTTGGATGGGCGATCACCAGCAGGAGAGTGAATTTGTGTGGGGGGTGGAGGGTGAGAAAACCTGGATTTGTGCTGGAAATGGCCCACCTGATGATCACTTTAGATAAGCTATTACCAGCAGGACAGTGGGGTGGGAGGAGGTATTGTTTCATATTCTCTGTGTATATATAAAGTCTGCTGCAGTTTCCACGGTATGCATCCGATGAAGTGAGCTGTAGCTCACGAAAGCTTATGCTCAAATAAATTGGTTAGTCTCTAAGGTGCCACAAGTACTCCTTTTCTTTCTGTATAAATTATGTTGTATGGGTTTCATTTATTCATCTCTCCCCATTCCATACTGCCTTGCAGTCAGCAGAAGGGCTTAAGCTTGATCTCCCTTGTTATAAAACCAGAGGGGAAGCCAGCAGGACATTTTCTGTGAGGGCTTAGAGACTCTGGAATTTGTTTCCCTCTGTAGTCTGAAATAATCCAAAATTGGTACCCTTCCAGGAACAGTGCAAAAATAGGGGTTGGATAGGGTTATTGGAGAGGGTTGTGGGTATGCTTCCCAAAATGGTGAAAGGATGGAAAGAAGGTTTTTTGTAGGTGGCTGATTGGCTGGAAGAGTTTCTGTTTGATAATTTCTATGCTGCTGGATTTTTAAAAAATTATTATTATTATTATTATTATTTTATTTATTAATTGTGTTAAGGTTCAGAGAGCCTTTGATAAGTGTCATTTTATTATTGTAATCTAAATTAATTAAATACAGTAATTTATTAATAGGAATTCATATTGGGCTCCAAAGTCCCACTCATAATTGTGTTGGTACAGTACAATCACACAGGAAGGCATTGTATTTTCTCTTAAGAGCTAAGAAGCTAAAAAATAGGAAAAAAAAAAACAAAAAAAACCAGGTACAACACAAAAGTAATGTGATTTGGCTGATTACAAGCACATCTCATTTTTCTTTCTCAAAATTGTCTGTGTATGTCTTATTTATATTACAAGAACTTATTTTTAAGTGTTTTGGAGGGTGGCAGCACATGATTGAAATTGGGGAGTGGAAGTGATTGTTGCAGTAAGAGAAGAGTAGGTAAAAGAAAGGGTAGAAGCATGATGGGTAGAGGGAGAATGTGTGCAGCTGAAGGGTGCAGAACGAAGGATCAGGGTAAAGGGGATCAGCAACTAATAGAAATATTGCAAATGATGGGTGAATGTGGAGGAAAGTTTGTCAGTAACTTCCATACTAAGGCAACCCACTTACACGCTTTCTTAACGTCATTACTATCGGTGGCCCCATTGATTAATGGGACTTGCCACAGAAGTAAAGAGAAGCATAGGTATAAGTATTTGCAGGATTGGGGCCTGAATATTTAGTTTATAAGTAAAACAGTGCTATCCACCTGGCATTGGAACTTATTTCAAACCATTTTTAGATAATATACAAACCAGAAAATACTCCTATTCACTCTCCCATTATTGCAGTGGCTCTACGTTACCAAGAGTGAAAAGCAGTAAAAACTTAACTTCTGTCAACACAGTGAATATAAGAGGAGATCTGCCAGTGAATATATGAGGTAGATCTGTTGAGTAAGAAGATGCCATTTTCATGTAGTTACTTTCTTGAAAAAAACAGGAGCAACAACAGTACTTCATGGAAAATGCGTATACAGTACTGAGAGAAGGTAGTTTTTTGTAGACATTTATATCAGTGGTTCAGCACGATGCCATGATTATTTTTTTTATTCTCCTAGAAGTTTTACCACCTGAGATTCTTGCTTTCTCATGACACTAGGTAGTTTGAATAATTGTGTATTATTAGTTTGAATGATAGCAGAAATAACATATACCCCTTCTTTTCAGATTCTTTATCAAGCAGTGAATTACCAGTTACGCCCTTCAGAAGGAGGGGAGAATATAAATATCTCAGTACCTTCTTCGCTGATCGCTAAGGAGACTCCTCAGGTAAGTTTTCAAGTGAGACTGTAAAATGACCACCATTGCATTCTGTTTTATTCTGTATCATAAGGAGAAACAGATTTAAAAGATTTCACCTAGCACAGCGTAGCGAACTTGAGATATTTCTCTGCTTTAGGCTTTGTGCGTAGCACTATCAAATAACCTAAGGAAACAAACCAATAGATGGTTTTTTAATGAAGTTTTCTTGCTAATATATACTCCCAATGTGGTCTTGAACATCCTTGTGCAGTGGGGTCTCAGCACTGTAAACAAAATAATTGAGAGCATAAATAAATACAAAGGCAGGAGAAGTGGAAGACAAGACAAAAACCTAATCTAAAATAAAGGAATAATTATTAATGTTGGTGATAGCCTTGCAGGATGGCATAGATCAACATTGGTAAATAAACTGAATAACATTTTAATTTAGCATATTATTCACATATGGGCATTTTATCTTTTACAAATTCACAGTTGCTCAAACACTTTGTATGTACATACTTTCATAGCTGTTCTTTTTTTTTTTTTTTTGAGGCTTGAAGGCACCATTATGATCATCTGCTCTGACCTCATGCTTAATGTAGGCTGTAGAATTTCACCAAGCCATTCGTGTATTAAGCCCATAACTTCTGATTGATGTAGTATATATCTTTCAGAAACACAAACTTGATCTTCATTTAAAGACTTCTAGTGACAGAGAATCTGCTATGTTTTAGCTTATTTGTTTTTTTGTAATCTGTTAGTTTTGACTGTTTGATTCATTGGTGTAGTTTGTCACCTAAATAACATGACATTATTTTTTTTCTAATTGAATAACTGAAGATTTCTAAACTGTAAGTACTTTTGGTGCAAATATTCAATACCTGCATCTGAGCAAAAATGCCTCATAATTGTGAGCTGAGAGTTAGAAGTTTGATTAATCTCCTTCTTTTGAAGGAACAGGTTTTTGCTAACTTGGATTTCATTTATTTCCTCGTACCTTTTCTGTTTCTTATAGTATATTGGTAATAGTCTTATTTTTAAAAAAAGTAAAGAGAAAAGTCTATAGTTCAGATTCTACAGTCTAAGGCTTATTCAGGCAAAATCCAATTGATTTCAGAGATCATATGTATGTGGGTATGTATCAACTATGTATTTGTTGGGGAGATCATGTGTGTGGGGGTTACCATTGATTGCTAAAGCATATTAGATAGGGTTGCCAGGTGTCTGGTTTTCAACTGGAATGCCTAGAATGAAAAGGGACCCTGGTGGCTCCGGTCAGCACTGCTGACCAGGTTGCTAAAAGTCCGGTTGGCTCCTAGGCATAGGGGCAGCCAAGGGGCTCCATGTGCTGCCCCTGCCCCAAGTGCTGGCTCCGCAGCTCCCATTGCTTGGGAACCATGGTCAATGGGAGCTGCGGGGGCGATGTCTGCGGATGAGGCAGCATGTGGAGCCCCCTGGCCGCACCTCTGCATAGGAGCCGGAGGGGGGACATTCTTCCGGGAGCTGCCTGAGGTAAGCGCCAACTCGGAGCTCTGTTCTGCACTCCAAACCCCTCATCCTTGGCCCCACATCGGAGCCTTCATCCCTCCCAAACTCCAAACCCCTCATTTCTGGCCTCACCCCAGAGCCCACACCGCCAGCTGGAGCCCTCATCCCCTCCTTCACCTCAACCCCCTGTCCCAGCCCAGTGAAAATGAGTGATGGTGGGGGAGAGTGAGTGACTCAGGGAGGGGATGAAGTGATCAGGGGTGGGGCCTTGAAGAAAGGGCAGGATAGGGGCGGGGTAAGGGTGTTCGGTTTTCTGCGATATGAAAGTTGGCAACCCTAATATTAGCTAATACTATTTGTTTTAACTAATATTATATGGATAAAGCTGATAAAACTAGTACTAGATGGGCATAGCTCCTTCATCACATCATGTTTCACGCTCTCTAGGGCTCCAATAAAAGATTTTTCACTTGTTTTGCTAATTTTAACTTTTTATCCTCCCACAGTGAATTGAAATGCTGTGCTGGGATGACATAGGTGCTGGGATGACATAGGTGGGAACATAACCATTTGGCTCGTCTGCAAACCCCAATGTTTAGACATTTTAAAATAGGACTATACAAAGCATTAAAATAAATACTGTAGGGAACAATCCTTCACTGGCATGAGCTGGACTAGATCACCTAATTGGCCTAGTCAGTCTTCAGCTCCTGTAATTCTTTGAAGAGCTATGTTCAGAAAGGGAAAGGAATTCCTCCGTAATGATTACTTCTTGCTTGTTTAGCTCCTTTTCCCCTTTGCACTCTTGTTGTATGCTGTAATTACCTCAATGACTAATCTAGTGGTGCTCAAAGAAAAAAATCTCCATGTGCAAATTAGGACCTTGATCCATGAAGAATATTTCAGAATATTATAGATAACATTATTAGATTAAAGTATAGTGCTTAGCCACATGATGCTGTGTTATGTTTTAACAGGAGAAATAATAACCACAATAAATTATGCCTCATAAATGAGGGCTGACTTTATACTTAATCGGCTTAATACTTAAAACCTGCATTACATCTGCTGTAAAGATAATGAATTTATTTATATATTTAAGTAATGTGAAAATGTAATTACTGTGCAGTAGCACTTTAGCACAAGAGAAGCTTGCAGTTTAAAGAATATTGGTGGTGTCCTTGGAAACAAGGTGTTATTGATAAATTGCAGAGGATGCGTAATTTGCAAACATCCTTCTGTAAAAATTACATATCTGCTTTTTGTATAAATTCTCTTTAAAGAACTCAGTTTCTACTAGCTGCAGTTTAGTATTCTCTTTTGCTAGAGTTAGTTATGCAACTTAGCCTATGCTTTAACCTGAAAATCAATTTAGATTTGAAAAATTTGCTACACCTGAAGTCTCATATTAAAAACCACACTTATTAGTTTGTGACATGCATTGTACTTATCCTTTTACTGAGCATCAAATACCTTTCAAGTGAGCTACAAATGTATGCATTATGTTTAATGAAGGGCTCATCTAATTGAACATATTTAATGAAGAATTTGTATATGTAGGGCCTGAGCAGTGATAGCCTACGTTCTCACTGATTTAGGTGGAAGACAGAATTATAATTTTTCTGTACATGGAAATGCTTACTTTCTGTTAGTGTCACTAGTTGAGGCAATGAAGGGCAAATTCTCACCTCACTTATACCTATGCAGATTCAGAGTTCAGTCCATTGGAGAATCTAGTTCTGAATCACATGACTTAGCAAATGTCTGTTGTAAGTAACTTCTAAGAGAAATATCGTAAATTCTGGGATCTGAACACGAGTATTATTTAGCTGATTAAAAAGTTACAGGAATGTGTGCTGTGTAAGATCCGTGTAGAAGTATGCCCAGCATTTTTTGGAAGAATTAATGGATTAGCTCATTGTATATCGCAGAACCTGTGAGAGAGAGAGGTTTTTTTTTTTAATGTGTCTACTTGCTAGTTCTGAGCTTATAATCAGACATGTTGTTTCATCACTGCTGATTGGCTGGGAACAAGTGGGCGCTAGGTCTGAGACACTACAGGCTAGATCCACAGGGAGTTAGGTGCCTAATTGCCACTTTTGGCACCTAAGACCAACATTTAGGTACCACTAATATCCTCAAAACCCCCACTCAGCTGCTGACTAACTGTATAGGTACCTAAATTCCCTTGGTGCATAGATTTCTGCCAGTCAGCATGTGAAAAATTGCCTGAGTCCCGTTAGCACTAAGCTGCTTGATGCCTAAGCCCCAGTGGAATTCTCAAACTAGCTGTGCCCCTGCCTGTTCACCTTTGGGGCCCAAAGCAATAGGATGCTCAGAGCACACCTAACCCATGGAGATGACCAGATCGGGAATTTGGCTGGCTGAGTGTGTGTGTGTGGGGGGGCACTGTGTGTTCCCATGCCCAATAGTCTGGTGGCTAGAGCACTTACCTGGGATATGGAAGACCCAAGTTCAAGTCCCTTCTGCAAGTAAGGCAGAACAGGAATTTCAAAAAGTGGTTTGTGCCCTAACAACTGTGATATTGGCTACAGTGGGGTGGGGTAGGTTTCTCTCTGTTCTTTTTGTGAGACCAGGCTGAGCTTGGTTAGGTACTTATGTATAGGCCTGGGGTTCATGGTTGGAGGAATCATGAGTGGAGGTGGGTGCACATTCCTCTGGTCTATAAATTCTGGAAGGCAGACACTTCATCTTTCACCAGTTGGTACGCTATACAAATTGTTTGGTTAGGATAATAAACATTTCTTAAATAAAACAACTCTCTCATCCATCTAGGGTTATTTTTTTTTGCAGAAAACTCCAAGGGCTAAGTGTGAACTGAGACGTTCCATGGAGAATTATTGTGTATTGCTATATATGTGCTCATTAGGTAAATAAAACGTGTTCCTGACTCAAAGAGCTTATAATCTAAGGGCAAATCTGTGTCATACTAACCATGGTCACGTTCTATAGCACGTGCTCAACATCCTACAGATTGGGTCTTTATCTAATCCATCTCTGGGTTTTCTGTAGCACACATGTCCATGCTTTCAAAGTGCAGCACTGGTTAACTCAATCTTTGTTCCAAAATTCATAGTGGATGTTATAGAGGGCTCTAATAGGAAGTTCTCTTGGGGTACCTGTTTAGGGATAAAAATTCTTCCTGTTACAGAGAGGTTTATTTGAACAAAAAAAGTGGATCCTGCAGTATGTTCTAAAATGATTAGACTTTGATTCCAAATGGAACAACACAACTAACTAAGCTAAGGACAAAACAGATGAAGCTACAATTTAAAATATTCCGCAGCCAAACTACGTTGACCTGGAATGCTTTATCTCTGGCTCTCACAAGCTTTGTCCTGGATTTAGTGAAGTGTATTGTTCCGGAGGAGGATTGGGGGCATCGTGGAGGTATCTGAAATCTGACTGGGTCATTTTGCTCATTAAAAATTGCTAGGGAAAGGTTTTTTTTCCCCTCCTATAAAATTCAAATCCACACAGTTTGTTTTAAGAAACGGAGTACTTGTGGCACCTTAGAGACTAAAAAATTTATTTGAGCATAAGCTTTCGTGAGCTACAGCTCACTTCATCAGATGCATTCAGTGGAAAATACAGTGGGGAGATTTATATACATACAGAACATGAAACAATGGGTGTTACCATACACACTGTAAGTCTGAGGGGTTGGAGCAAATACGGTTGTATCATAGAGGTTGGCTAGACAATGGATCGTGTGGTGTGGTCTGGGTGAAAGCTGGAGGCATGTAGGAATAGCGGTCAATAGGTTTCCGGTATAGGGTGGTGTTTATGTGACCATCGTTTATTAGCACAGTAGTGTACAGGAAGTGGATCTCTTGTGTGGACTGGTCCAGGCTGAGGTTGATGGTGGGATGGAAATTGTTGAAATCATGGTGGAATTCCTCAATGGCTTCTTTTCCATGGGTCCAGATGATGAAGATGTCATCAATATAGCGCAAGTAGAGTAGGGGCTTTAGGGGACGAGAGCTGAGGAAGCGTTGTTCTAAGTCAGCCATAACAATGTTGGCATACTGTGGGGCCATGCGGGTACCCATAGCAGTGCCGCTGATACATTGTCCCCAAATCTGAAATAGTTATGGGTGAGAACAAAGTCACAAAGTTCAGCCACCAGGTTTGCCGTGACATTATCGGGGATACTGTTCCTGATGGCTTGTATTCCATCTTTGTGTGGAATGTTGGTGTAGAGGGCTTCTACATACTTACAACTACAGTACCCACCTGCTGAAGTGAAGAAACAGATTGACAGAGCCAGAAGAGTACCCAGAAGTACCCATTCTGAAGGACGACCCATCGCTCTCACAGATCTTGGGAGACAGGCCAGTCCTTGCTTACAGACAGCCCCCCAACCTGAAGCAAATACTCACCAGCAACCACACCCCACACAACAGAACCACTAACCCAGGAATCTATCCTTGCAACAAAGCCCATTGCGAACTGTCCACATATCTATTCAGGGGACACCATCATAGGGCCTAATCACATCAGCCACACTATCAGAGGCTCGTTCACCTACACATCTACCAATGTGATATGTGCCAGCAATGCCCCTCTGCCATGTACATTGGTCAGACTGGACAGTGTCTACGTAAAAGAATAAATGGACCCAAATCAGACGTCAATAATTATAACATTCAAAAACCAGTCAGAGAACACTTCGATCTCTCTGGTCACTCGATTACAGACCTAAAAATTGCAATTCTTCAACAAAAAAACTTCAAAAACAGACTCCAACGAGAGACTGCTGAATTGGAATTAATGTGCAAATTGGATACAATTAACTTAGGCTTGAATAAATACTGGGATTGGATGGGTCATTACACAAAGTAAAACTATTTTCCCATGTTTATTCCCCACCCCCCACCGCCCACTGTTCCTCAGACGTTCTTGTCAACTTCTGGAAATGGCCCACCTTGATTATCACTACAAAAGGTTTTCCCCTTCCCCACCGCTCTCCTGCTGGTAATAACTCATTTTAAGTGATCACTTTCATTACAGTGTGTATGGTAACACCCATTGTTTCATGTTCTTTATGTATATAAATCTCCCCACTGTATTTTCCACTGAATGCATCCAATGAAGTGAGCTGTAGCTCACGAAAGCTTATGCTCAAATAAATTTGTTAGTCTCTAAGGTGCCACAAGTACTCCTTTTCTTTTTGCGAATACAGACTAACACGGCTGTACTCTGAAACCTAACAGTTTGCTTTGACTGCTATTGGTAGCTATATATTTAAGTTTGTTAAATGGTAAATTATTTTTAAAACAGTGAGTAGTTTGATACTCTGGGATGTAAAGCTGTCTATAAATTCAAAGTATCAGTTTCAAAATTATTTTCTCTAAAGTATATATTAAAATATGACTTAAAGGCATTAGGGCAAACTAGGAATTTAAACTAAGGTCTCCCAATAATCTGCTCAGAATGCTAGACTATGCTTCTGGTATCTTCAATAATTACCCTCATAAGTGCCCCAGTTCAGGAAAACGTTAAGAACATGCTTATGTCCATTTCTGTTCAGCCAATCACTTAAACATATGAATTCAGTGTGGATTTAGGCACATGCTTAAGGCCTTAGCTGAATAAGCATCGTCTTCTGAATTGGGCCAGGATTATTTTTCTAGGGCACAGTCTTTATTTTTGTTGTTTTAAAACTTTCACTTTCTGATGGCCCATATATTTTCACACAGTTTTAAAAAAAAGTATTTAGTTTAAATTTAGTTGAGAAGTAATTTCTTGCTCTTATTTTCCTAGATACTTGCATTAAATGGTCAGGTTTCATGACGCATTCTCTTGAAAATAGTATAATGCCTTACAAAAGAAGAAACTAATTTTCTGTTATTTTTTTAAAACTTTCAAAATAAGTATCAGGAGGTACTATTTTTATTTAAACAGAATCTAAATAAATCCTGTTGCCATTTATTTTTCAGGAAGAGTAAAGATTCTGGCATATTTCGCTCAGCATGCAGTCCCTTTCATCTGGTCAAGTGGGAATTGAAATTTCCAATTGATTGTTCAAAGGCTGGCAGGAGGTCCTCTCTTTAGATCATCTTATTACTATTAATAATCAGGGAGTGCTCACATTTACAGGTTTTGTTGCAGGCAGACAGTTGTTGATGCCTTTTTAATGACAATGATAGATTTGGTGATAAATGTCTTCCTTGTTTTTGTACATTTAAAAAAAAAAATCAGTGGGGCAAGATTTCACCTAAGTCATTTTGGCCACCCTGTTTAGTGTGTAAAATTCTGTCTCAAGTTGTTGAACTGAAAACTGGTAGTTCATATCCTCCTGCCACCATAACTGTAGAAAAGTGATTTTCTTTTGATAGGTTTAAATTCAGTATATTGTGTTGGGAAACTAACCATTGTAACTTACTGGCTATTAAAACATCAACAATATGTATGTATATAAGTGTATTGTAAATATTACCCTACTGTACATTTGTGTGATTATCGTCAGTGGAATATAATTACATAATTTACAGCATAGTGAAATCTGTTTTATGTTTTAATATGTAAGCTGTATAAAACATGGAAAGAACAGGCACAGACCTCTTGGTAGTGTAACAATTAGTGACACATGAATCACTGCAGATGTATCAAATATTAATTTAAACCCTTTATTTCAGGTAGGCCTGATCCAGTAACCCAAATTTGCAAAACGCAGACCCTAAATTTTGAAAAACCAGACCTGAACCAGCCATTATTGAGTTTGGATCCAGGTGTCTGCCAAAACATGCGTATGTGTGGGAAGGGTGGGAAATCAGAATAGGCAGAAATCTCACAAGATCTGTTTGCAGCTTGTGAGAATGACTATATTTGGTTAATGTCTCACAAAGCACCAGAATTTCAGAATCCATGAACATACATACAGCTGTCAGTATTCTCACATCAGTGCAGGTAATACAGACCAACAATATCAAATGGAGGAGCTGGAGAGAACCCTATTTTGGATAGCTCTGAGATGAAAGATTAAAGTTTTTCACCAGCGAAGGGTGTAAAGACAACAGTCCCCTTCTGAGAATTCGGATGGCTTAGTTGTGCTCTTTGGAAATCCACACAATCCTGGGTTTCTATGTTAAGATTGTTCATAAGATGTTGAGGAAGTTGGCAGCTGGTATCAAGTGGAATGCCTAGAGGTCGGTCCTGGGGCCAGTTTTGTTCAATATCTTTATTAATGATCTGGACGATGGGATAGATTGCACCCTCACCAAGTTCGCGGATAACACTGTGGGGAGAGGTAGATACGCTGGAGGGTAGGGATAGGGTCCAGAGTGACCTAGACAAATTGGAGGATTGGGCCAAAAAACATTGGATGAGGTTCAAGAAGGACAAGTGCAAAGTCCTGCACTTAGGACGGAAGAATCCCATGCATCACTACAGGCTGGGGACTGACTGGCTAAGCAGCAGTTCTGCAGAAAAGGACCTGGGGATTACAGTGGATGAGAAGCTGGATATGAGTCAGCAGTGTGCCCTTGTTGTCAAGAAGGCTAATAGCATATTGGGCTGTATTAGTAGGAGCATTGCCAGCAGATTGAGGGAAGTGATTATTTCCCTCTGTTTGTCACTGGTGAGGCCATATCTGGAGTATTGTGTCCAGTTTTGTGCCCCCCGCCCCCAAAAGGATGTGGGCAAATTGGAGAGAGTCCAGTGGAGGGCAACAGAAATGATCAGGGGGCTGGGGCACATGACTTACGTGGAGAGGCTGAGGGAACTAGGCTTGTTTAGTCTGCAGAAGAGAAGAGTGAGGGGGGATATGATAGCAGCTTTCAGCTACCTGAAGGGGAGTTCCAAAGAGGATGGAGCTCAGCTGTTCTCAGTGGTAGCAGATGACAGAACAAGAAGCAGTGGTCTCAAGTTGCAGTGGAGGAGCTCTAGGTTGGATATTAGGAAAAACTATTTCACTAGGAGGGTGGTAAAATACTGGAATGGGTTGCCTAGTGAGGTGGTGGAATCTCCATCCTTAGAGGTTTTTAAGGCCTGTCTTGACAAAGCCCTGGCTGGGATAATTTAGTTGGTGTTGGTCCTGCTTTGAGCAGGGGGTTGGACTAGATGGCCTCCTGAGGTCTCTTCCAACCTTAATCTTCTGTGAATATATGATTCAGTGGCCAGTATGCCCAACCTCCCCTTTTTGATAAACTTCAGTGTATTAACAGAACAGTGGGACTAGTTGAGCAAATAAACACTTCCATAACCTTCAAAAATGTAAATGGCTGGTGTCCAAAATATCATGAGATTAGAATTTAATGAGAAAAAGAATGTTCTACTAATCAAAAAATCAGCTATGGGATTAAAAAATTGCAACATTGTTTGTAACTCTGCTTGTGGTTAGCTTGCTGCTAAATGAGACTGATAATTGAAATAACTCATTAACCAAACTCTTATCAGTATGTCCTGATGCCATTTTGTGTTTGTTCTGGGCATTTGGCCTTATTAACTCATGGTGGTGATAATGCTGAGGCTATTTCTAACATTTGTTGTTGTGTGTTGCATAAACTCACAGGAAGAAATCAGCATTCCTTCTAGCCAGTCTGCTGACTTCTTGTATTGGACCACCGCTAAAACCATGAAAGTTCTCTCTAATACAACTACAACGACAAAAGCCATGCTGCATGCAGTCAGTGATGGACAATGGTGGAAGAGGTCATTAACTTATCTTCGGCCATTACATGTAAGAAGTCACTAAAATCTCTCTTACTGTCTTTGGTTTCACTAATGGATAACCGTATAGGCCATATTCTTTCACAAGGATCTGCTAGTCCTGCTTCTGGAACCACTGGCAGTCACATTGACATCAAGGGGCCATGGATGACTTTTAATGTTTTCTTATATTTTGTTAATCTTTCTTTTCCAAAATGAATAATACACACTGTTGTTGTGGTTTTTTTAGCGTTAGCTATGTCATCAAAGAAGAGCAAAAGGCCAATACTAGTAAAATGTCACGGTGTTTGTGGTGGGAGCTATAAGCAGTTGAAGCACCATTAAAGCATAGTGTCGTACTTTCTATTACAATTTAGAAAATCTCTTTACCTTCTTATTCATTTAAGGTCCTATTCTTCACTTTTCCTTCCATATGTATGTTCATTTTTACTAGTCTTTTTTTTTATGATGTCTGTGATTCTCTGACTAATTCTGCTAATTTTTCTTTTTGTTTTTAATAATTGATGAATAGATGAAACATGGGTCCTGATCTTGCAGTTTGTCATATGTAGTTAGCACACTCCTCTATTAAGCCCCATTGACTTCAGTGGAGTTCTGCGGGGTTCCATGTACGGAGTCCATTGCAGGATCTCCTCCCATCTGAACATATGACTACTTAATAGACTTTAAAGCAAGATTTCATTATTACCAGGTGTCACGCTATCTGGAATGGCTCACGACCATGAGTGCATATCTCAGGGCAAACTGTAAAAACAGGCAGATACCCCAAACTGGTTGTAAAATCTAATTATATAACACAACAAGCCAGGGACAAATGTGAACTCCTGGATTACTATGCCAGTCTTATCATGGGGACACAAACAGTCCTCTTAGAGTCTCTAGTCTATCTTGCCATCCAGGTAAACTGGACTTTGTGATAAAAGGTCACTTATACCAAAAATCACATCACATTTAGGTTGCTTCCATTCCAAGAGACTAGTCACTTACCCTAGATCTTACACCAAAGACAACATGCGCAGCCAATTATATAATAAACTAACTAAAGGTTTATTAGCTAAAAAAAAGAAAATGAGAGTTATTGAGAGATTAAAGCAGGTAAAATATATGGACAGGTGAGTCACAGTTTACAATTCCAAATAGTGACAGTGATGTAATAAATTGCTAGTTTCCCAAGTCTTTTCAGGGTACTCAGATTGTGTCTGAGGATCTCCGCTTTGCATCTGGTACACTTCCCTGTTAAGAGTCCAAACAGTCCAGAGATGAAGGAGCTTTCCTTGAATCCATACTTCTTCTCACAGAAAACAAACTGGAAGTGTCACTACATGGGTTGGCTTTTCCTTTGAAGAGGGAGAGTGAGGAATGAATTTTGAGTCTTTGACCTCTGATAATCACACACAATGACCACTGGCTTTGAAATTAGCACTTTTCTGTTAAAGTTCTTCATTTGCATTCCATAAGGCTTCTTTCTGGTTTGATGGGTTATTTATTTACAGGGGTATACGCAATGTAAATGTTTGCTACTACATTATAAAGGGATACAGATAAGTAAAAACAATGCATGTAACACCCCATTAGTTTTCATGAAGTTTAAACTCCAGATACACTCTTATGCATTTGTCAATCACTTTGATCTATACTAGTACACAAGTGAATTGGCCTGGGGCTCTGACATGAATTGGCACTTGGTCGACAAGCGCCACACTTAATTCTGCTTATTCCTTCCAGGGCCAAGAATTTGGAGATGTATTAAAAAGCAGTTCTGGAGCCAATGCTGCAGTGGAAAAGCAGAGCTGTCATCCCTTTTATGAATCTCTAATTGTTGCTCCCTGTGTTGCAGAAGTAAGTTTAAGATGCATTAAGAGTTAAAGTACACTTATAGAAGCATTAAAAGAAGACTGTGTACTTTTCTGAGGAGCTCAAAACTATGGGTGACCTTGTAACTCCCCCGCCTCAGCGAGAGAGATGTTTGCTTGTGCTAAACTTGGTGACAACTGCTTCACACCCCACTCTGTTAGCAACCACACACAAATTTCCCACGATTATGCCAGCCCTTACTTTACCTTGCAGGTAACACTTTGTGCCACCCCAGTTCCCAAGCGCCCTGGAAGAGCGTTCCCATGTAGCATCCAGCCCCTGTCACTGGAACCTCATAGTAATTGCCAAGTCTGCTGTCTCCAAAGAAACAGTGTACACACCAGCTTGTTTGATTCAACTAAGAATTAATATTTTGTTTACTATTACAGTACAGAGATCTACTTACGATAAAACAAAAGTTTATTAGGAAAGATAGAGTTTTAACTCATATTGCGTAAAGGTAGTAGAATCAGAATTGATTACAAATAAAACAAAAGTATAACATGCTTTTAAGAGACTAAACATAACTAGCAAGCTACGGTTCTTTGGCTAAAGCAGTTTTCTCACCCTCAAAGCCCTTTTGCAGAGTTCACTGATTCAAATCAGGATCCAGATTTTTCATGAATCACTTCCCTCTGCCACTAGTGTTCCTCAGTTAAATGGATCACCAAGGGTTCCCTTTCATCCTCCTCATATTCCAGAAATCCTTTGAAATGTATCCCTTTGAAGTGTACTCCCGGACAAAATTCTTCTTTCCTACTATTTGTTCTTTTGTGTGCTGATGCCATATTCTCTCTCTCATCCCTGTGTTGACTTAACATGCAAATGAAGTTTGCTTGGTGTTGATTTATACAGTGTGTGCTTTACATCAGAGAGCTAGGCAGACAGGTAAATCAACATTAATTTGTTTTGGAAAAACTTTATCTAGACTGTCTGTTTACATTCACAACGCTTATGATGACCAGTGTCATAGGTTTCATTTGACATATTAAGTCAACAGGAAAAAGCAAGTTAACAGGAGAACTATTAGGTTTTCTATTGCTGCATAAGATCTCTATCTAGAATTAAAAAAAAATAGAACCAAATTATATAATTGTATCTAATGTAACGTATTATAAAACATGTTTGTTTTTTTAAAAAAGGATATTTATCTTTGTCATATTAATGCAAATGTGTTTTTTTTTTTTTGTAAGTCTGAAGTAGCCTATGCTGGATTCCAACACAGTTCTTCAGAAAGTTTTGCAGAAGTATTGCTGAGAACAGGAAAATTAGCAGAAACTAAAAGTGAAGGAGAGGACCTATTTCCAGCTACAGAAGGTACATTGTTTTTTGTGTGATGTGTTTTATTTATAATATAATGTGTATGTATATACTGTACATGTTCATGTATTCAGTATAGTGTTCAAAAGTGATATTTTAGTATTTTCTAAAAATATCATCATGGTTTAATTTCTAACAAAGAAAACATCTATAAAAAGTGGAAAACCCTTGGAGGGTGCAAAAAAGTGGTTTTGGGGTTTTTTTTAGGCTAGTAGGTCAGCAGAGTCTCGGGAAATCTCAAGAGAGTTCCTGATTATTGGTCAATCTAGAAGTGCCTCTTTTAGAAGGCTCACGGGTGCTTGGCCATTGTGACAGCTGTGCACTTCCAGTGGTCCACAGACACAGTTTGAGAAGCAGTGGAGTGCAATAAAATGTCCATCAGATTATCTGCAGATAGGTATGTTCATCTATTGCAATTAGAGTTAATATTCTTTGCCACTTTGCTAAAATGATCTTTGAATTATAGGTTTTCTTTCCACTATTTTATTTAGTGCATAGTTCGTATTTAAAATTCCTGGATTCCCGAGAATTTCTCTTTACCAAAATTAAAATTTCTAGGGACTATACTGAGAGTGATTCAGAACATACTTAAAAATGTCTTCACTAAAAAAAGGACACTTCACCAGGGAAATAGATTGCATCACAGAACCGGCCACTCAGATACCTTGGGAGAATCTGTTTCAATACTGAGGGGGGGAGAAAACAATGACCACATACCCCTAATTGAAAAGGAGTACTTTTGGCACCTTAGAGACTAACCAATTTATTTGAGCATAAGCTTTCATGAGCTACAGCAGCTGTAGCTCACGAAAGTTTATGCTCAAATAAATTGGTTAGTCTCTAAGGTGCCACAAGTACTCCTTTTCTTTTTGCGAATACAGACTAACACAGCTGCTACTCTAATACCCCTAATTGGCATCTACCACCCTACACTGGAACCCCTATGGGTATTATCAAACAATTACAACCCATACAGGATCACATCCTGAAAAAAATCTTTCCCGAACCCCCTCTTCTGGCCTTCAAACAAACCTCCGGCCTTGCCAAGCTCATCAGAAGCAATCTTCCCACAAACCAGGACAAACCTACTTAAAGTGGCACCAGACCCTGCCAGAACAGATGAAAAACCTGCAGACATATCTCCACTGCTACAATGATCGTTACGCCCACAAAACACTTTTCAATATCCATGGATCCTATACATACCTATCCCAACATATGGTGTACCTCATCCAGCGGATCACATGCCCCAACACCCTTAAATACGGGTGAATACCAATATGGGTGAAGCCCAATAACACCAGTATGGGTGAAGCCAGACAATCATTACACCCTTAAATAAACTCTCTCAGAAAAATAAGACAAAAACACCGTGTCACCCGTTGGTGAACACTTTTCACAAAGCGATCACCCCATATCTGACTGCTCAGTCCTCATCCTTAAAGGAGATGTGCACAACACTTTCAAAAGACAAACCTGGGAACTTAAATTCATAAGTGTGCTAGACATTAAAAGCTGTGGACTTAAGAGACACTGGTTTTAAGGCTCATTAAATCAGTTTGTAGCACACACTATTACCTGCTAACCCTTAATTGGTGTGCTACAGTATGTGTGAACCCCATATGTTTAACAGTCCTGTCCCAAATTCTGTTTAGCTTAGACACTCTGGTTATCTTCCCCAGACAAAAAGAAGAGTTCTGTGAAGCTCAAAAGCTTGTCCCTTCCCGCACCCTCACCTACCTTGGGTGTGTCATTAAAAGTGAAACATTCTCATGTTAGTACTTCCATTTTTTCTCCTCTCTATGATTATATATCTTTTTCACTTTAGTTGCCTCCTGCCAGTTTAAGAAATGAACTGTTTAAATATTTACATGCTGTTAGTGTCGTTTGAAGGAAGATGTCTGTCTAATGCGTTACTCTGTGGAGAGTTCTGGCATGACAAATTAGTGTATTAGATCACATGAAGTGTGAGTAAACTCCCGCAGTTTAATCATGAGGCTCACAATATTTTCATTTTTTTTTCATAAAGCTCTAGCTTCTAGTGATTGAGAAACTCTGCTTTATTTTATTTATTTTATTAGGCTTCTAGCCCTTGTGGTTCTGGATAAAAGCTTGAAAACGAGGATTCTAAAGGTTAAATTATCAAAAGGCAAATAAGAACCACAATGCAACCGTAACTCTGTCCCTCTCTAGCTGGCAATAGATACTGGGAATAGTTCAACAAAGGTGATGCCATAGTCAGTAGGCATGATGAAGTGCCGTGAGACGGTGTCATTGTTCATGTTGTGTTCCACAAATTTTAATTGCAGCAATTCTCTCCATGCACTCTAGCTGCATTCATTGTGTTAGGTGTAGCTGTATTGGAGGGTGGAGGGACTGGCGGGAGCAAGTTAGAAGAATTGTCACTGTGATATGTGGTGTGAACCTTCAGGAATCAAATATGTCTCATTTCAGTGCTGAGTTCTGTAAGCTGTATCAGTAGGCAGGATTTATGAATTACGTGTCTTACCATGAATCAGTATTAAAACACGCATTAAATATAGTAACAACATTTGCTATAAACCTGAGGCCCACCCAACATGCTATACAAACTCCAGATCCCAGTGGAGGGAGGGGGGCCCTCGGGGCTCTGGCTGCTTGGTGGGGGTGGGGGGGGAGCTTGGGCATAGGTGCAGTTTGACTTCTATTATGGTGGGGGAGACAGGGCTTGGCGGGTCCTAGAGAGGGAGCCCCACCTCCACCGCCGACTCACCTCAGGAGGCCACCCAGCCTGTCTAGTTTGGAGGGGGATCGGGGGGCTGCTTCTCGAGGACTCTGCTGGCCCCAGGTGGCTCTTACCAGCTGCACGAGCAGTCCCAGGGGGCTGGGAGCTGAGGAGGAGCTGGAGCCCCAGGCATCAGCATCAGGAGGAGATGGAAAGAGCAGCCAGGGTAGCAGCCGCCTCGCACTGCCCGGCTCTGGCTTCCCACCTCTTACCTGGTGAGGAACTGGGGTAGGGGAGGAGGTAAGGCTGTGTGTGGAGCTGCCCCCGGGACTGCCTTGCTCTGGTTAAGTTTGGGGAGACAGTGCCACCCCCCGTATCTCCAACACTCTGCCCATGGGCTTGGGGTTTCTGCCCCGGGGGTGCTGGGGTTTGGGGTTTTGCAGACCTCCTGAAACCAGCCACTGACCCCTGGTGTGTTTGAGGACTTTACTACAGGATTGTTATTTGAGGAACTATATATGCAGAAACTGACAGACTTCATTGCTGTTCACACCATCTAAACAATGGTTGCAATGACACGGGCCTGTCAATTTACCTTGAATTTTAATTTAGAGGATGTCCCCCCTTCTTTCTTGGGAGGGGTAGGGTGCATCTGATATGCTCACAGCCTTTGGCTGCACTCTTCTCCTTTTCCACATGTGGATGGGAGGTAGAGGCTGCTGGTTTGGTGGGGCAGGGCTTTGCATAGCACCCATCATGCCCTGATTAGCCAGTTCAGGTGAGACAGAGGGAATGGATTGGATCCCCTGCCATTTCACTGAAGAATATAAGGCCTCTCTTGGATGTGGACAGTATTCTACACGTGTGTTGCTCCCACACATCTTTGGTTAATTGTAGTGTTACTGGTTCTCCTGGTATGCTATGGGCCTGGCCAGACTGTATTTTTGGCATCCAGAAGTGATTTTTCTGCTAGCCAAGACTGGCCATGTGTCCACACTTTTTTTTTTTTTTTTTTTTTTTTTTTTTAAATCTTCCCCATACAAACCTGGAGGTTTGGTGATGAAGTAGAAGATGGACTATGTAACGGGGCTCAGACTCACCACCGCTGCGCCTCCTTCTGGTTGCCCCGGGAATTAGCTCATTCAGCTGTGGAGCACCCTCTGCAGGTGGTGTCCCACCCGTTGCTCTGCGGTGCTCTCTGGGACCCGCATTGCTCCCTGGCTTGCAGGGTCCTTTTCTGGACAGAGCCCTCTGGCTGTGCCCCACTCGGTTCTCTCCCGTTCCAGGGGTATCCACAAGTCCTCAATCTGCACCTGCCCTCGTGACCAACTGCAGCCCCAGAGTCTAGCCCCTTGCCTCAGGGACAAGCCACAGTCTGTATTGGGCCATGTTCCTCCATGGCCAGGTGTAGAGTAAGGGGTGGGGGGGCCAGGCCCGCCCACTACTCTGGATCCTGCCCAGGGACCCTCTGGCGGCAGCCATATCCTGCTCTCCTTCTCTGCCCTCTACTGCTTGCACTCCCGGGGCCACCTCCTCTTTGGCCCTTGCACCTTCTCGGCCCTTTCTTTCAGGGGCCTGAGCCTGACATGTATCGGGCTGGAGCTTTTCCTCTGCTCCCCTGAGCCTGCGCAGTGCTGCTCTATCTAAGGTGCTATCTCTGGGAGCCAGTCCTTTTCCCTTGCTTGTCAGGGAGCGACTCCTGACTCTTCTGCTTTGCAGCCTTTATATAGGGCCCAGCCTGGCCCTAATTGGCTGCCTTTCTGCCCTTCTCTGATTGGCTTGGTTTTGCGCAGCCACTGCAAGGGCTGCTGTTAACCCCTCCTCTGCCAAAGTGGGGCAACTGCCCCACTACAGGTAGAATTAGAAATTTGTTGCAGCTAATGGCCAGTATTGTGCCAGGAGGCTGCTAGTGAAGTCAGCTCCTGAAGCAAGCCTGAGCATAGTCCCAGATCACTGTCATTGATCCCCAGTGGTTTCAGGGCAGGGGATGGCTTAAAGTTCAGGTTGATCTTCATTTGCATGTAGCCCATCCATTGTGTTCAGTAGACATTGGATCTGTTTCTAAGTGCATAGTAAACAGTTTAGGTCCTGAGGTTTCCTTAGCGTTTTCAGTAATCACAATGAAAAATGAATTGAAATTTTCCAGATTTTCATAGATATGCTTTGAGTTCTACACAAACACAGTAATTTTTCCACAGAGAGTTCTACATAAGAACATAAGACCAGCCACATTGGGTCATACCTATGGTCCATCTAGCCCCGTATCCTGTCTTCCGACAATAGCCAATACCAGGTGCTTCAAAACAGGGCAGTCATTGAGTGATCCATCCCTTGTTGTTCACTCCTAGCTTCTTTTGTGAAGTGCAACTTTTTTTCTAGTGAAACTGACAAAAACCAAAGAGCATAATTATATTGACACTTGGACCTTTCTAATGTCTAACAATGTTTATTAAAATGCAAACTGTTTTATGCATCCATGAGCTGTTCCAGAAGAAAAGAAAAACACACAAGCAATAAATAAAGTTTGGCAAATCCATCAGTGACTCTAATATTTTATAGTCACAAATTCTTTAGTTTCTTCAGTTGAGTATTTTGGAACGTCAATGCCCAGTTTGCACTGACAGTGTTATAATTTAATTTATTGGAACGTGGATAGAAAAGTAAAGGCTGCACATAATTTGAGTATCTGGCAGTTTTGTGAGCATCACCTAGAATGATGGGTAAATGGCAGTCTTCTTTTAAGAAGGTATGACTTTTCTCAGGACATTTCAGATTGGGTCACAGGACCATAAGCCGTTATTTTTTTCCTCTTTTCATTATTATAGGCTTTGCAGTTTGATGAAGATATGAGTTTTGGCAAAACTCCTTCAGTGATTAGTAATGAAGGCATTCAACCAAAATACTTGTCTCCTGAATTTATTTCTTTAGTTTTTGTCAGATATACAGGTTGTGTCTTGGTTTTTTGTTTTTTTTTTAAAGGGAACCCTAAAATCAGACCAGTCATCTTCATTTTGGTATGCAAGTAATAGAGTGCAAGTTGTGAATAAATTGAGCAACTGTCTTGTCAAGCTTGAACGAAATGGAAGTATTGCAAATGTTAGGCCTCAAACTTCCGTATGCTTTAAAATGCAAGCCTTGCAAAAACGAAGCTTAAGACTGTGGCTTGTGGTCAGGACGTGCTGCAACCAGATAACAATTTATGCTGACTCCTATGTACTTATCAACCCAAATTACCCACATTCAAAATCTAATTGGCTACCGAAAATAAATAGCCCTCAATTATACGAACTACTAACAATTGGACAAAAAAATTGAATACCCATCAATTATACAACTAGGGCAATCACATAAACAATGCGGCCTACCCTGATTGGTTGGTCTGTTCTAAAACACGGCCGTCAGATCAGATAAAAAGAACGAAGGCACGGGACTGTGTGTATGTGTGTTTGTGTTTTCGGAAAGCCTGACCCACACCCCCTGAACTGAAGGGATGTGCACTTCGACTGTCTGTACCTGGCCAGTGCGGAAAGCGGCCGACTGAAGGGTAATGTATTTTTGGACGAACACAGAGTAAGTCTATGGAGTAAAGAAGTCTGGCTGCTCGAGTCGAATTGATCATAGTTGTATCATACTGTAGCATAAAATCAGTAGTAGGTGGCTGATGCATAATACCTTTGCATGTATTAGTGCTTGTCTTTTAAGTAGTCTGAGCAAATGCATGTAGCACTGTTGTTCATCAGCTTTATGTTGCCTTTGAAATACTTTGTCACTAGGAATATAGAGCTGGTGAATAATAGCTTTACTTATAAAAAGAACAGGAGCACTTGTGGCACCTGTGAGACTAACAAATTTATTAGAGCATAAGCTTTCGTGGGCTACAGCCCACTTCATCGGAACATATAGTAAGAAGAAATATATATACATACAGATACGTTGTCCGTAATGAGCAAAAAGCTTACATTTTATAAGAGCTCTGGAGCAAGTTTCAATGCTTTTACAGCATATTTGGAGAAGAATCTCTCTTTTAAAGGGAAACTATAGACTTTTTATCCCTGATGACTTCAAATTATTTTGATAACCGGTGTCTTCAAAATTATCAAAAGAGACGGAAGATCCAGTTCAGAGAAATTCCACCAAACTGCTCCTTTCAAATGCACTAAAAAACCAACAAATCAGGAAATTTTTTGTCTTATGAAGAACATCACTCAGACATCGCCAGTGGGTGGAAAATGGAAGAGATTTAGTTCGTTACTTTCAGATGACCAGAAAATAGTTATAGCCCAATTCTGTACCTCTGAGCCGCCCCAATCTTTATTGGGTTACAGAAAAATTCACAGTGCAGTGTTTGGGAGCAATCATGGCAGTTTGAAGAAGGCTACTTATTATGTATATTGGACTATGAAGATGCTTACATTCACATCTGGTGATGATACATCCATATCATAGAATAACAGAATTGGAAGGGACCTTGGGAGGCCATCTAGTCCAACCCCCTAGCCAGAGCAGGACCAATCCCAACTAAATCATCCCAGCCAGGGCTTTGTCAAGCCTGACCTTAAAAACTTCCAAGGAAGGAGATTCCACCACCTCCCTAGGTAACGCATTCCAGTGTTTTACCACCCTCCTAGTGAAAAAGTTTTTCCTAATATCCAACCTAAACCTCCCCCACTGCAACTTGAGACCATTACTCCTTGTCCTGCTGTCTGCTATCACTGAGAATAGTCCAGATCCATCTTCTTTGGATCCACCTTTCAGGTAGTTAAAAGCAGCTATCAAATCCCCACTCATTCTTCTCTTCCGTAGACTAAACAATCCCAGTTCCCTCAGCCTCTCCTCATAACTCATGTGTTCCAGTCCCCTACTCATTTTTGTTGCCCTTCGCTGGACTCTCTCTAATTTCTCCACATCCTTTTTGTAGTGTGGAGCCCAAAACTGGACACAATACTCCAGATGAGGCCTCACCAATGTCAAATAGAGGGGAATGATCACGTCCCTCGATCTGCTGGTAGTGCCCCTACTTATACACCCCAAAATGCCATTGGCCTTCTTGGCAACAAGGGCACACTGTTGACTCATATCCAGCTTCTCGTCCACTGTCACTCGTAGGTCCTTCTCTGCAGAACTGCTGCCTAGCCATTCGGTCCCTAGTCTGTAGCGGTGCATTGCATTCTTCCGTCCTAAGTGCAGGACTCTGCACTTGTCCTTGTTGAACCTCATCAGATTTCTTTTGGCCCAATCCTCCAATTTGTCTAGGTCCCTCTGTATTCTATCCCTACCCTCCAGCATATCTACCATTCCTCCCAGTTTAGTGTCATCCGCAAACTTGCTGAGGGTGCAATCCACACCATCCTCCAGATCATTAATGAAGATATTGAACAAAACCGGCCCCAAGACCGACCCTTGGGGCACTCCGCTAGATACCGGCTGCCAACTAGACATGGAGCCATTGATCACTACCCGTTGAGCCCGACAATCTAGCCAGCTTTCTACCCACCTTGTAGTGCTTCCATCCAGCCCATACTACTTTAACTTGCTGACAAGAATACTGTGGGAGGCCGTGTCAAAAGCTTTGCTAAAGTTGAGGAATAACACGTCCACTGCTTTCCCTTCATCCACAGAACCAGTTATCTCATCATAGAAGGCAATTAGATTAGTCAGGCATGACTTTCCCTTGGTGAATCCATGCTGACTGTTCCTGATCACTTCCTCTCATCTCAGTGCTTCAGAATGTATCTCAGATTTCCAGTAAGGGAGCAAATTAGTTTATTGTCAGGGGCTAGTCTAAGATTGCAGAACCAACTCCTTAAGGGTCTAAGAACAACCACACTCCTCACCGCTTTCCAGTCCAAGTTCAAGGCAAGCTTCTTTGACCTTGCTTTCACTAATATAAATCTATAACACAATATGTATAAAAATATATTGTATACTATAATGTATTTTTTTTAAAATCCACATGCAACTTTTCCATTAGGAAAAGAAGGGAAAAAGGAAAAAAAAACGGTATATGACTGTCACTAGTCATACTGCTTAATGCAGTCTTGGAAAGCACTTGGGCACCGTGCTGATGGGCATGGTACAGGAACCTGAATAGAATAATAGATTGCCTTTTGGCCTTGTCTTGGTGCCATGGTTGTTCACACAATTGCTTGGGAGTACTAAGTGGCCAGACATAGGAGTATCGTGTTTTGTGTACCTGGACAATTGGCTCATTAAGGACAATATTTTGAAAAAGATCCAAAGATTAGTCATGCAGGTTATGGGTTCATTAGGATTTTCAAGGAAAAAAACAAAATAAAACACACAACCTAGAATACCAGCCTCTCTATAGCTAGAGAACATGAATAAAATGTTAACAAATTCCTATGCAAGTCGTTAGCCTTACCATTGTATTTCCTGCCCTGAACATAGGGAACATCGCAAATAACCTTAGTTGCAAAAGCAACAACATTCAGATTTTAATAGTAACTATGTTAGGAGCTCTGTTAGATATCTTAACTCAGACAGGATCCAGGACATGTTGAGTCTAGCCAGAGCTAGAAGCTTTTGTCAAAAGCCAAGTTATCAGCATAGATAGTGATGATCACATTTGTAGTCTTGGTACCTGTGGCCTGGTGCTACCTGAGCAACCTCTGTGGCCACGTGGCATCCAAAGACTTGCTTATTGCATCTGGCTGAGGGAGAACATCACAACCACCACAGTTTGATGGAAGCCCAGTGACAACCTGCAATTATAAATAGTCCTCCAAACTTTTTCATTTTAAATGAAGTAACCACATAAACAATCCCACTCCCCTGGGATGAGGAGTTCACAAGAAGAGGCTGAAATACACAGGCCCCTTGATAGGGAGCCCGCAGGAGTGATTCTTGGATCAGGGAGTATCAGAGTGTATCAAATCTCCTTTTAGGCCATGTGTACAATACATGGACTATAGCAGCATAGCTATGGTGCTGTAGCTATGTCAGCATAACCTTGTAGTTAGACGCAGATGTCAGCGATGGAGAGGTTTTTCCGTCGTTGTAGGAACTCCACAACCCGAAGCAGTGGTAACTAGATTGATGGAAGCATTGTTCTGTCAACCAAACTGCAACTACAATGGGTGTTAGGTGGACATAGCTACAGCACTCAGGAGTATGGCTTTTTCGCACCCCGAGAGATGTAGCTATGGTGACCTAAATTGTAAGTTTTGTCAAGGCTGTTAAAAGGGGCAGGGTGCTAGGCATGCAGGGATTATCGTTATTATATTTTGGTGAAATCAAACTCCTGCTCTGCAAATAATTGAGAAAGTAAATGTGGTTTTGGCAGATTAATAATGATTCCTAATTGCAGTGTCTGATCCACGTTTTCTAAAAGTGTGTTTACAAAAGTTTGTACGTGATTCTTGGAACTGAGACTGGTTTTAAAAAATTAATATTTAGGTTGAGTGGGTTGAATATTAGTTTTGAGGAGATTACAAAAATCAAAGCAGACGCTACAGAATTCACGAGAGGCACAATGAGTGGGAAGAAAGTACAAGTACACATAATGTCCCTGTGATCTAGTGGAGTAAGCACTCCACCAGGAGTCAGAAGACCTTTGTTCTGTTTCTGACTCTGACTCTGGTTTGCTGGGTGACCTTTGGCAAGTCACTGCACCTCTTTGCCTCACTAGCCCATCTGTAAAATGGGGATAATGATACTGCCCTCTTTGTAAAGTACGTTGAGATCTACTGATGGAAGCATTATTACATCTTCCCGAAATGAGCAGTAACTTAGAAATAGGATGGCTACATAGAGTAGACAAGATCCTTTGTCCCCTGCATACCTTATAACCATGAGTTTTCCAGTTTCTCTTAAATGACTGAAGGCAGACTTTTATCCTGTCTGGGCCATAGGTCTACCCTCCCTGCTTTCCCCAGATTTATATTACATGTAAAGACTTATTTTTTAATGGGATTTATTAATTTCATTTTGTCAGGGTTTATTTTTAGCAATTTTTTGAGTTTTATGCAGTGACGGAAAAATCAGTGTTTTGGGGGGCTTTTGTAAATGTCTTTTATATATACGGTAATGAATAATGTATAATGAATAATGTATATTGTATACATTACTCTTTGCAGTAGTATATACTCTGAGTAATCTTTGTAATGTTTCAAATAGCACTAGGTTAAAGTGCACTAGGGAACGTTTAGTGCACATTTGCAGGATCTGCACAAACCAAATATATGCAACTCTTTACTGTACTTTAGAAATCACACCCCTGTAGTCTGCATGACAGGTCTGGTTAAACAAGCCATTCAGGGACTGCACAAGGTTTGGGGGGGCAAGCAGGGGCATGGGCTGCCCCAATAATTCGCTGCAGCGCAGAACTTCTCTATGGTTGGGGCAGGGGCACAGTACATGCCCCTCCGAAAGCAGTGACTTTAAATTCCTGTGCATACCCCTGAAGCCCTTAGGTACAAGTAACCATTTGTGGTGCATTTTCTGATGTTTTATTGGTTAAACACTGATTTCTTTTTGTATTGGTATGTTTTATTGGTGTTTATCGTGTAACACCTAAGATCAGAAGTCCTAATTAAATGCTTCCAAAGAAGTGCAAATGGCAGGATGCAGACCTTCATTGTTGACATTTCTTGGACATCTTGGCTCTTAAATTTTTTCCCCTCAGCCAGTTTAATTTGAAATTTAAATGCCCTGAAAGGGAACCAGCAAATTTGTTTTTGGAGTGTTGAACTCAAGATTTTCCTCAGGCACTCTCCTGTCCCCAGTCACCTGCCTGGCAGGGAGGAAGAAGTGGAAAGCCAAGAGCAGAAAACGTGCTGTGGTCTCAGAGGTAGAGAGGGCTTGGCTTATCCTGCCTGGAGACTCTCACAGTTTGTCAGATGAAATTTGTTCATAACAATACTTATTGCTCATTCTCCCAGTGTCCTCTAGGATCTCTGTGATTCTTCTTTTCTGATAGGAAAGCACTGGCCAGGAAAATTGTCTTTTATTTGAAAATCAGTACTACATTAGGGGCTAATGTAAAGCCCATTGGCTTCAATGGACTTTGGATCACAACCACAATTTCTCTGCAGTCTTTTGGTATCTCATCAGTTGGCAAACAGCTTTCAGAAATAATTGTCAGTGAAACAGTTAGCTAATTTTCTTAATTTTTTAGAATATGTATCATCTGGACCAGCTTCTTTGCTTCTTCTTTATCAATACTTAATTGTACAGGTCTTCCTTTAAAATAACACAATACTATGTTGCTTTTTTATTTAAAGATGAAAAGTTGATTAATAATTGAGATTTTTGTTGTGTGCAGCTTTCAAGTAAATGTGATGCTCTAGCTTCAGGAAACAATGTATTTTACATTATTCCTCTGCTTGGTTTTCTTCGATGCTCATAACTTTATACTACTGCCTTCATTTTACAACCAACAGATTTAGTTGTTGTAAATCAGTGCAGAAAATGTTTCAGCAGTTTGGGATCTGATACTGCAGTATTTCATCTTCCAGGCAAAGCATTTATACATTAACCAAAGAAGTTAAGGTAAATCAGGATTGCAGTTTAACTGTGACAAAGCTCTGTCCTTGTCTCCGTGGGTCCCGTGTTTCCTGGTGGATTTCACTAGCCTCAGAGGCTCACTGTGACCCTCCACGTAACCCTTCTCTCTCTCGAGACAAGGTTACAGTCTACTCAGCCATTTTCATCATAAGCCAGTGAGGGAGGTGAGGAGAAGCTATCCTCCCTTGCACAGTCTCTGTTGTCTCCCAGTCTCAGTGATTAATCGGGGGCGGGGGGAGCCCAAGCCCGCCCTCTACTCCAGGCTCCAGCCCAGGGACCCTCATAGTATCAGCTATGGTAGCTGACCTTTTAGAAACATAACACATACAATTCCCTGGGCTACTTCCCTACAGCAGTCCCCACTTCCTCAGGCTCTACTTCACCCTTACCTCAGGGCCTCCTTCCTTGTGCTTGATATGGTGTGAACTGCTCAGTCTCCAACAGCACAACTTCCTCCTACAGCTCCTGACATCCACACCCACCTGACTTTTAACTAGTTTCAGCCAGTCCCTGATTGGCTTCAGGTGTCCCAATCAACCTAGTGTTCTCCCTGCCTTCTGGAAAGTTCTTAATGGGCCCCAGGTGTCTTAATTGACCTGGAACAGCTGCCATTTAACTTATCCTGGTACCAGGGATTTGTTTAGCTGGGAGCTAATATATCTATCTCCCACTACTTTTCTATAGCCATCTGGTCTTGCCCCGTCACACTACACATTATTTTCCTGGACTGCACTGATTAATGTTTAATTTAACATATATGGAATGCTTCAAGCTAGAGTCTAAAAATATGGTTACATGATAAATATTTTACTTGCTAAATGTAAGGGAAGATGGGTCAGTAATCAAAGCTTTATTTCCCCTCTCCCCTCCTGTATTTCAGTTCTGTTACAACTGGCTAGTGATGCTTTACCAAATGATATGACCTTATCTCTTGCCTACCTACTTGCATTACCACAGGTAGGTTTACTTTTATGTGTGTATGCACAAATGTTAGCCTCTCATATATTTGTTCGCTTATAATTTTGGAAACCTGTTTCTTTGGGCTTAAAATTCATATCCTTCATCTCTACAAAATCCAGCTTTGGGCTGATAACACTGAAGAAAATCTGAACAGATATTACTGAACTGTTGTGTCGTGAGTGCTGGTATACATCCTGATATTAAAATTAACTTGTCAAGCCTTTTTGCACAACAATAACTCAAATGCAGCCGACAAATTTGGAAGGTAGCATTTTAATAAAGGGGGATCAGAATTGTATTTAGCTGAGCGATATTTTTCGGTAGCCTCAAGACAGGAGCTAGTGTAATAAAGGTGGTGTTTTGTTACGTATTTTTATGCAGTTATGTCCATTTTTGCTATATATTAAATGCCTTTTAGGGGGGAGAAAAACACATGCAGTCAGTTCTGTTTCTAAACCATCATTCAAGACCAGCTTCTAGAAAGCTTGTGCGCTTACAATTATAAACTTGTTAATTCTTTCATCTAAGTTAATGTCCTTTTCCTCCTAGGTGGTAGATGCCAACAAGTGCTTTGAAAAGCAGTCACATTCTGCTTTATCTCTCCAGCTGGCAAGTTATTACTATAGCCTGCAGATCTATGCTCATTTGGCACCATGTTTCAAGGACAAATGCCACCCCCTCTACAGGGTTAGTTCTCTTTTTTTCCCATATTCGTTAATATGCAATATAAAATCTATTCTAAAAAGCCTGTATTAAGCCTGTTAAGGGGAAGCTCTTACTTGCACTTTGGATAGTCAGCCAGGTTGTATGTAATAATTTATTCTACTGTTCTGTAAACAGAGAAGTACTTAACATATGTTTCAAAAAAGTATAGTACATATTTTTGATATGTTAAGTTATTTAGGATTTGTATACAGTAGCGCTGTCCATTTCCAAAGCACTTTACAAACATTCATCATATACTGAATAGGTCATCTGCCAGTATGGATATTACACCTTTGGGGAAGACTAAACTGTCTGTCTAAACAAGAACTATGTTACAAAAAGTTTCTTTTGCGTGTTTTGCGTGTTCTTTTGCGTGTTTCGCGTGTATTGTTGCACTGTACCTTAGGTCAAAAATACTTCATTGCAAATTGATTACCAAATGATAATTACTCACTAACTTGATTTGACCAGTTTCTTTCTGTTGTACAGATTCTCTCCTTATTCATCACTAATAGTTAATGTCCCCACCTATGGAATTTTGGAGGTGGTCCAGTGTCGTTTATTGCAGGCTCAGGGACAAAACCCAACCCTTCATCTCTGGCCACTAGATTTTTTGCCTCCAGCAGTTGAACAAGTTGATGGTTCAGTTTCTCTTGACCATTTTATCTTATTTTAATTGGTATTTGTTTTATTGCAATAGTGATTTATAATATTTCTCACTCCTCTTCCCCAAGATCAGGTATCTGGTAGAGTGGTGAGTTCAATCACCTGGATCTGCAGCTAGCAATACCTCCCTTCTGGGACTCCTCTGCTTCCATTCACTCATGGCAGAGCTGTCCAGCCAGCATAGGGATAAGCAGTGAGGCAGCTCTAGAGAGAGCAAATTAGACTCTCTGCCTGTTCATAGTTAAGGCTATGGTTTTGTCACAGAGATTGTGGAAGTCACGAAACCTGTGACTTCCAAAGACCGCCGTGAGTTCAGCCCTGGCAGTTGGGAGCTGCAGGGTCCCGCCGCCTCGTGCAGTGGCAGGGAGCATTAATGTATCCCCGCTGCCTGAGGATAGTGGAGGTACCCCGCAGCTCCCAGCCGCTGCAGGCAGGGGGATCCCACCAGCTCCCTGACTGCCATGGGCCAGGGAGACTCCCGCCAGCTCTCCACACGCTGCTGCTGTGCGGCAGAAGGACCCCTGGCCGCTCCCTGCCCTCTGCGGCTATGGGGTTGGAGGATCATGGAAGCACTCCCCACCACTGGGGAGGGGACAGGGGGACCCCAGCAGCCCTCCCCGGAACTGGGTAGGGGGCAGGGGGACCCTGGAGCTCTGAGCCCGCATGGGCAGTGGGGGCCCCAGAGCTCCCAGCCACCCCGCAGCAGTCCAGTGCCTTCCCATTTTATCATGGATATTTTTTAGTAAATCCTCAAAATGATAAAGGCATTTGTACATGAGAACTCACAATTTCTCTACAAGACTCTTCCTTCTGATCCACTCTCCGCCCCCAGAGTCTTAAAAAATGGCTGGTAGATGCTATAAAACATAGGTTGTAAGTTACATACCTAGACAACATACCATAGTTTGACCTGTCCAGAGAAGCAAACTCATTCCCAACTGGACAGTTGCTGGGAAGAATTCATAGCCACCAGTTGTTCAAAATCAGGAAGAGCTTTCTGAACTGAATGCCAAGAATTGCTCACCCAGGAATCAAAACAGACATGGTTGGTCATAACTTTACCAACATGGTAAAATTTACAAAAGTCCTAAACTTCAATTCATTAATCATTTCCTGGCAGTGATCATTTATAACCAACTAGCCCCAATAGCTATTAGTGCTGATTGCATGCATCAGCTTTCACCCTGATTGGGTTTCTCAAGATATGCCTGCAAAAATTCTTTCTGAGAACCTAGAACTACTCCCCTGATGCAATACAAATTTAGGTGTCATTCTTTGATCATTTCCAAATGTCCCTTCATGGGCAGGGAAGTACAAAACATATGCTGAACACAACCCAATTTTCACTCTAGACTCTGGAAGTAAGCCTTTCAGGGTGGGATGCATACTTGAAAGGCAGTCTTTCAAAATGTCAGTGTTCACATTGTTTTAGTTCACTTTGACATCTTTTTCAGTGATGGGTTTTAATAAAAACATTGGTGCCATTCCTGTGTTCACACTGTCTAGGGCAGTGGCCAATTCCTGCTGCTTCAGAAGATGGTGCAAGTGACCTGGTAGGGGGCAATTTTGGTGCTCACAGAGGAATCTGCTCCTACTTCCCATTAGAGGTGGCTTCTGGTTGAGGCACCAGTATTTAAAACCCTTCCAAAACTAGGGAGTAACTAGAAGTCAAAGCTTGTCCACGGCAATGGAAATAATATCCGGGGCAGAGAAAAAAAATCTACTACCTTTCAAAACAGTTAAAGTAAAGGATACAGAAAAGAGGAAAAGGGAGAGTTGAAGTCCTCCTCTTAATCTTCAACTGGTCCAAAGGGCTCTTTGGACTTGTTAGATAGCCCAGGAACTCATCTTGTACCTGCAGAAATTACTAGACCTCTCAAAGCAGGGACTCCTTCATCTGGATCTAGAAATCAGACAATTAATAGCCTGGACATCAAAAGAGAAGTAGAGTTCAGCAAGGATTCTCCATTAGCCTCTCATACATCTTGGAATCCAGACAGAACTTTCAAGGAAATTTCATTCATTGATCTGGTCAAATTACATTTCTAGTGTGAGGGGGAAACATAAAGCTCTTTGGGGAAAGGACTGATTGTGCAGTACCTGCAGAATGGGGCCCTGACTTCCAGGGATTGTTATAATATTAATAGAATAATCATCACAAAGTTCTGATGATCTCAGCTACATTAGAGTTTCTCCAGAATGGTTGTTTGGAATTGTACAGCAAGACACCATTAAAATATGGATACAAGCCGTAATGGTGTTCTGTAGATAAGCACATCAACTTTATCATCAGGTGCCTAAATTAATCAGAATAACAGATCAGACAAGCCTAGACCCCATTACCTCCAAATGGTAGGTTTTGGAATTAGTTCCCCAATCTCTACAATAATCCCAATTCTGTTGTGAGGAAAAGATCATTCTTATATCTCTGGGCATCTTTCTGTTCAAGGTAAGTTTGTCTTTCCATAAGTCCTGTTGAGCGGTTTTTTATTTAAAATCAATTTAGTGATTTTTCTGTTAAACTTCCATGGGTTCAGCTCCTGTTGCTATAGTTTCAAGCTCAACAAAGTGAAAATCCCCTCTGGTGCTTTTCTCAAATTTGGAGACAAGGAACACATGAAGACCAAGGATAGTGACCACAGACACAATCACAAATACAAAGTCTTATCTATACTACAAGTTTTATTAAAGCAATACGTAAAGTTACAATTACCTGTGCTTATATAAATCCTAAGAAAAACCATGCAATGACTAAGACTGTAGTTGTACTCATATCCTCAAAGATATTCTAGAGTCTGATGAATCTCTCAAGAGATGATCATTAATGGTGGGGTTTCAGAGTAACAGCCGTGTTAGTCTGTATTTGCAAAAAGAAAAGGAGTACTTGTGGCACCTTAGAGACTAACCAATTTATTTGAGCATAAGCTTTCGTGAGCTACAGCTCGCTTCATCGGATGCAAGTGAGCCGTAGCTCACGAAAGCTTATGCTCAAATAAATTGGTTAGTCTCTAAGGTGCCACAAGTCCTCCTTTTCTTTTTATTGATGGTGGGGTGTTTCCCAAGGGTCTTCCCTTCTTTTTACCCAATCCCGGAACCTCTTTTAGATTGCTGTTCTGATCACGTCTAACACCTTATGTATATGAATGAGAGTTTCAACACTCTCTTCCTTATCTGTACTTCCACACTCCATGAGTATTGGGGTGCCACATTTTTCATAGGTTGATTCTTAGTTCCCCTTATTCTCATTAGCATCTATGCACAACATGTATGCATGATAACCTGCAGTCAGAACAGGACAGTCCATGATGTTACAATCAGGTGTCTTGTGGCCTTGGACAATACATTGCAGTGTGTTGCAGTCTATTTTTCTGTAATGATACCTATTGGCACATCTTTTACAGTAATTTTTCAACCTTACTGGCATAGGGGTATTCCTAGGTCACAGACTCATGACAAATGTTCTTAAGTTTACAGCCTAGTATGGCTAAGCTAAAATCTTACAGGCCTCTCGGCCTGCAGGCCTTGCAGTCCAGCCACTCTTTACTTATATACCTAATACACACTCATCGCACTTTGGGGTCCATGTCTAGTAGCACAAATATGGTAGTATGAATAGTAAAATAATACCTCAAGCATATGAAGTACATATGCCAATTCATAGAATCATAGAAGTATAGGACTGAAGGGACCTTAATAAAGGCCATTTTCTGTTCATCTCATTCCATGCAAAATGCCGAGGCGTTAGGGTCTCAAAGTTGCTGCAGGCAAGATGTTAGAATCCTGCACCAGTTGGCATTCTAGGCATCTGTGAAATTATTAACAGAATTTATGACATATATTGGAGGGAAGAAGTGGGGGAGGGAGAGGAGCATTTGGGTTGTTCCTACGTAATTCCTTAGTGTGCATATCTCTTGCTTTATTCATTGATCTGGTCAAATTTACATTTTTGGTGTGAGGGGAAACAAGCTTCTTTGGGGCAGAGCTACCTCTTTGTGCACTTCCTAACACCATGGGGCCCTGACCTCTAGATGCTGTTGTCATACAAATAGAGGAATAATCACAAAGACCTAGCAATATCAAGTACGCTAGAGTTTTTCCAGGAAGTTCTGTTGGATTCTTACAATGAAGCACTGTAGAAACATGGATACAAACCATAGCAGCATTTTGTAGGCAGGCACACTGGAGTCTCCATTTGAGTATCAGGTGCCAAGTTTAATCACAATAACAAAGTAGACAAACCCGTGACTGGTCTTTTTGTCACCATTACTTCTGAAAGGCAAGTTTTGGCATTAGTTCCCATATCCACACAAGAACACCTGAAGGAAAAGATTATTCTTATACTCCAGAAACTTTTCTGTTCGAGGTAGGTTCCTAGTTCCACAATTCCTGGGAAATAGTTCTCCCATCATCTTTTTGTAACCCTTGGAAACTTGGTTGCATAAATGAGTATTCCTAAAACTGAAGCTATATCCCAGGCATCTGAAGTACATATGCCAACTGTGTCCTGGTCATCACATTCTATTCAAAATGCCAAGGCCTTAGGGCAGGGGTGCTGGACCAATTTTTATAGTAGATGTGCTGCTGATGGAAACCATATATTTGGTGTTCGTTATGACTACTTCAAGCCAGGAGGTGCGGCAGCACCCCCAGCAGCCCTAGTTCCAGCACTGCTGCCTTAGGGCCTCAAAGTTGCTGCAGGCAAGATGTAAAAATGCTGCACTAGTTGTCATACTAGGCATCTGGGAAACCATTCACAGAAGTCTCTCGAGGCATTGTGGGGGGAAAGTGTATGAGGCCCACTTGAGGCAGATTTGCAAAGTAAATTTCCATTCCTTTTGGTAGGAAGGTGCTCCTGGGTTAGTTCCCACATAACTCCTTAATTTATAATGCTCTTATTTTGCATGGGGGATGGGGGAGGGACTTTGATTCCTGCCTGTTATTCTACTATATTATTATTTATTATTATTTTATTTTTATTATTAAAACTCTGCTTATCCCCACTCCCCAACTTCTGGGATTCACTTCCTGCTGTTTCTGGTTAGTGATGAATAAGGAGTGAAGCTGTGCAACGGAATGAGAAATTTCTTACCTGAGAATTTTCTGTCTGTTAGCAGCTTCTCTCCTTATTGAACCCACCCTGACCGACTGGTAAATGACCAGAATACAAATAGAATTTTTTCTCTTACAGGAGACTTGGGGATATAATTGTTTTAAAATTAATATGTCAAGTTGTTATCTTAATGCTAATAGTTGGTTGCTGGAGTATTTCTGTGGCTGTGAAAGAACTCTTCTGGTGGCCTGACATGAAGGGCAAGGCTTAGTCCTGGTGCCTCCAGCAACAAGATTGGGTTGCCTCTGAATTTCATAGCTGGGGGGACATTACCTATATTGATGAATGAGGATAGAAGATACCAACAGAAAATTGTCAGAAAAGAAATGTGTGGTTCTCTTCTCCTGTATGGTATTTAAAGTAAGAAATCAAAGGAAAAGCTGAAACATTCATGTTCACTATGAATGTTCTTTTCTGAGCCACTGTGTTATTTGTCTTGTGACTACGGGTATGTCTACACTGCATGTGGAGGTGTGATTGCAGCATGTATAGACATACCTGAGCTAGCCTTAATCTAGCTAGCTTTGATGCCAACAGCAGTGAAGCTTCAGCAGTACTTGCTAGCCACGGAAGTACCCAGGCTCCTGGATGGGCTTGTAGGACTTGCGTTGAAGCCCGCATTGCCATGGCTTTGCCACTACTGGTACCCGTGCTAGTTAAAGCTAGCTTGGGTACGTCTACAAGTGCTGCAGGTACACTCTCTGATTGCAGGGTAGGTGCACCCATAGCGCAATGGTAGTCACTGTAACTAACTGGCTGTTACCAAATCCAGCCTATGATTGCACCAGAATAAGGAAAGCATGAGCTAGGTTGGTTGTGAGTTGACCAGACTAGACATGGTGTGGGAGAAGCTTTGTGTTGCATTTTCTCAGTTATGCCTTTTTTTCATGAAGCTAAGAACTGCCTCCATCTTTTCGTGTGTCAAGCTTCAATCTTGTATTCCTTCAGATCCCCTCTTCAAACCCACTGCTGTGCAGTAGACTTGAAAAGTTAATCTGTTTTCTGATGTTGTCTTCACTCATTCTTGTGCACAACTCTTTGCTATGTGTAATTTGTCCCAGGTGGATTTTAAGTTCCTGGGGCCACAGGTATTTTCTTCCTCTATGTTGGCAAAGTATTGTGTCATCTGTAGTGTTGAGAGCAAATAATAAATAGTACTAACAGAGTCTTACTTGGTCTCAACAGAGAGTAAACCATGCCCAAACATGTCTAAAATCTTTTTGACAATCCCATTTTATCTTGGAAAATATTAATTAAGGGTTAGAAAATATGCCTTATACTGTTAGGCTCAAGAAGCTCAATCTGTTTAGCTTAACAAAGAAAAAGTTAAGGGGTAACTTGATTACAGTCTGTAAGTATCTACATGAGGAACAAATATTTAATAATGAGCTCTTCAGTCTAGCAGAGAAAGGTGTATAACATGCTCCAATGACTGGAAGTTGAAGCAAAATGTATACTGGAAATAAGGTGAAAATGTTTAACAGAGTAATTAAGCATTGGGACAACTTACATGGGTCATGGTGGCTTCTCCATCGCTGACCACTTTTAAATCAAGATTGGATGTTTTTCCAAAAGGTATGTTTTAGGAATTATTTTGGGAAAGTTTTTGGGCCTGTGCTATACAGGATGTCAGAATAGATGAACACAGTGGTCCCCTCTGGCCTCAGAATCTATAGCCCTATTAATGATGCAAGCCTGTCTGCCATCCAAAAGCTGTAATTATGTAGGGCCGGCCAAGTGCCATTGCCTAAACAAAGCTTTCTCTTTTAATTCAGAAGAAGGACAGTTTCCTTCTCCTTCCAACTCTTGGTAAGGGCCCTATGTCAAATAACTTTTTCCAACCACATTTTTAACATCATAACTCCTCCAAATCAATTTATGTAACTAAGTATGTAATTACAAGTTAGAGGAAACCATATCAGTCTCCAATAAGTACCTTCCATTCAGGCAGTCTGCTTAACCTGTACTTGCATTTTCTTGTGTTTTATAGTTTGTGGTGATGAAGAAAAGTTACCAAAGTAGTACTTTATCTGAGTAAGTTGATTGTCACAGAGAGTGTTTTGCACAATTCAGACAATTAAAAAAAAGAAGTGAATGCAAACCATCTGTTTCTGCTCCTTTCATCCTCAGCTGCAGTCTCACATTGCTCAGCTTCTATTTTGATCCAAGAATTTCATGATTGAACCTTTGTTGCAAAAGAAATAATGATCTCCTTGTACAACACTAGAGTTGGGTATAGTCCCACAGTTGTATTACTTTGTTCCTGTAAGACCTACTTGTCTCCCCTGCTAAGTCTCTTGTCCCTTTTTTAAATGTCTTGGAGGCAGCAAAAAGAGGAAAAGAGAACTTGTGCTACAGGTTCCACTTAATGCTTTTTTTAAGCTGCTCTCCAAACACTGATAGTGTAAAAAAAACATTGTATTCCTAAACTTACTCTTCTCCAGACCCTTACCCAACTGCTTTTCTCTCACTCCAGTTGTCAAGTTTTCAAGGTGATCTGCTACAAAGTGCCGAATTTCATTTTACTAAAAGATCTGACTTTCACAATCAAATGAGAACCAGAACTCTCGGTTAGGGAGGAGGGAGTGTCTAATTTTCTTGCCACCCTCTGATTCTTTATGGTAGCCGTTCGTAGACTTTCACATAGCAGTACTTGGCAGTAAGATGCTCACTACTTGCAGCATCTTTGTGTCTCCATGAAGTAATCACCTAAGACTTGGAAAAGTTTTCTATTGAGCTGGGGAGAAAGAAAAAAAATTACTGATAGATTAAAGTGCTTTCAGGACTGAAAGATATTTGGAGGGACTTATACCACAGTGATTCTGATCTACTGTGAGAAATGGTTTGAAATTGTAAAGGCATTTCATACAGGCCCCCAAATCACTATCACAGGTTAACAACTTTTGGGTCCTACCTGCTTGGGCTGAATTTGAAACAGAGATGGAGAGGCATAAAGCTCCGTGTCCCATTACAATCTACTGAACTATCCTATCTGCTATCTTGTATTAATGGGCAGTTATGTTTTGTGGTGCGATTTAATTTGAGCATATAGTCAATGAGGTTTTGATCATTACTGTGCTTGTTTAAACAGGATAACTTAAAACTGAATAAGTTGTCATTGCCACACATCTCACTTTTTTTTTGTGGGTTTTTTGGATAAGTAATGGGGAGTCCTTTTGGACTTTCCCAATGCAATAGAATTTAAAAAAAGAAAAGAAAAGAAAACAATCTAGGAAGTATTCCATCAGCCAAAAATTGCCCGAGTATTCAAACAGTGGAATCTACTATTTAAGGGGTTTACTATCAAATCTGTTTATATGGGTATTCCTGCCTTTAATACTCAGATATGCATAACATTATCCCGTTTTGACATCCAAAGGTATAAATCAGTTATGTCTAGAAGTGTGTATTGTGACAAAGTTCCTCCTCTACTTTGGTGGGTATTGTGATTATTGGCAGATTTGCTCGCCTTGGAGCTTCACGGCAGCCCTCAGTTTGGCCGTTTTCGTGAATCCACAGTCCAGGTCAACTCCTCCTGTGTCTGACCAGGAGTTGGGAGGTTTGGGGGGAACCCAGGCTTGCCCTCTACTCTGGGTTCCAGCCCAGGACCCTGCGGAATACAGCTGTCTAGAGTGCCTCCTGGAACAGCTGTGTGACAGCTACAGCTCCCTGGGCTACTTCCCCATGGCCTCCTCTCAACACCTTCTTTATCCTCACCTTAGGACTTTCCTCCTAGTGTCTGATAATGCTTGTACTCCTCAGTCCTCCAACAGTCCGCGTTCTCGCTCCCAGCTCCTTACATACGCACCACAAACTGAAGTGAGCTCCTTTTTAAAACCCAGGTTCCCTGATTAGCCTGCCTTAATTGATTCTAGCAGCTTCTTGATTGGCTGCAGGTGTTCTAATCAGCCTGTCTGTCTTAATTGTCTCCAGAAGGTTCCTGATTGTTCTGGAACCTTCCTTGTACCTTACCCAGGGAAAAGGGGCCTACTTAATCTGGGGCTAATATATCTTCCTTCTCTTACTCTCCTGTAGCCATCTAGCCCGACCCTGTCACAGTATTCATTACAGTGAAATAAAATATCAGGTTAAAACTATTCCCCTGCTTATAAACAAGAGTGGAGACTTCTCATTTCAAGCTTTAGTAATAATTCCACGAAAATTCTATCTCCACACCATGGAGTCTTGTACCAAATATATAGAGGAGGGAATCTCCATTAGGTAGTTATAATTTTAGAAATTGAAGGTACTGTGGAATTGTAGTTCTAACAGTTGCCCATTTTGGGGAAGCACTCTGGGTCAAATTGACTTTATCATGCTGTCCACAACACATGGAAATTAAGAAACTGGAACCTATCATTTCATAAGCAACATTTTTTTAAAGGAACACATAATTAACTCAAGTGCTGCAGGATAAAATACAGCAGGAGAGGTCGGGAATTAAGTAAATATTAAAAACAAAAAATCCTATATACTTGTATTAATAACTATCATTTTCAGATAGGAATTCAAGAAAAAAAATACAAGTGTTACCTATCCTCATGCTTCAGGACATAAACTGATTGGTATCTGAGGTCAGAAAAAAATCCCTCATGTGTAGACCAGATGCATTACCTCCAAAAACACCACCTACTAGACACACCTGAGTTCCATAGCAGAAAATTCTAATATTTTAAAGTGGTAACTTTAGGCTCAGGGCAAATGAAAGGCAGTTTAAAAAAAACTGTTTCGATTGACTCCAGAACTTGATGAACTGGAACATCCAGACTATTTAATTTTTTTAAATTAAGATTATTAAAAGCACCATTAAAAGCAGTGTGCCCTTGTTGCCAAGAAGGCCAATGGCATTTTGGGATGTATAAGTAGGGGCATAGCGAGCAGATTGAGGGACGTGATCATCCCCCTCATATTCGACATTGGTGAGGCCTCATCTGGAGTACTGTGTCCAGTTTTGGGCCCCACACTACAAGAAGGATGTGGATAAATTGGAGAGAGTCCAGCGAAGGGCAACAAAAAATGATTAGGGGTCTGGAACACGAGAGTTATGAGGAGAGGCTGAGAGAACTGGGATTATTTAGTCTGCAGAAGAGAAGAATGAGGGGGGATTTGATAGCTGCTTTCAGCTACCTGAGAGGTAGTTCCAGAGAGGATGGTTCTAGACTATTCTCAGTGGTGGAAGAGGACAGGACAAGGAGTAATGGTCTCAAGTTGCAGTGGGGGAGGTTTAGGTTGGATATTAGGAAAAACTTTTTCACTAGGAGGGTGGTGAAACACTGGAATGCGTTGCCTAGGGAGGTGGTGGAATCTCCTTCCTTAGAGGTTTTTAAGGTCAGGCTTGACAAAGCCCTGGCTGGGATGATTTAATTGGGGATGGGTCCTGCTTTTGAGCAGGGGGTTGGACTAGATGACCTCCTGAGGTCCCTTCCAACCCTGATATTCTATGATTCTATGATTCACCCAAGAGTGTCAGGTGCCTCCCGATACAGAATAAAAAGATGTGTTCCCTGCCTTGAGGAGTTAATAAACTAATGTAAGATGTGATTCAATGAAAGGAGTAACCCACATTAGGGAAGGATAAGAGAGCAAAGACATGGATTACATTTTTAAAGGCTTAGGGCTTAACTGTATAAACATTTTGTTCATATGGCAACTTGAAAAACAATGTTAAAGTTAGGTATCCAAGTTTGTCATCCAGGCTCCTGGCTGTCCTTCTGGAGAAATTAAAAAACTTACACACATATTTAACTTTACATACTGTGAGTAATCCAATAGTAGTCAATGGGACTACTCACATTGCATGAAGTTAAGCATGTGCATAAATCTTTGTAAGGTCACGGCTTTACTCAGTGAAGGCTAGTGCACAGAATGATGGCCTGAAGTTTATTTTTTTGTTTTTTTTTTAAAGATAGATAAAATGAGTAGGTGATTTAGTCAGCCATTTTTTATAGACATCCTGGAAAAAGTGGGTCTTGAGGAGAAGGTAGGTCTTATCTACACAGTATTACATCCTGGGACTACATCAGTGCACTTAGGTATGCTCTAAAACGTACAGCCCAGTGGGTGTACACTAACACACCATAAAGACAAGCCTGTAGCGGCTTTTTGGACCAGCTCAGGAAGGAATTATTTACTAAGATTGCTTTTGGAGGACATTTCTGTTCTCCAAGCCTAAGTTTCTTATTTTCATCAAAAGATAAATTTTGTAGAACTTCTTCCTATTGATAGAACAGGTAAGAGGATAACTGTTTTACTGATCTACAAGGAAAGCATACTATCCTCCAGTGTGTGGGGGTCCTCCAGGATACCATATTCTGAACTCTTCGGGTGTTCACAGGCAAACAAAAAAGATATATAGGACCTACTTTTAGTTCCAAATCAATAATACACATTTGTAGCATTTATTTTATCTTGTCATGAAGTATCTTTTTACTTGAGGAATTTGTTAAGAATTACTAAACTTGACTGAAGAATTGCAGTTTGGATGTTTCAGCAGCTCACCCCAAAATTATTTACTCTGATTAGATTTTCCTCTCAAACAGACCTTTTTCTTACTTTTCAGGCAAAGTCTTGAAAACCACAATTATTCCTATTAGAACCTTGTTATATATAGCTGAGAAAAAATATAATAAATTGTAGTATGATGTACTTTCCTGAGCTGCAATCTGGAACTGGGGTACCTCTGTGGCATACCAATCTGGGCCCACCTCTCACTCTGTGAGGCTGTGACAAACTGCAGTCCTCGCCATATCTTGCTCTTACGCAGCCAAACACACGCACGGAAACACCCCGCTGCAGTTACGTGAATGCTTTCTCTAGCCACTCATGAACCAACAATAGAGAGGTTTCAGCCAGTTCCTCCCAGCTCCCCAGCCTAGGACCCCAGGGCTGTACCATCTTGCCCTGGTCAAAAGCTTGACCAAAGTAAATTTATTGCCCAGTCCACCCGTCGCTCAATGTGGAGAGGACAATGCACTAGCACCTGTTTCTGAGCAGATCCCTGGTTCAGTCTTTCTTTCTAAGGTGTTTCCGGTGTTGATTCATGTGGGGGATGGAGGGGAGTAAGGCCAAGTGATGATGTTACTTCCTCCTTTTATAGTTTCTTCATTGTTCCAAGCAAAGTCCCCAGCACAGTTTGTGGAAATGTACAGGCACAAGATGGAGTCCCCTGTCACATGATCTAGTCACCTGCCCTTGCATGCTTCAATGAGTCGTAACTGCCATTATCCATATACTGGCTGACGTGTCCCCAGGAAAATCTATCAGGTGGGGATAAGCTTCTTCCATGGCCCATTGTGTTCATTGATGGGCCATTAATTGAATGGTTCAGCCACAATGTGCTGGCTAGGCTGGATGTAAAGTACCTTGTCAATGTCATCCCAGGAGCAAACACATTTGAAATACTGGTACATAGTCAATATTCATAACTTCAGATACAATGACAGCACATGCAATCCAGCAGGATATTAATGTTCAACAGATCAAGACTTTTAGAATGATACCTCACAAGGCATACTTTGCATAAAACATATAATTATATCACCATGGTAAATATATATCACCATGTCAGAGTGTTGATTTGGGGTACAGAATGTCACACAGTATTAGAAAAGATTGCTTTTAAAATTAAGGTCTGAAGTGTAGTCCTCTTTGAATGCATACCCTTTAATAAAGGGGAATGATGATAGTATCAATAAGTGACCTTTTAGAATATGTCTACACTGTAATTAAAAACCTATGGCTGGCTCATGTCAGCTGATCCAGGCTAGGGGCTCAGGCTGTTTATTTGCATTGTAGATGTAGGGCTTGGGCAGGAGCACAAGGTCTGGTATCCCACTAATGGGTAGAGTCCCAGAGCTCAGGCTCTAGCCTGAGTCCAAATGTCCCATTGCAGTTAAACAGCCACTTGGACTAAGCCCGAGTCCGCTAATATGGACAAGGTGCGAGCATTTAATTGCAGTTTACACATACTCTTAGATCAGGAGTCAGCAACCTTTGGCATGTGGCCCATCAGGGTAATCCGCTGGTGGGCCGCGAGATACTTTGTTTATATTGACTGTCCGCAGGCATGGCCCCCTGCAGATCCCAGTGGCCACAGTTCGCTGTTCCCTTAGATGCAACATCTTCAAGTATTTGTTGATTACACCAGTGGGTTATAACTGTGCCAATTGAAAAATAATTCTCCTTTAAAGGAAAATCTGTAATTGGAAGCTCACGTTAGAAATTGTGGAAATTCTTCATTCAAGTGAACAAGGTTGTTCACTATGCATAGATTTTTGCCTGTTCTAGTTTTTTACTCTATGCACATCACTGGCAATGACATGAGGGACCAATAATCTGTGTGCAGAATTAGTGTGTGTCAACCCAGCTGTTACTACAAATGTCACCAAAATTCCATTTTCATTTGCCTTGCAAATAGAGTATTGCATGAGTTTTAAGTTCCCATTCATAACTTCCCAAGCTCTTCATACTTTAATTTCCCTGAGTAGCTAGGCTTTCTCAATGAATAAAGCAGTTTTAAATTGCTAGATATTGGAACAAGGGGAAAACGAGCAAACCTGTTCTGAAAGCTCAAAAAATACTGCTCTTATGCTAAGGCCATGTGAAACCCACATTCTCCTGATCTTGCAGTCAATAATGTCATACTTTGAACAATGGTCAAAAGCTGATTCCTGAAGTTGTTATAACTCAGCCACTTGTGGCCTTGAATTCAACTTGTGATGTGCATGTTTCTACAGCTAAGGTTCTTCTTTGAATGCTTGTTCATATCCATTCCACATTAGGTGTGCGCACTCTGCGAGCATGAGCGTCGGAAACATTTTCCCTTAGCGGCTCCCGGCGGGTGCCGCTGCACCATGCATGTATACCCCTGCCGGCCTGACCCCCTCCAGTTCCTTCTTACCATCAGTGGCAGCACTGGAACGATCTCTCTCTCTCTCTCTCTCTCCTAGAAGAGCAGTCCCTTAGCCTTTTCAGAGTAGCTGTTATCAGTTAGTTAACATACCTTTATTGTGGACACTTAAGTGATTAGGTGCTTGGAGGCTTCCAGCACCCGCCCCGGGCCGCGGGACATGTCGCAGGCCCACAGCTTCAAGTCTTGCGCCACGTACCGCAAACCTATGCCAGTTAGTGACCCCCATGACTCGTGTCTATGTTGCCTGGGGGAAGAACATCAAACTGAGTGGTGTAGGGTTTGCAAGATGTTTAAGCCAAGAACAAGGAAAGAAAGAGACTTTTGTTCAAAGCAGCTGTTGATGGAGGCTGCATTGCAGCCACCAGGCCTGGAGCGCCCGACGCTGGCTCAGGCTTCCTCGGTGAGTAGTGCCCCGGAGCCGTTGAGAGACCCGGTGCTGGCTAAGCACTGTAAACTGTCAGTTCCAGAGCGCCAGACTAGCCCCGGCACCGCTCGTCCTCCCTGGTGCGGCCCTCGGCGTGGTTGTTCCCCGCACAGGAGACCGGCACTTCCCAAGGCCCCGAGCGCTGATAAGAGAGGGAAGGCCGCAGTACTGACACCGGCGGTCCCGGCAGCACAAGCTCCACTGAGCCTAGACCTAAGTGAGCTTAGTGCGGACGATGGGCTCGAGGGCATAACGGATTAGCCCTCCACGTATGGCACCTTTGAGGCTGCAAAGGACCTCACCGAGCTGTCGGCGAGCCCCCTCCCGCATAGGGAGAACCCTCCGGCACCCATGGCACGGGTGCCATCGAGGGGTAAACCGGCAATGGTGTGCCGCTTGAGGACACCATCCTGGCACCACTCCCAGAGTTGGTCCCGGTCGAGCTCCGACTCCATGTACTCACAGTTACCAGCGGCCCAGAAGGAGGTCGAGACACTGGGAGCGGGTCAGTGTGAGGAAGCACCGGAAAGGGTACACCACTCTCTGGCACCACCCAGAGACCGACACGGGGAGGAGTTGAGACGGCCCTCGCCAGAGGACTCCCGCAGACAGTCCTGGTCCAGGGAACACCGGCACTGGTCCTGGTCCGGTCCCGGTCCTGGTCCTGGGGATACCAGTACCACTCCCGATCAGCCAGGAGCCACTTGTTCTCCTGCCGGCGCAGATCGTTAACACCGTTGTGGCCTTCGCAATCGGCATCGCCACAGTCTAGAGCCAACTCTGGCCTCTATAGCTACTCGCACCGGGCCCCGGACAGCAGGGACCCTCAGGTGGGCTGGCAACCCCAATGGGGGCCGCCAAGCCATTGGTCCTTTTGGACCCCCTGGGCCTATCAGGAGTGCCAAGGGGCCTGGTCCAGGGCAAGTTACTTGTTGCAGCTATCCCGGTCCCCACACCGACGTCAGTTGCCCCCCCCCCACCTTCTCTGTCCCTCTTCAGGGACCCCTCTCATGAGCATCTCCTAGAGAAGGAAGTCCGCTTGCTACTAGAGGCGAAGGCGGTAAAGGCGGTGCCGCACAGCCTAAGGGGGTCACCCAAGCCTACTCCCAGTACTTCCTCATCCCCAAGGCCAAAGGGGGCCTTTGCCCCATTCTAGACCTGCATGGGCTCAACAAGTTCCTGGTCAAGGCCCGTTTCCGCATGGTCTCTCTGGGCACCATATTCCTTCCCTGGATCCGGGGGGCTGGTATGCTGCCCTCAACACGAAGGACGCATACTTTCATATCGCCATCAACCCAAGACATTGGTGGTTCCTACGCTTCACCATGGGCCAAGAACATTACCAATTTGCGGTTCTCCCATTCGGTCTAGCCGTGGCCCCACAGGTGTTCATGAAGTGCATGGTGGTGGTGGCGGCCTTCTTATGGAGGCAGAGAGTCTGTGTGTACCCGTACCTCGACGACTAGCTCCTGGCAGGTCGATCTGAGGCGGAAGTGCGGGGCTATGTGGAGGTGGCCCTGAGATTGTTCCGCGAGCTGGGAGTTCTGGTCAATGTCCCCAAGTCCACGCTCGTACCCACGCAGAGAGTGGAATTCATAGGGGCGGTCCTGGATGCGGTGCAGGCCAGAGCAAACCTTCCAGTATCCTGATTCCAGGCTATCCAGCAAACAGTCACCTCCCTGCTCCAGTCTCCAACAACAGCGAGGTGCTGCCTGTGGCTGCTGGGTCACATGGCAGCATGCACGCACATGGTCAGGCATGCCAGACTGAGACTCAGGAGTCTGCAGGCGTGGCTCGGTTGGGTTTACCGCCCGTGCAGGGACCCCCTGGACTTGGTAATGACAGCCCCAAGGGACATGCTGGACTCCCTGCGGTGGTGGCAGTCCTGGCCAGTGATTTGCAAAGGCATCTCCTTCGCTGCCCCACAGCCGGACCTGACACTGGTGACAGACGCGTCAGACCACCGATGGGGGACTCACCTGGGGGACCTCATGATGCAGCGGTTGTGGTCCGGAGCAGAGCAGTCGCTCCATATCAATGTGAAGGAGCTCAGGGCGGTTCGTCTCACCTGCCAGAACTTTCACGCCACTCTGAGTGGTCACAGTGTGACAGTTCTGACAGACAACACTACTGCCATGTTTCATGTAAACAGACAGGATGGGGCCCATTCCTCGCCACTCTGTCACAAGGCTCTCCTCCTTTGGGACCTTTGCATAGCCCAGTCAATTCACCTCGATGCGTCCTATCTTCTGGGGGTACAAAACGAGTTGCCGGACTCCCTCAGCAGGTCATACCGCATGCACGAGTGGACGTTCAGGGCGGACGTCGTGCTTTCGCTCTTCCTCAGGTGGGGGTTTCCCCGGGTAGACATGTTTGCCACCAGGGCCAACGCCCAGTGCCTGCGGTTCTGCTCGTTCCAGGGCTGCAGCCCGGGCTCGCTCGTGGACGCGTTTGCGATCCCGTGGAGAGGGGGCTTAATGTATGCCTCCCCCCCCCGCTCCCCTTGGTACACAAGGTCCTACTCAAGATGTGCAGGGACAGGGCGGCGGTGATTCTTATCGCCCCAGCCTGGGCCTGCCAGCACTGGTACACATCACTCCTAGAGCTGTTGGTGGAGACCCCAGTAGTCCTGCCCCTACACCGGGATCTCATTATGCAGGTGGCAGGCGGCTTCTCTACCCCGACCTGCAGTCACTGCACCTGAGGCTCTTTGGCTAAATGCTTTGGAAAGCCAGTGCTCTCTTCCCATGCAGCAGATTCTGCTTGGCAGTAAAAAGCCTCTACCAGGGCGACCTGTCTGGCCAAGTGGAAAAGGTTCTCGTGTTGAAGTGAACCCCGACAGGTGCGGCTGTGCCAGGCCCCGGTGCAGGCCATCCTGGAGTACCTCCTGCACCTCAAGCAGCAAGGGCTAGCTCCGTCCTCACTCAGACTATAGCTGGTGGCCATCTCCGCCTTCCATCCGGGGTTCTCAGGGGGCTCAGTATTTTCCCATCCAGTGGTGGGATGGTTCCTTAAAGGGTTGGAGCGGGTGTTTCCATACTCACTCCTCCCAGTCTCTCAATGGAACGTTAACCTGGTCCTCTCTAAACTCATGGGACCCCCTTCTGAGCCCCTCTTCCTGTTCTCTCCTCCACCTTTCCTGGAAGGTGGCATTTCTGGTTGCCGTTACCTCGGCTAGAGGGGTATCCAAACTGAGGGCCCTCACTTCTGAGCCACTGTATACAGTATTTCACAAGGACAAGGTGCAGCTCCCACCGCACCCCAAGTTCCTCCCTAAGGTAGTCTCCCAATTCCATTTGGGCCATTGTCTGCTGGTGTTCTTCCCGAAACCCCATACGGATCTGAGTCACCGCAGCTTGCACACCCTGGATGTGTGTCGAGTGCTGGCATTCTATTTGGAGTGCACCAAGTCCTTTCGCAAATCCGCGCAGCTGTTTGTGGCTGTAGCTGAGAGAATGAAAGGCCTCCCAGTGTCAGCGCAGCAGATTTCGTCTTGGATTACAAGCCGCATCCAGGCGTGCTATGAGCTCACACGTGTTCCAGCCCCGGCGGTCACAGCCCACTCGACCCGGGCACAAGCGAGTTCCACGGTGTTCCTGGCACAGGTCCCAGTCCAGGAGATCTGCAGAGCAGCCACTTGGTCCTCGGTGCACACCTTCACGACCCACGACGTGGTCAACCAGCAGGCCAGAGAGGATGCGGCGGTTGGCAGAGCAGTCCTCCTAGTAGTTGTTCCGTGACTCCTACCCTCCTCCAGAGGTAAGCTTCTAATTCACCTAATGTGGAATGCACATGAACAAGCACTCGAAGAAAAAATGGTTACTTACTTTCTCATAACTGTTGTTCTTCGAGATGTGTTGTTCACGTCCATTCCACCACCCACCCTCTTACTCCTCTGTTGGAGTTGCTGGCAAGAAGGAACTGGAGGGGGTCGGGCCGGCAGGGTATATATGCACGGTGCAGTGGCGCCACTCGGGAGGCCCCACCGGCCAGACGGGAGCCGCTAAGGGGAAAAGTTTCCGATGCTCATGCACGTGGCGCATGCACACCTAATGAGGAATGGACGTGAACAACACATCTCGAAGAACAACAGTTATGAGAAAGTAACTGTTTTTTCTATTTAGTCCAGATAGATCACAGTTTAAAGCTTTCTCATATTCCTTTGTGTTTAAATAGCACATACCATAATGGAGCCTCAACCCTTCCTGAAGCCTCTTGTCACTACCACAGTAGAAGTAATTGATAATTGTTTCTTTATGTCATTCCCTTTGGCTAAGACTTTGGTTTAAGTGTTTGCTCTGCAGCAGATAACTCCCCTTGTCTTGCTAATCCTAAAAAATAAACTGTGCTGAAAGGACAAAGACCTTCATAATAGGTTTCTCAGTTCCACCTCTCCCAGGGCAAACTGGACTCTTCTGTTTCCTCTTCCCCCAAATATAAGGTAATAAGTGGGTGTAATAGGGATAATTGCCTCTAGCATGCCCCCTTATGGCTTGAGGGGCCCTGTAGTACCCTGCTTCTGTTTCCGCCTTCTTCAGGGCTTAAACTCCACACAGTCCAAAGGAAATTCAACCTTCTTCTTTGGGTGCTGCTTCCTATGTGTATTCCACTGTGGGTGACTAGTTCAATCCATGTACTGGACGCAGAGAATTTTGAAAGCAGTGTCCACTGATACATGCATGCTCCCTTGCTCTCCTTGTGCCTCCAACCAAGGAGATAAATTGTGGGGCAGACCAACTGCCTCTCCAGTTCCTTCTTAGCGTTGCATTGCCTCGGTCAGAACCTCTAGGGTCCCGAGCTTTGTTGTCTGTATCTGTTTGTCTATAAATCATATGTATATATTTGTAAATAGTTTTTAGAAATTTTAGTTTTAGTCGATAGTTTTATTTGGAGTATAGTTAGATAGTTAGCTTCTCTGCTCTGGGGATCTCTCCTACCCTCCACCATATACCGTTACGGGTACTGGACTATGCCCAGGACTCCAGCCTTCATAATTTGTGTTTCCTGTTTTCACTCCTCCTTGATCAGCAATGACCATCAATGTTTCCTGTATTGCCTCGGGGAAGCCCACATCACAACAAGGTGATGTATCTGCCACTCATTCCCCAGTTGTACTCATGAAGGGTGGGAAGTTGATCTTAAGAAGCACCAAATGGAAAAGACATGAGGTCGCAGTTGGACCCGGGGAGACCCCCTGATTCATATCAGCAAGGTATGTGCCTCCTGCCTTGAGGTGCAAATCAAGAGCGAGGGATTGTACCCCCACAAATCCCTTGTCAGGGTCTTGTCGTGAGGACCTGGGGCATTCCCCTAAATATAAGAGTAAATCCTCCTGTTAGAGAGCTTATTCCTTCACTCTCCCACTTCCCTGGTCCTTCTTGCATGAACAGAGAGCAACAATACCCAAAGTCCGAAGGTGCAAACAATTCAATGTTTATTGGGGGTGAACTTCCAGCAAGCTTAAATCCAAGTTCCTTTTTCCTTATTTTCTAATCCCAATTTACTTCCTGTTTGCCCCTAATTTATATAGTAATATTCTTAGCTATACCTTAACCAATCCTTCTACTGAAATTTAACTAACCAATCCCAACATATTGTAACATGATTAGCTAACCAATTAAATCCCACCACCTTAATTAGTTTACACCCAGCAAAATTAATTATACAGCAGACAGAAACAATCACAGAACCAGGCAGAGACCATGCCAATAAACAATAGCAAAGTGGGAACTATAATGACAAAACAATACAGAAGTGAGGATTTCACAACTACATCTATAAAGATATAAGGGTTTCCCAGCTGTGTTTATTGATAAGTGAGTTCTTACCAGACAGAAGACTATCAACCTAAATTTCCTTTTACATCTTCTGGGCTCTTTCCTTTCTCTGGAAGTGATAGATCGGATCACCTTCCTAACAGCCCCATATTGACTAGTTAGGAATGTGAGGATGTGACCGTACGCTTCCCAGCTTATGGCTGCCTCTGCTGCTTAGCCAAAGGCATTGGCCTAAGACAGGGCCTCAGATTGTTACAGTGAGAGAAGGCCCTTACACAGATTCTTTCTTGTATACCTCTATTACTAGCTAAATGATAAACATATACCTACATTCTTAGAGTATAGGCCTTTACAGACAGGCCTGAATATCTATATCCTAACACTTCCTTCAAATCCACTTCGAAGCAGCTGGATACAGCACTGCCTAAATCAAGCAAGTCTCCTAGCTTGACCCAAGAGAAACGAGAACATTCTAAGTCTCAGGGGCATGAGAAGAAAGCCCACAAACCTAGGGCTTCATCAGTACTGGATCACTATTCGAGGACAACGGGGTGTCTGATACCACCCAAGCATAAAATGCAAGATCCTCCTACACTGATAAAATGCAATCATCGAGCACCTCAGCTGCCAACTGTATTGAATCTATCGGGAACCTTCACACTCTGGGAAGAGTTGAATATTACGCTCCTCCTGAGGACATTTTTGGTCTCCTGGATGCAAGGTCTCCTTCTCCCTCACTTGGGAGGTCCTGACTCTACTGGGAGATGTGACTTTTTGGAGAAGCCTGTCTCCCATTCCATTCGCCAGTTAAGACTTCCTTCAGGTGGGTCTGTCAATGCCACCCATGGATCTGGAATTGGCTTTTTCTTCCTTGGGAGATTCTGAATCACCCAATGAACCAATGTTTCCTCTTTCAAGGCATACCTTCCCGGATAAGGTTTGGGACCAAGCTCAACCTAAACCTGTATCTCAGAGTTGTTGGTACTCTATACCATGGGGACCTCCACACCTCTATTTGGCCCATCTTAATGGCCATACTGGGTCCGTGAGACCAGTACCATCCTGCAATGTCGGTTCAATCTGCTAGGGAGTCAGTACACCACTCCTCCTCCCCCCTCCAAGAGGATAACCAGAGTTTCCTTCTGATCTGTTCAACAGGAGGCGTATGCACCAGATCAGTGGTTCTGCCAATACTGACAAATTTGGTGTTGTGTTCTTCTTCAGATGAAGGAGCGGCTCTTGATGAGCATAAGTAGTTCCAGGAACTGTTAGGTGCAATTGCAGGAGAGTTACAGATTTCTCTTCAGGAAGTTCAGGATCCTCAACAGAAGCTCCTGGACATTCTTCAATCCTCCAGTTCCTGCTGAATAGCGCTTTCTGTTAACAGAACCATCCTGGAGTCAGCTAGAGCAATATGGAATACCCAATTAAAAAATTATTTTGTTCCAGGTAAAGGGATAGAATTTCTCTTTTCCCATCCTGCTCCTAACACTTTGAATAGCTCTCACAATGAGGAGCAATAAAGTGGTTATCTGTTCAAAACAAGGGGAAAGGTTTTTACTCAACATTCTTACTAGTACCGAAGAAGAATCGTAGCTGCAGACCTATTCTTGATCTCTGCCATCTCAACTGTTTTACTGGCAAACTCAAGTGTCACATGGTCACACTGGCATCTTTAATCCCTTTAAAAGGATGTGTTCATAGCTTTTGATATGAACAACACATACTTTCATGTAGACATTTAACCTGCTCACAAACTTTTTCTCAGATTCATGGTAGGCTCTGACCACTTCCAATACTCCTATAAAAGAGTACTCCTATTCGAACTTGCTACCACCCCAAGGATCTTTACCAGATATTCTCTGTAGTAGCAGCCCATATGAGGCATTCTTCACCATCCTCCCCTATCCTGGCTGGCTTCTCATTGCCAAGACACGTCAAGAAGCTTAAAGGTCAACTTTGGCAACACTTCAACTCCTCTCTTCCTAAGGGGTTAGCATAAACTTGGAAAAATCCATCCTCGCTCCAGCGCAGACTTTAGATTTCATTGGAGCATCCCTAAATTAATCCGCAGCAAGAGATCTGCTGATGGATAGGTTCCAGGCGATGAACAACCTCATAGACCAAGTCATAAGCAACCCTTGAGAACCTTGTCTTTCTCTCCTGGGTTGTATAGCTTCATGCTATTCCACCCAGACTTAACCAGGAGATCTTCAATGATCTAAAAATAAAAAAGAGTCCTATTAAAACGTGGAAACTAGGTCAAATTACAAAGGATGAATATAAACATATAATACCAGTATGTAGGGACAAAATTAGAAAGGCCAAGGCACAAAACAAGATTAAACTAGCTAGAGATATAAAGGGTAACAAGAAAACATTCTACAAATACATTAGAAGCAAGAGGAAGACCAAGGACAGGGTAGGCCCGTTACTCAATGAGGGAGAAAAAACAATAACAGAAAATGTGGAAATGGCAGAGGTGCTTAATGACTTCTTTTGTTTCAGTTTTCACCAAGAAGGTTGATAGTGCTTGGATGTCTAACATAGTGAATGCCAGTGAAAATGAGGTAGGATCAGAGACTAAGATAGGGAAAGAACAAGTTAAAAATTACTTAGATAAGTTAGATGTCTTTAAGTCACCAGGGCCTGATGAAATGCATCCTAGAATACTCAAGGAGCTGATTAGCAATTATCTTTGAAAAGTCATGGAAGATGGGAGAGATTCCAGAAGTCTGGAAAAGGGCAACTATCGTGCCCATCTATAAAAAGGGAAATAAGGACCACTGGGGAATTACAGGCCAGTCAGCTTAACTTCTGTACCTGGAGAAATAATGGAGCAAATAATTAAGCAATCAGTTTGCAAACATCTAGAAGATAATAAGGTGATAAGTAACAGTCAGCATGGATTTGTCAGGGACAAATCGTGTCAAACCAACCTGTTAGCTTTCTTTAATAGGGTAACAAGCCTTGTGGATAAGGGGGAAGTGGTAGACGTGGTATATCTTGACTTTAGTGAAGCTTTTGGTACTGTCTCGCATGACCTGCACATAAACAAGCTAGGGAACTGCAACCTAGATGGAGGTACTATAAGGTGGGTGCATAACTGGTTGTAAAACTGTTCCTAGAGAGTACTTATCAGTGGTTCACAGTCACGCTGGAAGGATATAACGAGTGAGGTCCCGCAGGGATCAGTTCTGGGTCCGGTTCTGTTCAGTGTCTTCATCAATGATTTAGATAATGGCATAGAGAGTGCACTTATAAAGTTTGCAGACGATACCAAGCTGGCAGGGGTTGCAAGCTGTGTTCCGTGTAAGCTGCATGCTTGGGTGGCCGCGCAGGAGAGATTCAGGTGCCACCCAGCTGATTAGCAGAGCGCATACAGGCAGCACCATGTGTTCAGGTGCCCCCACACACATGTTGTTCCGTCCTGCAGCTGCTCCTGGGACCCTCCTGCTGGCTGTGCAGAGCAGGGGGGTGGAGGTGGGAGGAGGGTGCTGATGTCAGGGTGTCCCCCTCCCCCCCACCCCTATACCCCATCTCCGCAGAGCAAGGCAGAGGGGCAGCCTGACTCAGGAGGCCTTGGAGCTGCTGAGGTCTGAATGCTGAGTGGCTGCGTGCCTTTCTTAAAGAGACAGTGCACTGTTTCTGAGATTTCCCCAGCAGCCAGCTCTCGCGCGCGCGCGCTCTCTCTCTCTCTCTCTTGCTCTCCCCCTCCCCTCCTCTCGCCCCCTGCCCTTGTACCCCATCTCCGCAGAGAGGAGACAATAGAGCTCAGGACAGAGCAGGAGAGCTTTCAGTTAGCACGGCTTTTCCCAGCAGCCAGCACATACACTGTCTCTGTGTGTCTCTCACTCACACACACACACACACACACACACACACACACACACACACAGTCTGTGTCTCTCTGTCTCTTTCACACTTATCTCCCTATACATTGTTGTTGTTACTTCTTGGTACTTCCTGCAATGTACATATATTCTCTGTAATTTTATTCTTTCCATTTTGTCATTATTTTAGTGTTTTGACTGGTCTATGCATGTCATAATTTTTATTTCTCTTACACTTAAATTTAATTCTTTGAGTAGTGAGTTCTAAAATGCCTGACCTGTATTGGCTGGAGTATTTTCCCTACGGTGACTTTTTAAAAAAAATATATTATGTCTAGGTTTTTTGTTTCTACTGGTAGTGCACATCCACACATACCTTGGTGCACATAACAAAATTTATTCCGCACATGGATGGAAAAAAGTTGAGGGAGCATTTGTTGCAAGTGCTTTGGAGGATCGGATTATAATTCAATATGATCTGGACAAACTGGAGAAATGGTCTGAAGTAAATAGGATGAAATTCAATAAGGACATATGCAAAGTACTCCACTTAGGAAGGAACAATCAGTTGCACACATACAAAATGGGAAATGACTGCCTAGGAAGGAGTACTGCAGAAAGGGATCTGGGGGTCATAGTGGACCACAAGCTAAATATGAGTTAGCAGTGTAACACTGTTGCAAAAAAGGCAAACATTATTCTAGGATGTATTAGCAGGAGTGTTGTAAGCAAGGCACAAGAAGTAATTCTTCCGCTCTACTCTGCACTGATCAGGCCTCAACTGGAGTACTGTGTCCAGTTCTGGGTGCCACATTTCAGGAAAGATGTGGACAAATTGGAGAGAGTCCAGAGAAGAGCAATAGAAATGATTAAAGCAATGGCCTTAAATTGCAGCTAGGGAGGTTCAGTTTGGACATTAGGAAAAGCTTCCTGTCAGGTGGTTAAGCACTGGAATATATTGCCAAGGGAGGTTGTGGAATCGCCATCATTGGAGTTTTTTAAGGGAAGGTTAGACGAACACCTGTCAGGGATGGTCTAGATAATACTTAGTCCTGCCATGAGTGCAGGGGACTGGACTAGACGATCTCTCGAGGTCCCATCAGCTTGTATGATTCTATGTACTTATGTCACGCCATTTGCCAGACTCCATCTTCGTTGCCTGTTAGCGTGGCTTCAAGCAGTGTATTCACCAAACCAACAGTCGGTGAATACCATAGTAACCGTTACCACCAAAGTAATATCATCTCTGCTATGATGAAAGAATACCCGCTAGGTGTAAGTGGGTGTTTCCAGACTTTCCTCCTCACTGCACAGGACAATCATTATAGATATCTCCCTAATAGATTGGGGGAGCTCATATGCACATCCACACAGCACAGGACACTTGGACATATCCAGAATCCAGGATGCACATCAAATTTTGGGATTGTGGACAGTCCAAAAGGCTTGCAAGGCCTTTCTTCTGTTTATTGAAGGTCACCATACCCTTATAATGTCAGAAAATTGCAATTATCTTTTACAATAACAAATAGGGAAGACCGAGATCCATCTCCCTGCCTGCAGATGCGTTCACCCTGTGGAATTGGTGCATTAGCAAGCACATCATCCTGTTGGCATTTTACTCTTCAGAATGTGCTAGGAGATTCCCTCAGCAGATATTTTGATATCTACCATGAGTGTGAGTTCCATGTCTATGCAGTAAATAATATGTTCTCTCGATGGGGGATCTTGCAGATGAACGAAAATGCAGCATATACTGCTCCAGATGAGCCCTAGGACACTGTTCTCAGGGCAATGCTCTACTTCTTCCATGGTCAGACTATCTAAACTATGCCTTCCCTCCATTAGCATTCCTATGGGTCTTACAGAAAATTTGTTAGGACAGGGCGTAAGTCATCCTCGTTGCCCCAAACTGGCCCAGACGGTTTTGGTTCCCAAGACTCCTATGCATGTAATCTTGATCAACATTCAGTCGTTTTCGATTTCCTGACCCAGGGGAAAGGTAGAATCAAGCCGCAAACCCCAATCACATCATCTCAAGGCATGGTTTTTGGATGGGCATCAACTTCTGAAGCTGTATTAAGCAGCCTTATCAATCATAGAAAGGATTCCATTAGAAGATGTTATTTAGCCAAGTGGAAGCATTTCTGTACCTGGGCATGGCGAAGTTGTATGTCCCCAGAAGCTATGGCTATTTCATTTATTTTGGACCATCTTCTTTCCCTAAAAATAGAATGGTTTCAGAGTAACAGCCGTGTTAGTCTGTATTCGCAAAAAGAAAAGGAGTACTTGTGGCACCTTAGAAACTAACCAATTTATTTGAGCATGAGCTTTCGTGAGCTACAGCTCACTTCATCGGATGCATACTGTGGAAACTGCAGAAGACACTATATGCACAGAGGCCATGAAACAACACCTCCTCCCACCCCACTCTCCTGCTGGTAATAGCTTATCTAAAGTGTTCATCAAGTTGGGCCATTTCCAGCACAAATCTAGGTTTTCTCACCCCCTCACCCCCTCCAAAAACCACACACACAAACTCATTCTCCTGCTGGTAATAGCTCATCCAAAGCGACCACTCTCCCTACAATGTGCATGATAATCAAGGTGGGCCATTTCCAGCACAAATACAGGATACAAATACAGGAAATGGCCCACCTTGATTATCATGCACATTGTAGGGAGAGTGGTCGCTTTGGATGAGCTATTACCAGCAGGAGAATGAGTTTGTGTGTGTGGTTTTTGGAGGGGGTGAGAGGGTGAGAAAACCTAGATTTGTGCTGGAAATGGCCCACCTTGATTATCATACACATTTTAAAGAGAATGGTCACTTTGGATGGGCTGTTAGCAGCAGGAGAGTGAGTTTGGGGGGGGGGGGGGTGAAAAAACCTGGATTTGTGCTGGAAATGGCCCAACTTGATGAACACTTTAGATAAGCTATCTAATGTTTATTCCCCCCTCCCCCACCAGCCCCGTTCCTCAGAGGCTCTTGTCAACTGCTGGAAATGGCCCACCTTGATTATCACTACAAAAGATTTTTCCCCACCCCCTACTCTCCTGCTGGTATTAGCTCATCTTAAGTGATCACTCTCCTTACAGTGTGTATGGTAACACCCATTGTTTCATGTTCTCTGTGTATATAAATCTCCCCACTGTATTTTCTACTGAATGCATCCGATGAAGTGAGCTGTAGCTCATGAAAGCTTATGCTCAGATAAATTTGTTAGTCTCTAAAGTGCCACAAGTACTCCTTTTCTTTTTGTGAACACAGACTAACACGGCTGCTACTCTGAAACCTGTCATTGTTCGTTAAGTGTTTCTTGATTGGGCACTTAATTTGCACATTCCTTTCTCAAGAATCTGACCAAATGCTTTACTAAGGCTACTTAAAATCAAGCAAGTACACAGCCAATATTCATAACTTTGAGTACAAAAATGGCACATGCATACAAATAGGATGGATATATTCAGTAGATCATAACCTTTAAGCGATATGTTACATGGCATATGTAGCATAAAACATATTCCAGTTATGTCATATATACATGCATAAGCATATTCACATAAAACATTATGGGGTGCAATGTCAGATATACAAAGTACTGTCAGCCTTTTCTAGTGGTCTTATGAATTTCCCTATACTTCATGTGTCTTTATCTACTCTTGAGTGCTTTTAGAACTGTTTTCTCCACCTAGCACATCTCAACTGAAAGAATTCCAAGGATTTTTTCAACTTACTTAAAAGTTTCAGAATTTACACTTGCAACAGCTTCATCTCTGAGAACTTCATGTAATTCTCTGATTGTGCTGATAGCTTTGAGCAAGCCCAGTTTAAATTTCATAGTAGAAGTGAACTGTGGTTCTCCACTGTTCTGGCAGGAAAATCTTTGGAGATGCCTGTCAAAAATATAAAGGGAAGGATAACCACCTTTCTGTATACAGTGCTATAAAATCCCTCCTGGCCAGAGGCAAAACCCTTTCACCTGTAAAGGGTTAAGAAGGTAAGGTAACCCCGCTGGCGCCTGATCCAAAGGGAGCAAATGGTTTGGTCTGTGTGTGTGATGCTTTTGCCGGAAACAGATCAGGAATGCAGCCTTACAACTCCTGTAACGTTAGTAAGTAATCTATAAATAATCTAGCTAGAAAATGCATTAGATTTTCTTTTGTTTAATGGCTGGTAAAATAAGCTGTGCTGGATGGAATGTATATTCCTGTTTTTGTGTCTTTTGTAACTTAAAGTTTTGCCTAGAGGGATTCTCTGTGTTTTGAATCTGATTACCCTGTAAGGTATTTACCATCCTGATTTTACAGAGGTGATTCTTTTACCTTTTCTTTAAATAAAATTCTTCTTTTAAGAACCTGATTGCTTTTTTCATTGTTCTTAAGATCCAACAGTTTAGGTCTGTGTTCACCTGTACAAATTGGTGAGGATTCTTATCAAGCCTTCCCCAGGAAAGGGTGTGTAGAGGTAGGGGGGATATTTTGGGGGAAGATGTCTCCAAGTGGGCTCTTTCCCTGTTCTTTGTTTGGTGGTGGCAGCATACGGTTCAAGAACAGGGCAAAGTCTGTACCTTGAGGAAATTTTTAACCTAAGCTGATAAGAATAAGCTTAGGGGGTCTTTCATGCAGGTCCCCACATCTGTACCCTAGAATTCAGAGTGGGGAAGGAACCTTGACATGGTGGCAGAGCGATGGGATCATATATCTCCTGATGAAATTCCTATTAAAGTATATTTTCACATTGAATAAGATTGTGATTTTTGTTTGTTTGTTTGTTTTTTTCTGTCTCAGAGTTGGGGCAGATATGTGAAACGCATCTGAGGCAATATGGGAAAACTTATGTGTTGTAGGAAGTTCTGTTGGTCATTCAGAAGGTCGCACTCCTCTCTCTGAGTCAGGATGATAGCAATGCCCCTGGCTGGGATTAATGGACATAAAAACATAAGAATAGCCCTACTGGGTCAGACCAAAGGTCCATCTTGCCCAGTATTCTGTCTTCCGACAGTGGCCAGTGCCAGGTGCCCCAGAAGGAATGAACAGAACAGATAATCATCAAGTGATTCATTCCCTGTCGCTCATTCCCAGCTTCTGGCCAACAGAGGCTAGGGATACCATTCCTATCCATCCTGACTAATAGCTAATGGTGGACCTATCCTCCATGAATGTATCTAGTTCTTTTTTTGAAGCCTGTTATGGTCTTGGCCTTTACAACATTCTCTGGCAAGGAGTTCCACAGATTGACTGTGCGTTGTGTGGAAAAAAAAAACTTCCTTTTGTTTGTTTTTAACCTGCTGCCTATTAATTTCATTTGGTGACCCCTAGTTCTTGTGTTATGAGAAGTAGTAAACAACACTTCCTTATCTACTTTCTCTACACCAGTCATGATTTTATATACCTCAATCATATCTCCCCTTAGCTGTTTCCTTTCCAAGCTGAAAAGTCCCAGTCTTATTAATCTCTCCTCATACAGAAGCCATTCCATATCCCTAATCATTTTTGTTGCCCTTTTCTGAACCTTTTCCAATTCCAATACATCTTTTTTGAGATGGGGCAACCACATCTGCACACAGTATTCAAGATTTGGGCGTGCCATGGATTTATATAGAGGTAACATGATATTTTCTGTCCTATTATCTATCCCTTTCTTAATTATTCCCAGCATTCTGTTCACTTTTTTGACTGCTCCTGCACATTGAGTGGATGTTTTCAGAGAACTATCCACAGTGACTCCAAGATCTCTTTCTTGAGTGGTAACAGCTAATTTAGATCCCATCATTTTATATGTATAGTTGTCGCCTAGTCACCCAGTTTTGTGAGATCCTTTTGTAGCTCTTTGCAATCTGCCTAGGTCTTAACTCTCTTTAATAATTTTGTATCATCTGCAATTTTGCTGCCTCTGTTTACCCCTTTTTCCAGATCATTTATGAATATGTTGAATAGGACTGGTCTCAGAACAGACCCCTGGGGCACACCACTATTTACCTCGCTCCATTCTGAAAACTGACCATTTATACCTACCCTCTGTTTCATATCTTTTAACCAGGTACCACTCCATGAGAGCACCTTCCCTTTTGTCCCATGGCAGCTTACTTTGCGTAAGAGCCTTTGGTGAGGGGCCTTGTCAAAGGCTTTCTGAAAATCTAAGTACACCATATCCACTGGATCCCCTTGGTCCACATGTTTGTTGACTCCCTCAAACAATTCTAGTAGATTGGTGAGGCATGATTTCTCTTTACTGAAACCATGTTGACTCTTCCTCAACAAACTATGTTCATCTATATTTCTGACAATATTGTTCTTTATTATAGTTTCAACCAGCTTGCCCAGTACAGAAGTCAAGCTTACAGGCCTGTAGTTGCTGGGATCACCTTTGGAGCCCTTTTTAAAAATTGACGTCACATTAGCTATCCTCCAGTCATCTGGTACAGAAGTTGATTTAAATGATAGGTTACAGACTACAGTTAATAGTTCTGCAATTTCACATTTTAGTTCCTTCAGAACTCTTGGGTGAATACCATCTTGACTTGATAACTTATTGCTGTTTAATTTATTAATTTGTTCCAAAACCTCCTCTAATGATACCTCAGTCTGGGACAGTTCCTCAGATCTGTCACCTAGAAAGAATGGCTCAGGTTTGGGAATCTCCCTCACATCCTCAGCCGTGAAGACCGATGCAAAGAATTAATTTAGTTTCTCCTCAATGGCCTTATCTTCCTTGTGTTGCCTAGCATCTTGATCGTCCAGTGGCCCCACTGGTTGTTTAGCAGGTTTCCTGCTTCTGATGTACTTAAAAATGTTGCTATTACTTTTTGAATCTTTGGCTAACTGTTCCTCAAATTCTTTTTTGGCCTTCCTAATTATATTTTTACACTTCATTTTCCAGTGTTTATGCGCCTTTCTATTTTCCTCACTAGGATTTATCTTCCACTTTTTAAAGGATGCCTTTTTGCCTATCACTGCTTCTTTTACTTTGTTGTTTAGCCATGATGGCTCTTTTTTGGTTCTCTTACTATGTTTTTTTTTTTAAATTTGGGGTATACATTTAAATTGAGCCTCTATTACAGTGTCTTTAAAAAGTTTCCATGCAGCTTGCAGAGATTTCACTTTTGGCACTCTACCCTTTAATTTCTGTTTAACTAACCTTCTCATTTTTGTGTAGTTCCCCTTTCTGAAATTAAATGCTACAGTGTTGGGCTGCTGTGGTGTTTTTCCAGCCACAGGGATATTACATTTAATTAAATTATGGTCACTATTACCAAGCGGTCCAGCTATACAGTATTCACCTCTTGGACCAGATCCTGTTCTCATCTTGGGACTAAATCAAGACTTGCCTCTCCTCTGTTGGGTTCCAGGACCAGCAGTCATTTAAGGTGTCAAGAAACTTTATCTTTGCATCCTGTCCTGAGGTGAGGTATACCTAGTCAATATGGGGATAATTGAAATCCCCCATTATTATTGGTTTCAGAGTAGCAGCTGTGTTAGTCTGTATCCGAAAAAAGAAAAGGAGTACTTGTGGCACCTTAGAGACTAACAAATTTATTTGAGCATAAGCTTTCCCCATGTGTCCGTCCCCATCTCCCCCACCCCCCGCCACTGTTCCTCACATGTTCTTGTCAACTGCTGGAAATGGGCCACCTTTATTATCACTATAAAACATTTTTTTTTCCTCTCCTGCTGGTAATAGCTCACCTTACCTGATCATTCATGTTACAGTGTGTATGGTAACACCCATTGTTTCATGTTCTCTGTGTATATAAAATCTCCCCACTGTATTTTCCACTGCATGCATCCGATGAAGTGAGTTGTAGCTCATGAAAGCTTATGCTCAGATAAATTTGTGAGTCTCTAAGGTGCCACAAGTACTCCTTTTCTTTTTCCCATTATTTATTTATTTATTTATTTATTTATTTTAATAGCCTTTCTAATCTCCCTGAGCATTTCACACTCACTATCACCATCCTGGTCAGGTGGTCGGTAATATATCTCTACCGCTATATTCTTATTATTACAGCATGGAATTTCTATCCATAGAGATTCTATGGTACAGTTTGATTCATTTACAATTTTTACTTTATTTGATTCTACACTTTCTTTCACATAAAATGTCACTCTCCCACCTGCACGACCTGTTCTGTCTTTCTGATATATTTTGTAGTCTGGTATTACTGTATCCCATTTATTATCCTCATTCCACCAAGTTTCTGTGATACCTATTATATTAATATCCTCATTTAATACGAGGCACTCTAGTTCACACATTTTATTACTTAGACTTCTAGTATTGGTATATAAGCACTTTCAAAACTTGTCTCCTTTTAGCTGTCTGCCATTACACGATGTAATACAATGTAATACTTTATAATACAAAGTAATATTGGACTCTCTTTATTTTAGAAGAACAATTTTCATATAGGCAGAAAAGACCACTCTTTCCTCTCCTATATCCAATCAGAATTCTGGGTATTCAGGCTTTGAAATGGTACAATATAAAGCATTTGTATTTAGCCAGTCACATATGACATTACACTTTACAACACCATGCTGTACAGAAAAAAACCTATTTAATAACCTTTAAAATTATTTAATATTTTCTTTTATGTCTAGGTACTCCAAGGCCTATATGTGGAGTACAGCTGGGGCTGTGTGAGTTATTCAAAGGCCTTTGTATACCTGTACAACTAAGGCAATATGAGTTCAGGAGTGGAGATTATTTTATATGGATATAGTACTAATAAAAATGTTTTATCGTCTTAATTGTTTAAAATATCTTTTCCCCAGAGGTGGCGTAAGCAAAATAGAGTGTTCCATGGTGACATTTTAAATTGCCATGACTCTGACATGAACTGCCTGAATTGTAGCTTTGTCCCTTGTGAGTAATGTCATATTTATGTGTAAGGTTTTTATACTACCGCACACAGCATCTTATAATAATCTCCAAAGTTTTAATAAATGTATCAGAACCTTTAGCCTGAAATTACTGCTATTAAAACCTCATTTCCAGCTCCACAGCAAAAGTGATGCTGGGGTGTTGCATGAGCTTTCAGTAATGCTGATTGTAAGTGTGCAATTATTATTGTGTATTTTCTGGCCTTGTTTCCCAATTTACCTTTGTTTTGGTTAAACGTAGCAGCTTCAGTCAAAACTTTTGTATATTGTTACTTACTGGTTCTTTCAATGGATAAACGTGCCATTTTTGATGGCTCTCTGCAAGGTCCACTTTGTATTTGATTCTTTATGCTCTCATGCATCTTGTGTTAATCCACTGAAATACCTTTCAGATTCAGTAGAAACAAAGTGATGAGATTGTTTCCTGCCTGAAGCTGATTCTTTCATATCTGACCCCAGGAGGAACCAAATGGAAAATAAATAAATAAATAAAAATAAAACCTTTGCACAGGGAGTAAATTATTCCCAGTTTTGCTTGAAGGGCTGGTTTCAACAAAGAAACAAGGAGAAAAAGCTTTTAAAACCCAGCACTCGGACAAGTCATTCAGCTCTACAGGTATAAGTCATTTAATGTAACAGTGGTAGCAACTGGTTTGTCTTTTTTTTGTTTGTTTGTTTTTTGCCAGGAGCAATATCTTAAACACTGTTTTCAGCCACACTGGCGTCCATGTTGGTACCTGGGGTGTTCTGCTGGCACTGACAGCCCATCTGATATCAAATTTAACTCCTTAGGCTGGCTCCTAAAAGGAGTACACCTTGCTTTGCTAGCTAGATTTAATCTTTTAACTCCATTGGGAGCTTAACAGCGTAAAGTACCGTCAGTCACAAATACAGGACACATGATTAGAATGGTGTGTACAGACCAGTGATGGGCATCCTAGATATACTTTGGATAGTTTGTTACAGTCAATTTCTCTATCCAATACTTAGATTTCATTCTGTGATAGCTGCTCAGACTTGAAAGCAGAATATGGTCTTTACATTTTATTAAATGCATTCCCCTCCCTTACCCCACCTCAGGCATTGCAATAGGCCCAGTGTCTGAATTTGCTACTTTTGAAAGATTTAAATTAGTGTGCAAGTTCTTTACAGCATGGACCATGTTTTTCTATATTGTGTTTGTACAGTGCCTAGCACAATCTTGATCGATTCCTTTGGGCTCCAACACAATACAAATAGCAGCTAATAGCTTTCTCTGTAACTCTGTGTTCTAACTTTTAAAGGTTTGTTCTCAAGTCAAAAGGAAACAGCCTAACTCTCTGGCATCAACACCTAGGGCAGCATTTTTGGTTCATTTAATGAAAAAGAGGCTCTTAGGATCCTATCTATTTTATCCTCTCTTTACTCGCACAAAATCCTCCAGGCATCACATCATAGCACTGCTCTCTCTCAGTCCTTTTCAGTCTCTGATGGATCCAGTTAATTACCCACACTGAGATCTCTATGTGTTGGTGCAGTGTGCAATCTCTGGACTGTCAGCCTGGTCCACTCTTAGAGAATTTGAATAAGAATTTCTTATTAGGAATACACAACATTTCTTCATTCCCAAATAGATGAAATCCACTCTTCTAAGACTTCTGTTTTGAAATCTCTCAACCATTCTAGGGCTCATCTCACACAGTTCATTTCCTCTAGTGAGAATGTGAGTGTTTGGTTATTTTATGAGTAAGATATCATCTTGAAGTGAGACAAATTCAGAATGGAAATAAGGTGTAAATTTTTGACAGTGAGAATAAACCACCTTTGGAACAAATTACCAAAAGTCACATTGGATCCTCCGCCACGGAAATTTTTTTAAATCAAGATTGGATGTTTTTCTAAAGTACATGCTCTGGGGGTTATTTTGAGGAAGTTATATGCCTTTTTTGTATACAATCCCCAGACTAAATGATCACAGTGGTCCTTTCTGGCCTTGGAATCTATGAATCTATCCAGTCATTTTGATATAATTCACTGAAAAACTATTGTGGGGTGTCAAGGTTCCTTCCCCACTCTGAACTCTAGGGTATAGATGTGGGGATCTGCATGAAAACCCCTAAGCTTATTCTTACCAGTTTAGATTAAAACTTCCCCAAGGTACAAACTATTTTACCTTTTGCCCTTGGACTTTATTGCTGCCACCACCAAGTGTCTAACAAATATATAACAGGGAAAGAGCCCGCTTGGAAATGTCTTTCCACCCCAAAATCCCCCCAAACCCTACACCCCCTTTCCTGGGAAAGGCTTGATAAAAAAATGTTCACCAATTTGCATAGGTGAACACAGACCCAAACCCTTGGATCTTAAGAGCAATGAAAAAGCAATGAGGTTCTTAAAAGAAGAATTTTAATTAAAGAAAAAGTAAAAGAATCACCTCTGTAAAATCAGGATGGTAAATACCTTACAGGGTAATCAGATTCAAAACATAGAGAATCTCTCTAGGCTAAACCTTAAGTTACAAAAAGACACAAGAACAGGAATATACATTCCATTCAGCACAACTTATTTTATCAGCCATTTAAACAAAACAGAATCTAACGCATATCTAACTAGATTGCTTACTGACTTTTTACAGGAGTTCTGACCTGCATTCCTGCTCTGGTCCCGGAAAAACAACACAGACAGAGAGAACCCTTTGTTTCCCCTCCTCCAGCTTCGAAAGTATCTTGTCTTCTCATTGGTCATTTTGGTCAGGTGCCAGCGAAGTTGTCTTAGCTTCTTAACCCTTTACAGGTGAAAGGGTTTTTCCTCTGGCCAGGAGGGATTTAAAGGTGTTTACCCTTCCCTTTATTTTTATAACATGGGGTCACCCTTCTGGATTGGAAGGGAGAAGGTCTTCCAAGCTAAAATTCACTTGTTTTCATGTGAATGAAGTTATACACAATGTGTGCACTTTGCATCAGATGGCATACATTTTGGGTCCTGGCTTTTGGATTTTAGCCAGAGATGTGTGACATTTGCTAATATTGGAAAGCTAATGGACAAATTTGAGTTCTGAACTTTCATAAGGTTTCCACTGAGCACTTGAGTAGTTATTTAGGTTCACAGTGTTGGTTCTGGTCTTTAAAATACTGAATGGATTAGATCTGTGCTACTGTCACAGTCAACCTAATGCTTTATGACCTACCACAACTACTGCAATCTGAAAGAAAATAAGAATTGGTATGACTAGTTCAGTATCCTGTCTCTGACCGTGACCAACAACAAATGCTTCTGAGGGAATGAACAGGCAGAGCTGTTTCGAGTGATCTATCCCCTATTGTCCAGTCCCAGCTTCTGGCTGTTGGAGGTTTAGGGACATAAGGAGCATGGAGCTGCTTACCTGACCATCTTGGCTAAAGCCATTGATGGACCTGTCCTCCATGAACTTATCTAATTCTTTTTTGAACCCAGTTATACTTTTGGCTTTCACAACATCTCCTAACATGTTCCACAGGTTGACTCCATTATGCAAAGAAATGCTTCTTTTTGTTTGAAACCAGCTGCCTATTAATTTCTTTGAGTGACTCCTAGTTGTCTAATGTGAAAGGGTAAATAACACTTCCTTATCCATTTTCTCCATACCATTCATGAGTTTTAAGATGTCTATTATGTTCCCTTTAGTCGTCACTTTTCTAAGCTGAACAGTTCCAGTCTTTTTAATGTCTCATATGGAAATTGTTCTATAACCTTAATTATTTTTGTTGCCCTTCTCTGAATCTTTACCAATTCTAATATATCTTTTTTGAGATGGGGCAACCAGAAGTGCACACAGTAAGGTGTGGACATACCATGGATTTATATAGTGGCATTATATTTTCTGTCTTATTATTTATTCCTTTCTTAGTGGTTCCTAACATTGTTAGCATTTTTTGGCTGCTGCTGCTCATTGAGCAGATGTTTCCACTATCTACAATGACTCCAAGATCTTTCTTGAGCGATAAGAGCTAATTTAGACCATGTCATTTTGTATGTATAGTTATGATTATATTTTCCAATATGCATTACTTTGCATTTATCAACACTGAATTTCATCTGCCATTTTGTTGCCCCATTCCCCAGTTTAGTAAGTTCCCTTTGTAACTCTTCATCATCAGCTTTGGACTTAACCATCTTGAGTAATTTTGTATAGTCTGCAGATTTTGCCACGTCACTGTTCCCCACCTCCTCTTCCAGGTCATTTATGAATGTGTTGAACGGCATAGGTCCTAGCACAGATCCTTCGGGGGACCCGACTTATTGCTCTCTCCATTGTGGATCCATGAGAGGACCTTCCCTCTTATCCCATTACTGCTTACTTTGCTTAAGAGCCTTTAATGAGGAACCTTGCCATAGGCTTTCTGAAAGTACAACTACACTATATCAACTGGATCACCATTTCCCACATGTTTGTATATACCCTCAAAGAATTCTAATAGCTCAGTGAGGCATGATTACCCTTTAGAAAAGCTGTGCCGACTCTTCCTGAATATACTGTAAAAAGAAAAGGAGTACTTGTGGCACCTTAGAGACTAACACGACTGTTACTCTGAAACCTGAATATACACTGTTTATCTGTGTGTCTGATAATTCTGTTCTTTACTAGAGTTTCAACTAATTTGCAGAGTACTGGTGTTAGTCATACTGGCCTGAAATTGCCTGGATCGTCTCTAGCGCCTTTTTAAAATATCGGTGTTACATTCACTATCCTTGAGGCATCTGGTGCAGAGGCTGATTTAAGTGATAGGTTACATACCACAGTTAGTATTTCTGAAATTTCGTATTTGATTCCTTCAGAACTCTTGGGTGATACTGTCTGGTCCTGGTGACTTATTTCTGTTTAATTTATTACAAAAACTGCTCTATTGACCCTGCACCTTGAACATTTCCTCAGATTTGTCCCCTAAAAAGAATGGCTTGGGTGCGGGGCTCTCCCCCACAGCCTCTTCAGTGAAGACCAATGCGCAAAGACTTCATTTAGCTTCTCTGCAACTGCCTTGATACTTTCTAGGACATGATTCAGGTTACTGGTAGGGCATTCCAGATGTGGTCACTGAACTGCACAATCACCTGCCCACCTGAAGATTAGGATGAGTTAATCTTGTTAGTTTTAAATCACAGCACAAGACCCTTCTCTTTGCACAGGACTTCCCCTAGTAATGGGATTAGAGAAAGGCCAGTTAGTTTCTCGTAAGGCAAGGTTGGTTGCAATCAAGTTGGTGGTATGTGGTATCAAGGGGAGTATGTAGAAGTGGAGAGTCTAGGTGCCATGTTAGGGTAGAGTATGCAATGAATTTGTTCATGAAGTCTCTGTGCAGTACCTGGTGATGGGCCCATTAGGGATGATAGATTTAGAAATCGTTATAGTTTCTAAAATAGTACTTCAGAAGTTGGAATTAAATATGACAAAAGTTTAGAATGGACTATCTGAAGGTAGAAAATTGAAATACATTCAAATAGTTGAAGCTATTTTCTATCACTATACTTAAAGGTTTGGATTTGACTTGACTATCAATTGTTCACCTTGTTTCTAATCTACAATCTTTATGCATTTCTCAGTACCTCAGTCTGCAGTTATGAGAGAGAGGAAAAAATAATTCAGGCAGATTACTGTGTTTTGATAGACTGTACAACTGTCATATCTTGAAACCTACTTTTAGCTTCTGTAAGAAGTCTGTCTGATGTTTTGCCACAAAATAAAGAACTTTTGAAAAGTTACTGATGAATGGAAATTCAGATGGTTATAACAAAATTCACAATGTGGAATGGTGGAGCTATCTGCAGTTGGATAAATTTTTTTTTTTTTTAAACAAAGGACTTCATTTAATGTAAAGATTATATTTTTAAGAGTTAAAAGGGGTGTTGATATTTTTTAAAGATGGGGTGATATCTAAAGATAATTTCCTTTTTTGTGATTACAAAGATCAAATGCAGTGTGTAAAGTGACAAAATTCTGGTAAAATCCCCCATTGATGAATCATGCTTAGCTTGAAAAATTAACCGTGCCACTCCCATTATCAGTCAGATGCCTCTGAACCTTCTAACAAAAATTAGAATCCTCTGCACCTTCACTTTTTTTCAACTCCCTCTCTTTGCCATCCCTTATGGTGCTCTCTTCCCCCGTTTTTCCCTATTGCTCTTTCAGTCCTCTGTTATACCTCCTTCTTCGAGTACTGTTCTCCATCCTGATATGGAGCAACCGTAGGTACACACATCTCAAAGAATTCCATTTACAAGTTAAGTAACCTCTCCATCTTTTTCTTTCTTCATTAGATCTCCCCCTCATGTTTCTGTTCCTCTGACCTCAGTCTCTGTCTTCAGAATACTTCCCCCCACTTACTCTGCTTTTGTCAGGCTTGGAATAACTCCCTTTTAGCTGAGGACAGATATGTGCTGATTGCTGGGGGCCAGTAAGAGTTATTCCAGCATCAGTTGGAGGGATTCTTGTAAAGCAGAATGTGGTGCTTGTTCTTGTATGATGGATGAACATGTGTCCTTGAGAACGTGCCCCACCTGTGTCTGACCAATCAAAGCTGAATCTTACATTGTCTTCCCAAGTATTGCATTTCTCCTTTCCGACCAGCATCATTTGCCTGGGTTCAGTACACAGAAAAGCCAGCAGCTTTTCATCAAAGGGTTTGTAGGATTCTGACATTTTTGGCAGTGAGTTCATCAGTTGAAAATGAGTAAGGCTAAGATTTTATCATGGATATTTTTAGTAAAAGTCAAGGACCGGTCACAGGCAATAAAGAAAAATTAACGAAGCCCATGACCGGTCCATGACTTTAACTAAAAATATCCATGACAAAATGGGGAGCTCAGCTGCGGGGTCCCCACAACCCCCCCATGCAGCTGCAGGAGCCTGGTTTGCTCTCCAGGGTTCCCCACTGCCTGTGGTGGCTCAGAGCACTGGGGTCCTCCTGCTGTCTGCGCCGGTCTGGGAGCTCCTGGGGGTCCCTGCCACTCCCGGCTGCCATGGACTGAAGTCATGGAGGTCGCTGGTAGTCACGGATTCTATGACTTATGTAACCTCTGTGAAAAAATCATAGCCTTAAAAATGTGACACATAGGTACCTCCTTATGTATACTCTTATCAAGAGTGACTGTAAACATTGCTTTTGAGCAATTTATATGTATGTTGTATTAGATATAAATATTCTGATGTGTCAGAGAAAACAGAAGCAGTAATGTATGGACAAGATAACTCCAGTGTATTCTTGCACCTGGATAACTCAGACATCGTAGTTTTTAATCTTGAAATTTGCTATTCACTTAATCTTCAGTGAGAGCAAGTGTTGTTGACATAGTTAATGAAAATTTGTGCCAAAGGTTTGAGCCTCAATTCTGGAAAGCATTTAATCTTAAATCCATCCCTCTTCAGGACAGCACTTCAGTACGTGCTTAAAGACCAACATTCATACTGAGAATGACTAAAATGTTTCTTTCCTGAATTGGGGTCTGAAGAAAAGCTATAACTGGTTCTTTCTCTTTAATACTTTTATTTTTATCTTTTTGATATTATTGGCTGTCCATCACCTTAGACACTGAGGAACATTTTCAAAAATTAAAATACATGTTATCATTTGTAAAATGGTAGTGAATGGATTCTGTCCAAATCTGGGATCTTCATTTCGTCTCTCTAGTCTTGATTTAGCTAAATAAGTTTGACATCTACAAATTTTGTATCCTCACTATTCACACCATTATCTTGATCACTAATCTGCTTAGACCCCTGACCCTCCAATCCAGGCTGCAAATCTCTCCAGTCCAGGCAAAGTGACCAAAATTTTCATCTTATGCTATGCAGGCAGTTATACATAAGGCTATGTTTTAGTCACAGGTATTTTTAGTAAAAGTCATGGACAGATTATGGGCAGTAAACAAAAATGCACAGCCTGTGACCTGTCCATGACTTGTACTGTATACCCCTAACTAAAACTTGGGCTGGGGGGGGGGCATGAGTGCTTGGATGGGGGCAGCATGGGGCACCCTGGGTGCTGCGGGGTAGCCCAGGACCCCTGCTGGGGGTGGGGTGCGGGCTGGTGGTGGTGCACAGCCCAGGACCTCGTTGGTGCTGGTGGGAGGGGTGGGCGGCGGCATGTGGAACGGGACCCCCGCTGGTGCTGGGGAGGGGTTGAAGGGGCTAGCAGGCTCCCTACCCGGCTCTGCGCAGCTCCCAGGAAGTGACTGGCATGTTACTGCATCTCCTAGGGGAAGGGAAGGCCAGGGGGGCTCCCGCATGCTGCCCCCATCACGAACTCCAGCTCTGCAGCTCCCATTGGCCAGGAAATGCAGCCAATGGGAAATGTGGGGATGTTGTCTGCAAGCAGGGGCAGTGCGCAGAGCCTCCTGGCCCCTCCACCTAGGAGCTGTAGGCACATGTCGGCCACTTCCAAGGAGCCCCCTCCAGGTAAGCGCCATCCCGCACCCCAACCTTCTGACCCATCCCTGAGCCTCCTCCCACACCTAAACTACTGCAGCTGCTGACCCAGGGGCTGCCTGACTGTTCAGGCAGCCCTGGAGCCAGCTGCACCAGCCACTGCAAAAGTCACAGAGGTCATGGAAAGTCACGGAAACCGTTACTTCCGTGTCCTCCATGACAGACACACAGCCTTAGTTATGTAGCACTGTGTGAACAATATTTTGCAGGTAGTTAAAATAATTGGATGTCACTGACTGCCAGAATTTAGCAAAATTCAAAGAGGAATTGGTTACCAAAAATAGCCAGTTAATGCTAGCAAATTTGGAGAGATGTGAAACATCTTTGGGTTTAAAACTAATCTCTAACTGTTAGGGATTAGGATAAGAGAGTCAGATTATTACATATCTGTGTGTTTGTGGGGTTTCTTGCACCTTCCTGTGATGCATCTGACCTTGGCTATTGTCAGAGACAGTTTTAGCTAAATTTTATAATTTAGTTAGATTCCTTGTCCCAGGAAACTGTCCCCTCCTCCTCACCCCATTATCCAGTTACACGTATTAGACTGTGTCCAGAACTTCAGGCTTCAGTAACTGTGCTTCTTGCCACCTCTCCTTCTTGGTCAGCAGTGACCACCAATGTTGACTGTACTGCCTCAGGAAAGGTCATGTCGCTGCAAGATGCTATGTCTGCTGCTCTTTCCCCAGTCGTACCCAGGAACATCAGCCTGACTCAGCAAGGAGTGCACTTTCTGACACGAGGTTCAATTTATGAGCAAGGGAATCTATTCCCATAGATCCCCCCATTGAGGTCTTGTCAGGAAGGCAGGGAACATTGTCATAAACACAAGAGTGAATCCTCTAAGTTCACTTCAAAGAAGTTGGATACAATCCTGCGTAAGGCAAGCAAGTCTTCCTGTTCAGCCCCTGAGGATTTAGAACATCCAAAGTCTCAGAGTCATGACAAAAAAGCCAACAAGTCTAGGACTCTGTCACTACCAGATTGCACTCTTGGTGGCAACGGTACCTCTGGTACCAGCTAAGCCTAAGCATTGGGAACCGATGGCACCAACAAAAGACACAACTATTGGGAGCCTGATCCACAAACTGTAAGTGCTGTCTTTCTGTCAGTTTAGATGAATAGGACCCCATGCACTCCAGGGAAAGCAGAGACTTGTGCTACAGCTGATGACATTTTTGCTCTCCCTTACCCCAATCCCTGTTGCTATCAGGTCCGTCCCTCATGAGAGAAGTTCTGACTCCATGAGGAGATGCAAATTATTGGAGGAGTCTGTCCCCCATTCCATCATTCACCCATGATTTCCGTCGAGCAGAACCGTTGGTGCCACCGTTAGACACAGACTAGGCCGTTTCTTTCTTGGGAGACTCTGAATCACCCGAGGAACTGATGTATCCTGAGAAATAGCTTCTTAGACAAGGGACTTGGACATGTCTAGAACTAACCTCTTGTACCTTAGGGCAAAACTTCCCCAAGGTACAAAATATTGCACCCTTGTCCTTGGATTGGCCGCTACCACCACCAAACAAATACTGGTTACTGGGGAAGAGCTGTCTGGAAACGTCTTTCCCCCCAAAATACTTCCCAAAACCTTGCACCCCACTTCCTGGACAAGGTTTGGTAAAAAGCCTCACCAATTTGCCTAGGTGACTACAGACCCAGACCCTTGGATCTTAAGAACAATGAACAATCCTCCCAACACTTGCACCCCCCCCTTTCCTGGGAAATGTTGGATAAAAAGCCTCACCAATTTGCATAGGTGACCACAGACCCAAACCCTTGGATCTGAGAACAATGAAAAAGCATTCAGTTTTCTTACAAGAAGACTTTTAATAGAAATAGAAGTAAATGGAAGTAAAGAAATCACCTCTGTAAAATCAGGATGGTAGATACCTTACAGGGTAATTAGATTAAAAACATAGAGAATCCCTCTAGGCAAAACCTTAAGTTACAAAAAAGATACACAGACAGAAATAGTTATTCTATTCAGCACAATTCTTTTCTCAGCCATTTAAAGAAATCATAATCTAACACATACTTAGCTAGATTACTTACTAAAAGTTCTAAGACTCCATTCCTGGTCTATCCCCGGCAGAAACAGCATATAGACAGACCGAGACCCTTTGTTTTTCTCCCTCCTCCCAGCTTTTGAAAGTATCTTGTCTCCTCATTGGTCATTTTGGTCAGGTGCCAGCGAGGTTACCTTTAGCTTCTTAACCCTTTACAGGTGAGAGGAGCTTTCCCCTGGCCAGGAGGGATTTCAAAGGGGTTTACTCTTCCCTTTATATTTATGACACCTCCCATCTCAGCATCTGTTTCAGAACCGGTGGTACCTCATGGTTCCAATGGAGCTCCACAATCACCCTTTGACCTATCTTACTTACCATATTGGGGACTGTGGTACCCATACCTACACCCTGCAGGGTCGATGTGATCCACTAGGAAGTCAGTCCACCGGTCCCCTGCAAGAGGACAACCAGAGCTTCCTCCTGGCACCGTAGAAGAGGAAGATTGTGAACTGGATCTGGCAGTTCTGCTGGTACCAATGAAACAGCCTTCATCTCCAGATGAAGCAGACACTTCAATATTTTCCCCTGCGTGCTGAAGTGATCACCTTATAGAATCTGTGCATCAGCAGTTGAATCACCTCGTCACAATCACTTTCTAGGGAATCAAAATGTGTTGTTGGGCACCTTGAGCAGGCACTATAGGCACTTCGCTATTGACCACAAGTGAGTGTTACATGACGCAGTGGTGAGCAGTATTTTTGTTCTATCGGAAATCCCACGAGGGATCTCTTCGCCTCTCAAACAAACCTATACTGTTACAGAGGAGCCCAAAGACATCACTTTCAAGGTGACGCTCTCTTTCTATCATGGTCAGACTCTCAGAACTATGCCTTCCCACCCTGGCCACTCCTATCTCAGATTTTATGGAAGATTCATCAGGATAGGGCTTGAGTCATTCTCATCAACGCAGTTGGCCCAGACAGTTTTGGTCCCCAAGTTTCCTAAACATGTCATCCCAGGTGCTGATCAACATGTAATCCTTTTCCTAGAGGAAGGGCAGAATCAAGCGTCACAACCCCCAAGCACTCCATCTCAGGGCATGATTTTTGGATAAGTGGCAGCTCTAGAATATTCGCACTCTGAAGCTGTACAAAGTGTCCTTACTAAAAAATGAATAAATTCCTCTAGGGAATCTACTTAGCCAAGTGGAAGAGTTTCTCTATATGTACACAACAAAAACTTGTTTCCCCAGAAGCAACAGATATTCCCCTTATTCTGGACTATCTTTCCCTCAAATCAGCTGGTCTTTCCATTAACTTTATATTGGTCCATGTGGCAGCAATCAGTACGTATCACCCATGTTCACATGGTTACTCCGTTTTCATTTGCCCACTGACTACCAGATTCTGGAAAGGTCTAATTGGAACTTTTTTGCCAGTAAGGAAATTCACTCCTCGGTGGGACTTAAAGCTTGTGCTTTCGGTGCTTAGTAAGCCGGCCTTTGAACCACTAGCTACATGTTCCATGTCTCTCTTCTTTAGGAAGGTTGCATTCTTTGTGGCTGTCAACTCAGTCAGGAGGGCAAGTGAGCTTTGAACACTGATGGCGGATCCACCTTACACCATATTCCATAAAGACAACGTTTCCTTGGTTTCACATCCTAAGTTCACCTGAACTAGCCAATCAATCCAATTATCTATGTTTTTCCCAAAATCACACTCATCTGAAGAGAAGAAGAGACTTCATTCCCTCAACATGCAATGAGCCTTAACCTTTTACCAACAAAGGAGAAAGCCAATCAGAAAATCACCCAGACTGTTCATCACTGTAGCAGAAAGACTCCAAGGTCAAGGTGTATCCTCTGTGAAGATCTCTAAATGAATCTTGGGCTGTATCTTACCCTGCTGTAAGTGGTTACATCTTCCTCCCCCTCATGTGGTGAGGGCTCATTCTGCAAGAGCACATCAGTAGTATTGCTTCAAGTAGTACCTGTACTTGACATTTGCAAAGCAGCTACATGGAGTTCCATTGCACATTCACTAGTACAGGATGCTGATGCATCCTTTGGGACAGCGGCCCTTCAGACAGCTCTCTGCTTGCATCCTCGCACCTTCTCCTACTTGATTACTTCTTGTGAGTCACCCCCAGTGGAATACACATAGGGGCCATTACTTGAAGAAGAAGAGAAAGTATTTACTTTATGACAACTGGAGGTTCTTTGAGATGTGTAGTCCCTATCTGCATTCCAGTACCCATCCTCCTTCGCCTTTACTTTGGATCATTCTTGGATTCGTGGTAGAGAAGGAACTAGAAGCATGGTCGGTCTGCTCTGCTCTTTTATCTCCTCAGCTGGAGGCACAAGGAGAGCAAGGGTGCATGTGCGGGCCAAAGGAATTCTCAGATTCTCAAAGAATTCTCCAAATTTGGGTGCCTGGAGCACATGTGTACCCACAGTGGAATACAGATAGGGACCATACATTTCAAATAAGCACCAGTTACTCTAGTGTAAATAACTTTTATATTCCTCAATGAGTTTAGTCTAAAATGCAATTTTTTTTTGGTATGGTATTAGATGACCCATTTCACATAGCTCTTTGGATGATCCACACACACCTATCTTGCATCTGTCACTCATCTCTTTATTCCATCCGAACTGAAATTCCTGTTCACCCCTCTACTCAATAGCTTCAGTCATTCCTTAACATCTGCTGTCTAATACAGAAGTTGTTCTGTACTGCAGGACTAGTTTCCTTCCTGGTTCCTCCCAGTTACAATTATACAGTATATATTTTAGCTATTCTCTCTTCAGATTGTTAGATTTCATTATCTTGTTTCTACACAGCTCTTGCAGCTAATTTTGTTCAAGTAATATATTTCATCTTGCCTATTAAATTTCTCAAAAAATAATCTTTTTACTTAATAGGTAAGATGAAATATATTACTTTGAACAAACTTAGCTGCAACAGCTGTATAGAAACAGGATGATAAAGTCTAGCAACCTGAAAATATATATAAAATGGAACAGAGCAAAACAGATTTTCTCTCTGTCTACCTCTTTCCACTATAGCTATTTTGGGAGTTGCTGCCACCTCATGTAACAAGGCATAGCACCCTTCAGGTTGTTCATCTTTCCCAATGCCACTTTGGTCCACAACATTGTGATATTGTTTGTAGTTATAGATAGCTTCTGCTTTTGACTGGGTATTCAGGCAATAGCACAAATTCTGACTGCCTGCACTGAGGTCAGAGTTTAGTTCTCATCTCTCCAAGTTTCCTCAATAGCAATTTTCCCCATCTTAAAACTTTGCATCTAAATCAGTGGGGTTTTTTGTGCAAATTATTGAAAGATAAAAATCTCAAAATAGAAGGTATCTGTAAATAAATGCCTATAGTTGCATATTTTGGAAAACACAATTAGGCAGGCACAAGGCTAGTGTTATGAATATTAGCTACATATCCAGAGAGAGTCTGGGTCAGGCTAAGTGGCTTTCTCTCAGCCTATCGTGTGAATTTCTTGAATTTCAACATGGCTCAAGAAAGTGTGTTTGCCAAGGGGTGGATGTTCTGTGTTTCAGAAACCACTTCCTCTTTGTTTTCCCTAATAATCTACCATTTGGTAACCAAGGACACAGGCTATCAATTGCATCATTTCCATGAACCAGACCTAACTTCTGTTCAGAAATCTCCCCATAACCTAAAGCTCGCTTCATCTGTATAGCGGTTATATTTACTTTAGAAACCTCCTTTCAAAATTACATAGACGCTACTAATCTTTGTTCACTTGTATGGCAAAGTAAGGACTACCCAAACCACAACCCCAATGCTTGAGAGTTCAGAGTGCGCATACAGTTTTTCTGTTTCCTCTACTTTCCTTTCCTGGAGCATCTGGATAGGGTGTGGACAGAGCTATTGCTTGCCCTAAATGCCTGTCTCGCTCATCCATTCTCCAGTCAGGGGAAGTATTTTGCACTTCATAAAGGTATGTGCAGTTGGGAGCCCCTGACTATGGGTTGCATGCAAACAGCCCAAAGCACTCCTATAAAGTGTCTTAAGTCTAACAGCAAATTATATTTCACATATTACTCTACTGCCAATCAATTAAATAGAAAGAAACACAAAATCGCACAGGCTATTCCAAAATCAAATCCAAATGTATATTAAAAATAAATACATAAAAATAATAAAAAATTGAACTATCTGAAAGCAATTTGGGGTATATTCTTTCCACTGTTGGAAAAAAGTTTATTCACAATATGAACTTCACTTTGTGTCAAAATAAATTATTCAGTTGTCATATCTTTTCTTTTTGTGATATTGTGGACATTTTTTTGTTCTCCGTTCCCCAACATACAACTATTAGAGTTCGTAATTACAGGGGTTGGCATCTACATTTTCCATCTGCATTTCCAGGAGCTCTATGCTATTAATTCACAAAGAAAACTGTGGTGGAGCTGTCAGTTGAAAGTACAGAAATTAAGTCAAAGTACAAGTTGACTGTGTAAACCATGATTTGATGCACATCTAAGTTTCATAAATCGTGAGAATTGCGAGCTCTTTGTTCAGGCTTCTATATGCAGAGATGTTTTTTCTTTAAGATATGGTCATCCTAATAGCATAGAATAATGTTCTTTTGTGCTGTGAATATGTACAGCTTGAATAAACACCAAAGTGAGGAGAATGATTCAGAAACCGAAAAGCTTTGCATTTATTTTAAGCTCTTTAAAATGAGGAGCTAATGAGATATTATACAACGTTCCATTATCTTGATGTCCTGTTAGAGCTGAGAGAAATACATCTGAAAATGTCTGCCTGCTGAGCACCATGCACTGTCATTGTGTCTTTAAAACATGTCTTATTTAAAACACTTTTGTGAAGGGCAACAAAAATGATTAGGGGGTTGGAGCACATGACTTATGAGGAGAGGCTGAGGGAACTGGGATTGTTTAGTCTGCGGAAGAGAAGAATGAGGGGGGATTTGATAGCTGCTTTCAACTACCTGAAAGGGGGTTCCAAAGAGGATGGATCTAGACTGTTCTCAGTGGTAGCAGATGACAGAACAAGGAGTAATAGTCTCAAGTTGCAGTGGGGGAGCTTTAGGTTGGATATTAGGAAAAACTTTTTCACTAGGAGGGTGGTGAAGCACTGGAATGTGTTACCTAGGGAGGTGGTGGAATCCCCTTCCTTAGAAGTTTTTAAGGTCAGGCTTGACAAAGCCCTGGCTGGGATGATTTAGTTGCGGATTGGTCCTGCTTTGAGCAGGGGGGTTGGACTAGATGACCTCCTGAGGTCCCTTCCAACCCTGATATTCTATGATTCTATGAAGGCCAAATATTGTACCTGTGTCAATTACTTCTAAGGGTGTACATGTACAAATATGTGCACATAACTTACCTCCTTTTCTCTTTGACACATTTAATTTCAGCTAACCTCATAATTTTTATCATCATGTATCATTTTTTAGATTTATTTTTTGAATTTATAAAATATTTGCAAATTGTGAGCTTTACTTTAAAAGATATAATTAACAATTAAGGAAACACATATAAGTGAGATTTGAGGGGAATATAAATTAGGAGAAACATGGTATTAAGACCAGGATGTCTCAACAGAAGGGGAAAGAGGCAGAATTACTTTCTCATGATCTAATATTGTCAATGATTTATTTCGTCCTGGGACACAGGATTCTAACAGTTACTAGTTCTGTTGTTTTTGTATTGAGTTGTATGGTGCATAACTGGATAAATGTGATGCAAAAGTCCCATGTAAAACAAAAAAGCACTGTTGAATACTCAAGCCCACCTTCTCTACTGGCCATGTCTTTCCATCGAATAACATTAAGTTCCTGTGAGTGAAAAATGCACTCCCTTTCTAAAGGACTCACTGGACTCCAAGGTCCTAGGACTGCAAGGGGTGAGTGACTTACTCTTTTTACAACCTAGATTGACTGTACTGAATTGAATTCAGCATATTTCTCAAAAAGAAATATGAAACTTTTCTTTTACTTAAACACAATTGCTCACTTAAAAAGAGATTAGCCTAAAGTGGCAATGTTTCATAATTTTTAATAAAAAAAAATCAGTCACATTGGGACTTGTGACTAAGGTGGAAAAAGTCAGCTAAAAAGGAAATGCAAGATGAATTCGAGTAACTTACTATAATTATCTTAATAGCCATCGTTTTCAATCCCTGTGACATTAGTGAGAAATAATTTGTCCATGTGGGAGTTATTTCAGTATCCGAGGGGTCAAGAATCTCATGTGTAAAGGAGAAGAAACACCTTTTAGTACACAAGTTTGTCTGAATTTGAACAATTCAAGTGAAGAAAAGAGTATTGTAATTCAGATATTAAAGAGAGAATGTTAAGGTCTCGTGCTTTTGTATAGTACAATATTCATGCCAAAAAAGAAGAAACATTATCACAGATCACTAAAACTCAATCTGCAGTTCATAACTCAGTCACCTAATACTGACTCAAGTGTGGATTTTAAATATAGGAAGACACAGCTTTCCCTGCACCTTGCATTTAGAGTACAAGGTATTTTATTGTTATTAAGGACCATCACAGGGCTGAGTGATTTGGGGGAAAGGATAGGAAAACCATAGAGAGAGTTGGATCTCAAAAACCAATGGATGATGAAAATAAGGACATGTAGTTATTAATTTTTGGTATATGCAAATCTTGACATTTCCAGTAACTGAATTATATGTACAGGTTAACTATCAGTTGTGCTGCTAAGATGATTGTTAAGGAGGGATTTGAATGAGAAGAAGGTGATGGCTTAGTGAACAAAATTTTTGAGATTATTTTATGGATAAGGGGCGGACAAAGCTAGTAGCCCCAAAATCAAATTTTTTCTCTTTAGTCTCAAACAGTAATCCATCTTATCACAACGGCTGTGCAGGCACACTTGAAATATAGCTCATCTACTGTGTTACTCTTGTATGGAAAAGATAATGAATGCTTAGGTTAGAAACATTATTGGAGAGAAGCAGACAATGCTGTCAGAAATCAACAGGTGCAAATGTATATATTTTGGTCACATCGGGCATAGAAATGGAAGTAACCTTGAGAAGATTATTGTGGAAGGAATGGTGGTTGGTAGTTGTAGTAGGGGATGACCCCAGTAAGGAGACAGATAGAAAGTGTGCAGCAGATCACGGGGAGGTCAGCTGCTGAGTGCTTGAAGCTAGTGAAGAATCAAGAAGGCTTCTGAAAATTCTGTGTTGAAGTCACCAATATCATCCATGAATATGTGGATTTTGCTTACTATGTTAAGGAGAAATATCAGTTAAGACACCTGGTACAGTGTGACCCTCGTCTCTGACTGAGGAATGTAGGTGCTACTGCAGCGTTGTTTTTGATGACGATAACTAATCACAGGTAGCTGACACAGTGTTGAGCACAATCTGCACTGACTGCCAAGTCACAGTTAACACTGTGGCATCAAACTTGATAGTTTCCTGTTGTGTTCAAATGATATAAAATTTTGTAAATTAGACAAGCCTATGGTGGAGCATCAGGGAGAAAAGATATATTGTTCAACCACTTGTCTTAAAGTATTAGGAAAGATTTACCTAATAAAAGGAAGCAGGGGAATCAGGCTTGTAGCCACACTTTCTCAGTGTCTGAGAGAATTTGAAAAGCCAACAGATTGTCATGTACTTGTCTTTTTTTTTTTTAACACATAGCATTAGAAAGAACAAACTGATTCTAACTTCTTATCTAGCCTGTTGACTGTTTAAGAATATTGAGGCGCCTATGAACTACATAAGTATGGTGGTAAACAGTGTGCTCTGTAGCCTTTTTTGCAGGTTTCGTTTATAATTAATGATATTATTAGTGTTTGTGTTTACACTTCCCTCTCCCCCGTATTTTAATGAAGACAGGTTTTATGTGAATGTAGAAATATTAGTATATTCTAAAAGGATACTGTGAAAATTTATTTCATAATTTTAAATAGCTTTTTATTCATTCTTTAAGCCCCACACAGCTTGACACTGAAATGTTTTTTATATTTTATTATCCATCACTAGGTTCTTCTTCTTGTTGAATAGCCAATAAATATCACACTAGTAGCATCAATGTTATTTTAAAAGTCATTTTAGGGGGTATAGAAGAAGACTGAGTGAGCAGAAAGAGAAGGGATAAAACATGTAATAATTAAATGGACTATGAAAACAGACACAGTTGAGAAAAGTATTTTCCTGGATTCATAGATTTTAAGGCTAGTAGTGATCATTGTGGTAATCTGTTCTGAGCACCTGCATAACACAGGCCATGAGACTTGCCTGGATTAATTCCTGCTTCCGTTTCAATAGCTGTGGCTGAACTAGAACATATCTTTTAAGAAAAAGAATCCAATCTTTAAATGAAGATTTACAGGGATGAAAAATATATCACATGGTATATTGTGGTAAATTGTTCCAGCACTCAAAACCACTGTTAAAAATGTTCACCTTATTTCTAGACTAAATTTGCCTAGCTTCAACCTCCAGCCATTGGATCTCATTATTCCTTTGTCTGCTAAATTGAAGAGCCTTTGTTATCAAGTTTCCATATGTAAATACTTATAGATTGTGATCACATCACCACAGGACCGTCTCTTTGGTAAAATTATCTTTGAATCTCTCACTATAAAGCATATTTTCCCAGTCCTTTAATCATTTTCATGACTCTTCACTGAACTTTCTCCAATTTCTCAACATCCCTCTTGAATTGTGGACACCAGAACTGGACATAGTATTTCAGTAGCAGTTCCATCAGTGCCACGTACATAAATAATAGAATCTCTCTACTTCTAAGGAGATCCCCCTGTTTATAGGTCTAAGAATTGCATTAGCTCTTTTAGCCACCACATCCATTTTATTTATCATTATTTATTATTTATATTGTGATAGCACAACAAGAAAAAGATGGTCCCAGACCAAAGAGTTTATAATCTATTATAAAAGAGAGACAAGTGGGTATATACAGACAGATTGGGGAGAAAAGGAAACAGAGAGACAGTACTGCTCAGCATGAAAAGCAGTAGTTTCAGCACACTGTTGTGAAGGCCAAGACTATAATAGGATTAAAAAAAGAACTAGATAAATTCATGGAGGATAGGTCCATCAATTGCTATTAGCCAGGATGGGCAGGGATGGTGTCCCTAGCCTCTGTTTGCCAGAAGCTGGGAATGGGCGACAGGGAATGGATCACTTGATGATTACCAGCTCTGTTTATTCCCTCTGGGGCACCTGGCATTAGCCACTGTCGGAAGATAGGATACTGGGCTAGATGGACCTTTGGTCTGACCCAGTATGGCCGTTCTTATGTTGCACACTTGCTACCTATCCGTTGTCAAGTTTTCATAAGCATCTTGACAAAGGAGAGTGTTATGGATGGATTTGAAGGAGGAGGCTTTGCAGATATTACGGGGGTTCCTCCCAAGTATGATAGGCAGCATGGAAAAAAGCACAGAGGTGCTTTTTTGAAAATTCAAAAAGAGAACAACGAAGGCTGGCTTTTTTGGTAGAGTGTAGGCGAGTCAATCTCAATAGTGTATTAGATATAGTCAATGTAGGGCCTTGAAAGTGAAAATCAGTAGTTAGCTTCTAGTGAAGAAGGGGAAGTGAAAAGTAGGTCAGATGTTGGGCTTTCAGCCTTTGCAATGTATTTTAAGTAGTTTAGGTATGTATAAAATGTATTTTACTTTATTTTTCATGTTATGCTTTTTTGCAAGAACGTAATTATTCATGTATCTTGTGAACTGCAAAGTAAATTACTCTGTCACCCACTAGGAAAAGTTCTGGCACCATTACATTACATTATTTTCTGCCAGTTTCATTGCTATATTTATTATTTATTTAAGCATTGTCAGTGGGTTTAGTGCTGTACATGGCACACAGTGGGTCAGACAATACAAAATTATTTGGGGCCAGATTTTCAAAAGTGTATATGTCTCTGTGCCATTGATTTATGAATGTGGAAACTATAATGCACGTTCAAAGATCTGATTTCTGTGTGCAGTTTTGAGCTAGATACTACAGCAATTATGCACTTTAAATACATAACACAGATGATTTTTAAACCTATAAACAACTCTTTGTCCTGTTATGGATATGCTGTTACATTTGTGTGTTATTTCTCTCAGTACATTGGAATCAGTCATTGATTCAGAAGAATTATTTTAATATTTGTGGTATGTTCCTGTGTTTGACTGTAGGATGGTCATTAGCTAATTTGTAATCAGTAATATTTGTATATTTTATACAGATAGTTTAGGGTCTGCTAATTAATCTTTCAAGTCAATGGATCAATAAATGCAGGATTTTCATAATAAAGAGACTTTTTCCTCTCCTTTTTGTGCCTTTACTACTATTGCAAAATGTGTACTTACGATATTACTTCGATAATCAAAAAGAAAATTTGTTTCCTTTATCTCGTACCATACAAATACAAGTTTGACAGCAGTGCAGATTTGACTTGCATCAATTATATATACGTGTTCAGGTTATTTAGCATTCAGTGGTCACACTTACATTTTTACCATTTTGAAAGGTTCCACGGTTTCCAAGAGGTTCCCTACGTTCAAAATGTGGAATACCACTAGATCTGATCATATCTCTCAGGATGGAAGAAATATTTCGTGTTTCATTAATGAAAACACCAGCAGATAGATCTTAGAATGGCAACTTTGTTTTAGAGTTTTTTAAAATAAAGGCTTTTTTTAAAAAAAAAAAATTGATTTCACAGGCTGACCCAAAAGAGCTGATTAAGATGGTCACAAAGCACGTTTCTCAGTGTAGCTCTGCAGACTGGCCTGAAGAAATAGCAACTTTGATTAAGCAACTGTACTACTACAATGAACGACTACTGGACTTCACTCAGGCTCAAATCCTTCAAGGCCTTGGCAAAGGAGTGGATGTGCAGAGGTTTACAGCAGATGACCAGTACAAGAGAGAAACTATACTGGGGCTGGCGGAGTAAGTAATTGCTCTTATGTGTTTTTTCTTTTGTTCAAGGGGAAGTATTTAAAATTCAAAATAGGAAAGTAAATTTTCAGCAGCACTGACCTTCAGAAGGACTTATTAATCACTCATTTTGCAGGTTTATTTTGCAGTGTTGCTTTAAATGGGACCCTTTTTTCTCCAACCACTCTAGTCAAATGAAGTGGTGTTTGTCCAACAAAATGGATCAATAAGTGCAGGATTCGAATAGTAAAGATACTCTTTCAACTCTCTCCCGTCGCCCTTATCCTTTTGCTTCAGCTGCTACTATAACAGTCCATTAAAACAGATGCCCTAAAAGGGGGGGGGGGATTTCTGAACCATGCTAAAAAATAGTGTCTTTCACTATTGAATTTTAATAAATTATAGATAAACCCTCTGTTTTAATGTTGATAATTTAGTTATAGTAGACTTACATTGCAAAAATGTATACACTCCCCCTGCTTCCCCCCCCCCCCCCGAAAAATCTGGTAGATTGTACATCAGTCTCATATCATTGACTAGAGACCCAGCTCTATTGGATTTCCCATTCAATTTTTCTATTGAATTGTAATCCTGATTCCTAGAATCCCTTTGTTCTAGTCTTGAGGTTCTTGAGAATAGGCTGCAGAGTTCCTCCTTAAGGCCTTGATTCACATAGAAATGACAATACTGAGCATCAAAATACCTCACTTTTAGGTACCTAGAAAATCACTGTGATTCCCAAAGTCTGATATGGGTGCCTAGGCTCCCTATACAATGAATGGGGAAAGATAGGCACCTTAGAATGGCTCCCTATACAATGAATGGGGAAAGATAGGCACCTTAGAAGATCCAACAAGTAAGGCTGCTTCTCACCTAAGATAGACAAAGGGAGATGCCAAGCTAAGGAGTGTTTTGCTAAGGTTCTCCCCTCTCTTGGAGGTAAGTGTCTAAGTACAGACTGCACGAAGGTTCCTCCCTCTGCTTGGGATTCTCAGCTGTTAACCTTGTCTTGGCATTAGGTACCTATGCCATTTTAGCAAGGAGCATGGTACGGGTGAAGAACCTCATTCATAATTTTTAACCCAGTGGTTAATATACTGACCTGAGATGTGAGAGACCCTCTCTTCAAGAACCTGTTCTACCTGAGGGTGGGGAGAAGGGATTTGAATTGGAACCTGCCACCTCTCGGGTGAGTGCTCTCACAACTGGGCTATGGGATATTCTGCTTTGGGGCTTTCCTCAGTCTTTCGTGTTGAAGCTGTTTCATGGCGGATAAATATATATATATATATTTTAAATGGAGCAGGTGGCTGGACCCTGGGTCTCCCACCTCCGTGGGCAGAGGTCTAACCACCAAGCCACAGAATCATTTTTCATGCTTGCTCTCTCTGGCTCAGTGTTGAAGGTATTCCACTGTGGATAAATTAATGAAAGAATCATTGGGGCCAACGGGTGAGCGGAAGAGATAAATTGAGAATATGATTCTGTAGCCTCGTGGTTAGAGCACCCTCTTTGGAGGTGGGGGATCCAGACCACCTGTGCCAATGACCTTTTAAAATATTATTTATCCATAATGGAACTTCAACAGGAGAAACTGAAGGAGCCCCCATGTCAGAATATCGCAGAACCCAGTAGCTAGGGCACGCATCTGGGAGGTGGCAGATGACTGTTCAAATTCCTTCTCCTCACTCAGGTGAAGAAGGAGGACTTGAACTGTGGGTCTCCAACATCCCAGGTGAGTACCCTAACCACTGGGCAACAAGTTATGAAGATGCTGCTCCCTCCCTTCTGGTCCATTTTGTGTAAGCTCGTCTAGAGGGACCTGGTCCAGTAGCTGAACTCTGAGGATGTTATCAGTTCGGTCCCCACAGGCAAGTTAGGTGGAGGAATGCCTAATTTTCTCCAGCTTGTGCGGTGCTTAGACATTCGGACGACTGGCGTGGAGCTGCAGTGCACATGCTCACAAGCAGAAACATAGGCACCTATGGAACTTTTTCTGTGGAAATTTAGGCGCAAAGCAATTTTAGAGGCCTGCAGGGCTTGGGGACAGCAGAACGGGGGATTTGGGAATCCCAGTGGGGCCTGACTGGGGATTTAGCCACCTAAGGTGCCAGGGAGGCACGTAAGTCCTTTTGTGAATCCAGCCCTAGGGATTTTCAGTTGTGTATATTGCACCTGCATCCTTTTTGATATCATCTACACAAGAGAAGTTTAGTGTTCCAGAAACTTGATTCTTCCTAGCACCCCGTAAAAACATGTCACCTTTGTCTGCAAATGCTCCTAATAGTGTACGTGTTTGTCAAATATTGTTTGGAGTTAAACAGCCATGCCTGCTGCTCTAAATGAACAGAATTTCAGCAGATTCATGCAAGACTTGAATACCAGCTAACACAGAGAGTCGGTGAAAACCTCCTGCTACCCTGTAACAGTCACATTGCATCATCTTGTTCCAATTTTAACCATCTTGTGCATAAGTTGTTGAAGAGAATATATGGATGCTATCACTCTTCCATCACGATAGTAGTTCATGGCTAAAATTTTTAGATTATAGGGTCACAAAGAAACACTGATACAAATTATTTGATTAAGCATAGTATCAAAACAAAAGTATCTCATTCAACAGCTTTTGCCCTACATTTATTATACTGAAGGCGATGGGATTTTTTTCTGCATAGGGATTGCGTGATTAGGCCCTACATTCCCTAAAGTTGCTCCAGGCATCTTTTAATTTTTTTATTGGAGTTGTCTTTCCTTTATCTCCGTACTCAAGGAGATGGTTGCATCATCTTAATACCATGCTGATGGCTTAAATGGTGTTTGTTATTTTTGTGTAATAAGTTCATCATGCAATATTCTACCTTTTTATGAATCTTTATTTTTGGCATGTGTAATGACTTTGTATTTTTAGAGTTCTTCCTTTTTTTTTCTATAAACAAAATAAATATGAAGTGAAAGTTGAGGAAATTCCTCACAGCATACATAGATTGTTGAAAATACAGAAAAGAAGAATTAACGAAATCTAAGTTTCACATCTCATAGTTTAGGATGACAGTTCTGCTAGTTCGGGCAATTGCAAAGATTATGTTAAATGCTTGTTCATCTCACAGCTTTCTTGGTTTCATTTTCTCATTTGACCCCTAATCTGCACATATTAATTAAAACAATATGTACATTTAATATAATTTTGAAGCATATTTTTATTATTTATTTTTGAATTATTAAAAGAAAAACTCATGTTTTGCACCATGCATTAAATGAGGATCACTCTGGAAAGATGGTGTCTTACTTACCAAACAATTTCTGCTAAAATGAGCAGTTTGCTTGCTAAAATTACTTAAAGAACAAAATGGTGTTGGTTTTATCTTGCATATTTATTGTATTCTCATCAGGGCCTATTATGCATTATTTATCAAGCATTTAAACATTGGTGAGGTGTCTCAAACACCTAGGTCAAGACTAGTCCCTGTCCCAAGCAGCTTACAATTTATTTGGACAAGATGGACACAGGGCATATGGGGATGGGGAGAGAAGATAGAACTTGATATAATGTAATATATACAGTCGAACATTCATTCTGATTTGCTGATAACTGTTGTGCTATCCTGGCCACAAATCAACTCTACTTTTATGTACTGAATCACACCACAGAAAAGTGTGGACACTCCTTCACAAATAATGATTACCGATCAGGAACAGTACATGATTCTCTAGTGAAATTTTATGATTATAGCTTCTTTTTAAAATAGAATAATGTATGAGAACCTTGCTAATTCACACTCATGGTGGGGAGCCCATTGCCGATTAACTTTTAAAAAAAATTGTATGGGTCAGTTTCTTCCTGACTTGTACACTGTGGTTTACTGGAGGACAGAAAGGATGCCAGTAGTCTCTTCCCACATGTGAATACAAGTATTGAGCCTAGTTTTTCCTTGTGGAGTATGGAGACCGGAAGCCTTGCTGCAGTGGAAGGGTAGAAAGTGGCGATGCTGTCATGAGCAGAAAAGACACCTATAAAAAGAGAAGAAAAGAGACAATAGATAAACATCTGTGTTCTAACACTATTTTTTTATTCTAACTTTTTGGTTTACCGCTTTTTAATTTGCACAATATATTAATCAATGCAAAATGTTTTTTTGCCAAATCTTTGCCAACAATGATTTGATAATTGCAGAAAGGCACAGATGCATCACAGGGAGTCTGTTTTGCTATGATATTATCGCTTTTTGGGTAAATACTCATAAACTAAAGGCCATTAACATATCAAAGGTGTGATATTCCAGCATGATATCGTTCCCTGCTCATATATATTATCCATTATCTTGTTTTAATTCTTCCATATTTTATGGAGAATAGTGCAGTGGGATGTCATGATGAATTTTATGGGAAGTGTGGGAGCCAGGATAAAAATACATTAATGTGTGCACTAGGGATCAGAAGGGAAGGAAATTGGGGTGGAGCCAATGTTCTAAATCTAAAACTTCTTCAATATAGAGCAAGGCATTAAATAATTGCAAAAATAGTAGAAGCAACCTTTATTTTTCTTCCCAGTTGCCCTTTTATTGCTCTGGTAGTCCAGTGTCAGTGATGTAAGAAATGCTGCGTAGATTCTTGCAGTTCTGTTGCCAATACTGTCCACTAGCCTCCTGTGCAACTATTCTTCGATCATGGGCAAAATAATGGAACAGCTGTTATGGGACTTAATTCATAAAGAATTAAATTGGGATAATATAATGCCAATCAACATGACTTTATAGAAAATGGACCTTGTCAAACTAACATGATATCCTTTTTGGATGAGATCACCAGTTTGGTAGAGAAAGGTAATAGTGTTGATGTCCTATGCTTTGGCACCCATAAGGCATTTAACATCTTGATTAAAAAACTAGAATGATACAAAATCAACATGGCACGCTTAATAGGGTTAAAACCAGGGTAGCTGTTCAGTCTCAAAATGTAATTGTAAACTCAGAGTAATGACCAAAAGGGTGTGTTTCTAGTGGGGTTCTACTTTATTTAATATTTTAATCAATGCTCTAGAAAAACACCATAAAATCATTCTTATTATTTGTATTTCTATAGCACATAGGACAGGGGTGGGCAAACTTTTTGGCCTGAGGGCCACATCGGGTTTCCAAAATTGTATGGAGGACTGGTTAGGGGAGGCTGTGTCTCCTCAAACAGCCAGGTGTGGCCCAGCCCCCGCCTCCTAGCCGACCCTTCCCATGCTTCTCGCCCCCGACAGCTCCCCTGGGACTCCTGCCCCATCCAACCCGCCCTGTCCCCTGAAGGCCCCCCCGGGACTCCTACCCCATCCAACAGCCCATGCTCCCTGTCCCCTAACCACCCCCAGACCCTGCACCCCTGACTGCCCCATCCAACCCCCCCTCCTTCCTGACTGCCCCCCAGGTCTCCTGCCCCATCCAACCCCCTGTTCCCCGCCCTCTGACCGCCCCGACCCCTATCCACACCACCACCCCCAACTCCCCTGCCCTCTATCCAAACCCCCTGCTCCCTGCCCCCTTACCGTGCTGCCTGGAGCACCGGTGGCTGGCGGTGCTACAGCCATGCTGCCCAGAGCACTGGGTTAGGCTGCGGCTCTGCAACTGCACTGCCCGGCTGCCCAGAGTGTTGCGCCGGTGGCACGACATGCTGAGGCTGCAAGGGAGGGGCTGGGGGCTAGCCTCCCGGGCCAGGAGCTCAGGGGCCGGGCAGGGGGGTCCCGTGGGCTGGATGTGGCCTGTGGGCCATAGTTTGCCCACCTCTGACATAGGAGCTATAGTCATGGACCAGGACCCCATTGTGCTAGGTGCTGTACAAACAGAATAAAAAGCCCCAAAGAGCTAGAAATCTATTGTCTCTTGCCTTATACCTAGATAGATTCAGATAGACAGGGAACTACAAGGGAACAGTGGGACAGTATTGATCACCACGGTAGGCTATGGCATCAACGTGTCAGTGTCCTAACTGTTGTCAAGTTTATTGTATGCATCATGGCAAAGGAACATTTTAAGGAGGACAGTGAGGTCACTTCACAGATGATTACAGGGAGCAAATGTGCGGGGTGGCATGGAAGAAAGCATAAAAGTGCTTGTTTCAAAATTTAACAAATGATCGAGGCTGGCATCATTGGCCAGTCAGAGGCAGGAGTCCACATTTTGATTGTGAGTGAGAGATGATAGGTAAAATGGGGGTAAGCCATGAAGGGCTTGAAAGTGAAGACAAGCAGCTTATATTTTATGTGATAGAAAAGGGGAACCCAGTTGAAGAGATGGAAGGAGGGAAATTACATCATCTAAGTGATGGGCTAGGAGAATGATCTTTGCAGCGGCATTCTAAATGGATATGAGTGGGGCAAGATTGCATTTGTCTTGGCTAGAGAAAAGGGTATAGCAGTAATTGAGACGTGAGATTATGAAAGCCTAGCTGTATGGGTGGTTAGGAAAGGCTGTATCGTAGAGATTTTATGGAGAAAGAATATGCAAGATTTAGACACAGCCTAGATGTGTGTACCTAGAGAGAGGTCCAAGTTGAAGATGACACTCGGGTTATGGGCCTTAGTGATTTGATCTATCCCTACAGAGGAACAATTCTGAAATGGGGTAGCCAGTCTTGCCGACAAAGTATAACAAGATCCAATGGCTGGAATTTGAAACTAGACAAATTTATAAGGCCCAAGTTTTAACAGTGAGGGTAATTAACCATCAAAACAACAAACGGAGGGTTGTGGTCAATTCTCCATCACTGGAAATCTTTAAATCTGGATTGGATCTTTTTCTAAAAGATATACTCATCTTCAGACACAACTATTTGATTTGAAGCAGAAATTAATTCAAGGAAGTCCTATGTTCTGCAGGAGGTCAAGCTAGAGGATCACAACTGTTCCTTCCTAGTGCTATCTTTCCCCCCCGGCTCTTCCTTGCAGTCCCATTTTCCTTACCTAATCAGTCCATCTCCACTTCTCAGGATTCTCGTCCCAGTCCCTGTTCCAAAGCATGGGGACACTAGAGCTGTTCAGGAAGGGTCACTAGTATTGATTAATATGGGGAAAATATATTTTTCCCTAGCCTTGTTCTCCAAAATGGCTGAACCATTTGGGCTGAAATTTTCCAAAATAATGTCAGCCTGAGTCAGACAACTAGCATAGATAATTTTACTCCAAACTTTAAAGTTTAGCAAACCTATAAGCAACTGAGAAAATGGAAAGTGTTGGGTGATCTTTATAGGCAGAGCTACCCGCCCCTGTCTCTATTATATCCCTTGAATCAGGGTTAAGTCCAAAAACCCCCAAAAGAAACTGCTCCTCAATAAAACTGTATATATATAGAGAGAGAGTAAGGACTGTCGATTAATCGCAGTTAACTCACGCAATTAACTGAAGAAAATTAATTGCAATTAATCGTGGTTTTAATCACACTGTTAAACAATAGAATACCAATTGAAATTTATTAAATATTTGGGATGTTTTTCTACATTTTCAAATATTTGATTTCAATTTACAACACAGAATATAAATTGTATAGTGCTTGCTTTATATTATTATTTTTATTACAAATATTTGCACTGTAAAAATGATAAAAGAAATAGTATTTTTCAATTCACCTCATACAAGAACTGTAGTGCAAACTTACAAATGTATATTTTTTGTTACATAACTGCAAGGGCTCAAAAATAAAACAATATAAAACGTTAGAGCCTATAAGTCCACTCAGTCCTACTTCTTGTTTAGCCACTCACTAAGATAAACAAGTTTGTGTACATTTATATAACTTCTATTTGTATCTTTGAAAATCTCTCTCTAATATTTTAATACCTATACCTATGGGAATTTTTATTTATCCAGTACAAACAATTACAGAATGATAGAATTTTAATCTGTTTTACTTTTGAGAATAAAACAAAGAAGTAAAACCAAATTTAATTGTTGTTTCTCAGTGTGTGTGCATGGGGGCGGTGGGGAAGGTTTGCAGAGCAACAATGCCTTTTCTATCTTAAGTATTTTTCTCTGACTTTTTTTCTAAGCATCTTAGTGTGACCAGTTATTTTGTTTTCTCTTGCTGTGTTTTATGGTTCTCCCCTAACAAGAACACTTGAAGAAAATGTGTACAAGATCGCTCTTTCCTTGGCTCAGCGTTACAGTGTTCCGCTTTGGGAAGTTTATATGACACATCTTGAGTTTCTGTTCACTGATAGTGGGTAAGTGTTGAGACTCATCTGAATTAATTTACAGTTCTGTTCCATTGAGGTATGACCCATTCCAAGAGAATTTTCATGGCAGAAAGAAGCAGCTTTTGTTTACTAGATTTGTTTTACTTCCACATAGCATGCTTCACATTTTCCATATATTTACATTTTAATCAGGCCTTCCTTAACAACCCATAAGAGGATTAATGGAGGAAAGGTAGAAAGGCTCTTTAAGGCTTCATGAGCTCCAATCTACACCTCCATTGTTGTTCTTATTCAGCCTTTTGGGCTTTGGATCAAAGTACAAGTTCCTATGGTTTATTCAGTGTTTAGGCCTCTGTTTTCACAAAGCCCTAACATCACTAAATGCAAAGCATTTCTTCTCATGCCTTAGCTTCTTAAAATCATCTTATGATATGGAATTACTTTTTTCCAAATGAGTGTCAACTCACTAATGTCTAAGGCATTAAATATTTTATAGAATTTTGAAAACAGTTATATTCCTCAAGCAGTTCTAGAAGGTTCTTGTGCTTCTCCAAATTCGTGCATGCCGGCAGGATGCAGTGGACCTATTAAATGACACAGAAATGTATATGCTTCATTCCTGAGGATTTCATGATGGTTATTCAATTTCCATATTCATTGCATGTGTTGTTAACAGTAGAGAAAAGTGGGAGAAAATGTAACCTAAAAGAATATTGCTATCACATCTATGTATCTAACACTACTAAATACAAATTGTCTGAATTTTGTTGGAGAAACAGGTGTTGTGCTAAAAACAATTTAAATGTGTGTGAATTTTAGAATATTGATTAAGTTAAAAAGGTCATACTTTTATATGTCTACTGACAATGTCATGATATATGAAATATAAGATTGTATTGGGGAATACATCTGGCTGATGCCAAGTTATTTATAATTAAGGATACAATTTTGTCACGGAGGCCATGGATTGCGTGACTTTAAAGGACCTCCATGACTTCTTTGGCTTCAGCCTGTACCAGAGCAGCAGGGCTGGAACAGCTGTCTAGCCCCACCGAAGTTAGCAGTCTGTCGACAAAGCTGACCCAGCCACAGTGGTAGCCACCCAAGGGCTGGAGCCGCAGCCAGGAGCTGTGTTTGTGCCTAGAGCAGCAGCTGGGGGCAGCCCCGCCTGGAGCAGCGTCCAGCGTCCCTGATTGTTAATGTCATTCCTCTCCCCACCTCCACTTTTAGAGAAAGTCTGGGACAGATCGCAGGCTTTCGTGAATTTTTGTTTATTGCCCATGACCTGTCTGATATTTACTAACAATACCCATGACAAAATCTTAACCTTAGTTATAATTGATCAGCATGCACAGGAATTACACTCATATTACATAAGCTTCAACTTCTTCATATAGGGCTTGATCCTCTTTGCATTAAAGTCAATCATAATAATTTCACTGACTTCAATGACAGTAGGATCAGATTCCTAGTAGTTGTCACTGTGCCTTTTCATTTATTTATTTATATATATTTATGTATTTATATAATATGTATATAGAGTCACGTGAGGTTCTAATTTTTTATAGGAACACCTTTCATCTTTGTAGCAACTTCACAGAACTGGGTCCAGTTTAGGAGATTATGTCCAACTCTTGGTTATATTGGTTTAAAAAAGGATAAATGTAAAGTAATGCACATTGGAAAAAATAACCCCAACTATGCATACACTATGATGGGGGCTAATTTAGCTACAGCTAATCAGGAGAAAGATCTTGGAGTCATCGTGGATAGTTCTCTGAAGACGTCCACGCAGTGTGCAGCGGCAGTCAAAAAAGCAAACGGGATGTTAGGAATCATTAAAAAAGGGATAGAGAATAAGACGGAGAATATCTTATTGCCCTTATATAAATCCATGGTACGCCCACATCTTGAATACTGCGTACAGATGTGGTCCCCTCATCTCAAAAAAGATATACTGGCATTAGAAAAGGTTCAGAAAAGGGCAACTAAAATGGTTAGGGGTTTGGAACGGGTCCCATATGGGGAGAGCTTAAAGAGGTTAGGACTTTTCAGCTTGGAAAAGAGGAGACTAAGGGGGGATATGATAGAGGTATATAAAATCATGAGTGTGGTGGAGAAAGTGAATAAGGAAAAGTTATTTACTTGTTCCCATAATATAAGAACGAGGGGCCACCAAATGAAATTAATGGGTAGCAGGTTTAAAACAAATAAAAGGAATTTCTTCTTCACTCAGTGCATGGTCAACCTGTGGAACTCCTTGCCTGAGAAGGTTGTGAAGGCTAGGACTATAACACGGTTTAAAGGAGAACTGGATCAATTCATGGAGGTTAAGTCTATTAATGGCTATTAACCAGGATGGGTAAGGAATGGTGTCCCTAGCCTTTTTTGTCAGAGGGTGGAGATGGATGGCAGGAGAGAGATCACTAGACCATTACCTGTTAGGTTCACTCCCTCTGGGGCACCTGGCATTGGCCACTGTCGGTAGACAGGATACTGGGCTGGATGGACCTTTGGTCTGACCCAGTATGGCCATTCTTATGTTCTTATGATACCTTTGTTTCTAATTCTAATTGGTTTGAATTCATCACATACGCATAACAAGAACCTTGTGAGGCAGGCGAATACTATACACCCCTTTTTAAAAATGAGTAAGATGGAACAATAAGAGGCTATGCCAATTTTCCTTATAGCAGGTTCAGATGGCAGTGCATCTGGCTCTCGGTATAAATACAGAACAAAAGCAATGAACCAGGTCAATTCTTATCTCTTGTTTTGAAATTCACAACTAAACCAATTTCAGTTAAAAAAAAAAAATGAAGATGTTGGCTTTACATTTGAAATAATTTATGGAGCTATACCTTTCAGTACCACTTGCACCCCTTTTAACATTAACTATTAATTAAAATGCATGAAAAAATTATCGTATTTTATAAAACATGAGACATAAGAGATAAAACTACTTATGTATGGAGTGGAGAGGTCTGAAGATGGAGGAACAGTCTGAATTTTTCTCTCTCAAAAAAAGTAAGAGGAAAAAAAGCTACAGCCCTTAAATTTGAATGTGTTCCTATACTATAGTGGAAATGTATTGTGGGTTAAATTCTTCAGATTTGAGCTTGTCAAATTTACATTTTCAGCGTATTCTAGACATTTTCGGTTGTGGCTTTAATTCTGCCTGCATTTGTATTTAACGTTGTTTAGTTGTTCTTATCTGTACTAAGCTATTTCAAGAGATCTCTGGCCTTCCTGGTATTCTAAGTGTCATTTTCATTTTCAGTTAAATGTAATGAGTATCACTGGCAGGTTGACAGACGTGGAAAGTGGCTCTACAGAGAGTAGGTACAGAATGGGCAGTAATACAGCAGGTTTCTTCATCCTGTCCATAGATGTTTCTCAAAACTGTTGCATGGGGCTCACCATGAGGCATGAGAGGATAGCTGAATCTTCATGTGCATTAAATTTATGGGGAAATGCGTCAATGTGCTAACAGTGACTGAATGTATTTGAGAGATTAGGCTATCTGAAGGTAACCTCTGTATGATGACTATGTGCTACACTTGCAGGGGAATGGATACTCTGGTCTAAGCATTATCTATCAACATCATCTATTGCTAGTATAAACTGTTATAAAATCAACAAAGACTCAGTCTAGCACGTTCCACATGGAGAATCTTGTAGCATCCTGGCCTAAGTCATTTGCCATGTCACCAACAGTCCAGCAGATATTAACTTTCTGGTCATTACTGAATCAAAAAAATGACCTAAAGATATGCCATTACCATTTCCCTTTACTGACCAAGTTCTCTGACTGTATTGTACATCTAAAGCATTAATAATCATGCTTCAAGTGCATAGGTACCATGTCGCTAATGAATATCCTAATTCTGCTGCTTATGCCCATGCATGTGCACATTCCTTTTTTATAATGTGAAGGTTTTTGCCATTTAAAAAAAATGTGGATAGCAAAATCAGGCAATTCATAATACGGAATAATTACTTTTTTAAATGGATAATTTAAAAAAAAATTGAACTATAAAAGCTCCATTTTCTTACCCTTTTAAAACTTAAATTCAGCCAAAATCTTGCTCCGTGATGGAGAACCCCCCCGCCAAGTTTCATCTTTAAGTTGAATTTATGCAGCAAACTATAAAACCTGAAAATAGATTTTTTTTATGGAAATGGTGATCCAATATCTTTTGATGACATTGGAATGTAAAAGTATGAAATATTCTGTTGTAACTAATATGACTCTCTATATACATGTCTAAATAAGTAGTTTATTACCTAGCCTCTTGTCTTCTTGTTGCAAGAGCATGAATTATTTCAGAATTTCTTAAATATTTGTGATCAGTTTTTACCCGTCAGACATATGTACATAAAGTAGTATTCACACTTCAGAATCTGTTACGAAATTGAACCTTTCTGCTTAAGGGAAAAAAATGAGTTATCATGTCTCGTATGCATTCTAATACAAGAGGTATTTAATTTACTTGAGTGTCTAACCTTTAAAACAATATTTGTTTTACACACAGCTTATCTACTGGAGAAATAGAAGACAGAGCACAAAGTCTTGGTCTCTTTGAGACTTTGAAAACCAACCCTGAAGCCCTACATGAACACATGGTCAAATATGTTTACCCGGGTATTGAAGGCATAGATCACCAGCGGTTGCTTTATTATTTTACTCTCCTTGAAAACTGTGGTTGTTCAGAATTTGTAAAGCATGCTATCAAACCTGAAACTCACATACGGCTGCTGAAAAAATTCAAGGCCATTGCACCAGGTATGAGATTTATTGGTTTTGTACTCTATAGCTGTAGTTACTTATCACATTTATTCAGTTTTCTGAGTATTGACAAGGTCACACTTTCTAGTTTCAAATTATCAGGTGCTCTTTTATAAACAAATCAGATAGATGCAGGGAGCTCAATAGGTTTCTTATGCCTCAGAGGAAAATTAACCTTGTCTTTGGATTTATTGCATGTTTAGATTAGTCTTTCATGGCAAGCTACAGCAAAATGCATTGCTGAAAAAAAATTAAAGTGTTTTAATATTTCTAGTCTAGTAAATGTTAAATATTTTAGCTTATAAAAATGTTATGTAAATATGAAATGTCTCTTTCTGTAATTAAAATGAAATTCTCCATTCTGTGAAAATACGGATTACAGTGTATGAAGAATCTTAAAAAACAAAAACAAGCACTTGAATAACATACTGTGGACAGAAATGCAGTTTATGTAAAATCTGCTCTTGTAAAACTACCTAAAATGCATTCTGTGTATTGGTGTGCCTATCAAAAATCTTAATTACATAATACATAATTTCATAGATGTTAAGCATTTTTCTTTTTAAAGTTCATAATTTTTAAAATAATGTTGTTTGATATTACTTTATTCCTCAGAAAGGGATATAATTTTAACTATTATTTTTCATCCAGCCTGGCAACAGGCATTTATGTAATTATATTTTTAAGCAGGGCTAATAGTGTCCGCATTATTAAAGTTGCCTGACACTTCCTATTATAAGACCCTCTTTTCAGTTGTGTATAACTTTGCCAAATTGTAATTGTTTGGTTTGAAACTTGACATGATAGGTGTCTTCCTCAAGCTGAATGTTTTTAGAAAACATTTCAATACACAGAATGGAGCTGCTCTGGGGATGAATGAGGGTTGCATAGTAAATGAGGTGCTGTCTTAGGACTCCTGTCTCATGCTGCAGAAATTGGAAGGCGTGTTGTGAATAATACAGGGGATTGCAGGACGAAAAAGGACTGTCTCATGGTTAAATCAGTCAAATGCTGCGTTGGATAATTGGATTCTATCCCGGCCACTGCCAGAGAGTTCCTATGTGAAGCTAAGCAAGTCACTTAAAGTAAACTTTTCAGAGGTTCCCACTAATCGTTTGTGTTCCTCATTTTTTCAGTGCTCAACTTGGTCACATGAGGTCTGATTTGCAGAGGCGCTTAGTCACAGCTACAACCGAAGTCAATGTTTTAAATGTACACAGTGCTTTATAACGCTAAGAACTCTTTTTAAAAAAATCAAGTCTTAAAGGCTTCTCAGGTTGAGCACCCAAAAGTAGTGTACTGTTTGACCTTAATCTCTGTGCCTCAACCCCCCAGTTGTTATGTGGAGATAATAATACTCCCTTATTGCACAGGGGTGTTGTGAAGATGGATTGATTAATTAAGCATTGAGATGCTATAGTAATGAAGGCCATAGGAAAGACATGAGGATATTAATAATTCTGTCTTTATAGCAGGGTTTGAACAGTGTGCTGTGAATTAAGGCCTGAGGCCACACATTTAACTATGGGGACAAAACAGAATATTGAATACTACTCATTCAGTGAGCAGTTTGTCTATGCACTGAACGAGGCAGGGGTCCTGTGGAAAAAATAGCATTTAATCATGAAATTAAAATCTATCATAACAAATACACACAAAGGGCCAAATTAAGGTTGTACAAATAGATTTGTGGTATTTCCTAACTTTTGAGTATTTGACTTTGCAGCCTTAATAATGGTCTTGTACTACAGCTTTATGTGTAATATGTATATAAAATACATATGTACACACACGTTTACTTCACCCATGGTACTAGCAGCTCACACTCCCCCTTTTCAATTGCTCATATCTTTCACAATAAAATTTAAGCCAAATTTTTGTTTTTTGTAAGTCCAAAGGTGATTTTTTGAAAGTTTGAGCAATTTTTTTCTCTGATATTCTCAATTAAATGTTCATTTTAAAAAATCATGATCAAAATTTTGCTTTTGAATGATTTACTTGGCTAAGCCTAGAAACATCAAAATGTGATTGATTTCCAGACATATATTGCATTTAAAAAACTAATGTGTCTGAAGAAATGTTATGGATCTTGTTAAAAATAGCACTTTTTCTGTTTGTCTCTCCTTTGCTTTTTTGTCATTAAGTAGATGCAGCTCCATTAGTAGCAGAGTTGAGGCTGGGAGCTTGCAGAACTCATAAACTTCACAGAAGAGACAGCTGTGAAAAGCCATTAGCATAGGCCCAAGATTGAAGAATTTTAAAAGTTCCAAAGCGGAACATATGTAGATTTCTTTATTTCTGTGTGTGTGTTTGTTCTAAATTGGGAAATTAAATGTTAAAAACAAGTGTTATAACACTACTGCTGAAATAATAAGCATTCAGAAGTCAGGAAATTATAAAAGTTAAGATTGTTCCAACAACTTTATCTTTGTCATGGTGTAAATAGTATTCTAATCTGTTGTCTTTTTTATATAAATTTTTAATATATTATTGATTTGTTGTTAATGTATATCACAGTATTATATGATGGCTGAATTATGGTTGTGGGAGTAGTTTTAACATTTGCATTTCTTGGCTGCTGTGTACTTGCACCTTTAATCTTGATCTTGCCCTGTTGCTAGGGATTTTTTTTTTCCCATTTACCACAGTCATGGTATTATTATTTGTACACCACCATAAACGTGCATAGAATTGTAAAGACAAAAGACGAAGTCCCTGCCCTGAGGAGCTTACAGTTTAAGGCCTTGTCTACACTACCAGGGTAAGTCAACCTAAGTTACACTATTCCAGCTACATGAATACCATAGCTGGAGTCAACGTAGCTTAGGTCGACTTACTGTAGTGTCTGCACCACGCTGCGTCAACGGGAGAGTTTCTCCCATCGACTTACCTTACTCCTCTCATTCCAGTGGAGTACTGGAGTCAGCAGGAGAGGGCTCTGCAGTCGATTTAGTGGGTCTTCGCTAGACCCACTAAATCTTCCCCCGGTACATCAGTTGCAGCAGTGCTGATCCCAAGTAAGTGTAGACATGACCTAAGGCTCCCTGAGCTCAAGGAGACTCCTGAAAGTTAAGCATGTGTAAGCCTTTCCAGAAGGGCCCAAGTGAAAGCAAAATGTTTGAAGGATGTAGATAAACATATATCTGGCAAGAGAGGGTATGGGGCTGAGTGGAAGGGCTATAGTGTAAAGTAATGCTACTGAAGATGTTCCACCAATCTCTCAGGGTTATGGTTTTTGGACAGAGCAGGGCTTGTTTACTTTTCTTCATAGATGGGCACACTAAGTCTTTGTCTTCACTGACACACACTGTTTTTACAGCAAGATAACTAATATGATTGTTATCTCACTGTAAAATCCTAAATGGAGACAAGGCATTTGTAGTTCTTTTCACGAGGTAGCCAGGGAAAGTCAGTACTACCCCCTGGCAATGGGTGACCTTGCCTAGTTTATGTCTCTGTAAAACTAGTGTCTTGTCTCCACTCTTTTTACAGTGAGATAGCTCATGCGTGTTAGTTTTCCCTTGGTAAAATCCTACTTTTTGTCAGTGAATGCAGAGGTGGAAATTCAGGTTTTGTAGGCTTTACAGGAATATATATATATTTGTAGCCAGAGATGTATCTGTATATGCACTTGCTTCTCTGTGGATAAACACATATATGTATATGTACTTGGTGTGGGACTTGAATAATAAAAAAAAAGTGCTAATGTTTCTTGACAGTTTGTTATCACTAGGAGTTTAAACCCATTGATTATCAGCACGTAGAGGCATCAACAGCCCTTTCTACAGTACAGTCTGACAAAATGCATCAACCCTAAGTTAGAATGGACTTTGTCTAGAAAAGCTGTGGAGATGATAGTTCTGTCAGTGCTCTTTCAGTCCTTGTTTTTTTGTTTTTTTTTGTAGGTAGAATGCCAGTTACAGTCCTACCTGTTGAATAGGTGCAATGTTAATAACTACTTTTGTTTTTCTCTTTCTGCCAATAGATCTCAATTACAAAAAACTAACAGATGAAAATGTAAGCCCTTTGGGAGTATTGGAGCCCATCCTTACAAGTCAGAACATCTTATCCATTTCCAAACTCGCTCCCAAAATCCCTGAGAAAGATGGTAGTATGCTCTCTCCAAGCTCTGTTTACACCATCTGGTTACAAAAACTCTTCTGGAATGGAGATCGCAAGCTCATTAAAAAAACACCAGAAACAACACCAGAGTGGTTAAGTGCATATGATGTGTGTGCAAAGTACTTTGATAGACTCTACCCAGGAGATATTGTCACTTTCCTTGATGATGTTACCTTTTCTTCAAAGGCTGTTACTAAGGTAAATATAATCCCTTTTACAAAAGAATTGCAAGTTTGGTTAAGCTGTTTAGATAATAAGTTTCATAAAGATAGTCCATATCTCATTTTTATCACTTTTTCTTCTAGGGAAATGTTGAATTAATGAACTGTATTAAAAAACAAAAACAAACAAACAAAAACCCAAACCTTCATTTTCATGTCTAAAATTGCTACTGTGGAAAGAAAATCTGTGTTTTAATTTTACATTTTTATCAACCTAAATTCATGGTAGGTTCATCCTCCCAGTGAAAGAAATACTTCCATAATCCTCCAAAGTCTCCATTATCCAGGCCGAGCAGAGAAATAGGGAAATGCTTTTCACTGGTGCAAATCTGAAAATCTGTATTTGCTCCAAGTTTCCATTAGCTCCAAACCCAAGGATAATGGTCTGCATTCCTTGGATTTGTTAGAGATCTAATTTACTACTAGGACATGAGAACTCAATATAGAATGAATGTCTGATGCCCTTTTATGACCTACAGTTACAATATAAGAGGGTCTACAAGATATCTCATGCCACAATTTCCATATTCCTGAAAGCCTGCTATTACAGTGTCTTACAAGAAGGTGCTGCCTTCAGGGCCCAAGCTCATTCTGCTGAATACGCAGTAACTTCTTCCACAAGGGAGGTCTGTAAAGTAAAATCACCTGGGCCTTGTTTCACACTTTTGCTACCCAGCACTACGCCAACTAAGTCAAAAGCCTCACACATTACCTTTGATTCCAGATTCCTGAGTGCTGTTGTCTCTAACTCTATATCTTAAAAAAGGATGATGAGAATTCTTCCTCCTCCTCCTCCTCCTTATTTCCTGTAGTTATTCATTCTGGTTAATCAGTTGTCATTCCCTCCTTTTTTTGGATATTACTATATACTATTTCCCAGCAGCTCATTCTGACTGGTTTATGACCCCTCTGCTTTTTTCTACACTAGTATTTGCTTGCTCAAAATTTTCACTTTCTGTAGCACAATTAGGGCACTAGGTAGACTAGGTGCTACCAGCGTTGAAATAACGGTCATCTAGACCAATGGTTTCTACATCTCTAGCTATGTTCTTCAAGTCTATCTTCTCCTCATAAGAATGGCCATGCTGGATCAGACCACTGGTCCAACTAGCCCAGTGTCCTGTCTTTCGACAGGGGCCGTGCTAGATACTTCAAAGAGAATGAACAGAACAGGGCAATTGTTAAGTGATCCATCCCCTGTCATCCAGTCCTAGCTTCTGGCAGTCGGAGGTTTAGGGAAACCAGAGGATGGAATTGTGTCCCTGACTGTCTTGGCTAACAGTCACTGATGGACCTATCCTATCAGGGTAACTGGTTTGATGGATGGGGGAATGTGGTGGACATAATACGGAGATATACCTGGACTTCAGCAGGTGTTTAACACAGTCATGACATCCTGATAAGTAAGCTGGAGAAATGTGGGCTTTGCAGAACTACTATTAAGTGAATACATAATTGGTTAAACAACCTCAAACAAACAAAGAGTAACTATTAATGGAATTATGTCAGATTGGAGGGAGGTTTCAAGTGGGGTTCCACAGGGATCTGATCTGGGTCTGGTGTTGTTTAACATCTTTATTAATGACCTGGGTCTCAGAATATAGAGCATACTATCAAATTTGCAAATGACACAGCACTAGGGGGGTTGCAAACACTTTGGAGGATAGAGCTAGAATTCAAAGGGATCTTGATAAATTGGAGAACTGGGCTATAAACAACAAAATGAAATTCAACAAAGACAAATGTAAGTTGCTACACTTAGGGAAGAAAAAATTAATGGGGGATAACATAAGAACAGCCATACTGGGTCAGCCCAAAGGTCCATCGAGCCCAGTATCCTGTCTTCTGACAGTGGCCAGTGCCAGGTGCCCCAGAGGGAATGAACAGAACAGATAATCATCAAGTGATCCATCCCCTGTCACCCATTCTGAGCTTCTGGCAAACAGAGGCTAGGTGCACCATCCCTGCTCATCCTGGCTAATAGCCATTGATGGATCTATCTTCCATGAATTTGTGTAGTTCTTTTTTGAACCCTGTTATAATCTTGGCATTCACAACATCCTCTGGCAAGGAGTTCCACAGGTGGACTGTGTATTATGTGAAAAAAATACTTCCTTTTTGTGTTGTTTTAAATCTGCTGCCTATTAATTTAATTTCCTGACCCCTAGTTCTTGTGTTGTGAGAAGGAGTAAATAACACTTCCTCATTTACTTTCTCCACACCAGTCATGATTTTATAGACCCTTATCATATCCCCCCTTAATAGGCTTTTCTTCCAAACCGAAAAGTCCCAGTTTTATTAATCTCTCCCCACATGGCAGATGCTCCATACCTCTAATCATTTTTGTTGCCCTTTTCTGAACCTTTTCCAAGTCCAATATGTCTTTTTTGTTATGGGGCGATCACATCTGCGTGCAGTATTCAAGATGTGGGCAAACCATGGATTTATATAGAGGTAGTTCATATTTTCTGTCTTATTATCTATCCCTTTCTTAATGATTCGCTACATACTTTTTGCATTTTTGACTGCCGCTGTGCATTGAGTGGGTGTTTTCAGAGAACCATCCACAATGGATCCAAGATCTCTTTCTTGAGTGGTAGCAGCTAATTTAGACCCCATCATTTTATATGTATAGTTGGGATTATGTTTTCCAGTGTGCATGACTTTGCATTTATCAACATTGAATTTCATCTGCCATTTTGTTGCCCAGTCACCTAGTTTTGAGAAATCTTTTTGTAGCTCTTTGTAGTCTGCCTAAAACTTAACTATCTTTTGTAATTTTGTATCATCTGCAAATTTTGTCACCTCACTGTTTACCCCTTTTTCCAGATTATTTATGAATATGTTGACTAGGACTGGTCCCAGTACAGACCCCAGGGGGACAGCACTATTTGCTTCTCTCCATTCTGAAAACTGACCATTTATACCTACTCTTTGTTTTCTATCTTTTAACCAATTACCCGTCCATGAGAGGACCATCCCTCTTATCCCATGACTTTGCTTACCAAGCTTACTTTGCTTAATAGCCTTTGGTGAGGGACCTTGTCGAAGGCTTTCTGAAAATCTAAATACACTGGATACTAAATAACTGGCTTGGCAGCAGCATTGCTGAGAAGGATCTGGGAGTTGTGGTGGATCACAACTTCAGCATGTGTCATCAGCGCAATGCTGTTGCAAAACGCAAATGCAGTTTTGGGTGGCATTAACAGAGGCATAGAATGCCAGTCATGGGAAGTGATAGTACTGCTCTGCTCAGCACTGGTTAGGTCTCAGCTGGAGTACTGTGTTCAGTTTGTCACCAATGTATAGAAAGGATGTAGAAAAACTGGAGGAATCCAGAGGCAAGTAGCAAAGACCATCAAAGGGATGGCATGCAAGCCCTATGAGCAAAGACTGAAAGAACTGGGTATGTTTAGTTTGGAAAAGAGGAGATGGGGGGGGGAAGCATTATAGCAGACTTCAAACACTTGAAAGGCTGCCATAGAAAAGATGGAGAAAAGTTGTTCTCTTTTGCCACAGAGGTCAGGACAAGAGGCAATGGGTTCAAACTACAGCATAGCAGATTTAGATTAAATATCAGAAAAAACTTCCTAACCGTAAAAACAGTGGGACAATAGTACAGACTGCCTAGGGAGATTATGGAAGCTCCTTCAGTGGAGGTTTTTAAAAGGAGTCTGGATAGCCATCTGTCTTGGATGGTTTAGACAAGGGGTGGGCAAACTTTTTGGCCTGACGGCCACATCAGGGTTGCAAAACTGTATGGCGGGCCGGGTAGGGAAGGCTGTGCCTCCCCAAACAGCCTGGCCGTGACCCCTATCCATCCCCAGCCACGCCACACCCCCTGACTGTCCCCCACAAAACTCCCAACCCATCCAACCCCGCCCCCCCGCTCCCTGTCCCCTGACTGTCCCCTCCTGGGACCTCCCACCGCTAACCACCCCCCTGAGACACCACCTCCTATCCCCCCCCGCCCCAGCTCCCCATCCCCTGACTGCCCTGGCCCCTGTCCACACTCCCGTCCCCTGATAGTCCCCCTGGGACTCCCACGCCCTATCCACTGTTCCCCGTCCCCTGACTGCCCCCCCGGAACCCCCCTGCCCCTTATCCAACCCGCACTCCTTGCCCCCTTACCATGCCGCTTGCACGGCGGCATGTCTGTGGGGGAGGGGGCGACAGCAGGGGAGAGGCCACAGGCTAGCCTCCCCGGCCAGGAGCTCAAGGACCGAGCAGGACGGTCCCGCGAGCCGTAGTTTGCCTGCCTCTGGTTTAGACAGAACTAATCCTGCATCTTGGAAGGGGATTAGAATAGGTGACCCTACCTGTCCCTTCTAACCCTATGGTTCTATGATTTTGTGATCCTCCATGAACTTATCTAATTCTTTTTTGAACCCAGTTATAGTTTTGGCCTTCACAGCATTCCCTGGCAACAAGTTTCAGAGTTTGACGCTACACTGTGTGAAGTACTTCCTTTATGTTAGTTTTTAACCTGCTGCTTATTAATTTCATTGCGTGACCCCTGGTTCATATGTTACATGAACGAGTAAATACCACTTCCTTATTCTCTGTCTCCACACCATTCATGATTTTATAGACCTCTATTATATACCCTCGTAGTCATCTCTTCTCTAATCTTTTCTCTATCTCTGACCAGCCAGCTCACCCAACACAAACACCATGTTTATCTCTCTTCCCCTCTTCAACATGTCAGCTGGTCCCTGCATCATGTTCATCTATAGCCCTTTCCTCTTCCACTCTCAACACACCTGTCTACCCCCCAACACTCCTCAGACCACCAATTCCCAGCATTCACTTTCGTTTCTAGCCTGGAACCCTGACTTCTTTGTTGTCATTAAACTCTGCTTGTCTGACTTGGGTCTGGACTGAGGTAGGCAAGACAAGTTTGGGGTGGGATGGGGGAGGAATGTTGGCTTCATTAGGGTGGATTGCTGTTTTTTATTGGCTCTGCTGTCTGTTGTTGAGCTGACCCTGTGCTTCATTGATTCCCACCTTTACTCACTCTCCCTAACTGAATAGAGAAAGAAATGCAGCCTCTGCTATGTTTATCTCTCCTCTTGGAGTCTTTATGATTCTTGCATTCTTATGTTCTCTTGGGCGGGGGGGCGGGGGTGTGAGTAGAGAAAGTAGGACTGCTGGGGTGGCTGAGGTGCCAGTAGAAAAGTTTAACAGAAGCCTCTGGAAGGTTCTGTTCATCTCCCTTAGGCAGACTCCAAATTACTCCTGGAGGAATTCTGCACCAAAAAAATAAAAATTCTGTGCACAATATTTTAGAATTCTGCAAAATTCTGCATATTTTTTGTCAAAATAACACTATATAATCACACCAGTTTCAATTCATTTGGTAATTTATTTCAAAATATCTGTCAGCATGTTTGTCTGTAATAATACAGACAAAACAGATTTGGGGATTTTTTTTTTTTTTTGGACAAATATGTTCCTTATTAGGCATATTTAATACAGAACTTTGAGTAATAATTCCTTCAAACTACAATACAGAAAATAATTCCTGCACCCCTCAGAAGCCGTGCAAAGGCTTGGGGAAAGTAAGGGGTAACAGAGGAGCTGAGCGAGAGGGAAATAATTGTTGGGAAGGAGTGAACCTGGAGGGTTGTTGGGTGTGGGTGGGAGAAGTATGGAACAGTTATTTGGGCAAGGGAGGGATTACTAATGAATTGGAGATCCTCCCCCATGCAGACCTTGGCTGGACCCCTAGCCTCTCCCATTCAGCCAGGCATATCTGCATATGTCCCCATGATTCCCTGCACATGCACTCAGCTGGGCATAACTGCCCTTGTCCCCCATGTGTCCCCGAATCCTCTCTCCCATTCAGCCCCTGGCTCAGTGTTACCCCACTAGGTCCTGTGCCCTTGCCCCTGTCTGTCTCTCCCCCTAGGCCTTCTGAACCCCAGTCTGTTTGATCTCCCAGCAGCCCTCGTCCTTCCCCCTTCCTCCATATCCCTTGTCTTCCTCACCTGGCCCTGTGGGCAGGGGGATGTGAGGAAAGCAGCCTCTGCCCTCTTCGTCTCTGCAACTGGCTGCTCCGGCATGTGAGCCAGCTGCCCTCTCTTCTGGTGCTACATTAGCCTCTGATGGGCAAAAGGTGTAATTGCAATGTGACCCCGCTAACGGCTTCCCTTTGCCTCTCTGTCAGAATCAATTATTTGGGGTGGGGGGGGGAGTCTGCAGGGGACATTAATTCTGCGTTTTCATAGTCCTAGAATCATAGAAGATCAGGGTTGGAAGGGACCTCAGGAGGTCATCTAGTCCAACCCCCTGCTCAAAGCAGGACCAATCCCCAATTTTTGCCCCCAGATCCCTAAATGACCCCCTCAAGGATTGAACTCCACAGCCCTGGGTTTAGCCAGTGCTCAAACCACTGAGCTATCCTTCCCCAGTGGTGCAGAATTCCCTCAGGAGTGTCCAAATACAGCAGCAGCTTCTTGAACATCTCCCCCAAACATTCCCAGGCAGCTTATTTAATACATGTGTTAGGACTGGGAATGAAACAGTCCTTTAGCTAAACCCAGGAAATGGTCTGCCAGTTAATTGCCCAGCTTTCCAGCCCAATACTGGCATGTACTGGAGTCCATTAAATAGCTTCCTAATGGAAGTGTATTATGAAAATATTACTGACAGAAGTTTTCAGAAACTACCGATCACTCTTATTTTTAGCTCTGTTTGTTCCCCTCACTTTGAATTTATCAGCGTCAAAATACTACTTACTGCATATCAGCTGTCTTTAGATTCTAACTTTTAATAGCCTTCCCCGTCCACCCCTCACTTCAAACCTTATCCCATTTAGACTCTGTATTAGTCATGTAATGATCTTCCAATCCCATTCACTCCTTTAGCCGTCAGCTCTCTGATCTTTTAGCAGCTTTGAAACAAATCTAATTTATCCTATTTCTCTATAGCTGTCTTTAAAATATTGGTTCTATTTGGAACTAAAACAGGGATGTGATTCTAAATGCATTGAAAACCAGTGAATGGATAAATTGAAGTCCTGAATTTGTTTAAAGAAATTACCCTATAAATTTCCAAAATAGGAGTCGGCTCTGATTAGGTTAGGAAGAGAGGTTAAACCAATAGTTCTTTTATACATTATTTATAAGTGACACTATCAACCTGTTTAGAGACATATTTATCCATATTAAAGATATAAATCCTACACCAGGGATGCTGAATGAAATATAAGCTTCTTAAAGAAAGCCACAGTATGTGGCCTAAATAAGATGAGTCACTTCTTATATACCTTTTATCATGGAATTTACCTAAAAGATACCTGACCATAATTCATTGCTGCCAAGTTTCTGCATCTGCATTTGAGACATTTATCTTCCCCCTCCTGGTGTCCTCTGCTCCTAAGTGGTAGGACCAGGCCATGCCTGAGTGTCCACATCTATAAGGTGGGTAGAAAGCTGGCTAGATTGTCGGGCTCAACGGGTAGTGATCAATGGCTCCATGTCTAGTTGGCAGCCGGTATCAAGTGGAGTGCCCCAAGGGTCGGTCCTGGGGCCGGTTTTATTCAATATCTTCATAAATGATCTGGAGGATGGTGTGGATTGCACTCTCAGCAAATTTGCGGATGATACTAAACTGGGAGGAGTGGTAGATATGCTGGAGGGGAGGGATAGGATACAGAAGGACCTAGACAAATTGGAAGATTGGGCCAAAAGGAATCTGATGAGGTTCAATAAGGATAAGTGCAGGGTCCTGCACTTAGGACGGAAGAACCCAATGCACAGCTACAGACTAGGGACCGAATGGCTAGGCAGCAGTTCTGCGGAAAAGGACCTAGGGGTGACAGTGGACGAGAAGCTGGATATGAGTCAGCAGTGTGCCCTTGTTGCCAAGAAGGCCAATGGCATTTTGGGATGTATAAGTAGGGGCATAGCGAGCAGATCGAGGGATGTGATCGTCCCCCTCTATTCGACATTGGTGAGGCCTCATCTGGAGTACTGTGTCCAGTTTTGGGCCCCACACTTCAAGAAGGATGTGGATAAATTGGAGAGAGTCCAGCGAAGGGCAACAAAAATGATTAGGGGACTGGAACACATGAGTTATGAGGAGAGGCTGAGGGAGCTGGGATTGTTTAGCCTGCAGAAGAGAAGAATGAGGGGGGATTTGATAGCTGCTTTCAACTACCTGAAAGGGGGTTCCAAAGAGGATGGCTCTAGACTGTTCTCAATGGTAGCAGATGACAGAACGAGGAGTAATGGTCTCAAGTTGCAGTGGGGGAGGTTTAGATTGGCTATTAGGAAAAACTTTTTCACTAAGAGGGTGGTGAAACACTGGAATGCGTTACCTAGGGAGGTGGTAGAATCTCCTTCCTTAGAGGTTTTTAAGGTCAGGCTTGACAAAGCCCTGGCTGGGATGATTTAACTGGGAATTGGTCCTGCTTCGAGCAGGGGGTTGGACTAGATGACCTTCTGGGGTCCCTTCCAACCCTGATATTCTATGATTCTATGATCTCTCATATACACACAGGGCCACACTTGCCCATGATACTGTCAGAGAGTTGATTATAGTCTCTCACACTGGCAAATGTCACACGTGGAGCTGCACAATGCCGACACTGGGCAGGCCTGCCTACAGAAATAGGAAGACTTTTGAGAGGTCTTGGAAGGTGAAGCAACAAAACAATTGTATGGGGGAGCCCATAGTCCTCCATGAGAAAATCGTGAAATGTCCTCTTCCACACCACAAAACGTTCATTGCTGCCATCCCTTTGTTCTCTAAAGTTAACTCCCTATCTTTGTACAGGCCCCTGCTTCTCCCAGCATTTCTCAGGATCTCCACTCCCTGATCCAGCTACATCTTTCCTCTCCTCAGCGGAGAGGAACAGCAGTAGAAATGGGAGCCCTAGTAAAGGGTAGGGTTGCCCCGAGGCCATGCCCCTACCTCATCCCTTCTCTGAGGCCCTGTCCCCTGCTCACTCCATCCCCCCTCCCTCCGTCACTTGCTCTCCCCCACCCTCACTCACTTTCACTGTGCTGGGGCAGGGGGTATGGGGTGGGGGTTGTCTCCTCGTACATATGAGAAATAGAAGTGAGGTGTGTGTGAGAGAGAGAGCAACTAATCCAAGGGATTCACATGAAAGGAAGAATTTGCTGTACAATGTGAACATGTGTACATTGGTGTGTGCAAGAGAATGTGTTCTGTGTACATATGTGCAGGTTATGTGCCAGAAAATGTGTTGTTTTTAGTGGCTTTGCTCAACTGGTATAAAGTATTACATTAATTTCTAATTATAGCAGTTTTTGTGAAAGTCCACTTCTAAAATCATGTGTGACTTGCCGGGAGGAGTAAAAAGCAAGATATTCTTGCGAATATCATGATATTTAAAGATGCAACATCTCTTGACCTGACAGGGCTTAAAACATTCTGCAGACAGGCACAAATGCTCTCAGAACCAATATACTTTGGTATATTACCCTGAAACAGAGACAAAAAGGGAAATATTCAAACTTCTGCACTGCTTTTTGTATGGTGTTTTGCTATTCATTCATCTATATGCCTCAGATCAGAATTAATCTTATGCCATACCAGTATTTCATATTGCAAAAAATTTAAAACGTTATCTACCTGAATGTAACAATACCCCTAGCTGGACTGTCTGCAGGGGTTGATCTAAATGCATAAGCCTCTACTGCTGCAAATAAAAGACCAGATCCATTAGCTTGGGGACAATAGCAGACCCATTTGGCACAGACTATCATTTATTACATTTGTACAGTGCCTAGCATTACTGCAATATAAATGTTAAAAATAATATTGTGTAGCCACAAAAGAGTGATAAAGAGCCATTCTGCAACAGTGTGAGTTACATAAAAAAGGGAATTCCCCCCCTCCCCCACTTCAGGTTTTCTAATTGTTCTCTGAAATTGTTGCCTCTGTTAAAACATGTGATTTGAGTCTGTAGCCTTTTCTTGTGGCAGATGTCTTTTGCTTTTAAGAAATGCTCACTTCATAGATTCTCCATTACAGTAATGATCACGTCAAACTTTTCAATCTTCTTGTTGGCTTCCTATTTATCCTTTTTGACAATCTGCACAAAGGTCTTAATATTTGAGGGTTTTTTCAATTCCTTTATTGATAATGTAGCCTTTTGTTTGGTTGGTTTTGCTTAGGAGTATGTTGTGCCTTCAAAGAAGTGCTGTTTCAGTGCTCAGAGGCTGTTGTCCTGATTCTTTGTGGAAAAAAATACTAAATATCCTTTTGACAAATAAAATACCAAAGCTGTTGAGAAACATGACAATAATTGTGGTCTCCCCCCTCCCCCCTTTGTACATTGTCATTACCAAGGACACACTATAATAGGGACAGGCACAGGATGTCAGTAAGCTGCAACTTTAGTCAACGAAGTAAATCATAAATCAATGGCATAATCAGTAGTGCTACTTGGGAATCTTTGGACTAAACATTTTTGCATCAGGAAATGCCTAATCACAAAATCTTTTTTTTGTGGAAAAATATCTGTTTTGAGAAAACTGTCTCAGGTCCAGAATGGAATTTCTGGTCAAACCACAAAACAGAGACACTTACTCCACAATAGCCAGTAGTGCAATGGTTATGCAATTCACCAGGGATGGAGGTGACCCAGGTTCTGGTCTCTGCTCTGCCTGATCCAGAGCAGGGACTAGAACTTGGGTCTCCCAGATCCTTGCTGAATAGAGTATTTTTGGAATAGAAACCAGGGTATAGAGTCTCTTACTCTCTCTAATTGAACCTGTTCCCAGAATAGCTCCTCTTGGAGCTTCAGAAAAGGGACGCGGAGTTAGCTTTGCTTAGCCAAAACTCCATGTTTCATTTTATCATTTATTTTTTAGAATATATATTGCATTTGTGTTAAATGGTATTCCAAAAAGAATCCCCTTTGAGATCTTTTACTGACTTTGGACCCAGTTCTACCACCCTACCTTCCAATGAGTAGTAGCTTAGTTCCCAATTCAGAAAACCATGTCAGCACATGTTTGAGTCCATTCATATTTAGAAAAGCACTTAACTACATATTTAACTGCTTTCCTGAATCAGGACCATATACCAGAAATAGCCTTAGCTCTGCCTATCTGCAGTGCTGCATACTGTTCAATGATAGTAAAGTTGTGGAGTCAGGGTTTCATGTACAGGTTAATGTTATTAGTAGGAAATACACTTTTTCGTAGTAAATAAATTTACATATTCTGCCAGGAATTTGCCTTTAATATAAATGTACATTTCAAAATAAATGTGAAATTTCCCTCGAGGAATTAAATCTCTAGAGCTAAAATTATGTATGATGTTCCATGGTTTATAAATGAAATGAAACAGGCTTTTAGGATTTTTTTTTCATTGCAGATTATTGGCTATAAAATTAAACAGTTTTATATTCATAAAAGAAGCTTTTAAAAATATTCTTTATTTTCCTTCCATGCAAACTAAGATGGAAGTAGCCCCCAAGCTATTCTAAAGCACTGTGCATGATAGCAAATCTCATTACTGAAACTGACTAGAAATAAAGAAGATAGCCACTCACATTTTGAATGAAATAAGAAGAAAATCATAATATATTAGTAGTGCCGCATTTTATCACTGTGCAAAGATGAAAACAAAATTAAAATGGCATTGGATAGCCCAGTACTCTTTTTAATGATCCAATCTATATATGCATATGGTTTCATGACTTCTAAGCATACAAAACATTTGGATACCTCTCCAGAAATTAATAAAGCAAGGTAGAGTGTATGCATAATTCTGCTTTCTGCATCTTTGTAACCATAGTTTGGACATCATAATGCACTAAAAGGGTAAAGAAGAAGATATGATGTTGGTTTAATCTTTTCCATTGTCTTTTTAGTTTTAGGAAATAAATATACAACTCTTCAAAGTTGTTGAGCCAATTTAATATGATTTGGTATAAAAAATCTTGATTGCCACTGGTCTCATGCTTATACTAACATTGTATTAAAACCTTATTTTCTTAGTTGACTACAATATTTCTTTACTTTTCACAGCAATGGAACAGTTCACAAAATTATTTGACTTTGTGGAGTTTTATAGTAAAATATCAATTAGCAAATTAAACAAGTTTAATTCTCTTTAATCCTTTAGCACTCAAAAAAAAAAAAAAAGAGGGAGGGAGGGAGGGAGAGAGAGAGAGGATGTGTTAGTAAATTCAGTTTTCAAAGTGCCCATTGGAGCATTTCCTGTAGTTCAGAGCAATAGCCCTGAAAAACCAAGGTAACCTCCATATCTAGCATTAAAGAGTTTTATGGTGCACAAGTTTTAACACTGATAATAGGACACCATTGACTTTGCAACCTCTGTCCCCTGTGATAGTAAAACTAAATGGACCTTATTCAAACTCTAAAGATGAATTTAACTTTTTTATACAGAATGTTATCTGTTACCTTTCCTTTAAAAAAAATAAGATTCTTGCAATATTGGTTCTACTGCAGTTATCAATGAAAGACAACAGGAATCAACTGAGTAAAACTTCTCATTCCGACACTTCATTCTAGGTACAGGAAAACACCACAATAAGTTGTGATAAAACCAATATTTCTTTTTAAATGATTACCACTATAGAAATGCAGGTCTGAAAGACAAAAACGGGTACTTTTTTTTCTCCAAGTATCTCCAGTGTCAGGGTTTTATATTTAAAGAATGCACCTCTACATCATCTAAATCTTGCAAGTATTGCCCTGGTTATGCAAAATATGAAACGGACTGTACAAATAACTGTAAAATAACTGGTCTAACCATCAGAAATATTGTTTCTAAAGTGAATCAACAGACTTCTATTCAAAAGCAGCAGAAAGTGGCTTTAACTTGTATTTGCACTATTTCCCATTGGAACAATAATAATTTTTCTGTGTTCAAAATCAGTGCGTATATCAAGCTATTTTGTAGTTACATCTAGAATGTTCCTGACAGATTGCAGCTAATTCAGAGTGTGTGAATATGCATAAGTTGAAATTGTTCCTCCCATTATTGATGATGATGATGATGACATTATGGTATCACCTAAGAAGCCCCAACCGAGAGTGGAGCCCCATTGTGCTAGGCACTGTACAAACAAGTTGCAAGAGACAAGTGCCTGCCTGAAGCGCATGCATTCCAAAGAGAGAAAATTAAAGTAACCCTTTTCCTGAGGCACAGATATTAAATGATGTCATCAGACAGGGAATCTGTGGCAGAGCAAGGAAATGAAATCACATTTCCTGAGTCCTAGTTCATTGCTTTAGCTGCAAGACCTGCCTTTCTCTCATGAGCATAAAGTCAATAGTTCCCACGATGGACCTTCAGACAACTTGCCAAATTGGTGGACCTTACTATTTGCAGAAAGAAAATTGGGGTTCATGTTATATAAAGGTTCAGTTCTGTTGTTTAAAAAAAGTCATATAACCAGGCTTAAACGATATTAATCAAAGATTAATCAGCACACTACAGAATACAGAAAGGAACATTATACAGTATCGAAATGATCTGGGAAAATGGACCTGCAGCTTGATTCCCTGTCAACTACCTTTCAGAAGTTCACCTCTGTATATACTGTTCTTATATACAAAGAAATTCCATTCCCATAATTTACTTGCCTGTGGGGTTTCTTGCCCATGGTATTTCAATTTATGTGATCAATAAGCTAAATACATCTATAATCAAGTCATTATATCACAAAACACCTGTGGCAACAAGCAGATCCTGATGAGCTAAACACATTTTTCAATAATCATTATGCCATCAGTCACAGAAGACATCTGTAATAACAAGTATCTCTAATCAATCACAAGTAGTCCCTTTCTGGACATCTGGACACATTTCCTAAAGGCCAATAGGTTAGAGTAAAGAAATTACATACAATCCATCATTTGGTAACACACAAAAGTGCAACGTAAGTTCAAAGCATCTAGCATACAGATACAGAGCACTTTGGTTCAGATACAAATGATTATGGGATTTTGGTTTGTACTGCTAAGAGTAAACCTGTCTAAACTTTCCTGTTTCCCTCAAGGGAATTCCCTTCCACTTTCTCATGCAAAGTCCTTCTGGAGTTCTCCACAAGTTACTGCCATTCTTACAAACATATCTATTATTCTCTCAGTACCCCTCTATCAACCGCTTTTCTATTCAAGATCTGGGCATGTAGACCCAATCTTTGTTTCGTACCTCCTGTGTGTCAGGACTTTGAAACTTGAAATTATATTCACCTGTTGCCCTTTAGTCACTATTTTGGTAATTTTCTTAAAGCATGCTAACAACATAAGCTTTGTAAAACTAGTTAATCCTACAGTATTAAGTACATTTAAAATATTGGTCTCATCCCAAACTTAAAAAGCCTTTATGGTAAAATCTTAATTGTGGTTTTTAAATAGGAGAAAGGAGGGAAAAAAAGTTCAAGTACATTACTTTGAGATCCTATTTGAATCTTTGAATCCAGGTCTGGGAGATGGCGACTCCGATGTTGGGAAACAGATAAGGGGGCTCAGTGAACTGACTGTATCTTAGCTACTCTTCTTGAGAGACTGTCTTTGCTAAGAGTATTTCTGCCCATTTCCTTTCCCTGTAGATCTTAGCTTTGGGGGAGCTAAGGTGTATGCACACCCCGTCTCCCTTCGGGTGGAGTAGGGTTGCGCTGATACCACAGATACAGTCTTTGAGACTGGGCTGGGCCTCACCATAGTGTGGCCCAATTCCAGAGTCAGAGTGGTGGCCCTCGGGTTCTGGGCTGAAAGGCCTAATGGCTCGAGACAATATGGCTGCCCATGAGCACAGGGCAATGTGGCCTAGTGGCTGGGGTAAATGCATCAGCCCTCGAGCGCAGGATAGCATGGCCTAGCAGCCAGAGTCAATAGACTGGTCCTCACATGCAGGGCAGCACGGCCTCGCGGACAGAGTCAATAGAGAGGTCCTTGAGTGCAGGGAAGCACATCCTAATGGCCAGAGTCAATACAGCATCCCTTGTGTACAGGGCAGCATGGCGTAGCTGACAGAGTCAATAGAGTGTCCCTTGAGTGCAGGGCAGCATGGCATAATGGCCAGATCTGGAGGCTGTCACCAAAGGGGGTGATGGCTGGCGTAGGAGGGCCCAGACTCACCCGACTCCACCGAGTCCCAACCCAAGGCCCCAGCAGTGGCAGAGTGGTCCACCACTGGGTCAGCAGGGAATCCAACCACAACATGCTGACCTTACATGGGTGGAAGATAGTATTCCCTCCAGCTCCCTGCACTTCCTACCGGGCTTCCTGAAGCTGCAGTCTGTAGGATGCCAGGGTCTCCGGGCTCTTCGGCGCAGGTAACTCCCTAGGATTCCAACTCAGGCCAGTCAGTTGTAGGCAACAGGTCTCTGCTCTGTGTCTTGGGATGTCTGGCTCCCGCAGGCAAGGACTGTAACAACTCTTGGGCTGAAGCCTCCACCAAGTGTCCTTCCTCTTAGGCAGTCAGCCCAGACTGAGCTGGGCTACTCTTCTTTATATTACAGTAGCTGGAGCATGACCAGCACAGTCTGAGGATCAGGACTTCCTCCACCCATAGTGTGGGATTAACCGTTTCCTGGCTAGTATGGGGTATGCACACCTTGTAAAAGGAGCTCAAAATCTGTGGTTCCTTCGCAGCCCTGAAATCTGTTGCCATCACCTGCCAACCCAGGACCATAGGCACTAGAGCAACTGAGAGAGAGAAACACCTTATCACACTAACGTCTTTAAAAATACATGTCTAGCTGAGAACAGTCTTTTATCAATGTATAGTATGTACAAATCTCTACATGGAAGTCCAAGAATAAAAGTACTTTCTAGGGGAAAAAATTCCTCATTTGAGTCTACTGTTTAACTTAGTTCAAGGAGACCGTTTTTGAACACTTAAATTTTAGTTTAATTTATTTAGACTGCTTGATGTGTGTTAATAAATATAAAATAATCTGAAGGAAGTATATGTTGTTGATATAAGCATTGTTAGGATTATAAGATCTCTCAAAGTAAGAATAGCTTGTTTACTAGTGCTGCTTATATGACTCAAGCATTTGATAGAATAGAACTCACTTATCTATAACCTTTCTAGTTAAGCTTGCACCTTCTTTAAATAATGTCTGTAGTTGCAATCAATGCCTCTAGCAAATCGACTAAAGTTAGTGTAAGCTATAGTACATCCTTGATTAGAAAAAATGGCGTTCTGTTTGTCTACATCAGCATCTGATCAGCTGAATATAAAAAGTTACAATGAATGCATGGATGGTTGGACTCAAATGTGGCTTATGATGGATAAGCTAGAAATATGTAAATTTGTAGACCTCCCATTGTTCTAAGTTAAGTATAGATTTAAACAGTGACCTAATATAAATCAAAATAGCTTAACTCAAAAGCTGGACTATTGACAACTTCAAAGAAATTTGACAGGCAATTTAAAACACATGAATTAAAATTTGGACTTCAAACTTGTCCCTAAGTATATCCTAATAAATATTTTGTGTGAAACAACATTTTAAAAATGGAGACTTTCAAAGTTCCATTCTATGGAACGTTCAGCCCAGAAGTTAGGGGATAAAAGAACACTATGTGTTTTTTTCTTTTTTTCAGCTGTTATTCTTGCTGCTTCTGGTTCATAAGAAAAATGCAGGGAAATATACAGAACGTGGTGGTTTTCAAATAAATGACTTGGTTAGAGAAATAAGAATGTTGCCATTTAGTGTTTCACTTAATGTTTTAGTTAACTCTTTGGGGCAAGGACTGTGTATTACCATGTGTTTATACAGTGCTTAATGCAATAGAGTCATGATCCTGGTTGTGGACTCAAAGCAATATTGTAATACAAATAATAATGAATGAATAATAATGATAATGATCAAATAAGCATAATCGCTTTTTCAGCTGTCAGTAGATGCCCGGCTAGAGATGACTAATAAGGCTACTAAAGCAATGCAACAAATCATTGAGAAATCAAGAAAAAAGAATTCTGAAGATGGTATGGACGGTACTGGAAGCACACCTGTCACTTATGAGAAAGTGCTGAATCATCTCCAGCAGTCTCTTGCTCATCTGGAAACACTCAATCATAGGTTTATCACTTCTCTGAAAAACAGTGACCAGGTAATGAGAAATTACACATAACAAACAAAATCAAGTATATTCTAGCAGCAGCATATATTTGCCTTCTATCTCTATTCACTTTCAAGTTACTACAAATGATGTTAGAGGTTTGCACTTGATGGGATTTCTAAATTGCTGAATATGCCTTCTTATTCTTTTTGTAGATCATTGATTAACTCTGAGACTTGACTATGTTTAAACATAAATTGTAATAATTTAATACAAAAGGATCAGTTCTCTTTTGCTGGAACAAAAGGTCAGGGTGGGGGTTCAATTTAAAGTTCATAGGTGGAACTTATGCAAGGTTTCAGAGTTTGTATTGATATACAATTCAGTGAGACAGTTCTGTATCAGTTAATTGGTAAGCTTTATTGAGCTACTGTACTATTACAGGTATGTCCCTGGAAAAAAAATTAATTCACTGGACAGCTTTATCTTTCATACATATATCACTGTGTTCAGGGAAAATGTTCCCGCCCACCATTTTTATAAAGTAATATGCAGCAGGTCAGCATTTTTTTGAGGAGCATGAGTCAGATGAAAATGTTTATACTTTTTACGAAATCTTCAGTTTTCCACAATGCAATAAAGTGTTTAGTTTTGCATATATTTTTGCTTGTAAAATAAAGCACACTTGAAAAAATAAGTTGCTGTTGCTAGTAAAGTTCCTCTACATAAATGTGACATTATCGATGATACTCATAAAAAGTATTTTGAATTATAAGGAAGCCTGGTTACTAATCAGTTATTTGTTTTAAATGTTACCATGAGCTATAATGGTGGAAATAATGACTTCTGCCATATTTTATTATGGTACATTTTGGTTTTGTTGACTTGTTCTTTGAAGGTCTTCAGAAATTTCCTTTAGCCAGTCTTTTCTGTTCCACGGTAAATATTGAGGTACTGAGCCATACATATCTGTAAGTAAAGATCACCCTATCTCATGAGTTTTAAAATGTCTGTTTTCAGGAAATGCTACAGAAGTATGGCCACTTATATGATTTATCCAGATCAGAGAAGGAAAAAATCCATGACCAGGCAGTAGCTATGTGTATAGATGGTCAGCCTCTAGACATGATACAGCAGTTGTTGGAAGTGGCGGTTGGAGATCTGGAACTCTCCTCCAGAGATATAGTACAATGCGCAATAAATAAAATTGTATTTGCATTAAGGTAAGTTAAATTTCTACAATTATTAAAAATAAAAATCTTTCTTATTTCTTTGTGTTCCAGGATGCTTGGAATTCTTCAGGGCCTGAAGAAGTAGCAGATATTAGAGAAGTTTGGGTTGATGTTTATATTTAGTGGTTTATAATTCCATGCCTATAGAATTCATTGTGGTATACAGGGTTCCAGGAGACTGAGCATGGACTTAACCTTTTTTCGTAAATTTGCTCTTATGCCATGGGTCCAGTTTTTGGAAATGTGCTCATAAGATATACCCACTATATACACCTGCTGTGTGTCTTTGGAGTGATTACAATGAATTGTGCCTTTGTTAAATAAAGAGAGAATGGAAAGTTCCCTTATGTAGAGTGGATGTTGGGAGTAGGTTGTGGGGTCCAAAAGGAGGAATTTCCTGTGTTATAGGGATGTTTTACATATGGATTGGGCTGTGTGGACCTGGGAGCTCTTTCATGCTGGAACTGCAGAACCTTTAGGTGCCAAATTAAGGCCTGTGTTTTCAAAATGACTGATTTTAGGTTTCACAATTTTGGGGTGTCCAGCTTTAAAGGAGCCTTATTTCCTGATGGTGGATGGGTGTTCATCACTTTGTGAAAATCAGACCCTCTGGTTACATCTAGTCAGATATCCCATATTATTAGTTACTTTTGAAAATTTAGGCTTTCAAGATTTATTTTTTGTCTTTTATGTAGCTTTGATCTGTTTGATTTTACGGAATTGAAAAGTAATTGTCCTCAGAGTCCTAATCTGAATGGAGGGACCTTGAGTTGAATGCACAATGAGTAGTTGGGTGAGCAGTTACTTTTTTTTGAAGGGCATACATTATTACACTTTATCATTTATTTGTAGGGAGTAGAAACGGACTGTTGTAAGAAAGAAATTGAGTAAAGGAAGAAGGAAACTGATAGGGAGGGAGGGAGAAAGGAGAAGAATAAAAAGGTGAAAAACATAATGTGTTCAAACAATAAAGTTGGGTAGCTGATAAATTGTAGGGTGCATAAATATAAAGGGAAGGGAAACCACCTTTCTGTATACAGTGCTACAAAATCCCTCCTGGCTAGAGGCAAAGACCTTTTACCTGTAAAGAGTTAAGAAGCTCAGGTAACCTGGCTGGTTCCTGACCCAAAATGACCAATGAGGGGACAAGATACTTTCAAATCTGGAAGGGGGAGGGAGGCTTTTGTCTCTCTGTGTGATATCTTTGCCGGGAACAGATCAAGGATGCAATCCCTCCAACTCCTGTAAAGTTAGTAAGTAATCTAGCTAGAAAATGCATTAGGTTTTCTTTGTTTTGACTTGTAAAATTCGCTGTGCTGGAGGAAATGTGTATTCCTGTTTTTGTGTCTTTTTGTAACTTAAGGTTTTGCCTAGAGTGATTCTCTATGTTTTGAATCTGACTGCCTGTAACATTATCTTCCATTCTGATCTTACAGAGTTGTTCTCTTATCTTTTTTTGTTCTTCTAATCAAGTCCTGATTTTTAAGAATCTGACTGGGTTTTTTGGGTCTTAAAAATCCAAGGCTGGTCTGTGCTCATCTTGTTTATTCTCAAGCCTCCCCAGGAAAGGGGCTGTAAGGACTTGGGAGGATATTTTGGGGAAATAGGAACTCCAAGTGGTCCTTTCCCTGATGGTTTGTTAAATCACTTGGTGGTGACAGCATTTTACCTAATCCAAGGGGAAAAACTTTGTGCCTTGGGGACGTTTTTGACCTAAACTGGAAGAAATAATCTTAGGGGGTCTTTCATGCGGGTCCCCACATCTGTATCCTAGAGTTCAGAGTGGAGAAGGAATCCTGACATAGGGGTAGGTGAGTAATGGGATGATCAGGAAACAACCACCAGTGACCAAGTTTCAGAGGTCTGTAAATGGTGTTCGAGGCTGTGAATGCTTCTCCTGGCTGCTGTCCCTAAGCAAAAGGGAGAGTCGAAGCTAATGAACGCAGTTCTCCAGATGAGTCTGTTCAGTACCCGGGAACTAAAAGGCCTTGATTTACCCCTGTAAACCTGGCTAAAGCTAGTGTTGGCTGATTTGGGAAAGGAGCCTCAATGGTTTGGGGTATTTCCTTCTCAGAGATCATCCTGTCTGTTACTTCTGCTTCCCATTTGGCAGGAGGGAAGAAAAGGCAATTTTAGTGCTCACATCAGAAAATCTGGGCCCATATGTCCCTACTTTGTGATATGTAAAAAGACAGGTGCAAAAGCTGTGAAGTGCATCCTTGTGCAAGATAGTATGCTGCATATCGACCTAAGTACAGAAGAGGGTTACAACTGTATAAATAGCTTCTCTCTAAACATAGTGAGCATTTTAAAGAAAGGTTGTTGCCTGGCATCTTTTCAGCCTGATGACATTGGTGTCATTGAAGTGAGTGAAATTGGATGTGTCTCAGTCATGCACCAGCACATTAACATTCAAGCTAGTGCATATCACAAATCGAAACTTACTAACCACAACATTTTCTGTGACTCCTGTGCATTTCAAGGTTCAGTGGGGAAAAAAGTGTAATTATAAAAAAAAATCCTTGCTGTCTGCAAGGACTGCCAAGTTAAGGAACTCAATAAGTGTAACTTGATAAAAGAAAAGGAGTACTTGTGGCACCTTAGAGACTAACCAATTTATTTGAGCATAAGCTTTCGTGAGCTACAGCTCACTTCATCGGATGCATGTCTCCTGCTGGTAATAGCTTATCCAGAGACTAACCAATTTATTTGAGCATAAGCTTTCGTGAGCTACAGCTCACTTCATCGGATGCATGTCTCCTGCTGGTAATAGCTTATCCAAAGCGCTTTGGATAAGCTATTACCAGCAGGAGACATGCATCCGCTGAAGTGAGCTGTAGCTCACGTAAGCTTATGCTAAAATAAATTGGTTAGTCTCTGGATAAGCTATTACCAGCAGGAGACATGCATCCGATGAAGTGAGCTGTAGCTCACGAAAGCTTGTGCTCAAATAAATTGGTTAGTCTCTAAGGTGCCACAAGTCCTCCTTTTCTTTTTGCGAATACAGACTAACACGGCTGTTACTCTGAAACTTGATAAAAGAAAACTCCTAAGGTTTTTTTTGTTTTGAAACTTCTTGGGCTTATTAAGGATTGGACTTGTGAATTCCTAGAAATCATAGAAATGTAGGACTCGAAGGTACCTTGATAGGTCATCTAGTCCAGTACCCTGAACTGAGACAGGACTAAGTATTATCTGGACCATCCCTGACAGGTATTTGTCTAACCTGTTCCTAAAAGCCTCCAATGACAAAGATTCTACAACCTCTCTAGAGAATTTGTTTCAATGCTTAACTACACTTACCGTTAGGAAAGTTTTCCTAATGTTTAACTTAAATTTTCCTTGCTGCAATTTAAACTCATTGCTTTTTGTCCTGTCCTCAGTGGTTAAGGAGAACAATTTATCACCCTTATGCTTGTAACAACCTTTTATGTGCTTGAAGACTGTTATCACGTCCCCTCTGTCTTCTCTTCTCCAAATTAAACAAACCCATTTTTTTCCTTTCCTCGTAGATCATGTTTTCTAGACCTTTAAATCATTTTTGTTGCTCTCCCCTGGACTTTCTTCAGTTTGTCCATGTCTTTCCCAAAGTGTGGTGCCGAGAACTGAACCAGTACTCCACTTGAGGCCTTATCAGTGCTATGTAGAGTGGAAGAATTACTCTAGTGTCTTGCTTACAACACTCCTGTAATACATTCCAGAATGATGTTTGCTTTTTTGCAACAGTATTACATTATTGACTTATATTTAGTTTGTGATCTGCTATAACCGCCAGATCCTTTTCTGCATTACTCCTTCCTAAGCAGTCATTTCCCATTTTGGATTATTCCTTTCTAAGTGTAGTACTTTGAATTTGTATATATTGAATTTCATTGCATTTATTTGAGACCATTTCTCCAGTTTGTCAAGATTGCTTTGAATTCTAATTCTGTCCTCCAAAGCGCTTGCAACATCTCCCAGCTTGGTATTTATCTTGCTGACTTTATACATATACTCTCTATGCCATTATCCGAATCATTTATGACGTTATTGAATAGAACCAGCCCCCAGGCTGGTTCCAGTTCAGTTCAATTGTGGTTGGTCATACAATGGGTTTGGAAGAACAGAATGTTGCGAAGCTGAAGAGTTTGAGTTTTGTTTTGGGGTGCATGATGGTAAACTGTGTAAATTGAGGATGATGTAGATGTAACATTTAGCTTAACTGGAGATCCCCTGGATTTTTAATGACTGAGTTGATAGGGAATGTCATTGAACCATTTTAACCTTAATGTAAGTTGCCTTCTTCTGTGAAAGATTATGTTGGCCTCTGTGATGGCTCCAAAATAACATTCAAATCTCAAAACAAACTTAATGCAGGACAAAAATCCCTCTGTTTAACATTTTGATGATAAAATTAAGATCCCACAGTGAGTACAAAAATTATTCATAGATTCTAAGACCAGAAGGGACCATTGTGATCATCTAGTCCAGTGATACTCAAATTGTGGGTTGGGACCCCAAAGTGGTTTTTGACCCCATTTTGATGGGGTCACCAGGGCCAGCATTAGACTTGGTGGGACCCAGGACTGAACCCAAAGCCCGAGCTCACCCCCACCCAGAGCAGCGGGGCTCGGGCTTGGGGTACAGACACCTCTCCTCGCACCTGGGGGAGTGGGACTTGGGCTGTAACGCTCTTTCTTCACACACGGGGTGGCAGGGTTCGGGCTCCAACACCCTTGTCCCCAGGGATCATGTAGTAACTCTGTTATCAGAAGGGGGGGTCGTGGTGCAATGAAGTTTGAGAACCTATGATCTAGTCTGACCTCCAGTATAATACACACCATAAAACTTCCCCAAAATAATTCCTAGAGTGTATCTTTTAAAAAAAAAATCCGATCTTAATTTAAAAATCGCCAGTGATGGAGAATCCACCACAACCCTTTGTAAATTGTTCCAATGGTTAATGACTCTCACCATTAAAAGTGTATACCTAATTTCCAGTCTGAATTTGTCTAGCTTCAGCTTCTAGCCATTGGATCATGTTATAATTTTCTCTGCTAGACTGAAGAGCCCATTATGAAATATTTGTTCCCCGTGTAGGTACTTATAGACTGTAATCGAGTCGCTTCTTAACCTTCTCTTTGTTAAGCTAAATTCGTTGAGCTCTTTGACTTTATAACTATAAGGCATGTTTTTTAATCATTCTTGTGGCTCTTCTCTGAACTCTCACCAGTTTATCAACAATCTTCTTGAATTGTGAGCACCAGAACTGGATACAGTATTCTAGCAACAGTCACACCAGTGCCAAATACATTACATTAGCTCTTTTGGCCACCATATCACACTGGAAGCTTATGTTTAGCTTATTATCCACCATAACCCACAAGTCTTTTTAGAGTCACTGTTTCCCAGGATAGAGTCCCCATCCTTCATGTATGGCCTACATTCTTTGTTTCCAGATGTATACGTTTACATTTAGCTGTATGAAAATGCATATTGTTTGCCCGCGCCCAGTTTACCAACTCATCTAGATCTCTCTGAGTCAGTGACCTCTCCTCTTCATTATTTAAAACTCGCACAATTTTTGTGTCATCTGCAAACTTTATCATTGATGATTTTGTTTTCTTCCAGGTCACTGATAAAAATGTTAAATAGTGTGGGGCCAAGAAGAGTCCCTTTGGGACCCTTCTGGAAACAGACCCGCTCAATGACAATTCCCCATTTACAGTTACAGTTTTAAAACCTATCAGTTAGCCATTTTTAATCCATCTAATGTGTGCCAGGTTAATTTTATATCATTTTAGTTTTTTAATCAAAATGGTATGCAGGACCAAGTGAAATGCCTTACAGAAGTCAAAGTATATTACAGCAATACTACTACCTTTATCAATCAACCTTGCAATCTCATCAAAAAAAGATATGAAATTAGTTGGATAGGATCTCTTTTCCAGAAACCCACATTGATTGGCATAAATTATATTACCCTCCTTTAATTCTTTATTAATCAAGTCCCATTTCAGCAGCTCCATTGTCTTGCCTGGGATCAATGTCAGAATGACAGGCCAATAATTACCAGGGTCATCCTATTTACCCTTTTAAAATATTGGCATAACATTAGTTTTCTTCCATTTTTCTGGAATTTTCCCTGTGCTCCAAGACTTTTTGATGTGAATGGTGGTAAAATGAGGACAGATATGTACATGGAATTGAACTTTAACATGGGAAGGGTGATACCCACCCATCTCCCATACTCTCCTGTACAAGGCATTTAATCGGTTCCAGTGTAGGGGTTACGGGACTCCTTACCAAATAACCCATAATATCAGTTAGGCTCTTTTCAGCCTACCCACACAGAACTCAGCTGTATGAGTTCTAGAAGCCTTTTCCCACAACAGGGACAAAGGGAGCAGCAAGGATGGAGACCTCAGCACGCAAGATTTCACCCTATCACATGAGCCTAAGGCCCAGATCTTTGACCTCTGGGAACCGTTCATTTTATTCTCTTAACTGCACTGGAAACTGGTCTCAAATTCTAACAAACAAACAACTGTACCCCAGTAGCTCAATTAGGTAGTAAGCATGTTCCTGTTTAACCCATTGTGGCTTGAAGGTGCTGCGAGGAAAACCAAAAAAAATAATAAAAATTCCCTGGTCCCGTGGGACAAAAAAATGGTCCCTGACTCCTTAAACAGGTGATCAGCTAGACATGCAGCATCTATCAGGCTGGGTTGACATTTCTAGTTCATGTGTGTAGGGTGGGTTGCTGGAAAAGAGCCAGAAGAGGCTCCACATGGGGTTAATCCTGGGAGCTGGGGAATGCTGGCCAGTCAGCACCCTTCTCTCTCAGCAGGCCAATGGGTGCTAGAGACTCCCAGCGGGAGGAGCTACCTATCGTCCCTTGGCGAGTGTCTCCTTCTCTTGCTGCTGGGACTGTACCCCAGGCACTGTCAGCCCCATCAAGTTCCCCTACCCTTGGTGAAGGTGATAGCATTTGAAAATCAACATTAATTGATGATTAACCAGTAATCCAGTCCAGTAACCTCAACCAGCACTTTTAAAACTTTTGGATGCAAGTTATCTGGACCTGCTAATTTTAAAATGTCTAGTGGAATGGAAAGGGTGTTATCATCACCATGTCATAAGACTATATCATCTGTTTCCCCCCAAATACAGAACAGAAATATTTATTGAACACTTCTACCTTTTTTTGTGTGTTGTTACTGATAATTCTACCATTTCCATCTAGTAATGGACAAATACTATTGTCAGGATTCTTTTTGTTCCTAGTATATTTTTAAAAAATCCTTTTTATTATTCTTAATTCTGCTGGCCATAGATTTCTCTTTGTGTTCCTTACCTCCTTTATCAATTTTCTGTAATTCCTAACTTTTGATTTATATTCATTACTATCAACTTCCCTTTTCTTCCATTTGTTGTATATTATTTACTGTTGTTACTATGTACAGTTTCAAAAGACAACAGAATTTTGTGCATTTTCCTAGTAAACTATTTACTTAAGTTTTGCACAGAACCATCTAAAAATGTTCTCTTTGAAATTCCTCTCCCCTTTTTTTTCACGTTTCTTTGGATTTTTCTAGCTAACCAACCAGCTCCAAACTTCTCTCACACAAACCTTCTTAGAAACAGATCAGTTTTAGATGGAACACAGAGTTATTCCCCTAATTCTAGATACATAATTTTGAGCTAAGCCAAGAGTATTTAACAAAATTGTCAAGTTCTGTCAGATACTTCCATTTTCCTATACTGTCAACCTGCCTCCCTGACTCTTCAGTCCACTTCTCAAAATTTAGGGTGGAAACTCTTCTCTTTCCACCGTCCTTCTGTCCCCACTGCGCTGCCTGCTCTGAATCTTCAGAATGTTGTGTCTGTAGAAGCATATCCTGATGTCTGTCCAGGAAATCTTCAGTTTCTCTTATGCAACGCAGGGTCAATAGTTGTTTCTCCAGACCTTGAACCTTCTCTTTCAATATGGAGACCAGCTTGCACTTTGTACAGACAAAGTCGCTTCTGTCCTGTGGAAGAAAGAGAAACATGACACATCCTATGCAGGTAACAACAGCTGAAAGCTCACCATCCATATTACCTTCCTTCTACGAGTTTCCTCAGGTGTTGTAGTAAGTACTCAGAGAAGCCTGCAAGATGAAAGCCTCAGTGGGCTCTCCCCAGGCGAGCTCCCTCTGTTAGCCTCTCCGCTGTTCGCCACTCACCTGGTTCGCAGCTGACTGGCTTTTTACAACTGTCAGGCCCACTCAAGGCTCACCTGGAACAAAGCACTCCCAATTCACGCTTTTCAAACAATGAAGCACACAGTCAAATTGACAAACTGTCCCCATCCCCGCAGCAGACACTCAGATACTCACCAACACAGCCCCCCAATGCAGCACTTAGCATATTTCCTCTCAGACAGATCCCAGGCAAACTCCCTCTGTTAGCCTCTCCGCTGTTCGCTGTCGAAGGGCTGCACAAATATAACAGGATGGAAAGTTAGGCTAAGGAAGGCATCAAAGATTTTCAGTGAATAATGTAATTAAGTGAAAAGATTTAGCTGTGTTTAATTTATTTGCCTTTTAAGCATTCTTTGTAATTTTTTTATTGCTCTTGAGGAACTTTTTGATTAAATTCATGTTGTTTTTCTGCAGCTGAACTGAAATTAAAATGAGCCTTTATCAGTTTGTTTATACTAGACTCATGCAGTCTTCACCTTAAAACTTCTAGGTTTCTTGGGAGGGGGATGTAAGGGGGGGGAGAGAGAAAAACGCACACAAAATACCATGTAATCTGTGTGAAGGACTAATGTTTCATTAATTATGTTTGCTTTTGTCAGTAGCTTCTGATGATTTTACTGTTAATTAGGAGGAAAATAAGAAAACTGTATTCCTTGTAAAAATTTAGCGGATGATTGTTTGTCATGTAAAAGTCTTTTGAATTGTAATTCTTTTTCATTGTCCTAACCAATTTTAAGGCAACTCAGATAGTATCAGGTTTTTAAGAAGAAAAATATTTGCTTCCAACCATATATTTTAGAAATTAACATTATTTGTTTACAATTAATTGAGTTACTTTCTGTTTTATTTTAAAATACATCCTTACCATGGATAACTAGACTTTCCACTTTCGGAAAAAGGGCCAACTTACCCATTTTCTGGTGGAATAACACTTGCCTTTCTACATCACCTTCCGTGTGACTATCTCAAATTACTCTATAAACATTAATGAATTAACATTATCCTGGGAAAGTAAATATTGTCCCTGCTTCACATATGTGATAATTGAAACACAGAGATGTTAAGGCCTCAGTTTTCAGAAATATCCTTTAATTTCTGTTGTTTCAGATGAGCCCAGTTTGAGTTACATAGCATGATTTCCAGAGGTACATTTGCACTTCCCAATGAAGTCACCCAGAGCTTTTTAAAAAAATCAAGTCCTGGAGGTGTTTCAGGTTTTTGGCCATCCAAAACCTGAGGAACCCAAAATTAGTGAAAAACACTCTCCTATGGCATAAAATTTGGTTATCCATAGAAAAGGTGTATCTTAAATGACTGGAAAAGTAAATCACAGAAAGTCCTGTTGCAGAGCTAGGAATAGGTCTCATATCTCCTCATTCCTAGTCCTGTACTTTAACCACAAAACCATCCTCATTCCCTCTGTACCTCACAGAACCATATTTCTCTGTTTGGATTGTGTTTTTTAAATCACTCTTACAGTTCTTTGTATATTTGATGATATATATGAAAAACAAATTCCCTTATTGCACAAGCTAGTCCAAAAAACGGATCAGGTCCAACAAGACAAGATGGGAAATTTCAAGTCAGTCTCCAGAAGAATCTCTAATAATGTGAGTTTAAATGGTATAGCTCTCTTGATTCTATGCCAGTATTTGAAATTTTATTTTTGTTTCCTTCTTGTTATTTTTTTAAACAGAATGGAAACCATTTCATTGTGCATATAGCTCTGTTTTGTCCTTATTACAGGTTCCCTTTTTCAGCATCCCCATTCTTTCATATGGTTTATTACTTCTGCATGTTTCTAGGTGGGTGGGGTTTGGTTGGTTGGTTGGTTTTAGTTGGTTGGTTGGTTGGGTTTTTTTTACAAAGAGCTAGACATCAAACTATTGATGTGATGTTGGTCTCACTCTGTTAAGTTTTACCCAAGTTAGTTCATGGCACCCACTAAATATTTGGGGGACCCAAATTGACAGTGGTACTTAGGAAAATGTAATTTTTATGTCCATTTATCAATACAGAAAAATGACTGCAGGGTTTCCATTCTCGCCATTTTATATGCTTTAAAGTTCGATTCTTGTAAGCGCAGTAAAATACAAATGGTTACTTGGAGTGCTTTGAAATATGATGTGCCTCTTGGAGTGCACGTCAGCATTAGTGATCCAAATTTGGGGTCATTTGAGGATTTCCTGAGTTACAGGCCCTACAAATATGGTTTCTGTGTGCTGCCTTATACTGTTAAACTGAGCGATACTCATGACTGGATGAATCACAGATGTGTTTGAGTTTGATGTCTGTGAACTCATCCATCAATTAACATAACTACGGATAAGTTAATTACAAGTTCCCACCTAAGGAAAAAAAGTTTTGGACTGAATGACTGGAGGCTGCAGCAATCTGAGAGTCATAGGTGGCAATTTTATTTTTGGGGAATATAGTTAAAGTACTGGGTGGGGGAGAGGGGAAATTGGACACGTGAATGCTCCCTGGGTGGGGGGAGGTGTATTAGGTGGAGAGATGTTTAGGGCTGCAGCAAGTCAAGTTTGACCGAAATGGGTGCCATGCACTAATTATGTATTTGGAGAACCCAAATTGTGAACTTTAATTAAGAAAATAAATTTAAGATATTTAAGAAAATGTTCACTTCTTAGCTTGTGTAGACGTGCACTGTGGAAGGATTATAGTGCACATGTGCCATGACAGAAAAACACAATGAGCTGTTTTCTTTGCAGCCAACTTATGCTTGCCTGGGTAGTTTGGGGGAATGTGCCCATGTCGCTGTTCCTGGTGAACACCCCTCCACTGATGTTTCTTCTCCAGAAGTTTGTACTCCTGTGCAATAGAAATTTAATAACTCAGAAAGCTTGCTACACGTTGTCTCTGTTACAATGTGTATTTATTTTAGGGGAGGTTTACTGCGAACACAGCAGAATAGTCAGCAGCCAGTCTAATCAACTTTTTTGTTATGTGGGGTGGGGAGGAGCTGGAGACAGAGGACTTTGGGGAAGGGACAGAGACAAGTAGAGGAGTTGCGGCTGCAGAGCGGGCAGGAAATGAGGGTGGGTGGTAGGCAAGTGTTGGACTGAGTATTTGAGAAAATATATATTTTACAGGTCCCAAGGCAGGGCAAGTGGCTGCTTCCAGATCTTGAAGCAGATTAATGAGTTTCCCAACACACAAAGTGGTCGTTTGCAGCTGACTACCAAGGAAAAGAAATGTGTGTGCTGCCAGAGTTGCCAACACGTGGATTCTGGGAGATTCCATGTTTTGCCCACACTGCAGCATTTAACCAGTGACCTAAGAAGTTGTGATCTACTAGACGTTGTGATGATTCACTCGGGTGGAGCTGATCTGGGCTTTATTCTTAGGATACACAAAACAATGTGTGAGAGCAGATTTGGATCACATCAGAGATTTGTGTGCAGGAGCTGTCTTCTCAGATTTCGCCAAGAGTCTGAATAATTTCTACAGCGTCAATATGAAAGCGATTAAGTTTTGGAAGAACACTAATCAGGAAATTGGAAATGGGCTGACCAGACAATGTGCACTATATGGCATAGAAACATTACCAGCTCTGACATCTCACTGTTTCTGGGAGATGGGGTACATCTACTGGACAGGGATTAGGGGATCTTTCTCTCAAACATAAAACGCTCAGTATTTTGGAACAGAAATCCTGCCTCAGTTCTTCCACCAGCCCTATCACAAACTCCACCCTCCAACCATTTTGAAACATGACCAGGAGCCCCATTCCACTGTAACATAGTTGTTCTTCGCTCTAGGCACTGTGTATGAGTCAGTTATAGAAGGGAGGTAATGACAGCAATAGAGATTTTGTATACAAGGAAGTAAAGTCTTCCTGGAAATCCATTCCCTGCTTGTGATGTGGGGGCGGTGAGCACCTAGGTACAGTAGTGGGGAGGGGGCCAGGTTGGAGGGGGAATGCAGTGAATGGGTCAAGGGCATGGCTGGCAAGGTGTGCGTGTTGGGAGGGAAGGATAGCTGGTTCAGTAACAAGCTTGTGGGACATGATATCTACAACTGCCGAAATGACAGCTAATTCCTACCAGCAATGTATCCTTTTCTGTTTGGGAAAAATAAATAAATAAATAAACCTATGAAATTGAATGGCAAAAAAACCTACATTAATTCAAATTTAAGGTATATCATCCCCTTGAAGAACACTGGGTTGAGCAAGGCTCAAACTTCTGAAAGTCAGGAAATGCAGAGTTAAGGATGCTTTTGCAACCTTAACTCTGTCCTCTTTCAGCAGTTACACTCTATTAACACACATACCTTTACTCTGCCAAGCCCACAGTTGCTGAAATGTACAAGCTCTTCACCTCCCTTTACAAGCCATTCACTCTCACTCACAGGATTCCATCGAATGCTATTATTGGACAAAAAGGAAAACAAAACTGTTTGCCCATGCCGCCTTTCTTCTGTTTCCCTGCAATAGGCAGTAATCAATGGGAATTACTTGCATACACTCAAGGTGCAATCAGCATGTTAGGTGTACCTAAAAGAACTGATGAAGGCAATAGTTCCTCCTGCTTGGTAAAGGTGCGTTTGTGATTTAAGGAGCTGTGAGTGTGATATGCGATCTGAGTTTTGTGCCTGCTGATGTGTGAAAGCAAAAAGAAAGGACTGCATGTGAACCTTCAAGATCTAGTATGCATCATTTCAGTGCAGAACTGTGTACATTTAGGGCTTCTGATTTTAGGTTATAACTAATACGCTGATAAAACATCCCCGATATGAGAAAAATGAAATTAGCATTTATCCAATAAACACCAGAAATGGTTACTCAATTCATGTTGACTTCATCCCTTTCACAGTGCAGTTGGTTTGTATAGGTAAATGTCACTGCTGCTTGGCTTATATCTAAGGGATTGTCTATCCAGAGCAGTCATGTGGACTTTGGGGGTGTGATTTCTAAAGCACACTCACATGTTGCACTTTAACTGGTCCGTGTAGATCCTGCTGTTTCACACTAAAGATTCCCTGGAGTGCTCTAACAGTGCTAAATGAAAAAGTACTATGTTAAAACGCAGTAGGGACAAGTACACCAACCAGGGGTTCAATAACGAGGATGTGAAGCTTAAACTAATCATCTAGAGCATTTTTTATACCTGTAATAAAAATTAAGTAGACAAGAATTTTGGGAAGTACCTGGAAAAAAAAAATCTTCTCATTACAGTATACAAGAGATCCTTGAAACTCTGACTTCTGAACATCTATATAGAATGGAAAAAACGCTAAAAATAAGCCTAAAAATTGAAATTAAAAACTCTGAGAAACAGAAGCTCTACACACATTATATAATTAGCAGGGCATGGGACAGGGTATTACTAGGGCTATTGTCAGTAGTGAGCTGGGATATGCGAGCAGTCTAAGCATTTATTATCAACATGTACTCAAGCTAAAGTGTGGTCAGTGTCACGTGTAGCTGGATTGATTAGTGGAGGCACTAATTAGCTCTGTTTTGTAGAGATGTGTTTGTGATTGTGATATGAGGAGATGGGTGTTTCACACCCTCTCACATGATGAAAGGAAAGAGGTGCGTATGTACCTTTAGGATGCAGTATTCATCATTTCTTTGCAGAATTGTGTAGGTTATGTCAGTATCAGGAAATAGGGCTTTTATTACAAAGGACATTGTCAGCAGTGAACTAGAATATGAGAGGACTAATACTTTAATGATGGTTAAGTGGAAGTGGAAGTTAAGATGGTATGCTTTAAGTGTAAGAGAGTTTTAAAAGGCTGTGAAGTGATTCTTCAGTTGTACACATGTGGTATTCTTTCTGGGCAGTTGGCTAAGTGTATATGCCAGGATCTGGAACCTCCTGAATCTTACAGGCCAGTGTCATATGTGTTTATCAAGGCATTGCTCAAAGGAGGAGGGGAGGAGGAAGATTTCAACCTTTTTTTGTCCTATAATAGTGTCAGATAGAATCCTGTAGATTAGAATGAATGAGTGGTAAAAGGAGGTGAAAAGTTTGTACGTTTAAGTGTTAGGATGTAGATATTCAGGCCTGTTGGTAAAGGCCTGTACTCGAAGAATTTAGGTGTATTCTTATCACTTGGCTAGTTATAGAGGTATAAAAGAAAGAATCAAAATCACTGTCTGCCGGTGTAAGGTCCTTCTCTTACTGTGACAGTCTGAGGCCCTTTGGCTAAGCAGCAGAGGCAGCCATAAGCTGGGAAGTGAACGGTCACATCCTTACATTCCAAACTAGTCCCATTGAAATAAGGTGCTATTGGGCTGTTAGGAATACAATAACCTGTTCTGATAGCGCCTATCACCTCCAGAGAAAGGGAAGTGCCCAGAAAATGTAAAAGGAAACTTAGTTTGATAGCATCCTGTCTGGCAAGAACTCACTTATCAATAACTGGGATGTGAAATCTTCACTTCTGTATTGTTTTGTCATTATAGTTCCCACTTTGCTATTGACAGGTTTCAGAGTAACAGCTGTGTTAGTCTGTATTCGCAAAAAGAAAAGGAGTACTTGTGGCACCTTAGAGACTAACCAATTTATTTGAGCATAAGCTTTCGTGAGCTACAACTCACTTCATCGGATGCACACTGTGGAAAATACAGAAGATGTTTTTTATACACACACACCATGAAAAAATGGGTGTTTATCACTACAAAAGGTTTTCTCTCCCCTCCCCTCCCCCGCCCCACTCTCCTGCTGGTAATATCTTATCTAAAGTGATCACGCTCCTTACAATGTGTATGATAATCAGGGTGGGCCATTTCCAGCACAAATCTAGGGTTTAACAAGAACATCTGAGGAACAGTGGGGGGGGGGGGATAAACAAGGGGAAATAGGTTACTTTTTATAATGACTCAACCATTCTCAGGCTCTATTCAAGCCTAAGTTAATTGTATCCTTTTGTAGTGATAAACACCCATTTTTTCATGGTTTGTGTGTATAAAAACATCTTCTGTATTTTCCACAGTATGCATCCGATGAAGTCAGCTGTAGTTCACGAAAGCTTATGCTCAAATAAATTGGTTAGTCTCTAAGGTGCCACAAGTACTCCTTTTCACTTTGCTATTGTTTGTCTGTATAATCTCTGTCTGGTTCTGTGATTGTTCCTGTCTGCTGTATAATTAATATTGCTGGGTGTAAACTAATTAAGGTGGTGGAGTATAATTGGTTACGTAATCATGTTATAATATGTTAGGATTGGTTAGTTAAATTTCAGGAAAATGATTGGTTAAGGTATAGCTAAGCAGAACTCAAGTTTTACTATATAGTCTGCAGTCAATCAGGAAGTGAGGGGGTGGGGGAGATGGGAACAGGGAATGGGAGTAAGGAAATTGGAATCATGTTTTGCTAAAGGGGGAAATGGGAACAGGGAATGGGGGTAAGGAAATTGGAATCATGTTTGGCTAAGGGCAGGAATGGGAACAGGGACACAGGTGTAAGGCTCTGTGGCGTCACAGAAGGGGGACACTAAGGAAGGAAACTGGAATCATGCTTGCTGGAAGTTCGTCCCAATAAACATCAAATTGTTTGCATCTTTGGACTTCGGGTATTGTTGCTCTCTGTTCATGCGAGAAGGACCAGGGAAGTAAGTGAGTGAAGGAATAAGCCCCCTAACATTAAGCACTTGTGGTTTTGGCAGTGTGTATTAACAGGGTGTAATCAGGGCATTACTGGTAGAGGGCAACCTTAACTCTGCATTTCCTGATTTTCAGAAGTTTGAGTTTTGTTTAACTCATCATTCTGCAGGGGGATGGCATGCCACCAAACAACTTTAACTCTGCATTAATGTAGTTTTTTGCCATTCAGTCATTTTTAATCTACTGATCCAATGGTATTGACATAGACTGTGACTACTAATCAACATCAAAGAAGAAAATCTGCTAAGGTTTCAAAACCTGCACGTCTATACTTTCCTCAAGGGTCACCTGTGTAGAGTAGTTATTTTCTTAGCCAGGGCACATATTGTCCCTCTGCAGTTGCATAAATTACAAGGTTGTAGAAACTACCATAACTCTAAGGGTAAATGTGAAAAGCACTGTAATTATTCCTCTGCATATTGCAATATCTGATACTCTTTGGGTTATCTCATCTTTGGCGGAGCAGTCATTGATGCCTTTGACATTTTTTGAATTAGTAGGAAGCCATAGTTCTCTGGTATAGAAAAAGGCTGACACTTATTCTAATGATACAATAACTGTACTGTCCTGATGAATTGAAGGGAGGGTATAATCTATCTCTGGTGGTTGAGTTGTTCTTAGCAAACCGAGTTTTGGAAGCATTTGTCTAGCATCCTTAGTTCTTAAAAACTAAAATGAGCCACCCTAAAATAGACAGGTCAGCTTAACCATCAGTGTCCTTATAACAGTTTGTATGAAAAGAGACTTGAGGCTTAAAGTGCTAGTGTAATTCAGTTTCCCCGTAAATATTCAGTCATTTTTCATGTTTATTTCTCTAGACTTCATATAAAAATTTGAAATTTCATTCCATAAGACAAATGTTTAAAGAGCACTGCAACTTTTATCTTTAGATAAGTAGCTAACAACAGCCACTCCAACTTTTATCATCTTCTGACGTGTAGTGTGTCCCAACTGTGGAAATTCCCTGACTGGAGACATGATTCATAATTATTGTATTTAATCATAGGCAGACTGATTCTTGAAGAGAAAGTATGGTGACACGTTTTGTGCATAGCCTTTAGTCTATTAATAATCAGTGGAGGAACATACCCACACTGAATCATGTTACCCTGCAGATTTTGCCAGTGCATTTCTGTAATTTTTCACCTGGGCCAGGTTTGAAATGGGCATTCTGAAGAATACCAAATGTTCCAGGCCATTTCAACTCTCCAGATTTTTCCCTTAAAGTGCATTTGAGTTCTGTTGTTTTCTCCTGTTGTTTATTTCCATTTTTGCTCCTCACATCACATATGACAAAGAGATAAAAGGTACTAATCAAGTAAGAAAACTGCTAAAGTTGTCACATTTATTGAATATTCATAAATGACCTTCAGGTGTACAGACAAAATTAGATAGTGTGTCCAGAAACCTTTATTCTAAAATAATCATGGTTTTGTATAAACTGGTTTTGTTTGATTCTTTTAACAGTGACAAGGGTGCTGAATGTACTTTGATAAAAGACCCACTTCAGATCCTGGAAGGGATTGTTTCTGCAGTCCACGCAAGTGCTGAAAAAGGGTAAGAATGTATATGAATGCTGTTAACCTGATTTTTAGCGGGTTGTCTATTGTTATAGGCTCACCCATGATCTGACCAGAAAATAATCAGGTTCTTGTCCTGAAATCAGGCTACACAGAATTAAATGTAGAGAGTTCAATATTTTTTAAGGACCCTCAGGGTGTGTGGCTAGAATGCTCATGCTGAGATCAAAGCTGAACTTGAGAGATTTTTATTAAAATAAAGGAAAAAGTTATCAAAGCTCAAAACCACAGAATCAAAAAAAAAATAATAGAGTTCTGGGGATACTTATGGTATCATTCCTTACAAAAGCTGCTTAGATTAGCAGACTCACACCCTTCCTGAGTGGACCTGGTGATGGCAGACAGAGGATCCGCCTTGTCTCTGGTATGACAAATGAGTCCGATGTTTCAAGTTCGTCAGTGTCCAAGATGGTGGAGAGAAGGGTCAAATGTTGTGTAGCTGTTGTATTGAAAAAGCCAAGCGAAAAGCTAAAGACAAAAAGAACAAAAGGGAACTAAACTAGTTGGATAGAGTACCCCTTCACATGGTGCTTTTGCCCTTTTATAGGGTCTTTGCACTCTCCTGAATATTCATGTCAGTGCCCAACATTCCATGCCCAAATCTTATTTCCTCACCCATATAATCTTAGGGCACACTTACTCTAGAGGCTAGCATATTCATACATATTAACAGCGTAGCCATACATATTAATGCCAGTTATCTCATTCTCAAAACCTGTTACCTTTGACCTGGACCATTACTTCCATGTTCTTGCAGTGTACCTTGTAGTTACCTGTAGGTCGCAAAAATCTTTGATAAGAACATTAAATTCCCTAAAATCTAAAGGGTAACTGGTAGGCCATTTATCTATGCTAAACGTTACAAATACTTATGCTAACTTGCTTTAGCTAATCGTACAGGATACAGGCCAGTAGTTTCCTTGTGTTACAGCCAAATATAATGAAGTAATGTTTACTAAAGTTATTTAATATAAAAATATAAGCCAAATATAATAATATAACTCAAACCAGTAAATAAAGACAGGCTATGATATAGTAGGCTAGTCCTATGGCCTACAATACATCTGAGAAACCCTTTTGCTAACACTGTCAGATTTTTTTGGTCACAATGCTATGACAAGGTACAGTAGCGAATGTGGATATTTTTCTGCAAAGGAGTATACAATGGATTTATTTCTCGCATGCATTATACGACACCCATTAGTAGTACTAGACTTTTGTATAATTTAAAAGAAAATCATACTATATTCCACAACCCCTTGCAATTATCAAACTATACTTACTGAAAGGACTAGAGCCAAGAGCCTAATTACCAGTGGGGATTGCAACATTTTATTGGAAAAGCATCTGAACAAAAAGGTCCATTTTGCATCCTGCTATCAAAGTGACAGAATCCCACTGGGAATTAATTCCAAACCCTAGGATCTGCCATCAAGAATTCCTTGATTGTAGCTCCTGGAAATTCATCCTCTGAACGACTTTCACAATCCATTAGTTACATTTTTAAAAAAAAAAAGCTCTCCCACCTATCCAGTTCCTTGTTAATAACTCCCACTCTAGGAAAAAAAAGGCTTTACTTAATTCTGAATCGATCCTCATCTGTTTGCTGTACAACACTCATTAGCACTATACCTATTTTTGACTAAGCCATAACCAGAAGCAGCAGGCATGAAGCGGGGGGGGATGGTAAGGTCTGTACACTTTAGTGTCCTGCCAGTGTTATTTATCATTTTATTGGTTCTCTTAGCATTGCTACTCTTCTGGTGTGTCAGCACTTTCATGATACCTCAGCCTTAAAATTTATTCTGGACTGAAACACGGCATACAAATCTCAGTTTGAGATGGAAAATGTAGTATACCAAACAAAAAAAAAGTGGTCTTATGGTGGTAAATGAAAAAGAAACTTAAGTCAGATATATGTTTGTGAGCTTTTATAATTCAATGTGATGGGGTTTTTCGCTGACTTTGGTGATAGGGGGAATCTCACATCTTTTCATTGGTCCCCATAATTTCACTTGTTAGCTGAGAGAACTGATCCCTGAAAGAAGTGCTGAGCCAGGGCTTTTGCGAATTGCTTATCTGAAGTAACACTGTGCATGGGGAAGAGGCAGAACTCCCCCGTCCTCTCCCAATACACATTAAGGTAGGGGTTCTCAAACTGGGGTCGGGACCCCTCAGGGGGTCGCGAGGTTATTACATGGGGGGTCACGATGTGTCAGTCTCCACCCCAAACCCAGCTTTGCCTCCAGCATTTATAAATGGTGTTAAATATATAAAAAATTGTTTTTAATTTATAAGGGGGGGGTCACACTGAGAGGCTTGCTATTTGAAAGGGGTCACCAGTACAAAAGTTTGAGAACCACTGCATGAAGGTATGTGTCCACAGCAGCTGAGAGGTGTGATTTCCAGCAGAGGTGAACGTAAACTTGTTAGTTCTGTTTGAACTAGTTTCTAAAACGAGCAGTGGGGCCATGGTAGCACAGGCGGCAGCTTGGGCTAGCTGCCCCAGTAAATACCTCGGGGGTCAGGCAGGATTGTTTTTGAGTTCCTAGCCCTAGCCGCAGCCCATGTCGCCACAGCCACACTACTACTTGTAGGTGCTAGTTTGACTAGAACTAGAACGTGTCTGTCTACAGGCTCTGGGAATCACACCTCCCTGCTGCTTTCTAGACATACCCATACTTAAGGCCCATTGTTGAGCAACTCCATATAAGGGCAGGTCGGGGCATGCTGAGCAGGGAACATTAGCTGCGCCCAGCTCAGCTTAGTTGCAGAAGATCTGAACTGAGCAATCAGTGGCTCTCAAACTTTTTTACTGGTGACCCCTTTGACATAGCAAGCCTCTGAGTGTGACCCCCTCCCCGTATAAGTTAAACACACTTTTTTATATATTTAACACCATTATAAATGCTGGAGGCAAAGCGGAGTTTGGGGTGGAGATTGACAGCTCGCGCCCCCCCATGTAATAACCTCATGACCCCCTGAGGGGTCCCGACCCCAGTTTGAGAACCCCTGCTTTAGACCCTGTCCTTGGCAGACAGCAGCAACAGACCGGCAATTGAGAAAACAGAGTCTAGTAGGATCCTCACTTCCACCTCCTGTTTAGCACTTTGATAAATTCAGTGAGCAGTGTGTCTTCAGGTGTCCAGATTAGAGTTGAGAATTGGCTATGCTAAAAATGGCTAGATAAATTAAACTATTGCCAGTTTTTACTTCCATAATCTATGACAACTTTGTTTGTTTTTTAATCCCAAACAGCCTAACATGAAACTGCAGTTCAAAAATGGTCCACTGTGCATTATTTCTTTTCATGTGTTTTTGCAAGCATTTTTACTATGGCTCATACACATCTTTGATGTATAAGCCACTCCATCATGTGCTTAATACCCATGTCCTGGGGAAAAAAAATCCAAGTATTGCAAAAACCAAACAGACCAAAACTGTATAATAAATGCTTTAAAAACTTCATAATCCTATATTTCTCTTTGAGTTCATATTATAGGAAACTCCAAAACACGCAATGATTTTTCAGAAGCAGAGGTAAAATGTTAAATGGCAATACCAGAGAACCTGGTTATAGCACTGAGGCATATATCTACTCCTCCTATTTAAGATGGTGGAAAAATTCTCATTGACTTGAGTTAGAGCAGGACTGAGTGCTTCAAGTAATAGTCCATCACGAATAGCCACACTTATAGGTGAGTTTAGGAATACACAGTACAAAAGAGAGGCATATATAATCTGTGTCCTGAATGTTAGGAAAACTGACAGACTCTCCATGCATTTCTTGGCTTTAGCTTCTTGTTCATCAGTGTTTGTACAGAGAACTTGAAGTCAAGAGAATGGTACATGACAGATCGTGGCTTCTCTATAGTAGTTAGTGCTGGGGTCTGAGAATCAGCCAGTCCATCCTTAGCACAGAATGGAATTTAAATTTCAATCCCATAAATACCAGGTCTATTAGGCATTGAATACTTCAATAAATTGCTAGTATAACTATACCACTGTAATTATACCAGTACAGCTCCCCATGTGGACACTCTTATTTGAGAGTGAGTGCCTTTTTCTAGTTTAGAATCATAGAATATCAGAGTTGGAAGGGACCTCTGGAGGTCATCTAGTCCAACCCCCTGCCCAGAGCAGGACCAATCCCCAACTAAATCATCCCAGCCAGGGCTTTGTCAAGCCTGATCTTAAAAACTTCTAAGGAAGGGGATTCCACCACCTCCCTAGGTAATGCATTCCAGTGTTTCACCACCCTCCTAGTGAGAGAGTTTTTCCTAATATCCAACCTAAAGCTCCCCCACTGCAACTTGAGACCATTGCTCCTTGTCCTGTCATCTTCTACCACTGAGAATAGTCTAGGTCCATCCTCTTTGGATCCACCTTTCAGGTAGTTAAAAGCAGCTATCAAATCCCCCCTCATTCTTCTCTTCCGTAGACTAAACAATCCCAGTTCCTTCAGCCTCTCCTCATAAGTCATGTGTTCCAGACCCCTAATCATTTTTGTTGCCCTTCGCTGGACTCTCTCCAATTTATCCACATCCTTCTTGTAGTGTGGGGCCCAAAACTGGACACAGTACTCCAGATGAGGCCTCACCAATGTCGAATAGGGGGGAACAATCAAGTCCCTCGATCTGCTGGCAATGCCCCTACTTATACACCCCAAAATGCCATTGGCCTTCTTGGCAACAAGGGCACACTGTTGACTCATATCCAGCTTCTCATCCACTGTCACCCGTAGGTCCTTCTTTGCAGAACTTCTTCCTAGCTATTCGGTCCCTAGTCTGTAGCGGTGCATTGGATTCTTCTGTCCTAAGTTCAGGACTCTGCACTTATCCTTGTTGAACCTCATCAGATTTCTTTTGGCCCAATCCTCCAATTTGTCTAGGTCCCTCTGTATCCTGTCCCTACCCTCCAGCGTATCTACCACTCCTCCCAGTTTAGTGTCATCCGCAAACTTGCTGAGGGTGCAATCCTCACCATCCTCCAGATCATTTATGAAGATATTGAACAAAACCGGTCCCAGGACCGACTCTTGGGGCACTCTGCTAGATATCGGCTGCCAACTAGACATGGAGCCATTGATCACTACCCGTTGAGCCCAACATTCTAGCCAACTTTCTACCCACCGTGTAGTGCATCCATCCAGCCCATATTTCTTTAACTTGCTGACAAGAATAATTGCGGGAGACTGTGTCAAAAGCTTTGCTAAAGTCAAGGAATAACACGTCCACTGCTTTCCCTTCATCCACAGAACCAGTTATCTCATCATAGAAGGCAATTAGATTAGTCAGGCATGACTTTCCCTTGGTGAATCCATGCTGACTGTTCCTGATCACTTTCCTCTCGTCTAAGTGCTTCAGAATTGATTCCTTGAGGACATGCTCCATGATTTTTCTGGGGGGTGAGGTGAGGTGAGGAGTAGTCTGGGAGCTGACCTTGTTCATGAAGAGAGAGGCAAAAAAAAGCACTGAGTACATTAGCTTTTTCCACATCCTCTGTCACTAGGTTGCTTTCCTGATTCAGTAAGGGGCCCACACTTTCCTTGACTTTCTTCTTGTTGTCAACATATCTGAAGAAACCCTTCTTGTTACTCTTAACATCTCTCGCTAGCTGCAACGCCAGGTGTGATGTAGCCTTCCTGATTTCAGTCCTACATGCCCGAGCAATATTTACATATTAAATACATATTTAGCTTATGTAGCTTTCATTTAATTTTGTTCAGCAAACTCCCTCCCAGTCTGTCTCCACCTCCTCCCTCCCACGCACAGAATACTTACTTGATTCCAGTTAGATGGCAGAATTGCCAGTTTGTCATCTCAATAACACACAAATTGGCCTCCTCATATGATTGGGCCTGTTTTGCATGGGGCTGTAGAAATGGTCCAGGTTCCTGTACTTTCTCCTGTTTTTTACCATCAGTCCCACCTCACGTGAGTCCTTAGTTGCAGCAACACTTCTGGTCAAGAGGCTTCATCCCCTTTCCCATTGCTTCACAGACATATCACTGTAATGGGTGCAATGGTTCACTGTGTAGTTTAAGCTTCAAATGCAATTCCCATAATAGCACTCTACATTGTCCAACCTATTTTGGGATTGCTTTTTTTAAAATTCATTTGTGGGTGAAATTTTCCATTTTTATTAGTCCAGAGATTATTTTGATTTTTATTCGGAGCAAAAAAAAAATTGTTATAACACAGATTGTGACAAACCACTCTATTCAATGCTAATTTGAACTGTTTTCTTTTGAAAGGAGCTGTCTGGAGTCTCAGTTTGTGTACACTGCTAACATTGTGGCATTTAAACACTAATCAATTGTGAAGATCAATGTGACTATGGAAAAGATTACTCAGATTCATTTAAACACACTTCCTTACCTCCTTATACTTCAGCTATTAAGACAGCAAAGCACAAAGCTTCTGTTTCAAAAAAGTCAAAAAATTGAGACGAGTGCTTGCCTAACTTTTGAGAAATGTTCCAACAGTCACTTTTAATTTTCACACTTTTAATTTACACTCGTTCAGCAGAGTGAGTTCTAATTTAGCTCAAGTTCTGAGATAGATAAGATAATAATAGAGCCTAAATAATATTGAAATTCTCAGAACTGAAAACTTAAACTGTCAATGTTTATTATTTCAGACCTTCAAGATAGGATAAATTGGTGTTTTCTGACTGATACTACTTTGCCATCTGTCTTGTTAGGACAAATAAAGGAACATTAGTTATAAATCACATTTCACCTGGAGCCACTTTCTTTTAAAAAAACAAACAAACCCATTGATAGTTTGAAATATTACCAAAGAATAGCAGAACATTGTTTACAGATTTATTACATGGTACTTTGGAGTCTGTAAAGGACTGTGGACTCTTGCCTACAACTATTCGCTGATTTTACTAATCCGTACACTGTAAATACAGTTTTATAATCAGATTGCATTCGTTCTAATATACTTCATGATATGATATAATCTATTCATATTAATTTATTTTCATTATCTGCAGTCCCAACCCCCCCCCAGTTTAATTATAAAACGCCTCTTTTTCTTCAGCAGTGTCCCTATGGGTGCTCCACTTCAGGTGCCTCTCGTGCTCTTCATTGGAGATTTTCAGTTGGCATGGTCCGTTCAGCCTACGCATGCTCCCTATGCCTCCTCGCGCCAGATACTGAGGCTGTAGGAGTGTGAGAGCAAACCACACTCAGGTCCTTCTCAGCTGCCTCAGCCTCAGACACAGCACTAGTCTGGATTTACATCTGTGCCAATTAGTCCCCATCCTTTCCTTTGGAGACCACATTGCTTATGCCCAGCGTACTTGGAGGCAGATTACTATGGACAAGTGGGAAACAGAGGTCATAACATAGGGCTATGCCATCCCTTTTACATCACTCCCTCCCTTCCACCCCCCTTCCCTGTCCCTCTTCAGGGACTTCTCTCTCGAGCTTTTATAGAGACAAGAATTGAACTCTCTCCTTCAATTAGGAGCAATACTGCTGGTTTCTCCTCCTCACAAGGGCAAAGGATTTTACTCAAAGTATTTCCTTGTGCCAAAGAAGGATGGAGGGTGGAGACTGATCTTATATCTAAGACTTCTAAACAAGTCTGTAAAGTTTCAAAAGTTTAGAAGGGTGACTCTTGCCGTTATAATTCCTTCACTAGGGAAAGGGTATTGGTTTTCAGCTCTCAACTTACAAGATGCCTATTTCCATATAATGATATACCAGTTGGACAGGAATTACCTATGCTTGACTAAAGAGCAGGATGATTTTAAAAGATGAGTGCTTCCTTTTGGCCTTTCCTTGGCCCCGAGGGTATTCTCCAAAGTCCTTGCTGTCGTGGCTGCTTACCTGAGACAAAAAGCAGTCCTAGTCTTCCCGTACCTCCACAACTAGCTGCTCAAGGGCTGTTCTGACAAAGCCAGAGTTATCCTTATGGTGCCTAAGAGACAGCTTGTCACCCTTACCTGCTTCACCTATATATCTGACTGTTGTTCTAGCTCCCAGCCATTTCTCATCTCCTGTAATGAGATGCAGATCATGTGGTTCATCCCAGCTTAGGGTTCTCCGCCTCAGGGCATGACTCCTCAATGGTTTTTGCCGTTAGAATCCTCCTGTTCTACGGAAGTACAACAGTGTGACTGAATAGTACAAAGAAATCAACCAGTACTACTTTCTGCAGAAATGGAAGAGATCCTTCCATTGTTGTTGTCGTCTTCGCTGCCTCCTGCCTGATTTGGTGCCACTTTGCCGTTTTGGATTATCTGTTGCATCTAAACAAATCAGGGTTATCCATTAGTTAGACTAAGATCCATTTGGGCACAGTATCAGCCTTTCATCCTCCATTAGAAAGATTCTTCATATTTGTTCATCCAGTATCATCTAGTTTTATGAAAGATTTGGGGAATCTGTTTGCAGATTAGAAAACCTACGCTGATCTGAAACCTCAGTTACCTTATGAGATTTCCATTCCAATGAATGGCAAACCTAGTCTCTATTGCATTTGTCTATGAAGATGGCCTTTTTGAAGGGATCTGCCAACTCCAATCTCCCTGACATCATGTCAGCCCACAAGATCAGGGAGATTGGAGTTGGCAGATCCCTCCTTTACAGGATTGTTTAAGGACAAGGTCTCTTTACGTCTACACCCTAGAGTCTTACCTAAGGTTCTGTCAGAGCTCCATTTTAATCAATAAATTCATCTTACCAGTGTATTTTTCCTGAAGTGACATAGTTCTCTACAGGAATCCTGTTTACATACAGTGGGTATTAGAGGGCATTTGGCTTTCTATTGAGATAGGACCAAGCAATTTAGAAACTCACCTAGGTTCTTCATTTCCTTCATGGATAGATCCACAAGGTCTTTGATCTCTACTCAGAGACTATCGAGATGGATCTCTGAATGTATTGTCACTTGTTATGATGCTGCAGGCATTCATCCCATCCTCTCCTCCCCACAAAGGGTGATAGCACATTCAACAATATCACAGGCACCATCTGTAGCGTTACTGAAGACTGTACTAGTATCTGAAATATTTAGGGCCACTACATGGGCTTCAATGCACATTTTCAAAACATTATACCCTGATCCATGCTGTCAGATTTGATGTGGCACTTGGTTCTGCTATACCACCTTCAGTTCTGGACTCTATTCTGAAACTGCCTCCTCCATTTGGAGGTACTGCTTGGAAGCCACCAGAAGTGGTGTACTCATAGGGACACTACTCAAAGGAGGAGAAGAGGTTACTCACTTTGTGCAGTAACTGCGGTTCTTTGAGTTGTGTACCCCTATGGGTGCCTTACTACCCGCCCTCATTCCCTTTTGCATAGGACTGATCCTCAGGGGAAGTTTCGGTGGAGAAGGAACTGAGGGTGGTTCGTCTGTGCACCCTATATAGCTTCAGTATCTGGTATGAGGAGCAATAGGGTGCATGCATGAGCTAAACGGACACTAACTGAAAATCTCCAATCGGGGCTCCAGTGGAGCATGTGAACTGTAGTGGAACACCCATAGGGACACACATTTTGAAGAACCATAGTTACTGTACAAAGTGGTAACCTCTTCTTCTCCCTTGCTGATAAACGTGGTTGTTGTGTAACATTAATAACATAAATAATAGGACATTAAAAAGTAATTAAATTGGAAAGGGTGCTATTCAGAAGGAGAGAAGATGGAAGGTCAACAATGGTATAAATCTGTAAGGAAAAGAAAAAATTCTACGTGCTTTTTAAAAGTAGGAAAGAATGATTGTTGGGGGAAGGAGTGAGCAAAAGCACAGCAAAAGCAAATTACTTACCAACCAAGTTTAACTCACTTTTGTAGGCAGAAGATGCGGTAGTACAGACACCATTGGAACTGGGCCTGATCAGAAGGTCTAGTATCTTACTCCATTTGGATGTAATCCACTCAATCAATCCAATACCTTGGGCTAATAACACACACTGATACGTAGACCTTATATGATAAATTACCTCAAATTAGTTGTCCAAATAAAAATGTTAAAAAATTAGTTATCTGGTCAGTATTACCTATTATACTGCCAGGCAGAGTTTGAGTCGTTTAAATGAATATCCTTCTAAGATACCTGTTCCCATTCCAATACCTCCAATAGCAGTTTTCTATGTCTGTACTCAAATATTTCCAGGTTTATTTTGAGGGGGATGGGGAGAGAGCAGAATGAAATATAAACTACTGCAGTATAGGACAGAAACCTGGGAACTGGTCCTCTGGAATTTCCCTGAAAGTTATTGGGGAGAGGGACCCACCCAGAATATCTGTTTGGAGTTAGGACATGGTTATAAATAGAGCAGCCATCCTAACCTACTGTTCCATTGAGCTCAGTCCCCTTCACAATTTCTACAAAGTCCAAATCCTGTACACCATTGAGGTTTTTTTAAAAAGAATAAAGGTACCCAATTCCGTTGAAAACTTTTGCAAATCTTGACTATAAGGGTTAAAAATATGCTTTAATTTCTTAACTGCTTCCAAACAGAGACATCAAAATCTCCTGACCTAACAACCTATCCAAGAGTTAGTGTGCAGCAAGCTGGGGTCTGAATCAGTGTGCCATGGAACTTCTAGGGCATGGCAGCAAGGCCTCTCTGCCAATTAGTGAGCAACAAGATTGTGCACTGTAGATGCACAGCCTGGCTTGCCATGCTCTAAGTCTCCATATAGATAAGCCCTTAGGTTATCACTACTGTGCCCCATGTCACGCTCTCGTGGCGCTATGGGGAAGAATAATATTTTTTTTCCTCACATAGAGCGGTTCTCAGGCTTGAAATCATTAAAGCAATTGAGACCTCCTAGGTTAAAAAACATATGGCAATAGCATAGATGTTTTTAACCTAGGTACCTATCTGTAAATGGCTTTTAAGATACAAAGATCATATTAAAAGAGGGGGGAAGTTTGATGCCAAGCTAATTACCTTTCAGGGAAGATCCAGAAACTATGCAAATGACATGAGTGTTTCTTTTCAAGCATTAAAAAAAGTGACTGGATATTTCTACAACCTTAGTTTTGAATTGTGGTGCAATTGAAGGGAACACAGTACTGTAGATGTGATATGTGTTGGGTTTATTAAAGTAAATGGTAGTGTCTCAATCTCATTTGAAAAATTAATTTAAATTAACTTGAGTATGAACGCTGCCAACTGAACTGAAAACTAGCTGAAAGCATAAATGGATAGATAACAGAATTTGATCATTTTAGATTTAAGTTCTGTAAAAAGTATGTGCTATGTGTCTCCTACATAAACATTCTTAGCATCCTCCCCCACTAGGAACAGATACTGGTGTTCATTGACAACCGTAGATTTGTTAGACTAAAATAATCTGTAGATTCTCATGAAAGAATATTTAATTAGCTCTTTGATAATTGTAATAACATTAGCTAATTTAAATATTTCAAAATGAAAGGATTACAAAAAACAAAAATGTCGTCTAATGTAGTTTAGGGTAGAAATGCATGAGAAGACTCTATTACTGCTTAGTAAACAGCAGAAGCATTAATCCAAGCCATGCTCAGATGAATAAGAAGCATGTTAAAACCATTTTTCAGTGCCCATGGATATCTGTAGCAGGGCAGCTGAGGCCAACAGAGAAGAGGGGAAGCTTTTATGTAAATACCTTTAGGAATAATTAACCTAGAAAAATACCGAAAATATGTTTAAAAGAACGAGGATTATTTCTAAACAGTGTTTTCTCCAATTTAATTTTTACATGATGCTTCAGCTGTTTTTTAAAATATAATGAATTCAGTCACTGTTGCTATATCTTATCTTCACTATTTGAAATGAATGTTTCTGTAGTTTTTGTGCCATATCAATGATTTAATTATTCACAATGACAAAATGCACTACTGTGTTCTAAATTACATATTAGCCCTTAATTTTCACCTGTAAAGCCCTAAAGGGTTTGGGGACTGGCCTACCTAAAAAAGTCTCTCTCTTCTTGTTTGATGATGGGGTAGCTGAGATCCCCCAAAGCACTCAACCTGCCTGTCCCTTGTAAGCCAGTGGGAGCTGGTAATGTAGTATTTTGGTTGGGAAGGGCAGAGATGGCACCCCCCCCCAAACTTTCCATAAGACTCCTGATTTTTTAATGTAATTACAAAATTATTAAATCAGGCTTAATTCTACTAATTTTGCGATTACATTTAAAAACTGGGAAGATTGTGTGTGTTACTAATCACTTGGGTCTGATAAACAGTGACATGGTCATGCGAGGATGTTTTTGACCACTGCTGGGGTCCCTGTGCAAGGGCACCCACAGCCCAGCAGTATGCATGTTGTGCATGGTGCATACCATTTTTGTCGGCCAGGCTAGGGGAGGCGTTGCATTGGTGAGATCTCCTGTTAAGGTGAGCCCATTCCAAGCCAATGTACCTTCATAGGGCATGAACAAGGAAGCATAGAGTTTTAATGTTGGTTTTATTATTACATTTATTTAAAATACAATTATTTTTAATATCAAAACCCCCAAATTATCAAAATTATTAGAAATTGTGTTCATAGACTCTGACCATCAATGTTCAAAGTATTTTGTGTCTCCTTTTATCTGTTTACTTTTTGCATTTTGTATTACAACTATTGGAATGGCCTCATTTGGAATGGAATCATGAAAAAACAATTCCTTCATGAGATTAGTAAATGCTTGAGAAGTTTCATTTCTCTTTGTTCATATTATGTTAAATATTGGAATGTGTTTTGCTGTCTATATACTAAGAAGACATAATATTCCCTGATTAAACTCTTACTGTTTAGAAAATAGTGTTTTTATGTATAGCTGGTTCTTCATGATTCCTCTGTGATGACCCTTAAAACTGATTCATGTAGGAAAATTTAAAGAACTTAGAATGGATTTTTAACTGAGGGTGTATCTATTTAAATAGATGTAGTGGATGTGTGTTTCATTTGATGTTTGCAGGATGGATGTATATGAATTCTCTTCCCAACAAGATTCATTTTTGAACATGATCATTTCTTCTCCTAATCCATGATCATCTATATTGTCACTTATCCTAGAACAGTCATTTTCATTGATCTTGTAGTGTTGTTTCTTAAAATCAGAATGGCATGATAGTGAAATCGGCATGCAATTAATATCATTTGAGAACTTCTTAATTTATTTTCAGGTTCATAAAAAGCAGAGTGGGTTAAGTTCCACAGGTTTACAGTCTCTATTTCAAGGTAGTCAAATATATGACCAAGTAACATAATCAATAATACAGAAGAAAATGCAATTCAGAGGCACTGAATCTCTGTGGTTGTGTTCAGGTAGGTCTAACTCACAGGGGCTTATTCTTCTAATCAGAATTAGAAGTGTTTACAATGTTCCCATTAAAATTGTTCACAACTAAACACAGGACATGTTTCTTATGTGACTATCAGTGATAATGTCTTTAGAATTTGGATTAAAATGACTAAATATTAATTAAAGCTGAACCATTTTATTTGGATTACAGGGAGAAACTAGTTTCTTCAGATGATCTGTTGGAGTGGTTGAGACCTTTCTGTGGTGATGACTCCTTGCCAGTGAAGCCCCGCATTAAGGTGTTGCAGATTATGGAGCAAGCATTTCATCTCAGTGATGAGGATAGCAGGCTACTTGTGTTCTTCAGAACTCATGCTGTTCTCAAAGCCTGTTGGCCTGAGACAAAGGTATTATTATTTACTCTAACATTAAGTGATAATGTATTACCATTTTTCTCTTTTAAAAACTGTATGATGTAACTTTGTCAGTTGTGTAGTATGAACCATATAGGCAGTTACAAATGCATGCTATCTGGTGATGTCCGTCAGATGGATTCTCACCAGTTCAAAATAATGAAGCATGGAGTTCAGTCAATTTGAGGGTCTTTTGCATTTCAGTTATTTGTCCTACGCTGCCCTTTCGCCAGGTAAAATCCCAACTTTCTGCTGTTGAGTCAGTCCCAGTTGCATTGTTGTTGTCCACTACAGACTAGAGAGATTCATGGCCACCATCAAAGCAGCAATATCCTCTTATTGCTACCCACATAGATGTTCTTGAAAACAATGCAGCATGCAGTCTTAGTTCTTGCAAGTATGATCTTTAAAATGCCTGCATTCCCATCTGGCTCATGTTTTGCCTTGAACCCTGGTGTTCTAGGCAGTGGTAGTATTTTGCACTTCTAGCCAAATATGGCTAGAGTAACTCCCAGGGTCTGCACGGTGATTAGAGATAGAGGTGCTGGACTACAATCATATGAAAGCTGTGTCTTTATTTTCCTGAAACTTTACAATACCTGCTATGTGGCACCAGTCTGTTCTAGTTTTTAGCCCACGAATAAGGTTTTAGTTGGTTATCCATGTTGTTAAAACTAGACTTTAAAACAAGCTCATTTTATCAGTGACTATCCGTATTTGAAGTGTTTAGTACCAAGGCATTTCTCTTAGAGGTTCATGTTTTTAATCTGTGAGGTTTAGAGGGAAAATATCCTTAACAACAAGAAACTTCCTCCTTTTTTACACCTCAGCTCTGTCTTGGGACATTCTCTTGTTTTGAAATCCGTAAGCATCATTTGCTACAAGACAGAATCATTTCAGCAGAAAAGAGCTACTATTCAGCCATCTTATGACTCTCACCTTTCCATTGTCACCTTCTATGAATTACTGTCAAGTCCTCAAGAAAGCAGCATAGAACATCTTCACCTACTTGCTAGACAATTTTAATTTATTAAAAATAATTGCTGATAATGTAAAACAAATAGCAATATCTTTAGTTCTGAACGAATTAGCTAAAGATGGGTGGTTTTTCTTTGTTTGTTTAACTGCTTTAGGTTATCACTCAACTCCTTAAAATAGACCTATCCACTACATTTTCTGTATCTCTGGCACTTAACAATTCAACCATTCTTTAAACATGTGCTATACATGAAGGTTCTTGACCCTTAGCTGTTTTTTCTTGTTCATTCTAAGTATCCCTTGGCACCATTTCTCTTCTTTCTACCTGTAATTCTAATAGCGTGCTTTCCAGCCTCAAAGACATTACAATTCTGATATGTCTGGCAAGAGGTCTTTAAAAATATATGATGAATCACATGTAACTAATCCCTGGCAGTCATGTCTGTAGAAGAAAAACACACAGGAAACTGTATTTGACAGAAGCCTTCACAGTTTTGATTTGGTGTTAGGAGATATCGTCTACTAATTCTCCTATCAACCTAATAATCCTGACTATATAGCTTCACAGTTTAACCAAATTGTATCCATATTTTCATGATTTTTTCGAGAGGAATCTAATACAATAACTCCTCACTTAATGTTGTAGTTATGTTCCTGAAATATACTACTTTAAGCGAAACGATATTAAGCTAATCGAATTTCCCCATAAGAATTAATAAAAAGAACAGGAGTACTTGTGGCACCTTAGAGAGTAACAAATTTATTAGAGCATAAGCTTTCGCGGGCTAGAGCCCACTTCATTGGATGCATAGAATGGAATATATATATATAGATAAGAAGATATAGATAGATAGATATACACATACAGATAAGTTGGAAGTTGCCATACAAACTGTGAGAGGCTTACTATATGTTCATTCTATGCATCCGATGAAGTGGGCTGTAGCCCACGAAAGCTTATGCTCTAATAAATTTGTTACTCTCTAAGGTACTCCTGTTCTTTTTACAGATACAGAATAAAATGGCTGCTACTCTGAAACCCATAAGAATTAATGTAAATAGGGGGAGTTAGGTTCCAGGGAAATTTTTTTCATCAGACAAAAAGCTATATATATATATTTATATATACACACACACACAGTATAAGTTTTAAACAAACAATTTAATATTGTACACAGCATGATTGTGAAGCTTGGTTGAGGTGGTGGAGTCAGAGGTTGGAAGAGGGTGTGATATTTCCCAGGGAATGCCTTACTTCTAAATGATGAACTAGCACTCAGCTGAGCTCTCAAGGGTTAACACGTTGTTAACATAGTCTCACACTCTACAAGGCAGCATGATTGGAGGGAGGGGAGACAGCATGTCAGAGAGAAACAGAGAGACACACCACGTGTGTGAGAGAGAGACGCGCATTGCCCCTTTAAGTACTCTAACCCCACTCTAAGTACACTGCCTTTTTAAGTAGATCAGCAAGTTGAGACAGCAGCTGCTGCCAGCAAGCTCCCTCCATCCTGAGCCCTGTAGTGTCCCAACCCTGCTCTATGGAGATGGGGTAAAGGAGCGGGAGGCAGGAGCAGAGGGGAGGGAGACACCCTGACATTTGCCCCCTTCTTCCCCCTGCCCCCCCTTGCACAGCAAGCAGTAGGCTCCCGGGAGCAGCTCCAAGGCAGAGGGCAGGAGCAGCACACACAGTGTGGGGAGGGTCAGCTGACCTGCAGGCAAATAATAGCCTGCTGCATGGCTGCTGTACAGGGAACTTAGTGGAGCGGGGAACTGATGGGGGGCTGCCAGTTCACCCTCGTTCCAAGCCCCCACCACTAGCTCCGAAGGGCTGCTCTTTCTACAAGCAGTGGACAAAGCAGGAGGCTGCCAAACAACTTTATAAGTGAGCATTGCGCAACTTTAATCAAGCATGTTCTCTAATTGATCAGCAACATAACAACAAAACAAGGTTAACTGGGATGACTTTAAGTGAGGAGTTTTACGGTATAATTCCATACTGGCTCTCAGGTAACGGGTGTCTTCAAGTCATAATAAGCTATGTTTTCTGAGCTTGAATAATAATAGCTTCCCCTCTATTTCAAATGACCTTGAAGAGATTTAGAAATGTAACCAGTTGATATACATGCTGTGGCTAGATTCAGTCCGGAATTATGTGGGGAGGGGCATTCACTAGTGTAAACCATGGCACAGGGCTTTAAATAACCAAGAAGCTTCTGTGGCAGGGAAGGATGTTGTGGTGCGAAGAAACCAAAACTTTCCCACTATTGGGCAGGCTGCAAGAGGACTACACTTCAGGGGGTGGGAGTGAAGTGAGGCCGGAGTGGCTTACGAGAGCCTCTGGCAGAAATTGTAGCTGCCATCTCTTGGGGAGGAGGGGTGAGAGGCTGTGCCTTATGGGGCCTCCCTGATGTGGGAGGATACAGATTATGCATCCCTGCATCAGCTTCAGTGAGTATTGCCCTAAATGCTGTATGTATGATTTACTTTCACACGCTACTGAAACTGATTGATATCTGAGGTGAAATACAGTAGCACTATAACAACACGCACTTATGCTACACATCAGCCAAGGAAAGGCTGTGCAGAAAAAGTAAGTATCCATATGAGACTGTGTGAGGAATTTTAGTACTGGGAGAGATTTTAGTTGTATGTCATAGTTAACACTCCTGCTCCCGCAGAAAGTGGTCATTTTTCTGTCTTGAGACTCTTGCAGGTGTTGCTCCTCTCAGATGAAATAGACCACCGCTTGCAGTATATTGCCCTCTAACATCTTGGAGCAAGGAGTTGGACTAGATGACCTCCTGAGGTCTCTTCCAACCCTAATCTTCTATGAATGTGTTTGGACATTGGTTCTCTACTTCCTTCCCGTACCTCTAATTGTATGTCTTAGTAGTCTCCCATCCAAATAGCTACCTGTGCCAACCCTGCTGAGTTTGTGAGATCCAACAGGATGGTAGCTGTATGGCTGAAGACAACACCCCATCTTTCATAAGAACTATGTAACACAAATATACAAGACCCTGGTAGGAGATGGAACTGCCTGTAGTTCCTTCCCTTTTACAAAACCGAATGTAATTTTTTTCTTGGAAGAGAGAGGAATGTGTGCCATTCTTGTTCTCATCACAGAAGCGTCAAATTCAGATAGCAGCAAGAAGAAATAGATAAATATAGTATAGGTTCTTTAAAATATCGTGCTTTATAGAAGGAACTATTCTAGCTATTATTAGTATGGGGAGGGGAAGGCATAGAAAATTATCATGCAAAATGCTGCTACAGGTCAGATACCCCTCATAGCACAAGGCAATTCATCAAAACATCTTCAATGTTTTACTCTTCAGCTGCTGAGCAAACAAGGCATAATTACGAAAGAGTCTAGTAATATCTTGTAACAAACAGCCAAGGGTGTACTCGGTTCCCAGTAAGCTCAAATCCTTCAGAACTAATAAGCAATGGGTTTGTTTCTTCAAGTTATAAAAACAGTTTGTGTACTTGACATAAGCAATAGCTGTTCTTTAGGCTTTTCCCATTCCTGATACAGAGTATGTCAACGGACACCTCTTAGTATAATTTTTAACGAGTTTTAGTATTCATATCATTACAGTGTAGATGCGATAATGTACACATTTGGATCATCCAGCAGACTCAAAGCTTTGGTTCTGGTGAATTTTGGGGTGCTTTACCCTAAATAACTAGTGAAATGATTCAGAAGTGACAGGCTGGTATGTCTAGCAGGTATCAGTTGAAGTTCTTTTTTTTTTTTTACCATTGCTAAAGAAAACAATTTAATGAACTTCCTTTTTGTGTGCATGTAACATCATTGGTTGATGAGTAACCCAGAATATGGTACTGAGTGAACTGTTGTATTTGAAAAAGGAAATGGAGACACCATGAAGGTAAATAAGCCTGGTGTTTAATTCCTGAGCCTTCACAAATTCAATGAATCCACACTGATAGTGGGAAATCTCGAGTCATCAAATTTTGCAGATTAGCAAGTTAGTGACCACATATAGTAAAAAGCACAGATAGTTTATCACACACTGTACTGCATCCCTTTGTACGCAAAATGTCCTATTAGTTACTTGTCACAGTGTTTCATGGTAAACTAGTAAAGTACAATCTTAGAAATATAAAAGTTCACACTACAGAGCTCAAGCAGTTACATCTTTTGCTGGAAACTGAGAAGAGAGCAGTCGGCTTGTATGTGTGGTTGGAATGTGCAGGTAAGCAAAGCATATATTAGCAAGTTTCTATTGCACTGTGTTAATACTTCCATATTTTACTCAAAGATCCCACTTTACAGAATGACTGTCCCAACTTTACAGATGGAGAAACTGAGGCACAGAGCTAAAGTGACTTATCCTAGGTCATATAATGAACTGGTGGCAGAATCAAGAATAGAACTCAGCATTTCCGACTTCCAGACTTGTGACCAAACTGCTAGACTATGCTGCTTTCTTACCTCCTTTTTACTATTCCTACTTTGTATTTAACAAGACTGCCCCTCTCATTTATAATGTGAACCTTTCTCAGAATAGAGTGGGCAAAATAGTGCTGAAATAGTAAAGTAGATGTCAGTGAAAAATTGCTATCCCATTTCACCCTGGGACTTGCAGATAGAAATGTATTTCTGAGACTTCTGTAATATTTGACATTTAAATCATTGCAGACGTGGGGTGCCTGCTCTTTCAATAGTTACAAAATATCTTAATTTTATTTCAGTGTCACATTATTTCAAAAATTGTTTATCGTTCTTTGATAATTTTTTCATTCCTTTATAATGTCCTCTTTTCCCCAATCCCTGTCCAATACCTAAAGGGACACCAGATATTGCAAAGGATGGATGTGTATTCTTATTAAGTAAAGATAAGTTTAATGTTATTGCAATGTTCAATTACCAGAAAATATGTGAAAGCCAACCTCAGTATGTCTAGTAATCCTCTTAGTCGGGCTTTGCACACATCAAAGAGGGACTTAACATTTAATTATGCTCAAGGTGCTATAAGTAGTGCTCCCACAAATCAATATGCTGCTGGGAGATCGGCCAGCTCGTGCAAAATAAAAAATTTACTTTAGGCAGACAGCTACCTATCTAACAGTCAGAAACACAGCAATTTCCAGTTCTCTAATGATTAGTTAACAAAATTAAAAATTCAGAGGTCCTCATTTTTCAAAGGCTTGAGAGTCCTTAATTCACATTCCAGTAGCATCCCACAGCTACTGACGGGAGGAGGCATGTGTTGTTTTAATCCCCTTGATAAATTTTATCTGAGCTTTTCAGGTTCTGTAATTTTCTAGTTAACTGGTGCATGAAAAATATGGGTCAAAATACTGACATTTTCTTTCAATATTTTTTGGGTAAGAGAAAATGTATATCTTAGAATTTTCATGTTTTAAATTTTAGCTTATCCATTGAGGATATATAACTCGTTCCCTGCCATTATAAATGAGAAATAATAGAGTTTATAAGGACTTCCAATAACATGACTAATGTATATATTATGTCTACTTACGGGACATGTGTGAACATATCAGTCATTTAATTTGGTCATCAATGCTATATAATTTACAGTAGTAAAAAATTAGAGCTTTACCCTGGCAAGCAGAAGCTACTGTAGGAATATAAGAGCTTTAGCAAAGGTTCTGTATGTAAACCAATATTTATTTTAAAATAAGTAGTTAGCACGTAGGATTGTTTAATCATCATTATAAGAATAACATTTGTCATTTGTGTTTGTGTGTGACTTGAATCCAAATAGCATGCATAGTTTAGAGAAGGTAATCTCATTTAGAGTTTCCTTCAGTTTTGGTATATCCTAAATTGTCATGCTCCTGAGACCATTTTTGAAAATCAGGAAGGTACCTAAATATGAATTTGGAGCCTAACTTTAGGCTCCTGTTTTTTAAAATTATAGCCTTGAAAAGCGGCATGAAGTGTGTGTGTGTGTGTAATAAAAAGAACTGAGGAATCTTCTAAATAGTTGCATTAATGTACACATTAATTTAATGCTTTTCGTGGAAATTCATTCTGGAAGATGTCCGTCTCCTCCTCCACCCATCCAGAAAAGCTATGTAGAGGACAAAGGCAGTGCGTATTGATCTCAACACCTAATTAGAAAGAACATACTGAATTATTGTCCAGTCTCTCTTGAGTGACGGAGGTCTTTGATGTGAACACCATCAGATAGTCGTGGTCTTTGGCTGTTCCTGCCCTTGACTGAATCTGAACTGGCAAAATAGTTGTGAGGGCATTATATCAATTGTCCCTGAGCAGTCTTGTTCAGTTGCTGAGTGGTTAAGGCACTCAACTACAGTTGTGAAAGTCCTGGGTTAAAGTCTTGCTCAATCTCACATTGAAAGGCCAGTTCACCCAGCAGCGGAGTGGCCTTATCCATCTGGTTAGGGCAGTCAGAGACCATCAGACATCATTCTGGCTACATCACTCCCTTGTGTAACATTGGCTATGAAGCTGACGTGCCTTAATGGCATCAGCCTGATGAGCCATTCACTCAGGAGAAACTTTTAACATCTTGCAACCTCTGAAACATTACTTAATACATAAGACTTAATGACCAAATCCATTTTTAGTGAATGAATTAATTAGAAATTGCTTATCATTGCTTTGAATCAGTTGTTTATAGTGTAGGTGTCTTTACCGAAGGAAAAAAAAGTCAAATGAGAAACTTGGAGATTTTTAATGTTAAACTGTAAAAAAAAAAAAAAAAAAAAAAACCCCAAAAAAAGCAGCCAAATAAACTCAATTTGTGATTATGCCGTTTCTCCATGTGAAAAAGTGCAGCATGGGTTGCTTCCGAGAACATCACATTCAAGTATGTGATTCATTAAACAGTTCCTATAATATGCAAATGGAAAATTTATCAGTATGCACTCAAGCAAAACATCAGATGAAATGAGTAGAAAGAGATACGGGACAGTTTGAATGCACAATATATGAATGTTAGTTTGAAATGTGGATGTAGATATAGATAATTTACAAATGCCTTTCCCGTTCTCTTAGGGGGTGGGAGTATATTAATCAGAGTGGCAGGAAAATGGGCATTTCCTGGTTTCCTGAAAACATTAGGAACATAGGAATTGCTATACTGGATCAGACCATCTTATCTAGTATTGTGTGGCCAGCATCAGATACGTCAAAGGAAGATGAAAGAGTCCCACAGTAAGCAGATGTGAGATAATCTAGTCTCCACATTAGGTCACCTCCTTATCCTTTATTTCTGGAAATTGATTTAAAACCTGAAGCATGAGATTTCACATCAGTTTTAATTTTTTGTAAACAATAGCTGTTATAACTGTGGATATTCTTGTAATCCATGTACATATAAATCACTTTTGGAATCTTGCTAAATTCTTGGCTTCAACACCTGGTGACAGTAAGTTCCATAGTCTAATTTTATGTGTGAAAAAGTATTTCCTATTTTACATTTCCCACCTGTTAATTTCAATGAATGTGCCCCCTTGCTCTTGTGTTATGGAACAGAGAGACTAGAAGCTCACTGTCTGCCTTCTCTGTAAGATTCATTACCATTTGTTACTTTATATATTTTACCATGTTGCCATTATTGTCTTTTTTCCTAAAGCAAACACTTCTAATATTTTCATCTCTCTTCATGAGAAAGTTTTTCTATGCCCATAATCATTCTTATCAACTATCACTGAACCCACTCTGATTCTGCAATATACCTTTTGAGATGAGGTGACTAGTATTCCAGATGGGGTTGCAGTATTTATTTATATAATGACAAAATATTTTTGTATTATTCAATATCTTATTCCTTATGCAGCCTAACATCTTGTTTGCTTTTTTGACTGCACCTGCAGATGAAGTAGAGGTCTTCATTGAACTGTCCACAGTGACTCCCAGGTCACTTTCTTGAGTTGATACAATGAATTTAGAACCTTGTAAGATATGAGTTGTTTAATTTTTTCTTTCCAATATGCATTACTTTGCATTTATCAGCATGGGATTTCATCTTCTGTCATATAACCCATTCACCGAATTTAGTTTAGGTCCCTTTGAAGTTCCTCACAGTCCTCTGTGATCTTTACCAGTCTTAATGACTTTGTAAAAAGAAAAGGAGTACTTGTGGCACCTTAGAGACTAACCAATTTATTTGAGCATGAGCTTTCGTGAGCTACAGCCCACTTCATCAGATGGTGCCACAAGTACTCCTTTTCTTTTTGAAGTGAGCTGTAGCTCACGAAAGCTCATGCTCAAATAAATTGGTTAGTCTCTAAGGTGCCACAAGTACTCCTTTTCTTTTTGCGAATACAGACTAACACGGCTGTTACTCTGAAACCTGTCATTAATGACTTTGTGTTATCTGCAACTTGATACTTCACTGCTTTCCCCCCCACTAGAAAATTAATAAATATATTAAATAACACTAGACCTAGTACAGAACCTTGAACCTGTTAATCGTTTGCCGTTTCAATTGACCATTCATTCAATCCTAACTTTTTTGTCTTCTAGACCTTTTTTGGTCCATGACAGTACTTTGCCTTCACCGCATAATTCAGTTTCTTGAGAAGCTTTTCGTGAGGAATCTTGTGAAAGACCTTTTGAAAGTCAAAATTGTCATCTGGTTCTCCTTTACCCCTAACTTTGCTGATGTGTTCAAAAAATTCTAATAGATTAATTGAACACAGTTTTCCTTTGCAGAAAGCATACTGGTTAGCCTCTATTATATCATGGTCTTCTATATTTTTGTCATTCAATTTTTAATAATTGTTTAAGCCAGTGTGCCAGCTACACATGTATAGCTTATTAGTCATAATGTCTCTGTAATTAGTCTGTAATTTTCTCTGTGACTCTGGAGCTTTTTCTAAAGGTCGGTACAATATTCACTATCCTCCAGTCCTGTGGAATTGTTGTAGGTGTTAATGAGATCACATATTTTTGTTAGCAGCTCAGCTACTTCATAATTAAGTTCTGTCAAAACTCCTATATGTATACCATCTGTGCCTGTTGTCTTAGCGCTTTTTAAATTATCTATTTGTTCCGCGCAGTGGATGTAATGCAGATTTAGGTATCATTCTGGCATAACAGCAGTGTGCCTTTGTGGGCTGATAAGTTCAAACAACATGCTGAAATCCAACCCAACTTTCATTCGAAACCCTTGCATACTCATGATTGAAGCAGACATTTATGGAAGACAAATTTCCAAACTCTCTCAGTACACATCTCTTCAGTTCATTTAGACACCTCTATCTCTGTGCATTTTAAAAAAGCAAAATCCACAAACATGACCATATGGGATCAGACCAGTAGTCTGTCGAGTCCAGTATCCTAGCAGTGACAGTGACCTGTAACAGCTGCATCAGTGGAAGGTGAAAGACACAACATTGCAGGCAAATATGGTACTCTCAGAGAGTCTCCTCCTACTTCCCATGAAGGATTGACTTATGATTGAGGGCATGAGTATTTATATCCCTTCTGAAATCAGGGAGTAACCAGAGGTAAAAACTCTGGCAATGGAAATAAAGCCCTGGATAGAGAAGAATATGCTGTATTTAAGACAGTTCACATAAGGGATACAGAAAAGAGGAAAAGGGAGGGTTGAAGTCCTCTTAGTCCTGGCCCAGAAGGCTCTTTGGACTTGCCAGATAGCCAGTGACCCCATATTCGATCTACAGAAAACACCAAACCTCTTGAAGCAGAGATTCCTTACTTCATCTTGAGAACATCTATAGTTAAGACCCCGGGCCTCAGAAGAGACGTGTAGTTCAAAATGGCTTCTCCATTAACTTCTGATTCAGTTAGATATCGAGACAGAACTCAACCAGGATATTTCATTAATTGATGTGGTCAAATTTATGTTTTTAGTGAGGGGAAACAGAATGCTCTGTGGGGCAGGGACTGCTTTTGTGTCTATGCACTGCTTAGCACAATGGCATCTTGACCTCTAAATGCTATTGTCATACGAATATAATAATAATCCCAAAGTTCTGGCGATATCAGCTATACTAGGGTTTCTCCAGAAGGTTTGGTTGGAGTCCATTCTAGCATATTTCTCTACTATAATAATGTAATCAAATTAAATTATGCTTATCTTCTCCCTCCCTACTTCTGCAATGCATTGCCCATTATATCCCATGAATGATGAAAGAAGCTGTGCAACAGAATAAGAAATAATTTACCTGATAATTTTCTTTCTGTTAGCAGCTTCTCTCTGAATTCAACCCATCCTGGTACTCTGGTAAACGACCAGAATATATATTGGACGTTTTTTCTCAAAGGAGACTTAGATGTGTGTTGTCTCAATGTTAATTTAATACATTATATAGTTGCTGTAGCTGATTGCTGGAGTGTTTCTGTAGCTGTGGAACCTCTCTTCTGGTGGCCTGAGCTGAAGGGCGGAAATTAGTCCTGGAGCCTCCAGCAACACCATTCAGCCACCTATAAATTCCAGCGGGGGGGGGGGAGGGGGGAGAGGGGAAGGGACATTAGCCCATGAGTAATGAATTTGAAAAGATGCAGCTAACAGGAAAACAAATCAGGTAAGAAATTTCTCATTCCTCTCTCCCAGATTTCCTCCTGTAAATTATGCTTCTGTTTTTGTTGCCCTTCACTAGGGTAAGATTTCCAAATTTTGAAAAATTGATTTGGCTAAAATTTAAAATATTACCATTTAGCCATATTGGTGCATTCCTTGCTTTCCTGTTTTCCTTTTTGTTCGGCAGTGCATATTCCTTCTGAGACTATTATTGTTCCCTTAAGTAGTATCTAAGTCACCTCATTTGGACTTTAGGCCCTTTTTGACCAAAGTTCTCATTTTATTAAAATCTCCCTTTTAAAGTTTAGTGTCCCTTTGTCCCTTTTTGGTACCTTACTTGTCCCTTGCATGTTGAACCTAATTATACTGTTTCAGAATAGCAGCCGTGTTAATCTGTATCCTCAAAAAGAACAGGAGCACTTGTGGCACTTAGAGATTAACAAATTTATTAGAGCATAAGCTTTCGTGAGCTACAGCCCACTTCATTGGATGCATAGAATGGAACATATAGTAAGAAGAAATATGTATACATACAGATAAGTTGGAAGTTACCATACAAACTGTGAGAGGCTAATTAGTTAAGATGAGCTATTATCAGCAGGAGAAAAAGACTTTCGTAGTGATAATCAAGATGGTCCATTTAGACAGTTGACAAGGTGTGAGGATACTTAACTTAAGGAAATAGATTCAATATGTGTAATGACCCAGCCAGTCCCTGTCTCTATTCCAGCCCAAGTTAATGGTATCTAGTTTGCATATTACCATTTTTTCTCCTGCTGATAATAGCTCATCTTAACTAATTAGCCTCTCACAGTTTGTATGGTAATTTCCAACTTATCTGTATGTGTGTGTGTGTGTATATATATATATTATTATATGTTCCATTCTGTTCATCGGATGAAGTGGGCTGTAGACCACGAAAGCTTATGCTCTAATACATTTGTTAGTCTCCAAGGTGCCACAGGTGCTCCTGGTCTTTTTGCTAATTATACTGCGGTCATTATTACTTAGTGTCTCAGCTACTGTTACTTTCTCACCTTCCTCATAGCATTCTGGAGGTCAGATAGATGGAGATAAGGATAAAAGAAATCATTTTAAACAAACAAAACAAAAAGTGGAAGATATGGAGGGGGACTGTAGGAATACTGTCACAACTTGTATATAGTTCAGGAGGTAAGAGGCTTCAAGGGTCCAGCTACTGGAGTAAACCAGATCATGGGTCTCGGGAGGGAATTGGTGGCTCCTATTAACTTGAGGCAAAAGAAGGTCTTAAATCTAGGCAGACTGAGCTTCACAGTACCCTATTTCATCCTTGCTGTAGGGAAGGAGTGATTCAGTACTGGGCTAAATTATGAATTGAGCAGTGGAGGTTTGCTAAGACAGCCAACCCTCATTCCTTGGTTATATGATGTGAGGCCATTTATCTCTGAACTGAACCCAGTTAATGCCTCATAGATTGTGTGGGGTGGAGGGGGATGATCATCTTCCCTTTAATTTTAAAGTTAAGGAAGTTGCAGCCTGTCATATCTCTGTCCTCATTTTCCTTTGTGTCCGGATGTAATATATAAGTATGGAGCTACGTTTGTGTAGGGGTTAATTTTTACTTTCAGTTCATATGGATTTCATTCGATGAATTACCATTTGCTTTAAAAAAAAAAAGTTAATTGGTTGCCATAGCTGTGCAATGACATATGCTGTGTTATCTGAAAGAGTGCTGAGTAGCTTTTTTTATCCATAAATATAATAACTTTTAAGCTTACTATATTATTATAACTATCTTCCTTGGGAAATTCTGTGGTGTTTATCAGCTTGATACCAAAGTGCTCTTGTTAAGAATCACAAATGCATATACAAATTGGAGGAGTGTTAAATTGAAATATTCTTTCAAATTACTAATGTGATCCTGGAATAAGAATCTGCATTTGGATCAGTAGCATGAAAAACTTTAAGATTATTCACAGAAAGTGTTGTTGTTTTTTTAACACAGTATAAAAATGCATAAGCGTTTTACCTTACCCATGTTGTCATATTGGCACACTTGCAAGTTGTCATTATGATAGAAAATTTAATTTTGACAAATATTTATTTGCATAAACACAATTTAAAAAAATATTTCTAATCTATTAGCAAAAATAGATTAGAACAAATTGGACTTTGTTATTGCTGTGTTGATAGTCACGGGTTGAATACTCAAAAAGAAAAGGAGTACTTGTGGCACCTTAGAGACTAACCAATTTATTTGAGCATAAGCTTTCGTGAGCTACAGCTCACTTCATCAGATTCATATTGTGGAATACTGGGATCGTGCACATACTAATGTTAGTATTACTCATAAGCAAATGCCTAAATAGCAAAAGTATGGACTTGAAGGGATTGATGCCTGAAACGGATATAAGAGCTTAAAAATAAAGGGCATCTTTTTAAGTCTTGGGTGCCAAAAAATAAGTACATATATCCATATTTAGGTACTTCAATATATGGGCTGATTTTCAAAATTTGTGGTCACCCAGAGTTTCTGCTGACTTTTGCTGGAATTGTGGCTATTTAGCACCTCTGAAAATGAAGCCTAACTCAAGATAGTTAAGACCAAATAAGATAGTTAAGACCAAATCAGACTGTGAAGAACTTCCAAAAGATCTCACAAAACTAAGTGATTGGGCAACAAAATGGCAAATGAAATGTAATGTGGATAAATGTAAAGTAATGCACATAGGAAAAAATAACCCCAACTATATATACAATATGATGGGTGCTAATTTAGCTACAACTAATCAGGAGAAAGATCTTGGATAGTTCTCAGAAGAAGTCCACGCAGTGTGCAGTGGCAGTCAAAAAAGCAAACAGGATGTTACGAATCATTAAAAAAGGGACAGAGAATATCTTATTGCCCTTATATAAATCCATGGTACGCCCACATCTTGAATACTGCATACAGATGTATTGGTGTATACATCTCAACTCAAAAAAGGTATACTGGCGTTAGAAAAGGTTCAGAAAAGGGCAACTAAATGATTAGGGGTTTGGAATGTGTCCCATATGAGGAGATATTAAAGAGGTGTCATAAATATAAAGGGAAGGGTAAACCCCTTTGAAATCCCTCCTGGCCAGGGGAAAGCTCCTCTCACCTGTAAAGGGTTAAGAAGCTAAAGGTAACCTCGCTGGCACCTGACCAAAATGACCAATGAGGAGACAAGATACTTTCAAAAGCTGGGAGGAGGGAGAGAAACAAAGGGTCTGTGTGTCTGTCTATAATCTGTCTTTGTCGGGGATAGACCAGGAATGGAGTCTTAGAACTTTTAGTAAGTAATCTAGCTAGGTATGTGTTAGATTATGAGTTCTTTAAATGGCTGAGAAAAGAATTGTGCTGAATAGAATAACTATTTCTGTCTGTGTATCTTTTATGTAACTTAAGGTTTTGCCTAGAGGGGTTCTCTATGTTTTTGAATCTAATTACCCTGTAAGATATCTACCATCCTGATTTTACAGGGGGGATTTCTTCATTTCTATTTACTTCTATTTTTATTAAAAGTCTTCTTGTAAGAAACTGAATGCTTTTTCATTGTTCTCAGATCCAAGGGTTTGGGTCTGTGGTCACCTATGCAAATTGGTGAGGCTTTTTATCCAACATTTCCCAGGAAAGGGGGGGTGCAAGTAAGTGTTGGGAGGATTGTTCATTGTTCTTAAGATCCAAGGGTGTGACTACAGAAAAAAAAGGGAAAGCAGTAAAAAGCCTCACCAAACCTTGTCCAGGAAGTGGGGTGCAAGGTTTTGGGAAGTATTTTTGGGGGGGAAGGACGCATCCAAACAGCTCTTCCCCAGTAACCAGTATTAGTTTGGTGGTGGTAGCGGCCAGTCCAAGGACAACGGGTGGAATATTTTGTACCTTGTGGAAGTTTTGACCTAAGCTGGTAAAGATAAGCTTAGGAGTTTTTTCATGTAGGTCCCCACATCTGTACCCTAGAGTTCAGAGTGGGGAAGGAACCATGACAAGAGGCTAAGGACTTTTTCAGCTTGGAAAAGAGGAGACTAAGGGGGGATATGATAGAGGTATATAAAATCATGAGTGGGGTGGAGAAAGTGAATAGTGAAATGTTATTTACTTGTTCCCATAATATAAGAACTAGGGGCCACCAAATGAAATTAATGGACAGCAAGTTTTAAACAAATAAAAGGAAGTTCTTCTTCACTCAGCGCACAGTCAACCTGTGGAACTCCTTGCCTGAGGAGGTTGTGAAGGCAAGGACTATAACAGGGTTTAAAAGAGAACTGGATACATTCATGGGGGTTAAGTCCATTAATGGCTATTAAGCAGGATAGGTAAGGAATGGTGTCCCTAGCCTCTGTTTGTCAGAGGGTGGAGATGGATGGCAGGAGAGAGATCACTTGATCATAACCTGTTCGGTTCACTCCCTCTGGGGCACCTGGCATTGGCCACTGTTGGGAGACAGGATACTGGGCTGGATGGACCTTTGGTCTGACCCAGTATAGCCATTCTTATGTTTTGGTGTCTAACTTGAAAACTTTGATCTCAGTGCCTTCTCGAATATAACATCCTACTATGAAAGTGATAAAATAAACTATTTATCCTTTAGAACAGCACTAATAGAGCAGTTTATATTCCCTATCACCCCCATTATTTTTCATTCTTCCTATACAAAAAAGGTGTGGGGGAGAGGCTTGAATATCTGAATCTAAAACTTAGCAGTATGAGAGAAGTACTTTTTATATGGAAAAAGGTTGTGAGTCTATATAGGGTTTTCAGCTCCACTTCATGTTTTAAATAAGGATATATACTTTTATAAATAGTTTATAAAGGGTTAATAAATGATTAACAACTGTTAGATGTGAGTAAGTCCTTTTAGATGTTTACATCGCACATCAGTAGAAGGTGTTGATGGTTGTAAGTGATGGCTTAAAGCAGCCTATTTACCTGTCAATTGACACTCAGTTGATACAGGTTTTTAAAATGTTTATTAAATTATCTATTAATCATCTTAGTCTTTTTAAACTGCTTATAAATGTACCCTTAATATAAAGTCTTACATATATAAATTGCTTCTGTGCCAAGATTGCAGACTGGAAACCATAGATGGGGTCTTACAGAATACAGATAGATATATTTTACATTCTGCCCACATTTAATCAGTTTTATGCATTAGACCATGCATGCACGTTTACTGAATCTATATACATTCCCCAGTAAAGGTTTGGTTGTGTGCTGCATATCAAACAGATAATGTATTAAACTATACACAAATGAGTTTAGAGAAAACAGTTCTTGGCTAACTTCACAAAGATAAGGCACCATTTGATATGCTTAGGCTCTCTTTAACACCTCACTATTAGGTTCTTTTTAGCTCGAATAGTGCTAGATCTTGTTTTCCTTACTGACTGACTTTAGTGTGAGCAGTCTTTAGTCTGTGGTTTGTAAGATTATGGAAAGCTTTGCAATATCTATATACAGTTGAATAAGGGCCTGATTTTCAGAAGTGGTGAGCACCTGTGATTAAGGAACTTCAGTAGGATCAGAGGAATTATACCAGATCAGACCTGTGGTCTGTCTAGTGCACTATCCAGTGTCTGGTACTAGATGCTTCAGAGGAAAGTGCAAGAAAATCTGCCCTTAAGGAAATTTCTTCTTATTCCCAGTAGCTAGGATATGATTTATGCCCTGGAGATTAAGTTTATAGCTCTTCCAAAAGATTCTTTTAAAAAAAATTATATTTATATTTTAATATCTTTGTTATGCATTTTTGATAGTGGACACTTCCTTTTGGCCTGTTTCAAAAATCCTGATTATAATAGCCTAAGTGCTTAGGGCATTCACATCTGTTCCTTCCTTTGCATGTTACTTTATGCCTGATCTTTCCAATAAGTGGAATATTCTACCCAAAGAACTCTAGCCTGCCTATCTGCAGTTTCATCAGAAGAAAGGTTTAAAGAAGAAAGAAACGTCTCAAATTAGCAGCTCAAGTCATCATTCATCTGATAGTGGAAATGATCAATCTATGGGACAGAGTTTTTTCTGACTGGGGCAAGTTTGGTGTAATTCAGTTATCTGTATCAGCAGTATCAATTGACTAATATTCACATAATCAAGCAGTCTACAGTTGTTTGTTCTCATGCCTATGGATACCCCATGGGCACCTCTGTGTATATGATGTCTTGAGAAGTTTCCCATTCAAACAGGGCACTTAACTCACAAACAATGATAAAGTTGTTCAAAGCTCCCAAGCAGATCATATCATAGAATCATTGGATTAGAAAGGACTACAAGGGTCATCTAGTCTAATCCCCTGCTAAAATGCAGGATTTGTTGTGGCTAAACCATCCAAGACAGATGGCGATTCAGGCTCCTTTTAAAAATCTCCAGTGAACAAGGTTTCACACTCTCTGTACACAGTCTGTTCCATTGTCCTACTGTTCTTAGAGTGAGGAAGTTTTTTTTTTGTTGAGATTTAATCTAAATTGCTATGCTGTAGTTTGAACCCATTGCCTCTTGTCCTGCTCTCTGTGGCAAGAGAGAACAACTTTTCTCCATCTTTTCTATGACAGTATTTGAAGACCATTATCATGTCCCTGCCCTTAATCTCCTCTTTCCCAAACTAAACATACCCAGTTCCTTCAGACTTTACTCATGTGGTTTGCATTCCATCCCTTTGATCATCTTTGTCGCTCGCCTGTAGATCCTTTCCAGTTTCTCTACAACCTTTCTATATGTAGGTGACCAAAATTGGGATATTTTAAACTGATCTACATTAGTTAAACAAGTTTATCCAAAAACCAAAATTCCACATGATATCCTTGGCATCAATAATTCCCACATGATATCCTTGGCATCAATAATTCCCTCACTATCGCTATCTTAAAACAAAAAAACTTCAAATCCAGACTCCAGCGAGAAACTGCTGAATTGGAATTCATTTGCAAATTGGATACTATTAATTTAGGCTTAAATAGAGACTTGGAGTGGCTAAGTCATTATGCAAGGTAGCCTGTTTCCTCTTGTTTTTTCCTACCCCCCCCCCCAGATGTTCTGGTTTAACTTGGATTTTAACTTGAAGAGTGGTCAGTTTGGATGAGCTATTACCAGCAGGAGAGTGAGTTTCTGTGTGTATGGGGGTGGGGGGATGTGAGAACCTGGATTTATGCAGGAAATAGCCCAGCTTGATTGTCATGCACATTGTGTAAAGAGTTGTCACTTTGGATGGGCTATCACCAGCAGGAGAGTGAATTTGTGTGGGGGGGTGGAGGGTGAGAAAACCTGGATTTGTGCTGGAAATCACTTTAGATAAGCTATTACCAGCAGGACAGTGGGGTGGGAATAGGTATTGTTTCATATTCTCTGTGTATATATAAAGCCTGCTGCAGTTTCCACGATATGCATCTGAGGAAGTGAGCTGTAGCTCACGAAAGCTTATGCTCTAATAAATTGGTTAGTCTCTAAGGTGCCACAAGTCCTCCTTTTCTTTTTGCGAATACAGACTAACACGGCTGCTACTCTGAATCCCTCACTAAAGGAGGTCATGTGGTTCGCACCTCTAGACTTGAAAGACACACATTTTCATATAGACATCCATCCACCCCGCGGGAGGTTCCTCAGGTTCCTCTATGACCAAGACCATTGCCAAGTCAGAGTCTTTCCCTTTGACATGGCTACAGAACACAGTGTTTACAAAAATTTCTTCACAGGTGGCTGCTTGGATGAGAAGGGAAGAATTTATTGTCATCCCATACCTTGATGTGTGGGTTCTCACGGACCACTCCTACAAGGATGTCCACAGGTCAACCTGTGATCTGCGTCAGTCATGAAAAATCCACATTGACCCTCATGGAGTGCATAGACTTCATAGGGGAGACATTAGACTCAAATACAGCAAGATGACATCTACTTCTTGAAGGGTTTCAGATCATGAGCACTGATCATCCACCATGTCACTATTAGACCCAGGAAGTCAGTCAGACCTTGCCTTTACCTCCTTGGCCACATGGCTTCATGCACACACATGACCACCATTCATCAGGCTACAGCTATGAAGCCTACAAGCCTGGCTTCTCCTCGGTGTTCTCACCAGAGAAGGGTACCATAAAGGCCAAAGTCACAATTCCACCCAAGATATTAGGCTCTCTTGTCCGGTGGACAAAACCAGAGACGTTTTGGTAGGAGTCCGTTTCCTCACACCAACACCTGAGGCAACCTTGATTACCAATGCTTTCTTCCTGGGTTGGGGTGCACACATGGGTGATTATATGGCATAGGGCATCTGGACCTACCAGAAGCCCAAAATTCACATCAGCTTATTAGAACTCATAGTGGTCTGTTGGGCCTGCAGTGCCTTCCTGCCACTCATCCAATCCAAGCATGTTTATATAATAGCAGACAACATCAAAGTATTTTATATAAACAAGCAAGGGAGAATGAGAGCTTTCTTTTTGTGCATAGAGGTAATCACCCTCTGAAAATGGTGCATCAAACATCACATAACTCTATCATCTGCATACTTACTTGGGTTTCCAAATTACCTAGCAGTCTGCCTGAGGAGACAAGTTTCTGTGAATTACGAATGGGAGATTCACTATTCATTTCTCAGCAACATCTTCACTCCATGAAGAAAGCCATCCTGGGATCTTTTTGCCTCAAAGTCAAACAGGAAGCTTCCTTGGTACCGTACCAGAGCAGCCCCGGGAAAGAACTCTTTGGGAGATGCCCTCCTGATGTCATGGAAGGGTCACCTGAAATATTCTTTCCCTCCAGTTCCTTTGATGTCACAGGTTTTCTGGAAGATCCCTCAAGACAGAGGTTGAGTCATCCTCATCATGCCCAAACGGTCAAGACAGTTCTGGTTCATGGATCAGCTGAAACTCTCAAGGTGACCACCCATGACTGTCCCCATTGTGACGGGTTGGATCACAGAAACCCTCCTGGGGCTGCCAACCGATGTGCCAAGACTACTTCTCCCCCTGCTTTCCCTGCCAGCTTGGGACTCCAGAACAGTGCCTGGTTGTGCCAGACACACTTGCTGGCTACAAACACAGACGCAGGTCTGAACAACGTCCCACGAGCTGCAGACTTAACTGAAAACAGCTTAAGAAGTGTTCCTGTCTCCAGCACTCAGATGCCCAACTCCCAATGGAGTCCAAACCCCAAATAAATCCATTTTACCCTGTATAAAACTTATACAAGATAAACTCATAAATTGTTCACCCTCTATAAGACTGAGTGAGAGGTATGCACAGCTGTTTGCCCCCTCAGGTTTTAATACATACTCTGGGTTAATGAATAAGTAAAAAGTGATTTTATTAAATACAAATAGTGGTATTTAAGTGGTTCCTGGTGATAACAGACAGAACAAAGTAAATTACCAAACAAAATAAAATAAAACACGCAAGTCTATGCCTAATACAGTAAGAAACTGAATACAGATAAAATCTCACCTTCAGAGATGTTCCAATAAGCCTCTTTTACAAACTAGCCTCCTTCTAGTCTGGGTTTAGCAATCACTCACACCCCTGTGGTTACTGTCCTTTGTTCAAGTTTCTTTTAGATAGCCTCTCCACCCCCAATGGATATCTCTTGAGCCAGACAAAAATGGAGGGGTCTCCCAGGGATTTAAATAGACTTTCTCTTGTGGGTAAACACCCCTCCCTCCCCCTGTGTAGAATCCCAGCTACAAGATGAAGTTTTGGAGTCACATGTCCATGCATGACTCAGAACTTACAGGTAGCAGCCATTGTTCGCATGCTACCTTGAACGTCCTCAAGTAGACTTCTTATGTGGATTGGAGCCTTCCAAGATCCATTATCTGTTAAGTGTTTATTGATTGGGCACTTAACTTGCAAATTCTTTTCTAAAGAAGCTGCCCAAATACCTTACTAAAGCTACTTAAAAACAAACAAGTACACAGCCAATATTCATAACTTCGAATACAAAAATGATACATGCATACAAATAGGATGAATATATTCAGTAGATCATAATCTTTGCAGAGATATGTTACATGGCATATGTAGCATAAAACATATTCCAGTTATGTCATAGTTACATTCATAAGCATATTTCCATAAAGCATTGTGTCACCATAAAGTCACATTCATATTATCAGACCCTCTAGTATGATACAGGGACAAGGTGACATACCCCATTCAGGGCTTCTGGAAATGAGAACCAGTATTTGGATGGGCATCCGAGATAGAACACTCATGTTCCAAGATCATAGAATATCTGGGTTGGAAGGGACCTCAGGAGGTCATCTAGTCCAACCCCCTGCTCAAAGCAGGACCAATCCCCAATTTCTGCCCCAGATCCCTAAATGGCCCCCTCAAGGACTGAACTCACAACCCTGTATTTAGCAGGCCAATGCTCAAACCATTGAGCTATCATGCAATTCATCCTTCACCAAAGTAGAAAAGATTCTGCTTGAGGAGAAGCTGTTACTCAGCTAAATGGAAGCGTTTCTCTGCTTGGGTTCATCAGTGCTTTTGTCTCCAGACTCCACCGGAATCCCTGATATCTCAGTTTCTTCTTCGAGGAGTGTCCCTGTGGGTGCTCCACTTTAGGTGTTTGTGCACCCGAGCGCTTCTAGTTGGAGATTTGCAGTAGCAGTGCCCCAGTTGGCCACGCACACGTGGCAGCCGTCTCGCCCCGATCTGAGCGGCTATCCAGTGCGCGCAGCCAATCGCCCCCCAGTTCCTTCTGTACTGCCGTTGGCTTCGGTCGGAACAACAGCAGCACCCTCAAAAACCTTACTTTCCTTTAGTTCAACCCTTGTAGCTTTATTCTTTTTTTATTTACTTCTTCCTTCATTTTTTCTCTATTGAAAAAAATTCCATTCCCCCTCCCCTCCGGCGGGCATCCGCCTCACAGTACAGAGACACTTGGAAGGGACTAATCCCATTCTTTCTTTGTGAACAGCCTCTCTGACATGCCTGGTTCTCCAGGTTTTAAATGCTGTCTGACCTGTAGACTGTCAATACCAGTCTCAGACGGTCACTCGCAGTGTGTCTGGTGTTTTAGAGAGAGACACATCACACAGAAGTGCCACCCCTGCAAAAAGCTGACAGTGAGGACTAGAAAAGCTAGGGATCTTCAGTTAAAACTTATGATGATGGAGAAATCCCTTCAACCTGCTGCTGATCCTGAGCACAGGACCCCTCCCCACCAGCACTCACCCACGGTGGCATCGGATATGGGATCCTCTTCAAAAACAGCTGCAAAGGACCCAGTCCCGCACAAAGCCACGAAAAAGCACTCTCACTCCTCGCCTCAGAGAGAATTGCCTCTCTGACCGCCAAATCTGCCCCAGTACTGTTGGCACGCAGAGCCCCCAACTGAGAGGCACCGGGACGGCCTGAGGAGCAAAAGACCCGCCCGTAGTCTAGCTCTAAGGCAGGCACACTTAACAAAGCTAATCCTGTTACCTAGGCACCGAGGAAGCTGAAGGAAACCTCAGCACCCAGCAGCACAATGGCTCAACCTGCTGCACCAATATAGAATCAATTGAAGAGCCACCAGAGGGTGACACCATCCCACCAACCCACATCTCCTCTTTGTCTCCTGATGGAACAATAATGTCTCCTCCTCCCACATCAGGTGATGACTTTAAATCCTTCCAGGAATTATTTAAACGAGTGGCTGACTCCCTCAACATTTCCTTGGCAGAGCTGCTGGAGACACAGCATAAGCTGACAGATATTCTCCCTACATCTCCTACTGCCAAAATTGCACTACCCATCAATGTTGCCATGATGGACCCAGCAAAAACTATCTGGCAGATGTCAACTACAACTCCACCTTCTTGTAAAAGATCAGAGAAGAAGTACTACATCCCAGCTAAGGGAGCTGAATTGTTGTTCACTCCCCCACCCCAATTCATTGGTGGTGAAGCCAGTTAATCAAAGGGGAAAGCAACATCTGGCTAGGACTACCCCTTATGATAAAGATTGGAAACGCCTAGACCTTTTTGGCAGGAAGGCCTGTTCCTCAGTGACCCTCCAGTTTTGAATAGCAAACTATTCTGCATTACTGGCCAACTGCACACACACACAACATTTTTGCACAAATGACAACTTTTATTGAACATCTTCCAACGGATAAAAAAGAACAGTATAAAGCTAACATCATAGAAGGGCTCCCTCGCTGCCCGAATGGCCTTACAGGCTTCCTTGGACTCCACTGACACACCAGCCAGCTCCATCACCACATGCATAGTCACATGCATAGTCACAAGGAGGGTGTCCTGGCTCCACCTTCCAGGCTTCCCCAAGGAAGTTCGGGCGACAGTAGCGGACTTACCTTTCGAAGGTCAAAAACTGTTTGTGGGAGGCACAGATGCAACTTTACACACACAAAGATTCCTGTGCCACATGGAAAACCCTAGGAATATATGCCACTGGGAACAAAAAGAAACAGGGCAAATTTTATACCAACACTGCCCCATATGCCCAATCTCAAAGACATGACCAGTGCCGCAAACAATGTCAGACGAGATGCTGACAAGCCCCAGAGTAATCAGCAAAGTCTCAACCGTCCACTTCCAGACAAGCATCTGGAACCGTTGGTCGAAGACACAAGAGCCCCCCATACTCCACTGCCGAAGTCACTCATAACCTCCAGCCCATTTGGGGACCACCTAACCTTTCTATGCGGTTTGGGCAACCATTACATCAGACGCGTGAGTTCTGAAAATTATACGCAAGAGCTATTCTATTCCTTTTGCCTCTATCCGGCCTACCCACCCTCCTTCCCCGTCCCTCTTCAGGGACCCATCTCATGAGCACCTGTTACAGCAGGAAGTAAACCACCTCCTGCAACTAGGTGCTGTTGAACCCGTACCTACCAAGAGGGAGCGGGTTTTATTCACACTACTTCCTCACCCAGAAGAAAACAAGTTTGCGGGAGGAATGGCGAGGGGTGCACATTCCTGCCCCCACTTCCTCCTCCTCCTCGGTGCTGGAGAGAGGAGGGGCTGAGCCAGCAGGGGTATTAGTCAGGCTTGGCCCTGGTCTAGCTGGGGTACCGTCAGTACCAAAGAGAGGCGTTCCTGGAGTAGATGTGATGAAGAGGTCTGCCTGGCTAACAAACTGCTGCGGCACAGGTAAGCTCGGTGCCAATGGAAGAGGCACGCTTTGGTTTGAAATCATTGTGATTGCTGTTGGTGCTGTAGACTTGTTGCAATGTATTGGTGCAGGAGGTGGTGCCGTGGATGGAGGCCCATCTTGGACTTGCACAAGCTAAAAAGTTTGTCAGAACACAGAGCTTCAAGATAACACTACCAACCATAATTCCGGCACTGGAGAAAGGAGACTGGCTCTCAGCCCTTGACCTACAAGATTCCTATTTCCACGTCACTATTAATCCAGCACACAGAAGGTTCCTCCAATCTAGACTCGGGAACCTCCACTATCAGTACAGAGTGTTCCCATTCAGATTATCCACAGCCCCACGGGTATTCTCCAAGGTCCTCACCATCGTTGCAGCACACCTTCGCAGACAGGGTGTGATAAAAATATTTCCCTACATAGACGACTGTCTCCTAAAAACTTCACCATACCAGGCTGCAGTTGACACTCTTCACATCACTACAACCCTGTTTACAAAACTTGGGTTACAAATCAAGTTTCAGAAATCCACTCTAATTCCAACCCAACCGTTGGCCTTTATAGGGGCACATTTCGACTGCAACACAGCATCATAACAACTGCCTCAACAACACATTGTTGCCCTAACAAATCTCATTACAACAGTAAAAAACAGCCCACAAACATCTGCCATAATGTGCCCACAACTCCTAGGGCACATGTCAGCCACCACGTCTGTTGGGAAGCATGCCAGGCTTCGAATGAGGTGTCTACAAACCTGGCTTTGTACTCTCTGTACTCCTCACAAGCACTCCACCCACAGATGACTGACAATGCCCAGAAGAGTAATAGACTCACGAACATGGTGGACAGAACAAACTAATGTTTGCACTGGTGTTCCATTCCAACAAGACACCCCATCAGTAACGATCACCACAGCTGCCTCCCTCGTGGGATGGGGAGCACACTTGTCCGAGAATACCATCCAGGGCCAGTGGTCCCTTATGGAATCTACCCTATTGGAACTCAAAATACATGCCACCGCTTTCTGCCCCTGATGCACAACAAGATTGTCCAGATCCTCACTGGTAACTTGGCCACTATGTTTTACATAAATCGCCAAGGAGGGGCCCGGTCTGACTTGCTTGGCGCAGAAGCAGTTCACCTCTGGGAATGGTGCATCTCCAACATCATAGATCTCATCGCAACCTACTTACAGGGAAGCCAGAATGTCACAGCAGATGACCTAAGCAGAAACTCATCACAAATGCATGAATGGGAGCTGGACTCAGGAATCCTGAAAACTGTATTCTAACAATGGGGTTTTCCCTCAATAGACCTTTTTTGCAATGTCCCACAGTGCCAAATGCCCACATTACTGCTCCTGGGCAGGACTTGGACAAAATTCCCTAGGGGACACCTTCCTCATGAAATGAGAAGCCCCGTTGATGCATGCCTTCCCTCTGACTCCACTATTGGCCGCGTACTTCTCAAGATCAAGAAGGACATATCCAGAGTAATCCTAATTGCACCAACATGGCCCAGACAAAGATGATTCCCATACCTGAATCAGATGGCCAGAAGACCACCACAGACCCTTCCCCTTGTGCCTCACCTGCTGACACAGGATGTGGGATGCCTCCACCTCGCCAACATTCCGATTCTCCGTTTCAAGGTGTGGCTAATCCATGGATGATGAACCTAGAGTCATGCTGTTACAGGGAAGTACAGGATATCTTCCTGAACAGCCGATGACTCACTACGCGAACACTTACTTGAGCATGGGTAGGGGTTTTTGTAGGAAACAATGGTTCAAGAGAGAATGCTAGATTTGTATACCAAAGTTGTTTTGTTCAGGCTAGACAATGGGAAATGATCATTCCTGGCTATGGGCGATGTTCCTTTGAGGGAGCTCACAATGCAATTAGGCAGCTTCAGTATTTTGGATACCAATAAAGGATTTATTATTAGAATTGGCCTGATAACTGCTGAGCTGTGTGTATGCAGGCATGGGTTCATTAATATCTGGAGAAGAGATTCCCCATCATGCAGTGCTTTCCTGCTTTTCTGGTCCCAGAGTTCAGTGCGGTTCTTGCATTGGAATCTCTGTGCTCCATTCTGTATGCTAATGGAGATGCCTCCTTGTCCCATCTTTGATGCAAATGAGGCGAGGGGAGTTTCCCTAATCCTGTCACCCTTGTCTAGAGGGGTTTAGGTGTGTCTCCCACTGCCTTTTCATTGCTTTTTGTAAGTCTTTCTTCTGATCAACTTTGGTTCAAGCAGAGGCTGGAGGAGTGGTGGGGGAGGGCGGGAGCAGGTGGGAAGGTCTTTTATGAGTCAGACAGGCTGGGTATTGCACCCTGGTTCCCCAAGAAGAAAGAGCTGATAGGTGACATCCATTACCCACCTTCCCTTCTTCTGCAAATTCATTACACTGCAGCATGAATGGGAAACTAGAGAGGCATTGGCCCACACTGCCCTTTGTCCTCAGTTGGGAGCACAAGTCTAGGTGTGGTACATATGTGGACCAACGGACACTGCTCGCACAAAATTCCAGGCTCAGGAATATGTTGTGCATGCGTATCTCAATGTGGAATATAGATAGGCACCACACATCTCAAAGAACGTCCATTTACAAGTAAGTAACTTCCATTTCTGGCCTTAAAATCTGCTAATGTGTGGAGAATGGAGATGTGAAAGACAGTATGGCAAGGAGCAAGAGGTCTTGGCTCTCCATCCCATCTTTTAGGTAGACTGGGTGCTCTCTAGCTCCATCTGGTATTTTGGGAGATGGACAACAGATCCACTGTCTCTTCTGGCCCGTTTTGTGAGGGAATTCTTCTTAGCCAAGTATCTCTAAATGCCCATGTTCAGGTTTGCAATCCCCATTCCCTTTCTCACCCTGTCCTAGGGACTGTCCCACTGCTCTCAATTCCCTCATACAGCCATCTTTGCCAGTCCCTTCTTTCTACCCTGAATGGATGGGTAATCCCTTGGTTTAGGCTTCCCATTCTCCTTGATCTTTCGTGGTGTGGGTGTCCCCTCTATATCCTATCAACACGAGTAATTCAGTTTAACGTTCCCAGTTTGGTGGAGTAGTTTCTTTATAAGATCCTCAGCTCTGGAACTTGCTCCCTCCCCTGGGGCCAACAGAGTGAATTAATTTGCTTTTAGAGTGTGCTGCAAATCTCTATTTTCTCTGGCTTTTGCTAAGGAAAAGGTTGCAGTGTGTGTCTTATGTATGGGCATCTGAGTTGTTCTTTTCGTGGGAAGTTGCTTATGTAAGATTTGCATTTTTACGGTATCTTTCTGAATATTATGTTTTCAGAAGCACCCAGTGTCTTAGGCTGATTTAAAGAAAAATAACTGAAAAAAGAAAAGATTTTACTTTTGTTAGTTCTGTAGGGTCAATAATAGCTATATGTATTCGACCAAATGGCCAGCTAAATTCCAATTACAAAATCTTTACTGTTGATTTTCACACTGAATTTAGCAGTGTGAACAGTTACTTTGCAAAAGTTCTGTTTGACTTGCACACTTACAGATTTTGTGTGGAAGTAATGGTGAATAAATATGCAACAGTTGGATATTATTTTGACTTCTTTGCTCACCAATCCCATGTTTTAAAGCCTTCCTCTCCACCCATAATTCACCCTGTTTTGTTCATGCATTTTAATGCCCACGTAGGGCATTAATTAATTAATTGCAACAAGCTTTTTAACCATGTGGCTCTATGCATGCAGTGGCTTGCATAGTGACTTATCTTATGCATATAGTCGAGAATGTACCCCAAGTGGGTAATGTAAGGAATGATGATCTAGTGGACTGGGACTTGGGGGAGATTTGGGTTCAATTTCTGGCTGTACCAAAGACTTCCCATGCAAATATATCTGTGACTCACTTCCCCAGTTGTAAAGTAAGGATAGTACTTCCTTTGTCAGCTTGATCTATTTAGATTGTAAGTTCTTCACAGCAGGCACTGGCTCATATTGTGTTTACATGGTACTTAGCAGGTTAGTGTCTTTAAGTAGTAATACAAATAATAGTTTCCACTATTGCTCTTAGAACCCTGCAATACCTAAGCACAGTGTTCAGCTTCCTGAATAGAAGCTTTAGCTCCTGAATTCTTCCTTTGCTTTTTCTAGGACTGTCGTAAATATAAAGAGAAGGGTAAACCCCTTTAAAATCCCTCCTGGCCAGAGGAAAAATCCTCTCACCTGTAAAGGGTTAAGAAGCTAAAAGTAACCTCGCTGGCACCTGACCAAAATGACCAATGAGGAGACAAGATACTTTCAAAAGCTGGGAGGAGGGAGAGAAATAAAGGGTCTGTGTCTGTCTATATGCTGCTTTTGCCGGGGATAGAACAGGAATGGAGTCTTAGAACTTTTAGTAAGTAATCTAGCTAGGTATGCATTAGATTATGATTTCTTTAAATGGCTGAGAAAAGAACTGTGCTCAATAGAATGACTATTTCTGTCTGTGTATCTTTTTTGTAACTTAAGGTTTTGCCTAGAAGGATTCTCTATGTTTTGAATCTAATTACCCTGTAAGGTATCTACCATCCTGATTTTACAGAGGTGATTCCTTTACTTCTATTTTTATTAAAAGTCTTCTTGTAAGAAAACTGAATGCTTTTTCATTGTTCTCAGATCCAAGGGTTTGGGTCTGTGGTCACCTGTGCAAATTGGTGAGGATTTTTACCAAACCTTTCCCAGGAAGTGGGGTACAAGGGTTGGGAAGATTTTGGGGGGAAAGACGTGTCCAAACAGCTCTTCCCCAGTAACCTATTTGTTTGGTGGTGGTAGCGGAAATCCAAGGACAAAGGGTGGAATATTTTGTACCTTGGGGAAGTTTTGACCTAAGCTGGTAAAGAAAAGCTTAGGAGGTTTTCATGCAGGTCCCCACATCTTTACCCTAGAGTTCAGAGTAGGGGAGGAACCTTGACAAGGACTAAAGAAAAATATTTCATGTTGTTTTAGCATAGTATTTTAAAATATAGCCCCTACAACATCCACACTGTTTTGCAAGCTGAGCAGCTGGTAATAAATATGAATGTAATGCATTTTAGCAGGGGTTCAGGTTGACTTACAATGTATTGTAGCAATACTGCTCAAATTCCTGCTCAGCAATTCTGTTCTTAATGCCATATTAATTCAAATTTACGTTGCAGCCAAGGATATGCGAATATTTTGAGATGTTTACATTTATAATCTGGTAAAAGTAATAAAATGAACTTACAAAGATGAAAATCAGTAAGTTGTTGGTTGAAACTCCAAGACAGTAAGGCAGAAGCATTTGTGTTTTATCTATCAGGCATTGATTTTAAACAAAGATTTATCTTTTTGAAACATCTAGGCAATTATAATAAAGGAAAACATTCATCTGGGTTCTGAATCTTCTTCCCCTGACAATGCTCACCAATATTTGTCTCAGAACATTAGTAGTATCCAAACAATGTCCACTAAAACCAAGAGTTTTCCTTTCCTTATAAGAATAAAAATGTATTGAGCTGAACACATTTCAATACAAAAAAGCTCTACTTTACTTTGATGCTCACCAACTCTGTTGATAAGTGTAGTGCAAAGTAGAATGCATTTTTTTTGGTCTGTCTGACTGAATCATCTCCCTTTCACTGTAACTTTTCAATAATTCCGTTTTACGGCAAAAGGTATCTCCAGGTTACCAGCTTCAGGTTCTCCAATTATATGACTTAGGCAACACAGCATTTACAACCTTAGCAGATGTTTCCATATTTTAGGAACAGGGAAACTTTATATAATGGATTTCTGTGCCTCATGGGCACAATTTAGAATAAGCACCTGTGGCAAATTGCCAGCACTGCTATGATAGGTCCCGCGCTTTCTCTTCTTGGAGGGATTCAGGGCGCCGTTTGTTGCCCCTCATCTGCGGTATTATCTGTCCCACTAGTATCGCAGAGAAGGGGAGTGGAGAGGGAGGGACCCGAGCCCGCCCTCTACTCCAGGTCCCAGCCCAGGGGCCCTAGGGATAATGGCAAACCACTTGAACTAGCGATTCCTTCCCCTTGGCTACTTCCCTCTCTGGCCCTTCAGCTTGTGGGGCTTCCTGCCCTCTTTCTGCTTGGGCCAAGTTTCTCCCAACCCCTTGTGTTCGTGGAGTTCCTCTGCTCTGCACAAGCCAGATTTCCCTTTACCTAGGGTCTTAGTCTTCTGGCCCGCAACAGCACTTCTTCAAACTCTCCTTTGCCTCCCTCCAAACTGCTCTCTGCTCCAACACCAAACCACTCTACTACAACTCCTCCAAGTGTCTGATTGAAGCAGGGGGGTTTTATCAGGTGACTGGCTTCAGGTGCTCTAATTGGCTTCAGGAGCTCTAATTAATCTATAGCAACCTCTCTTCCCTCTACAGGGAATAAGGCTGTCATCATCCTGGGGCTTACATATCTCCCCTCTATCACCCTCCTGCTGCCCTCTTGCCAAGCTGTATCACACACCATACAGTGTTGTCTAAAATTTAAAAAATAAATAAATAAATAAAAAGAGACAGAGACGTAACAAACTGGAGGGAGTGACCCAGTACAATACCATGTCACAATCTTTGTCATCTTTGCTTTGCCATCTTTGGCTTTGTGAAAAACTATTTGCCCATGATTTTTTAAAAGTCGATAATTGTATAATTTATAGAGCATACTATTTCCTTTAAAACTATGTGTCAACAGCTTTTTACAGATTCCACCTATAAGGAACTGTTCACATATTGACTCATCTTCAGGAGTCTCATGATATGATGCATATACATAAAGCAATAGCCATGCTATGAGAAAAAGGTCAAACTTTTGAGTCATTGAAACTGGATAGCAAATATCTTGGAGGATGTCAGTGCTTTGAAGTCTTATGGCATCTAACACCTTTATTCTATAGGTGACAGAGAAAAATGTATACCACTTTTTAAAAAAGTGTGCTTTACATGAAGTGCTGATCATTAAATGCACTAAAATCTTTTTATCCCTGTACCTGCAGCAAAGAACATGCACTCAGAGTATCTAGTAAATAGTAGAATTTCAGATACCATAAAGCTGAATGGATTAGAAAAGTGAAAGACACGTGCTAAATTGCTTTTATTATTGATACCATTACAAAAATAATCTGAAACTCCTATTTCATGTTTTTGCACATGAAACCAATTTTTGTTGTTGCTGAAAATTTGAAGTAAACGCCCCTGAAAACTTATGTGATGCAATTGAGCATTAGTAATAAAACTGGAGAACTGCAGTAGGTTGTTTGATAAAACACTGGACTCTAATGGCAGCTTTTTTGTATTCAGGTAGTTATTTCAGTTTTCAACAGATATACAAGAAGCAGCAAGGTCAAGATTATTTCTGTATATGAGAAGATGATTGAACGTGCTGTGTCAAATCCAGTGAATCTGATACTGATAAGCAGACTGTACGTATTAAAGAAATATAGCTGCTGTGATGGTTAAAGTCACCTAATTCAAGGAGGTATTGTGTGGTTATGCTCCAAGACAACAGACATGACATATCAGAGATAAAAGAAAAATTAAATTCTGGCTTTTGAAATGGTGTAGTAGTTGCAGAATACAACAGAAATAATCAGTACGCTTTGGAATTCCCAAAACATGTTTGGCTAAATGGCTTGATTAATGCTGGGGGAAAAGTGGGTCCATTTATTAGCCAAAGTTAACTTTTTGGGATAAGGCCAGCATTATGACATCATAAGCAGTCATGGCCACCAACTCGTGAAACCTTGAGAACAGATAAAAGCAAAAGCAACTCATGAAACCTTGAGAATAGATAAAAGCAAAAGCAGGCAGAAGGAGAAAATAATATTCTTCATTGTGCTGTCTCCTCAAGCCACCTTGATTCAAGCAACTGGTATGTAGTGTTTGTTGCAAGTTTCAGAGCAACAGCCGTGTTAGTCTGTATTCGTAAAAAGATAAGGAGTACTTGTGGCACCTTAGAGACTAACCAATTTATTTGAGCATAAGCTTTTGTGAGCTACAGATCACTTCATTGGATGCATACTGTGGAAAGTGTAGAAGATCTTTTTATACACACAAAGCATGAAAAAATACCTCCTCCCACCACACTCTCCTGCTGGTAATAGCTTATCTAAAGTGATCACTCTCCTTACAATGTGTATGATAATCAAGGTGGGCCATTTCCAGCACAAATCCAGAGTTTAACAAGAACGTCTGAGGAGGGGGGAGGGTAGGAAAAAACAAGGGGAAATAGGTTACCTTGAGGAGAGTGATCACTTTAGATAAGCTATTACCAGCAGGAGAGTGGGGTGAGAGGAGGTATTTTTTCATGCTTTGTGTGTATAAAAAGATCTTCTACACTTTCCACAGTATGCATCCGATGAAGTGAGCTGTAGCTCACGAAAGCTTATGCTCAAATAAATTGGTTAGTCTCTAAGGTGCCACAAGTACTTGTTTGTGACAAGTCAATCAACCACTGCACACACTTCCATATATATCTAGATATGTTCCTGGCTAGATGTGATAATCAAGTTATTTTTTGAAGATCACCAGTAATTTGCAAACACTTACACATGATTTTAATTTTAACTATGTGTGTAGTCCCATGAAAGCAATGGAATTTACTCACGTACTTGCCATTTAGCAACTGAATAAATGTTTGCAGGTTCTGCAAAGTAAATTGTAAAATACTTTCACATTAGAGTACAGCTGGGTGGGAATCAGTTTTCTGATCTGGAAAAACTTTTTGAGATTTCAAAATGTTCCTGTTACGTATCAGGATGAACCCATACCTTTTGAAGGTTTTTTTCATGGGTGGTAGGGGAGGGAGAGAAAAGACAAATAGCTACGTGGTCAGGGTCCTGACTTGGGATGCGGGAGACCAGATTCAAATCCCTTCTCTGCCATTCTCTCACATTCATTCATAGAATCATAGAAGATTAGGGTTGGAAGAGACCTCAGGAGGTCATCCAGTCCAACCCCCTACTCTAAGCAGGACCAACCCCAACTAAATCATCCCAACCAGGGCTTTGTCAAGCCAGGCCTTAAAAACCTCTAAAATTGGAGATTCCTCCACCTCCCTAGGTAACCCATTCCAGTGCTTTACTGCCCTCCTAGTGAAATAGTTTTTCCTATTGATTCCTATTGATCTTCCCATAAACTTTCATGAGTAGCACTTTTTAATTCCTTTTGCAAGCCAACTTGCACCCATTGTGTTTAATATTTGTATAGACAGGAGTAAAACTTGAACAAAAATTGTTTTATTCTTGTTTAAAAAGATGATAATGTTAATGAGGAATTTGGGCAAAATGAGCTGGATCTCTCATGTTTATCAAAAACGAAAATCTTACTTCTGAGAATAATAAAACATCTGCCATGAAACAAATGTTCATGGAAATGTTTGTTACTACATCTGAAGCTTAAGTTGTCTTGATAATGCTGCATTATTTTGTAGCATTGAGAGAAGGACACTTATCTCTATGGTAAACTGCACTCAGAAATGCTGTGGGTACACTATCATTTGATACCTTGGTACACAACCTTTTTCTTATCTTGTGATATTAGATGTCACTGTGAATAGATTGTGGTTTGGTTTAGTTTGGCGGTGATTGTGGTATCAGAAGCCCCTTGAGCAAGGAGTTTTAAAGAGTGTAGCAGAGAAACTTGTCACTGTCTAACTGAGAAGGGGTCTCAAGGTTTTACCTTCAACTTATTTGTCTTTATTATATAGAACAATCTCACTTTTTGTGTGCATTGTGATTTACCTTTTATTAGTATTTATATGTAGTAATCTCTTCCCTTAGTAGGTATGTTTTACCATTTATTTTTGTGCTGTGTAGTGTCAGGAAAGCATTTTAAAAAATCAGTCTTTCCACACTGTCTTTTTTTTTTTCTTTTTTTTAACAACACCCACTTCTTTTGTAGGCTTTTTCTTTTTCTGCTACTAGGAAAGATTATCTTCTTACAATACAGTGGGCTATATTATCTGCAGATTTTTTTTGCCATGATGCCACAAAAGTTATACACACATTAAACTGTCAGGTGCTCCACAGGATGTGTAAATTTACACGCTGAATAGTCTCACTAAAATCAGTGGGACTACTTATAGTATGTAATGTGAAGCATGTACCTAAATCTTTGCAGGATTGAGGCTTAATGCATTTTTAATATTGCAGTCATCCAGGAAAACTTTTAAGAAATGTGCATAACATGGCATATATATGTGGCCATCCTGGATGGATTATGGCAAAAGCACTATAGGCCCTAAACTTATGGAGTCATGTGATTACATGAGAATATCAGCTTTTATTTAAAAAAAAAGGTGAGTTTTTAAGCCCTTACTGTTGCAGAGAAAAGCTTAAAAACATGAACCGAGCATAATCAACGCAATGTGATGTCTAGTGGCATGTCTAGATTCTGCCAGTGAATATTGTGTACAGTATTGTGTACAGGAGACAAGTTCATGTCAAGATCTCATCCCACCTTTGAAGACCTTTCTTCAAATTAAAAAAATACAAGAAAGGCAAAAGTAGCCATAGTGGTGATTATAGCCATCGTAATGCAATTTAGCTTTTTCATTATACTTAGGATTGAGCTTGATTTCAAACTACCATCCTGTAACAATGCACTAGCAATAGGAGATGACTGGAAGAGGAAGAATCATATGATAGATTGAAGAAGACAAAATTGTAGTGTTTTTTTCTTTGAACTGGAAAAATACATTTTTATTCAGTCTAGACAAAACTAGTAATTCTACAGAGGCAAGCATGCCTTTCATCTGCCTCTTACCTTTCACATCACACCACCTTTCCTTCATCATTCCTCTACCCTCCTGTTGTTTCTTTTACCTTTAATCACCCTCTTCTGGCTCCTCAGACATCTACAAGTAGATCCTTTCATTTCCTCTTAGAACTGAGTGAATAACTGATTTTGTTGTTGTTTACTGACCGTTTTAAAAAAATCAGCTTGGGTCAAACCAAAACTGCTATTTTTTTGGTGCATCGAACAAATATGAAAAATTTTATTTCATTCTAACTGTTCAGCCCAAAATGAAATGTTGTGTTTTGGTTTCAGCCACAGTTAACCATTTCTTTTAGTAAAAATAAAGGAAATAAAGGGCTAGAGTCACAAAGTAATGGAGTTTGTGCTGCTTTGCCCTGCTTCCTGATACCCAATAGCCCCGTGCTTAGGGCGCTTATCTGGGATGTTGGAGACTCTGTTTCAAATCCCCACTCTGCAGTAGAGAACCCCCAGGTGAGTGCCCTAATCCTCAGATTATTGGGGGTTTTGGGAGGGTGAGGCTCTCTGTTTCTCCAGATAGAGCTGTTCCACTTTATATTAAATACTTGACTAGTTATTGGGCCAAAGAGAGAGAATGTGTGACTCTAAAGCCTAGTGGTTAGGGCATGCAGCAGTGGTCGGGGTCAAATCCCTGCTCCAGACGGGGAGTTTGAACCTGGGTCTCCCACATCTGGAGTGAGTGCCCTAAACACGGGCTATTCAATGTAAGGTGGGGGCACCACCACCTCACTGGCATCCAAGTCTGCTTGCAAATCTGGCCAAAAAAGTTGAAAACTTTTGTGTTGACATTATCAAGATGAACCATTTTGATGTTTCCTAAATATTTTTTCTATTTATCATTTCAACCAAAACAATTTGCCAAAATCAACATGAATTTGCAAAATGTCAGAATGTTTCTCAACCCAAAATCTACTTTTCCAGCCAAAGAAAAAGTTTTGGATGAAAAATTTCCCCATTTCTATTTCTTGAAAAATGAAGCTTCATTCTAATACCACTTGTTTCTATAATAATGGCAGTGACATTCATATTATGGTACCATATGAGTAGTGAACTTGAAATCTTAGACTAACATTTTTCTAGGCAGATAGTAGACGTTTGTATTATTTAATATGTCCAGTTACCTGTACTAAATACTTTAAATATCCAGTATTTTAAAATAATACTACTTCAGATGATATTTTTATTTGAGACATTTCAGATGCACCCTGGGGCTGGAAGCAAACTGTCGACATTCAATATATTAAAGCCACAAAACTGTGTAGGCATTTCAACAAATTCATGGGCAATCTGTATTTTTCAACCTTGTTTGACAATTTTGCCCTTGTTTGAGTCACTCAAACTATGGGAACATGAGCTTTAATCCTTTAAAGTTCCTATAGAACTGAGGAAAACTTTTTGGTCCAATTGATGTTTTAGAACCACTTTTGGACTGAAAAAAAATTAACATTTAATGTTGTGAATCGTAACTGAGATGAAGGTAATATTTGATGATTTGGAACTTTTCCAGGTTTGGGGGAAAATATTTTTCTATACAAAAATGTTCTAACGTTAGAGAGGAAGAATTTCTATTTCCATTTTAAAGCTATCTTGGTGCTAGGGAACAAATTATTTTTTAAACTGGCAAAAATTTTAACATGTCAGGTTGACAGTAATTAGATACATCATTTGAGAAGTCCTGTTTGTGTGATAGCCAAACTTTTAAAAAGAAGCTTCTTCTCATTTAATAGCCAGACCTTTTTTACCTTGCACTTTTACCAGGAGAGCTTCAGAAAGTAATTATATTTAATAGAACCTGTCCTCAATTGAAAGCCTCAGGGGAACCAAAGTAAATTCTAGAATAAGCCTTGTTTTCTGAGTAAAGATGCATGGTGTGCCAGTGATGGAGAGGAATTTTTTTTTCTTTATAGTACATATGTGGAGAAATATGTGCTAGTCAATAGCTGCTCTGTGTGGCAAACATGAGTTAAAAATCAGCATCCAAATTTCCTTCTCCAGTGAATGAGGATTAGATGCTGCCAATTTAGGTAGAACAATGGTAGTTTTTACTCTGTGTGTTTGTGTAGGGGGGAAAGGGTCATTTTTTAAAATAAAAGTAATTTTACCCAGTAATATATGTTGGGAAAATATCAGAGGAACTTTTTTTTAAAGGGCTAGAGAATTTTTAAGTGATGGTGTGAAAAGTTTGAGGTGGAGGGATCACTTGAACTAATCCATTGATCTACTTATGTGGGTTTCATGTTATTATAGGAACCTCATTCTAAGTAATTTCCCATCATCTATGTGCTTCCTTGTTTCAAATGCATATAATTGAAGATTAAGAGAAAATTGCTTGGGCTGTGTTTCTGCCTTGTTTCACAGTAGTGTTATCCTTCACAGATGGAACACATCATATTTATTGTTACATAGGTATGGCAGAGTTAGTTGGTTTAGATCCTGTTCTTATATGGCTTTATTTTTCTTGCAGGTAGAGATAATTGATATTGAAAATGAAGAAAAAAGGTACTCTCTCTTCCAGGAACTCCTGAACTCTAGTAACAGTCAGTCTGAGTTTCAGCACTTGGTTTTACTCCTGCAAGCTTGGCCACCTATGAAAAGTTCAAGCATGTAAGTATTCCTTCAAAGAGAAATCAGGAAGAACAGTATGCTCTCTCCTACTTTGATTTTGAAATTACTGAACCTTTCATGCAGCCTTCAGTCAGTGAATTCAAACAAACTGTTACATAAAGGAGTATAACCATCTTAAATAGGCCCTTTTGGAAGGCACACAGAATACAATTCTATATGTAGGACAAAGAAGTTTCTTCTGAAAAGCATTTTCAAGGAGCCACACATTTAATTTTGCTGATCTCCGTGTTTCTTATTAAACTTTAAACTGCCTAGTCCAAATAAAGACTTTATAAACACTTGCTAGGCAAATCAAAGCCTAGCTATCAGCACCCAGTGGAAAACCTGCAGAGAGGAGGGGAATGTGTGACTGAAGATTTTCACTCCAGTTCTGGTTCCCTCAAAACACTTTCTGAAGTTGCTCTTTTGGGCAACGACTGCAGAGACACATTCCAGGAAAGGGCCATGGGTGGAGGGAACATTCCAGACTTTTGTACGTGACCAAGCAATGATAGGTTTCTGTTCTACACCTACTACCAAGTTGTCCCATCCCAGAGTAAACTACAGGGAAAGGAGGAATGTATTTTAGGGCAAATGATGTCCTGAAAATAAACACAAGATTATTTTTGCAGCATTGTGCACATTCTGAAGCCATTTATATGGCAGGCCATAATTTGCCAATATTTTTGTATTGGTCTTTTGTCTTCCTGTCTACCTGTAGTGCTTCTATACATTCCATTTGTTCAATACTTTGATCATGGCTTCTAAGATTTAAAGAGTCTCTTTGTCTCTACATTATGCTGTCAGCAGTCATCTATCCTTTTATCCATCCTTCAAGGAGAGCAATAAAATTAACTTTTTATGGGCTAGCCAGCACAGAGTACCATCTTTCATCTGTCAGCAGTTAGGTGAGAAAGGCTGGTTACTAATTTCCACTTAACTTTGAGTTCCAGGTGCCATTGATCACATTCTGTTGGAATATAGGGAATAAACTCCCAAAAAGGCTTGTGTGAAAAATTAAGGTATATTTTTATTTTCCTGAAAACTAATACTTTTGTGTGCATTTAAGGTACTGGTATGTTAGGGACCAATCTGCAGTGATTATTCAACTGAGTTTGTGTGTGTGGTTTTTGGGAGGGGGGTGAGGGGGTGAGAGAACCTGGATTTGTGCAGGAAATGGCCCAACTTTATTATCATGCACATTGTGTAAAGAGTTGTCACTTTGGATGGGCTATCACCAGCAGGAGAGTGAATTTGTGTTGGGGGGTGGAGGGTGAGAAAACCTGGATTTGTGCTGGAAATGGCCCACCTGATGATCACTTTAGATAAGCTGTTACCAGCTGGACAATGGGGTGGGAGGAGGTATTTTTTCATATTCTCTGTGTATATATAAAGTCTGCTGCAGTTTCCACGGCATGCATCTGATGAAGTGAGCTGTAGCTCACGAAAGCTCATGCTCAAATAAATTGGTTAGTCTCTAAGGTGCCACAAGTAATCCTTTTCTTTTTGCGAATACAGACTAACACGGCTGTTACTCTGAAACCTATTCAACTTGAAGCCTTTATCAGTGTGTTTTGGATTTGTGGATGAAGAACTGAACTAATTCTTTACTGCCTTTTCATGAACAAAGAAAGCATTTCTCAGGCATTAAAAAGTTATAGGGTGTTCGCTGTCTGACTTGTCCTATATTCACATTGTCATTTCCCTACATATTTTCATTTTACAAACCTTTAATGCAGTCGAAATGGATCAAAATACAATGTAGAAAACACCGGAACTTCGGAACAAAGTTTAAAGTTATGGACTTTCACAACATGATTTTTTTTCCCCAAGGGGTAGAGTTCTACCAAATTTTATGTTTATAGCCTTGGTGAACAGTAAACCTGCCAAGTAAACAGTGATTTTATTGTCATCGTTTTCATATTATTTTATAACGTTGACAATCCAATTGAAATTTCAGTCCATTATAGTGAAACAGATGTTATTGTTACTATTAGCTATTCTTTCTTTCTTTATGAAGGAGGATTAGACTTAGACATTGGGACTCTTCTAAAGCTCTTCTTTCCCCAGCAGAAGGGTGTTTGTATTTATATCTCCTAAAATGACATCTCCAAATAATTGTTCATTGTTATAAGGCTTTTCAAAAACAAATCACTTTGGAGGTTGGCGGTTTCCTCAAGCCATTCCTCAAGCCAATTTTGAGAAGGGACTCCCTATGCACCTCTTTGGTCTCCTGATCTCAGGATCAGTGGCAACACAGCTAGCTCAGCAGCCATATTGAGACTGGTTCCAAGCCAGCACCTGCTCTCTGCATGACTCTTCCACAGTATTATTGAATTTTTCATCTTTACTCATAATTTAGACCTTGCTATAGAGGGAAGTGATCTTCCCCTGATTTGACAGAGATGCTAAAGGTGGCTACAGCTACGAAGAAATATTCCACATTGCCATCCAATGCTTTTTCCTGTTATTTTGCTTCACAATGCACAGCAGAGGCTAAAAGTGTCAGGGCCCTTAGTTCATTCATACTGTGTGTTCTATTCATTTTATCCTCTATTCCTGAAGACCAACTTCCCAATCTTATTTCCCACCTGTTCATAACTTGATTCAGTACAGCATCTAAATTTGCTCCATGTTTGTTATACTCATTCCTCTCTTTAACAATGCAGATTGGCCCAGAAAAAGAGAAGGATAAAAACAATACAGGTTAAATTATATTCTCTTCCCATCTAATGATCAACCAAACCCCAGTGGTTTGGAGGTTTGTCTTAATCTCAGTTAGGGTCTGAAGGTTAGACACCTGCATAAATTATACAAATCTTTTAAGTCTAAATAAATTAGGACTTGAAAACAACTGATAGCTGGTATTTTGACAAAGAAATCAGCAGCATTGTGAAGGAATGGGGAAGGGGGCGAGCTGAATTAACTATCAGCCTCACATTTAATTTGAATCAATGGAAATGTCAGAATGATTGAAGCTTATGTATTCATGGTAGGAATGAGCCTGCCCAGGGTTTGTAATAGAAAATTGGAACCTTTTTCTAAAGCCCTACTTCAGCGCCCATCGAGGTCTTTTTTGAATACCAGTTGATTCAAAGTCCTACAGTTTGATTTTCAGAGGTGCCAAACTCCTGCAGTTCCCGTTGACTTTATATATTATTAGGGATGCAATGTAACAGGAGAGAGCAAAAGCAGAAATTGCAATTGCACTGGAGACAGAAATCAATGGTCTGTGAATTCCACACCATTAACAGAAATATACATCTGTATGCAGTTTTACAACAGTCACCTACAAGCATAGAAATAGCTGCCAACAAGCACTGTGCAATCTTCTAAGATAGATAGTTACCAACCTTTCCAAAATTTCTGCAGGCTGGTTACCAGGAGACTTGTGATGTTTGACTGATCGTTAGCTAGCTGACCAGTAAATTAAAACCGCACCTGTGCATCCCAGATTTTCTGTCATGAACTTCAGAGTTTATCCCATGATTAGATTCTTTTTAAATGATTTCCCAGAAATGGTCAAATATAAGTCAAAAATAACTATTTCTTTTATTAAACAAGTTATTTTAAAGCAGGGGTGGCCAACCTGAGCTTGAGAAGGAGCCAGCATTTATGAATGTACATTGCCAAAGAGCCACAGTAATACATCAGCAGCCCCCGATCAGCTCCACCTCCCCACCCTGCTTCCAGCACCTCCCCCTCCCTCCCCACACCTCCTGATCAGCTGTTTTGTGCAGGAGGCTCTGGGGGGAGGGAAGGGAGAGGAATGAGGACATGGCAGGCTCAGGGGAGGGGGCAGGAAGATGTGGAGTGGGCGCAGAGCCAGGGGTTGAGTAGTGAGCACTCCCTGGCACATTGGAAAGTTGGCGCCTGTACTCCAGCCCTGGAGTTGGTGCCTATACAAGGAGCCGCATATTAACTTCTGAAGGGCCGTGTGTGGCTCCGGAGCCACAGGTTGGCCACCCCTGTTTTAAAGAAAAATAACAAAAATTGCTAGACTTGTTACCTTAAAGAGTTTTTGGCTCCTAAAAATTAAAAACAAATCATAATTATTATATCTCTGCCATTAGTCTATTAAATATGTGAAAAGAACTTACCCTCTTTATTTTTTTTCACAGGATGAATATGTTTGATACTAAAGGATGAACTCAAACTAATCCTGGTTTTCATCATTTTACAATCAGCAAATTGTCATTTTGTTATTACATTTTATTTAAAATTAGATTTAAATAATATAGATTATATTTTTTTTAAATTTCAATTCTTAACTATTAACATTAATAACTATCCTGAATTAAAGCTCTTCCCATTAAGAACATAAGAATGGCCATAGTGGGTCATAGAATCATAGAATATCAGGGTTGGAAGGGACCACAGAAGGTCATCTAGTCCAACCCCCTGCTCGAAGCAGGACCAATTCCCAGTTAAATCATCCCAGCCAGGGCTTTGTCAAGCCTGACCTTAAAAACCTCTAAGGAAGGAGATTCTACCACCTCCCTAGGTAACGCATTCCAGTGTTTCACCACCCTCTTAGTGAAAAAGTTTTTCCTAATATCCAATCTAAACCTCCCCCACTGCAACTTGAGACCATTACTCCTCGTTCTGTCATCTGCTACCATTGAGAACAGTCTGGAGCCATCCTCTTTGGAACCCCCTTTCAGGTAGTTGAAAGCAGCTATCAAATCCCCCCTCATTCTTCTCTTCTGCAGGCTAAACAAGCCCAGCTCCCTCGGCCTCTCCTCATAACTCATGTGTTCCAGTCCCCTAATCATTTTTGTTGCCCTTCGCTGGACTCTCTCCAATTTATCTACATCCTTCTTGAAGTGTGGGGCCCAAAACTGGACACAGTACTCCAGATGAGGCCTCACCAATGTCTACCAAAGTTCTGACCAAAGGGTCAGACCAAAGTTCCATCTAGCCCAGTATCCTATCTTCCGACAGTGGCCAATGCCAGGTGCCCCAGAGGGAATGAACAGAACAGATAATCGTCAAGTGATCCATCCCGTCGCCCATTCCCAGCTTCTGGCAAACAGCAGCTAGGGACACCATCCCTGCCCAGCCTGGCTAATAGTCATTGATGGACCTATCCTCCATGAATTTATCTATTTTTTTCTTGAACCCTGTTATAGTCTTGGCCTTCATAACAACCTCTGGCAAGGAGTTTCACAGGTTGACTGTGCGTTGTGTGAAAAAAAACTTCCTTTTGTTTGTTTTAAACCTGCTGCCTATTAATTTCATTTGGTGACCCCTAGTTCTTGTGTTATGAGAAGTAGTAAATAACACTTCCTTATCTACTTTCTCTAAACCAGTCATGATTTTATAGACCTCTATCATATCCTTCCTTAGTCATCTTTTTTCCTAGCTGAAAAGTCCCAGTCTTATTAATCTCTCCTCATATAGCAGCTGTTCCATACTCCTAATAATTTTTGTTGCCCTTCTTTGAACCTTTTCCAAGTGCAATATATTTTTTTGAGATGAGGCGACCACATCTGCACGCAGTATTCAAGATGTGGGCAAACCATGGATTTATATAGAGGCAATATGATATTTTCTGTCTTATTATCTATCCCTTTCTTAACGATTCTCAACATTCTGTTAGCTTTTTTGATTGCCGCTGCACATTGAGTGGATGTTTTCAGAGAACTATCCACAATGACTCCAAGATCTCTTTTTTGAGTGGTAACAACTAATTTACACCCCATCGTTTTATATGTATAGTTGGGATTATATTCTCCAATGTGCATTACTTTGCATTTGTCAAAATTGAATTTAATCTGCCATTTTGTTGCCCAGTCACCTAGTTTTGAGAGATCCTTTTGTAGCTCTTCGCAGTCTGCTTGGGACTTAACTATCTTGAATAGTCTTGTATCATCTGCAAATTTTGCCACCTCACTGTTTACCCCTTTTTCCAGATCATTTATGAATATCTTGAATAGGACTGGGCCCTATACACACCCCTGGGGGACACCAGTATTTACCTCTCTCCATTCTAAAAATTGACCATTTATTCCTACCCTTTGTTTCCTATCTTTTAACCAATTACCAATCCATGAGAGAACCTTCCCTCTTATCCCATGACTGCTTACTTTGCTTAAGAGCCTTTGGTTAGGGACCTTGTCAAAGGCTTTCTGAAAATCTAAATACACTGTATCAACTGGATCCCCCTTGTCCACATGCTTATTGACCCCCTCAAAGAATTCTAGTAGATTGGTGAAGCATGATTTCCCTTTACAAAAACCATGTTGACTATTCCCCAACAAATTATGTTAATCTATGTATCTAATCATTTTGTTCTTTACTATAGTTTCAACCAGTTTGCCTAGTAATGAAGTCAGGCTTAGCAGCCTGTAATTGCCAGGGTCACCTCTGGAGCCCTTTTTAAAAATTTGCATCACATTAGCTATCCTCCAGTCATTTGTACAGAAGGTGATTTAAATGATAGGTTATAGACGACAGTTAGTAGTCCTGCAATTTCACATTTGAGTTCCTTCAAAACTCTTGGGTGAATACCATCTGGTCCTGATCAATTATTGCTGTATCGTTTATCTGTTTGTTCCGTTTGTTTTATTTTTTAACAAGGTAGGTCATCCATCCCCAATCACAATCCAGCACTTGACAATCAAACACCTGGGAAAGTATATCTGATTAACACAGTCATCATAGAGAAAACTGATGATGCTGTGTAAACAAGTGTCACATTCATGGCCAAAGCAATGAAATGTTAATGTCTTTCAGGTTAAAAAAAAAATAGGAAACACACAAATATTTTTCCCTTTATGAATTTGAAACTGATTATACTTATAGATCATGCAACAAAGGGAAGATGAAAGTCAAATGATAAATTCTGTTTGGTAATGTCAAATTCTTACTAACCGAATAATGCCTTTGTGATCCTCCAACTCCCAACCGGCTTTTAATACAAAACTGGACAAAATGCTTGAGAATATGCTAGAGAGAACAATGGGTCTTTATGTCCTTATATGGCTATTACATCTGTAACCTAATGAGTTCTATAATATTGGGAAGAGTTAGCACAGGACTAGACATGTATCTTAGCAGCAAGCCTTTACAAAGACATGGGAAAATTTAGAGTCCTAGTTCTGGTTTCTGTTCATTTCTTGTTTTAAATTCTTCCACACGTTGAAGGGTGACTTTTTTTTTCCATTAGGGGAAGGAAACAAAATAGAGTTTTTCTTCATTTACTAAGGAGACAGCACCTATAAAGTTTAAAAAAAACAAACATTCAGGACAGAAAGAATCATAAGCAGGAGACAGATCCGGCAGCAGAAGCTTGTTGTCGCCAATCCCTCAATTTGAGGATGATCTCTACCCCAGATTTACATATGGGTCCTGAGATGACTCAGGAGTCCGATCCTGGAATCACAGCATAAGCTATTAATTTAGCCAGTGACAATGATGGAGCTGCAGCATTCTTCCTCTGTCTCTCTTGTGGGTTATGCAGCATCTGCTCTACACAGTCTGGCATCATGGTTTTCTATATTAACTACTATGCGTAGGTTTGACCCAGGAGGTTGGAAGAAGAGAAGGGGAGGGACTGTACTGATAGCAGCAAGGCTTGCAGCAGTGAATGCTCATTGACTATGACTGATTAAAATACTTTAATTAAGTTGTCAAGAAAGAATAAAGATAATGGGTTTTAGTCATTTCTCACTCAAATGTAACTATTACTAGTATCTATCTGTTACACAGATCAGGATAGAATAGCCTCTTCACCTGAAGCCAGTATTTCTCATCTTTCACTAGACATTGTGAGTCTATTGCTTGGGCTGTGTTTCTGCCTGATTCTTTTGATATGAGCTGTTTAGTTCTTTTCGTTGGTTAAGTTCTTTTCGTTGGTTCTTTCGTTAGTTCTTTTCGTAATTGGAGCTGTACAATTACTACTTATGATCCATGATTGTATTTTTTACCAATTGCCACCCAATAGCAACATTAACAATGCAAGGTTTCCAAGGTACCTCCCAGTTGCTGTTTTAAACAGCATGTATGCCAGTAGGTACCTTGTGAGTGACTTGATTTATAATGAATCCAATTCCAGTGGGTATCAGTCGATCATACTATGGTTTTTCATTTTAGTTTGAATTAGTTTTGAAAACTTCCTGTGTAATTGGAAGATAGGTTCAAAGACATATAAACCCTTTTCCTGCTTTCCACTGCTAATATGAGGAGGTCATATTTTTCTCCATCTCTGTCTCTTGACTGTGGCAAATATATCTGTTGGCAAAAGTTGATTCTTCAAGATCAAGGCTGAGATATTGCTCTGTGCTTTGAAGAGGTGTAGCACAGAACTTACAGTCTAGGACAGGGGTGGGCAAACTACGGTCCACAGGCTGGATCCGGCCCCTCAGGGCTTTGGATTTGGGCCATGGGATTGCCCCACGTGGTGCCGCAGGCCCCGCGCCGTTCTCAAAAGCAGCTGGCACCACGTCCCTGGGCGTTGCTCTTGTCTCCAGGCACCGCTCCCCACAGCTCCCATTGGCTGGGAACGGGGAACCATGGCCAATGGGAGCTTTGGGGGAGGTACCTTGAGGCGTAGCAAGGGCAGCGTGCGGAGCCCTGTGCCCCCCCGTCCCTCAGGGGCCACGCAGGGATCTGGTTCCAGCCACTTCCCAGAGCGGCACAGCATGGGGCCAGGACAGGCATGGAGGGAGCCTGCCCTGGCCCTGGTGCGCGCTGCTACCACCCCAGAGCCACTTTAGGTAAGCGGCGCTGGGCTGGAGCATGAACCCCTCCTGCAGCCTGCCCCCCAACTCCCTGCCCCAAGCCCCCTGCTTGCACCTCACACCCTTCCTGCACCCCAACTCCCTACCCTGAGCCCCTGTTGCACCATGCACCCCTCCTGCACCCCAACCTCCTGCCTTGAGCTCCCTCCCACAGTCCGCTCCTCTGCCTTGAGCCCCCTCATGCACCCTGCACCCCTCCTCTGCCCCAAACCCTTGCCCTGACCCCATTCCTGCACACTGCACTCCCTCCCGCACCCCTGCCCCAGCCCTACATAGAATTTCCCCATCCAGATGTGGCCTTCGGCCCAAAAAATTTACTCACCCCTGGTCTAGGGGCAGAGGGGCCTGTGGTGGTTTTAAGCCACCTTTGTGCCCCTCTGGTGGTCTGTCTAAGTTATGACAGCCTGTCCCCAGCTGCATGCGAGTTGCAGCACTTCCCAGAATCTCTGTAGTACTACATGCTACAGCTCTGTTCCCAACACACTCTTCCCACCCCCAGCACACCTTCTAAGGCAAGGCCAGTACGGGGGTCCTTGGAAGATAACATACAGCTGCCTTCCTCAGTTCCGAGATCAAAGGAATCCTCCCCCCATGCAGAACTGGTTTTGGAGCCCCTTTACGCTCCTCCATTCCTTTTCCCAACAGAGAGGGGTGAGGATCTCACCAAATGAGTATGCACTGTATCGGTGGGGGGAGACTCTTATCATAATTTTTATGGGACCAATGTGTGCTAGATACTTTACAGGCACAGATATTTCCTTCAAAGAGTTTACAATCTAAATGTAATTTTTGCTCCTCAGAAGTGCTGAGTGCTTGGAGTTCCCATTGACCTCAGTGTGGTACTTAACATCTCCAAAACTTAGGTCATTTATAGAGGTGCCTAAAAGTAGATGGATTAGAGCTTGAAATCTTTGGCATAATCTGACTGAGACATTGACCCGATGGTCATAAATCATGATATTTTGCTATTCCTGTTATGAAAAACCACGGTTACACGACATAGAATCATAGAATATCAGGGTTGGAAGGGACCTCAGTAGGTCATCTAGTCCAACCCCCTGATCAAAAGCAGGACCCATCCCCAATTAAATCATCCCAGCCAGGGCTTTGTCAAGCCTGACCTTAAAAACTTCTAAGGAAGGAGATTCCACCACCTCCCTAGGCAACGCATTCCAGTGTTTCACCACCCTCCTAGTGAAAAAGTTTTTCCTAATATCCAACCTAAACCTCCCCCACTGCAACTTGAGACCATTACTCCTTGTCCTGTCCTCTTCCACCACTGAAAATAGTCTAGAACCATCCTCTCTGGAACCACCTCTCAGGTAGTTGAAAGCAGCTATCAAATCCCCCCTCATTCTTCTCTTCCGCAGACTAAACAATCCCAGTTCCCTCAGCCTCTCCTCATAAGTCATGTGTTCCAGACCCCTAATCATTTTTGTTGCCCTTCTCTGGACTCTTTCCAATTTATCCACATCCTTCTTGTAGTGTGGGGCCCAAAACTGGACACAGTACTCCAGATGAGGCCTCACCAATGTCGAATAGAGGGGGACGATCACGTCCCTCGATCTGCTCGCTATGCCCATACTTATACATCCCAAAATGCCATTGGCCTTCTTGGCAACAAGGGCACACTGCTGACTCATATCCAGTTTCTCGTCCACTGTCACCCCTAGGTCCTTTTCTGCAGAACTGCTGCCTAGCCATTTGGTCCCTAGTCTGTAGCTGTGCATTGGGTTCTTCCTTCCTAAGTGCAGGACCCTGCACTTATCCTTATTGAACCTCATCAGATTTCTTTTGGCCCAATCCTCCAATTTGTCTAGGTCCCTCTGTATCCTATCCCTGCCCTCCAGCGTATCTACCACTCCTCCCAGTTTAGTAGCATCCGCAAATTTGCTGAGAGTGCAATCCACACCATCCTCCAGATCATTTATGAAGATATTGAACAAAAACGGCCCCAGGACCGACCCCTGGGGCACTCTGCTAGATATCGGCTGCCAACTAGACATGGAGCCATTTATCACTACCCGTTGAGCCCGACAATCTAGCCAACTTTCTACCCACCTTATAGTACATTCATCCAGCCCATACTTCTTTAACTTGCTGACAAGTATACTGTGGGAGACCATGTCAAAAGCTTTGCTAAAGTCAAGATACAATACATCCACTGCTTTCCTTTCATCCACAGAACCAGTAATCTCATCATAGAAGGCGATTAGATAAGTCAGGCATGACCTTCCCTTGGTGAATCCATGCTGATTGTTCCTGATCACTTTCCTCTCATGTAAGTGCTTCAGGATTGATTCTTTGAGGACCTGCTCCATGATTTTTCCGGGGACTGAGGTGAGGCTGACTGGCCTGTAGTTCCCAGGATCCTCCTCCTTCCCTTTTTTAAAGATTGGCACTACATTAGCCTTTTTCCAGTCATCCGGGACTTCCCCCTTTTGCCACGAGTTTTCAAAGATAATGGCCAATGGCTCTGCAATCACAGCCGCCAGTTCCTTTAGCACTCTCGGATGCAACTTGTCCGGCCCCATGGACTTGTGCACGTCCAGCTTTTGTAAATAGTCCCTAACCACCTCTTTCTCCACAGAGGGCTGGCCATCTATTCCCCATGTTGTGATTCCCAGCGCAGCAGTCTGGGAGCTGACCTTGTTCGTGAAGACAGAGGCAAAAAAAGCATTGAGTACATTAGCTTTTTCCACATCCTCTGTCACTAGGTTGCCTCCCTCATTCAGTAAGGGGCCCACACTTTCCTTGGCTTTCTTCTTGTTGCCAACATACCTGAAGAAACCCTTCTTGTTACTCTTAATATCTCTCGCTAGCTGCAGCTCCAGGTGCGATTTGGCCCTCCTAATTTCATTCCTACATGCCCGAGCAATATTTTTATTAACAATCTAAAGTGAATGTGAGCTTTTTTCTAATCTCCTCCTTAATTGCATTGTCATTCATTAGTACTTCATGTCGGTAGCTGCCATTTAAAAAGTCAGCATTTTTCAACACTTCCCACACAGTGGTATCTTTATCCATGTTTTTGCCTTAGACTGAGACTAGGTAATAGCTCTGGTAGATATATCTCATGGCACATGTTGACTTTGGAACAATAACCATTGTTCATAATTCTGTGCAGAAAAAAAGGGTATTTGGGGTCGAATTTTAAATGTGTAACAGGTGTATCTGATTGGCATTCAGCAGTAGTTCTGAAAGCACTTCACAATCTATGAGAGCTAGATGGTGGGTATTTATTTATTTATTTATTAATAGCCAGTTGCATATGTACATGTGTCATAAATATAAAGGGAAGAGTAAACCCCTTTAAAATCCCTCCTGGCCAGAGGAAAACTTCTCTCACCTGTAAAGGGTTAAGAAGCTAAACTGGCTTTACTGGCACCTGACCAAAATGACCAATGAGGAGACGAGATACTTTCAAAAGCTGGGAGGAGGGAGAGAAACAAAGGGTCTCTGTCTGTCTTTATGGGTTTTTTTTTTGCCGGGGATAGACCAGGAATGGAGTCTTAGAACTTTTAGTAAGTAATCTAGCTAGGTATGTGTTAGATTATGATTTCTTTAAATGGCTGAGAAAAGAATTGTGCTGAATAGAATAACTATTTCTGTTTGTGTATCTTTTTTGTAACTTAAGGTTTTGCCTCGAGGGATTCTCTATGTTTTGAATCTAATTACCCTGTAAGGTATCTACCATCCTGATTTTACAGAGGGGATTTCTTTACTTCTATTTACTCCTATTTCTATTAAAAGTCTTCTTGTAAGAAAACTGAATGCTTTTTCATTGTTCTCAGATCCAAGGGTTTGGGTCTGTAGTCACCTAGGCAAATTGGTGAGGCTTTTTTACCAAACCTTGTCCAGGAAGTGGGGTGCAAGGTTTTGGGAAGTATTTGGGGGGAAAGACGTTTCCAAACAGCTCTTCCCCAGTAACCAGTATTTGTTTGGTGGTGGTAGCGGCCAATCCAAGGACAAAGGGTGGAATATTTTGTACCTTGGGGAAGTTTTGACCTAAGCTGGTAAAGAGAAGCTTAGGAGGTTTTCATGCAGGTCCCCACATCTTTACCCTAGCGTTCAGAGTGGGGGAGGAACCTTGACAACATGGTTCACCTCTTTACCCAATTTATATGTACTATTAATGGGGTTTGCAAGCAGAAAGGGTGCGTGTTTGTTTTTAACTATGTAACTATTCCTCCTATATTTACATATTTGGATCTGGGTGTTGATTTTTGTCAGTGATTTTGAGGTAAAGGTTTTTCATTGAAAAACCAGGAGCTGGATTATCTGATCACTGAGAGGGACTAAGAGGTCAGAATCTTGCTGAAACTACCAAATTAAGAATCCCACTTCCAATGAAAGGAAATTTTCAGCTGGTGTAAAGCCAGCAGTACCCACTCCTGTGCCAAACATTCTCCATGTTGGGTTTGGGAGAGAGAGCTCCATTATGCTAATTCACAGTTGCAATTTAGAGTAGTCCAAAGGCTGCTCTAAGTTACATGGAGCAGTTTTAGAATCACATCCCTACTTGGCCCCAGATCTTTTCACTTTTTCATACTATTATACCATGCTTTTATTTGCAATTTTTGAAATAGTTTTCTGAATTTTGTTTTCTTGTTTGTTTTTTAGCGCATACACGAGTAATAATCCATGGGTGAAACTAGGGACAGTCATGCTATCGAGATGCCCAACTGAGCAAAAAGAGAATATGGGAAATGAAATTTTGAAGATCTGTCGTTCTTTGTATGAGACTAAGCACATGCTCCCCGTAGAGGTGAGTTGTAACTTCAAGTACCTTGCAGATATACCTGCACCTTGTACAGTGGATGCAGTATCACTATTAAAGCTCCTTATATAGCTTCACTGGCCGCACTTGAGTACTATTTGGCAAAAACTATTAAAGATAAACACCAGTAACTTGCCACTTCTCAAACATAGAAAGTTGTCCATGAGGAGGTTCTGAAATATTTGGGCTTTAATTAGCTTTTATTTTACAAGCAGTTCTTCTTTACAAGTACTCTAGTATTCCCTCTTCCTAAATTAATTATGTGTATTCTCTTCCATACAAGCCTCTCTTATGTCCCAAAGTGCCACAGCATCTCGTACTGATGCATCATAGCCTAACCATACCAGGTTTAAAAAAATGATTAAAAATCTTCACACTTCTCTGGAATTATTCCCAGACATCTTCTTTTATTATCCTGATTCATCCTTTACAGTGAGATTCACATAACCACAGTCTTTGTTCCTGAAAATAGCCAACATGAAAATTATGTGCAGTGTAATGGAAACGGTTCAGAGGCTTCTTTTCACTTTAATACAAAACCAAGAAGTCTCTTGTAGAATTTGAAGGACAATACATTGTAAAACAAATGGGACACTTGTATTTATGCAGCTTAAAACCCACTTCTTGGACTTGCTGCCAAAAGAAGTCAGTAAAGCAGAGTGCCAAATATATTTTGTGGAGAGAGCCAAATTTAATTTTTAATTACAGTGCATGGGATAGACAAAGGGCCCGATGGTCATCATGAGTAATACTTTATATCACAAGTAGTTCTGATCAAAACCAGTGGGATTACTTCTGCAGGAAGGTACTATTCAATCTGATTAAGGGTGGCCAAACCAAAGTTAAGGTCCTAGGGTGGAATTTTCTAAAACATCTAAGTGACTTATGAACACAAATGTAATAGAAAATCAGGGTTCTACTACAGCAGATCTCCTCCTGATAGGAGGGTTACGCCAAGGTCAAACATCGATCATCTCTTTTTAGTTAATAAAGTTACTGTTGAATTCAGCATCAGTAAGGCCTGGTCTGTGCACAGTTTTTATACTGGTATGACTGTTTCAGTTAAAGGTGCAATTTTTTACCAATATAATTATACCAGTACAACCCTTAGTATGTGCATGTTATACCTTGTATAAAGGTGTCTTTATATTAGTGTAGCTTATTCTCCTCTCCATACGGAAATAAAGTGCCTTTATACTGATATAACACACTAGGAGGCTGAACTGCTTTAACTGTATCAGCATAGTTAAAAACAACATAACTTTTGTGCATAGCAGTTAAAGCAGTACAACTTTTGTGTATACAAACCTTTACTGTGGAAAAAGTAATGTAGGGTAATTTAAGAACCATTGCTAAAACTATTTGATCAAAACTTGCATTTTGCAGAATCTGTCACTGGAGCCTATTAAATACTTTGAGTGGGGAGAGAAGCATAGATCAGCTGCTTCTTTTAAAAAAAGATTGGCTAACTTTCTGACCACCAGTAGCATTTGTGGGTCTGAAGTCTAAAGACAATAATTGAAAAGGCATTTAAATGTCAGGATGTTCACTCATGACCGGGATGTTCACTGAGGTCAGGAAGAAATCTTTCTCTAAAGACACCATAATTGCAGGATTGCTGGAGGAACCAACTAGGAGCCATGCTCCTCTTGACCTGCTGCTCACAAACAGGGAAGAATTGGTAGGGGAAGTAGAAGTGGGTGGCAACCTGGGCAGCAGTGACCATGAGATGGTCGAGTTCAGGATCCTGACAAAAGGAAGAAAGGAGAGCAGCAGAATACAGACCCTGGATTTCAGAAAAGCAGACTCCGACTCCCTCAGGGAATGGATGGGCAGGATCCCCTGGGAGGCTTATATGAGAGGAAAAGGAGTCCTGGCTGTATTTTAAAGAAGCCTTATTGAGGGTGCAGGAACAAACTATCCCGATGTACAGAAGGAATAGCAAATATGGTAGGTGACGAGCTTGGCTTAACAGTGAAATCTTCGGTGAGCTTAAACACAAAAAGGAAGCTTTCAAGAAATGGAAACTTGGACAGATGACAAGGGAGGAGTATAAAAATATTGCTCGAACATGCAGAGGTGTACTCAGGAAGGCCAAAGCACAATTGGAGTTGCACCTAGCAAGGGATGTGAAGAGTAACAAGAAGGGTTTCTACAGGTATGTTAGCAACAAGAAGGTGGTCAGGAAAAGTGTGGGACCCTTACTGAATGGGGGAGGCAACCTAATGACAGATGATGGAAAAAACTGAAGTACTCAATGTTTTTTTGCCTCGGACTTCACAGACGAGATCAGCTCCCAGACTGCTGCAATGGGCAGCACAGTATGGGGAGAAGGTGACCAGCACTCAGTGGTGAAAGAACAGGTTAAGAACTATTTAGAAAAGCTAGACATGCCCAAGTCTATGGGGCCGGATCTAATGCATCCGAGGGTGCTAAGGGAGTTGGCTGATGTGATTGCAGAGCCATTGGCCATTATCTTTGAAAACTCTAGGCAATCCAAAGGGGGGGGGGGTATTGGACAATTGGAAAAAGGCAAATATAGTGCCCATCTTTAAAAAAGGGAATAAGGAGAATCTGGGGAACTAGGAGAAGGAGAAATGGTCTCAAGTTGCAGTGGGGAAGGTCTAGGTTGGATATTAGGAAAAACTATTTCACTAGGAGGGTGGTGAAGCACTGGAATGGGTTACATAGGGAGGTGGTGAATCTCCATCCTGAGAGGTTTTTAAGACCCATCTTGACAAAGCCTTGGCTGGGATGATTTAGTTGGGGTTCATCCTGCTTAGAGGATTGGACTGGATGACCTCCTGAGGTCTCTCTAAACTTGTATGATTGTCACTTCTGAGTCTTATGCCTCCAGGAGTGAAGATCTTAAGAGCTAGTAGACTTTCTTGCATGGCTCATGCTGAATGAAGAACACCCAGGTGTGAGAATTTTATGTGAAATCACAGTAGCAAAATTTACGAAGTGATTTTCCCTTCCTTCTGCACCAGTGCATATACAGTACAGCATTGATCAAATTGGCTAAGTGGGTTAAAAAAAGTCCTGCCTTTCACTGATGGCAACAACTAGTACCGGAAGCATATACTAGACGTAGAAGGCCTTGTAATGGCAACTTATAGTTTTTAATCAGATATGGTACTAGCATTACATTCAGAAATCCAGCTAAGGTTGTGTCTGTGTTTTCATTTTGTATTTCAACTGAAAATGTTTGCTCTTGGCTAAACCTCAGAATGCAAAGTCAGTACAAGAACAATCTTCTTATACAAATAATCATAAAATGTGTGTGGATGTTCTTGAATTATGTTTAAAAAAAACTCAAACATGTGTCTTTAAACATAAAATGTTCCAGGTTAGATATAGCCATTCCATAATGTAGGATAAGCTTCTTTAGAACCCAATTCAGGCACTGAAGCATGTACTTAACTTAAAGCACTTGAGTATTCCCACTGGGATATAAGCATGGGCTTAACATTAAGCATTTGCTTCAGTGCTTGGCTGAATTGGGACCTTAATTTTTAAGAAGGGTGTATTATTACTTCTATCTAAAATACATAAATAGTACCATTTTAAAATTAGTTGAATATGTATATGTGTATTACCAAGATTAATACTCCCAATGATTAAGGTACTAAATATGGCTTTACATGAAAGACTAACTATAAGGAATTATTGGGGCTTATATGTAATTCTTTTCAGCACCATGTGGTATTCTATGTAAAATTTTGCAAAGGATACAAGTTGATAATAAACATTTTTGTAGCTAAAATACCTGTTTGACCTGAAATTTATTTGTTGCAAGAATACTAATGTTAATACCTTTATTAACTGCATTTTCAAATTGACATAATCTGATGGCATTTTTTCTGTAATATTTTAAATCACTTCAATAAGAAAGCAAATTGTAATTCAACAGTTCAGTGTTTTAAAAACACCTTTTCATTTTCCAAGTCATTTGCTTTCCTAGTTATTTCCTAGAAATGCTCACTGTACCTAATTATGTTTAACAGTGCACTTAAATCATCTGCCTTTCCTTCTCTCCTCCTACCACCTTAAGGTACAAAAATGTGATTTTTTTTGGGGGGGGGGATTCTTTTGAGAGCTTTTTTTATAGTTATGTTGTTCCCTATGGCACTGCTTCTTCTCTTATGGTTTTGATGGGTTTTCAGATATCAAATGTTACCAGAACTATAAACTTGCTGTTACACTCAGGTTGTGCATCCTACAACCCTCAAAATTTATTTTTCCTAACATAAAGGGGTATCCATGGTGATAAATTGTGCTTTCCAGGCACAGAGGGACTTGTAGAATCATAAATTGCTAAGTTTGCATTCTGTAATCTCCTTAGTATGTTGCTGTTTGGCAGAAATGAAGGAGAAAATCAAAATATCAAAGGCTTAATGGGTGTAATATTTTTAATTTTGCCTCACCCTTTATAGTCTTTTCAATATTGCTCTTCACCTGTTCCTGTAATCTTAGTTCTCAGTGAAAGCAAAGCCTGTCAACTGCAGACTTAGCCATTGCTTAAGTTGATAAACACTTATGACACACTTCTGTCTATTCTTTGGCAACAAAAGACAAAATCTCCTCAGTGTGTTACAAACCTTTTGTTTTCTCGTTAGGCTCACCAACCTCTGCTTAGCTGCAATAATAAAAAAAAAAATGTGTTACTTGATATCCTAAGGAGAAGTTTAGTTGATAGCAAAGTGTACCAGGTTCTCAACTTTTGTCTGCTGAACTGCAGTGCAGGCAACTGGTGAATGCATTTGGAAGATGTTTTGCTAGTAGTCCTGTGTCTGCTGTTTTTTGTGTGTAAACTCTTTCCTGATTGGAGCTTTGCTGGTGATGCGCTAGTGTAGACGAGACAAAGACGTTTTTACTACTGTGTCATTTAGTCCGGCTCTGAACAGTGGAAGTTTGCAAGATTTTTTGATAACTACCATGAACTTTACCAAGCACAGTGTAATTTTATAGTTATGTTGCATTCTGAAGTATGCATCACAATTAAATTAATATTTTGCTGTCAGAAATGCAGTTGAGGAGGGTAACTGAAGAGTGCCTGAATTATCTGAAAACAAATTGGCTGGGAAAAAAGATGTCAATAGATACCGTACTTTAAGATCTCAATCCGTAACAGCAATCTCATGTATGTAATATGTATATAATACTCCAATTTATCATTTTCCATTTTTTTTTAAGTTAGAGGTGATATAACTACCCCAAGGATGTGACTACATTTAGCAGCACCTTTTGGGCACCAGATTAATCAAATTTGAACTTAAATGGTAAAAATTAAACATTTGAGTTCCCTTTTTACATTGTAAGCTCTTTGGGGCAGGTGCAATGTCTTTAAGTGTTTTTCTGAAGCACAGAGCATGTCTGTGGATGTCTAAAATGATATTGTAATAATATCTATGTTATATAATGCACAGACTAACCAGATAGAGTACTGTTGTTGTGTGATTTCCCTAATTGTTCTCACTAGAAACAAAGTATAGCGGGGAGGGATACAAGTAAACTATATCTTTGAACCTGGTCACTCTGGACAAGTTAGTTTGTTGTTCATAAAGGGAAAGTTATCATTTATTTTTTGAGGTAAAGTAATCCCTTTTTAAAATGGGTCAATAATTCATTTATACACCATAGTAGATTAATATATAAGATACATGTGTAAGATAAAGACTAATAAAGGTTCACATTGTTACTAAGCACAGTAGACCTAGATAAGGGTTTGGAAGTAATCCTACTCGGTGTTTTATTTTTTTAAGCATCATTTTCTGTTGCCAGCCTCAGTATGAGGACACACTATACCAAAATTGTAATGCCAGATAGTTCATGCAGGATAATAAAACATGGAAAATCATATTAAAATGGAGAAACTAATATATTGCATCAGAGCTCAGTAACAGACATTTAACAAGATTTTTGGGATAGCTTTACAGTGCTGGACTCTGATATAAGGAGCTGTTATATTCCTTCTTTATTTTATTCCACCTTTATGACTATATAACTGAGTTACAGAAATGTCACAGATGTGTTACCTTACATCTTATAAAAAGAACAGGAGTACTTATGGCACCTTAGAGACTAACAAATTTATTAGAGCATAAGCTTTCGTGGGCTACAGCCCACTTCATCGAATGCATAGAATGCAACATATAGTAAGTTTCAGAGTAACAGCCGTGTTAGTCTGTATTCGCAAAAAGAAAAGGAGTACTTGTGGCACCTTAGAGACTAACCAATTTATTTGAGCATGAGCTTTCGTGAGCTGCAGCTCACTTCATCGGATGCATACTGTGGAAACTGCAGAAGACATTATATATACACAGAGACCATGAAATAATACCTCCTTCCACCCCACTCTCCTGCTGGTAATAGCTTATCTAAAGTGATCATCAAGTTGGGCATTTCCAGCACAAATCCAGGTTTTCTCACCCTCCGCCCCGCCCAACACAAACTCACTCTCCTGCTGGTAATAGCCCATCCAAAGTGACCACTCTCTTTAAAATGTGTATGATAATCAAGGTGGGCCATTTCCAGCACAAATCCAGGTTTTCTCACCCCCCCACCCCCCTCCAAAAACCACACACACAAACTCACTCTCCTGCTGGTAATAGCTCATCCAAAGCGACCACTCTCCCTACAATGTGCATGATAATCAAGGTGGGCCATTTCCAGCACAAATCCAGGCTTTCTCACCCGCATGGCCCCACAGTATGCCAGCATTTTTATGGCTGACTTAGAACAACGCTTCCTCAGCTCTCGTCCCCTAACGCCTCTACTCTACTTGCGCTACATTGATGACATCTTCATCATCTGGACCCATGGAAAAGAAGCGCTTGAGGAATTCCGCCATGATTTCAACAATTTCCATCCCACCATCAACCTCAGCCTGGTCCAGTCCACACAAGAGATCCACTTCCTGGACACTACAGTGCTAATAAACAACGGTCACATAAACACCACCCTATACCGGAAACCTACTGACCGCTATTCCTACCTACATGCCTCCAGCTTTCACCCTGACCACACCACACGATCCATCGTCTACAGCCAAGCTCTGCGATACAACCACATTTGCTCCAACCCCTCAGACAGAGACAAACACCTACAAGATCTCTATCAAGCATTCTTACAACTACAGACAGCCCCCCAACCTGAAGCAAATACTCACCAACAACCACATACCACACAACAGAACCACTAACCCAGGAACCTATCCTTGCAACAAAGCCCGTTGCCAACTGTGCCCACATATCTATTCAGGGGACACCATCAAAGGGCCTAATAACATCAGCCACACTATCAGAGGCTCGTTCACCTGCACATCCACCAATGTGATATATGCCATCATGTGCCAGCAATGCCCCTCTGCCATGTACATTGGTCAAACTGGACAATCTCTACGTAAAAGAATAAATGGACACAAATCAGATGTCAAGAATTATAACATTCATAAACCAGTTGGAGAACACTTCAATCTCTCTGGTCACGCAATCACAGACATGAAGGTCGCTATCTTACAACAAAAAAACTTCAAATCCAGACTCCAGCGAGAAACTGCTGAATTGGAATTCATTTGCAAATTGGATACTATTAATTTAGGCTTAAATAGAGACTGGGAGTGGCTAAGTCATTATGCAAGGTAGCCTATATCCCCTTGTTTTTTTCTAACCCCCCTCCCCCCTCGACGTTCTGGTTAAACTTGGATTTATGCTGGAAATGGCCCACCCTGATTATCATGCACATTGTAAGGAGAGTGGTCCGTTTGGATGAGCTATTGCCAGCAGGACAGTGAGTTTGTGTGTGTGGTTTTTGGAGGGGGGTGGGGGGGGTGAGAAAACCTGGATTTGTGCTGGAAATGGCCCACCTTGATTATCATACACATTTTAAAGAGAGTGGTCACTTTGGATGGGCTATTACCAGCAGGAGAGTGAGTTTGTGTTGGGCGGGGCGGAGGGTGAGAAAACCTGGATTTGTGCTGGAAATGGCCCAACTTGATGATCACTTTAGATAAGCTATTACCAGCAGGAGAGTGGGGTGGAAGGAGGTATTATTTCATGGTCTCTGTGTATATATAATGTCTTCTGCAGTTTCCACAGTATGCATCCGATGAAGTGAGCTGTAGCTCACGAAAGCTCATGCTCAAATAAATTGGTTAGTCTCTAAGGTGCCACAAGTACTCCTTTTCTTTTAACATATAGTAAGATATAGATATATATACACATATATATGTACACATACAGATAAGTTGGAAATTACCATACAAACTGTGAGAGGCTAATCAGTTAAGATGAGCTATTATCAGCAGGAGAAAAAAACTTTTGTAGTGATAATCAGGATGGCCCATGTAGACAGTTGATAAGAAGATGTGAGTATACTTAACTTAAGGAAATAGATTCAATATGTGTAATTACCCAGCCACTCCCAGTCTCTATTCAAACCCAAGTTAATGGTATCTAGTTTGCATATTAGTTCAAGCTCAGCAGATTCTCATTGGAGTCTGTTTTTGAAGCTTTTGGTTGCAAAATTGCCACCCTTAAATCTTCTATTGAGTGGCCAGAGAGGTTGAAGTGTTCTCCTACTGGTTTGTATGGTAACTTCCAACTTATCTGTTTGTGTATGTGTGTGTATATATATATCTTATTATATGTTCCATTCTATGCATCCAATGAAGTGGGCTGTAGCCCACGAAAGCTTATGCTCTAATAAATTTGTTAGTCTCTAAGGTGCCACAAGTACTCCTTTTTTGCGATACAGACTAACACGGCTGCTACTCTGAAACCTTACATCTTGCAGTTTGCAGTGTTTCAGTGACCACAGCAAAAGTATTAGTCCCACAGAGAGCAGTGATTGCTCCATACTTCTTTCAGTAAAACTCTGTGAGGGTTGTAATAAGTATTCAGTGCTTTCCTTGTTTCTCAAACATTCTACTTAAAACCCTGTACTACATCCTTTTTTAATTTGTGCTTTCAAGTTTCCAAACCGGCTTCTTTCCACTGGGAAATTCATTTGTTTTAAAAGTTTTATTTCCATTTTGCATTTCACACAAGGTTTTTCATAAAATTTTGTGTGCATAATGTTACTAAGTATCTCCTGAGTTCTGACAGTCTGGGGTTACTTTTTGTTTTCAGTGTACAAAGGAATTATGTTTGCTGCTGCTTAACCAGTCTCTCCTGCTGCCATCCCTGAAACTGCTAGTAGAAAGCAAAGACCAAGATCTACATGCATTGGCACTGGAGCAGATAACAGCTGTTGCTAAGGTATGAGCAGTTCAATTAACTATCCTTCATAGTTTCAGGTAATAAAATAGCTTTTTTATCTTCATGTAGGAAGTAGAGTCTCTTGAGTGCGTTGTCATTATTAAGATTTTCTAAAGTTATTTTGTCTTCAGCCATAGGGCTGATAAAGATCCTTTATTCATTCAGAAGAACCCACAAACGCTGTTAATTTTAATTATCTGGCTACCCATTTGTAAGTTAATGTGGTGGAACAGAAACTGCTATGTTTTACAAAGTACATTTTTTGTAGGTCTTCATGTTTTAGTTCTTTTAAAATAACTTAATCCATAATATTGCATAAAACTTGCAATGGCCCACTGCTGTAGACTCTTCCATACACATGGTGGGATTGTTTATTCCTGTGGAGTTTATTTTGCAAATAATCGAATTTATATTAACAGAGTCGCTTCTAACTTTCCTGAAAATTCAATCTTGTTGATGCTGATGTGCATTTTTCACACACATCACAGGGATTTAATCTCACTCTAAGTGCAAATTTCAGTTCAGTTTAAACTATAGCATTGACCAACACATCAGTAATGCCTCTAAACCATCAAATTTTGTTTCTGTTTAATTCCTAATGAGAATCTGGGATGGTGGGATATCTTATGTATCTTAATGCTTAACTCTTTTTGCTATCCCCAAAGTAAGTGTATGTCTGTCAATCATATGCATATATCTGAAAAAGTAGGTAACAACTATGTGACACAAAGCAAAAATTTAATCAAGGAGTTCTTGTAAACGCTTAATCTCTCAAACTCATGAAACTATCATACTAGAAGAAGCTTTATCATCAAATCCCAAGATTAATTTTCTTAGCATATCATTTTTGCTTAACTTTCTTTTTTGTAACATCAGGTTACAACGAAAGACAGACAAAAACCAAAATCATGAATCTGTCAATGCTCAAATTTGTTTTTGTGAGTGTACTGCGGCTCGCCGGGGCTCAACCCTCTCCAGGACGGCAGGGAGCTACACCAGCTCATGACACACGGATATTGTTTGGGGAAATTAGTCTGACCGCGGGAGTCTCCCTCAGTGGCCCTTATGACAACTGAAACAAGCACCGTAAGCCCAGACCCTAGGTCAGGGCGGGGCAACAATAAGTCAAGTGTTCAGGCCCTCTGGCAGGAGCTGAACAAACAGTTCAATAGTAGCAGGCCAGGCCCTGGATCAGGGTGAGGCAACCAAGTCAGTAGCTCAGGCCCTCAGGCAGGGGCTGAGCAAACAGTTAAATGTTAGCAGGCCCAGGCCTCTAAAGGACCTGGAAGGGGGGGAGACTGCCACCACAAGTGGTGGGGTGGGACACAGGCCCTCCCACTCCACTTTGCTCAGAGCTCCCTAGCTCCGCCCACTCAGGCACCCGGATGGGCTCATCCCTCTCTGGGGCAACAGGGAGCTACACTGGCTCACTACAGTGAGGAAAAAGGTTGATTGAGAATCAAAAACCTATATCCAAACTTGCTCCTATCATTGTCATTTTCAGCTCAGTCTCTTCTTGCTTTCAATCCATTTTTGGTTTAAATCCATTTTTCAGTTCTTGTTTAAAGGTACCTAAGTTTCCAAGGTCAGTTAATAAGATTTCAGAAACAAAATCCTTGTAAGATTTACATAAAAAGTTTCTTTGTGAAGTGTTTGCAGTCTATGAACCCATATATAGACAAAGACTGACTTGCTTTTGTTAAAATCACTAAAATATATTTTTAAAAAACCCTGTAATCTTCATTTCAAAGATACAAAACCCATTGATGTAATTGAAAAAATACTTATTTAGTTGCTGTGTATGTCCATCAGGTTATTAGTGAGAGTATAACAGAATGATGTAGAACCCAGTATTCACAATACCTCGTAATTTTCTACTCCTCAGTTTCCCTCAGCCTTATAATGCTTTCAGGCAATAGAAATTGCCAGGGTATGTGCTGGAACATGATGAGAAGCTGCAGTTAGAAGTGAAAAAGGCTAAATTTTCTATGCCAGATGTGACAAAAATCTGCCCGCCACAGAAAATATAATAAACAATAACAAATTTTTCACAATTTCCATTGTTGCCATAACCTGCAGAAACCAGGACTTATTGTTAAGGAGATCTGATAGGTTTTATGGAAAACTGGCTATTGGAACTTTCAAAATACATCATACAAGAAGGTTCATGTGGAATGAACTTTCTGTATGCTTTTAAGGAGAGCTAACCATGGCTTCTCTGCATTTACTTATTAATCTACAAAATTTTCAATAAAGAGTCAGAATTATACAGTCTACAAAGAATTTTTTTAAAGTTCCATTAGGAATCAACAATTGATCAATCATTGGATGTACACAGTCAAGATTCAACTTATGAAGTTAACACAACACATTATTAATTCTCTCAAATACTGGTCCTGGAATGCGAATGGGAGCATAGTTTATTTCTCAGCCTTTTGAAGATTCTCCTTCAAGATTTCCATTTCCTGAGTGAATTATACAGCTGGCTCTCCTCCTGTCTACCTTATCCACCTTGATACAGCAAGTCTTAACTTCCTTTTCTAGAAGAGAGAGGTTTGCATAGATAGAGCTGTGTAAATCCACAGATATCCACATCTGCGGACCATTTTTGCAGATCATGGATTGGAGGCGGTTACAGATTTTGAATCCATGCAGTGCTCTATGCATAGACACATTTTTAGAAGACAGAGTTCACAAAGTTATTTGAGACGGAACTCATGTTGAATTTGGATAGGCACACATTATTACTTACCAAACACATGTGTACACTCCTTCACACCTTTTCTTTCACAGGCCAGGCACCTTCCCAGCCTGGGCTCTGTCATTTCTCGCCCACTTTGATTTTGTTTCTTGGATGTTCACAGCAGTCATCCTGGGTGGGGATTCAGTGAAGAACGAACGCTGATTATGTCAGTCTCTTGCCTTAAATAGGTTTTACATATGGCAGGAATTCTTTGTTTTCCAGTGTGTGTTCTCCCCTCACAGTGGAAAAATACTGGTATTCTATCATGGAGTCCATGATACCGGTGACTTGATCACATGATCCTACAGTGTCAAACCAGCCATGAGTCAGTTTGTAGCATCCCAGAAAAGTTTTTCAGGAAGGTGGGAGATTAGCATCTTCAAAGACCTATTGTTCTCCTTAATGGTTCAGACTCATTGCATTCTGTCTGGTGGGTGTTCCCCAGGTACAAACACTTTTGTAGTACAGATGTATAGTCAATATTCCTAATTTTAGATACAAAAATGATACATGCATACAAATAGGACAATCATATTCAGCAAATCATAACCTTTCCAGTGATATCTCACATGCCTTATCTTGTACAAAACATATCATAGTTATGCTATAATCATACTATAACAATATTTCTATGAAGAATATTGGGTGTAGTGTCACACACAGGTCTTGTGCCCCAGTAATGTGGTCCAAGCTGGGTCAAGGGTGGGCAACCTTGACCTTTGGAAAGCCTCCCTCCCGCAACTTTTGCTAGTGGTTCTTTGACCATATCGGTCACTAAACCACAAGTCTGATATACATCCAAAATATAAAAAACCATGGGATTAATGGGAGATTACTTCATGAATGCAGCTTCAACCCCCACTCCTTTGAGCTGAATTGGAGGGAGCAGAAAGTGCCAGATTCCTCAGAGTCTCCACACATTCTGGATGTGATTTCTGGCGTAATTTGCTCTCAGGCAAATTACAACAAGGCAAGGAGACAGAGGTGCCTTAGATCCTGTTAATATAAGTCCCACTTAAGGTAAAAAAAAATATTACAATTTATATTCACTAAAGAAAATGGAAGTTTATACACTAGGCCAGTGGTTCTCAAACTGTGGTCCGTGGACCGCTAGTGGTTCACGAGCTCCATTCAGGTGGTCCGCGGATAGTTCCCTCTCAGGTGCACGCCTGGGCTGCTGCACATGGGAGAATGAATGGCCACCCCCCCTAATTAGTGGAGTCGCACAGGCATGGCTCCCCTATTTAGGTGCCTGGACCCTGGAGAAGACGCACATGTAAGGTGAAGTGGTGGCCTTGGGGGGAAATAGAGGGTAGATGGGAGGGGGAAGTGGGGTGGGAAGAATTTGAGATGTGCAGGGCTGCAGTGGCCAGAGAAAGAGGCGACTTTCCCCAGCTCTGTGGCTGCTGAGGCGAGGGAGAGACCCCCCTCCTTCCCAGCCCGAGCTTGGAGTCTGCTGTGGTGCGGGAGAGAGGGAGAGACCCCCACTCCTTCTCAGCCTCAGTTCGGGGGCTGCCATGACAGGGGAGAAAGGGCACATCCATCGCGTTAGACAGGAAAGACTACTGATATTAAAATATGAGTTGTGTGCTTATATTTATAGAACAAAAAATGTTAATTGTTTCTTTTATATACAGCATTTTTCTCCAAAGCGCTTTACAATAGTTAGCTAACGGTACAAACAACATTTGCAAAGATCATTAAGTGGTCCACTGAGACCCTCAGCAATTTTCAAGTGGTCCGTGAAAAAAAGGTTTGAGAACCACTGCACTAGGCCTCTCATATAGGCCTATTTCTTTCACACATTGAAGTCAATGGGAGTTTTACTATTGACTTCACTTCAGTTGGAGTACGGTTTGGTCAGTGCCTGAAAGGTTACATTTATAAGAGATTCTTGGCAGTATTTGAAAAGCAGGTCATACAGAAGAGGCTACCATTATTCTGTGTAAATCTTGTAGTGTTTGGAAGTGTTTTTGTTGCACTCCAGAAAGCATGCCTCCTGCTTTTTATTTTTCACTCTCATAATTACTTTAGGTGGAATTTTAGTAAACGATTGTTAGCCAACGTATATGCTATGTATTAGAGCAATTACATTAATATTGTAGACAGTATAATAAGTGATATAGTTGCAGATTGAATTGTGCTTTACCCAAAATGCTTTTCACTCATGCTAAGGAATATCCCATAACTTTTTTCAGTAGCTAACCTTTGCTCTTGGTAAGAGGAAATACAAAACCTGTCATAGTAGGAACACTATGCCTTGGGTAGTTAGAGGATGCCTGCAGTGACACCTGGAATGTGGTAGTCAAAACAAAGATAAGAGAAAGGTACAGGATAGCACAGAAAAACAAGATAAGAAGCTTGTATTGACTTGTCTGTTAAAGCTTGGGTGATGTACAGAATGTTCACTACCTTGTAAAAAGGGCTACTATTAATATGGATAATCTCAAATGCATATTTTTGAAACAAAGGTGAATGCTGCAAGATTGCTATGTGTTGTGTTCTGTTGTCTTTGACTAATAACCTGGTTAAACTTAGGCTACATGGTTTCTTGAATATTTTTAATAACAAACCACAAGTGTAGTCAAGCAATTGGGTTTGGCTATACTTAGTTTTCAGATTTGTTGCAGAAGGCCAATTCCCATTTACATTAAACAGGGAGGGAAATATGCCATCTGGCAAAATGAAATAGTCAGATTCCCTGACATACTGCGAGCACAGCTCACAAACATGGCTGTGAAAAAAATACAGCAGTTGCTTGCTAGTACGGATGTATTATTTAGTCATTTGTTGTATGATGCTGACAGCTTTATGGATGTTTACAGTTAAAAGGATGATGCAGAAGTGCTGATCTAGGAATGTACAGCCTTTGCCGACAATAAAACAGACAGTTTTTTTAAGCTTTTCTGAAACTGCACACCTCTATTATTGTGTAACCTTTTGCAAACTGCCAGTTCCATCTTTCACATACCAGAAATAACTAGACTACCCCCTCACAGTGAATATGGTGTATGAATAATTTAAAAAACTTTATCTTAGTATAGCCAGTTAAGTAGTTTATGAATGTCAGTAGGATTCAGAGCTTCTCTTTAAGGGTTGCTTATTTCTGAGAACACTTTCAGTGTTGTCGTCTTTCTTATGTCAGCATGCAAAGGTTCAGACTGATTTACTCCTTATAGTACAATAATTCTATAGACTGACTGTAGCTGTACTGGTAAAGCAGCCATAGATTGAGAGCCTATGTAGTCAGCAAAAAATGCTGCCTGTACCCAAGGGACTTGAGTTGAAAGTGGCACTTGAATATAACGTTTTTTCTAGTTAGTCTAAAATAACTGTTGATATTTAGCCTACTTACATATTGTATATTCATTGTTGATGTACTTGGATACATCCTTTATATTTCAAAACAATTTATTCCTTTTGTAACAAAAAATTTACAAAAAATGAAGTTTGGAAAATAAAATGGAATTTACAGTTATTTGTTTTCAACTAATTCTGGGTGATTGTGCCAAAATAATCAGCTCCATATTCCTTAAGATCCTCTTCAGCTGTGTAACTAGCCTCTTCCTTCATTAATGACTGTTGACTTGCAACCTGGTTTATCAGTTTCTTCTTTATTGGAATCTTTTCAAACAGTGTGTGTATGGCCAGAAAAGTGACTGCAAAAATATCAGCAATTTACTCCAGAGATCTAATCCCTGTGTGTCCTTGAGCCATACCTGTTCAATTCAGGGACAAAACCAACATTTAACCTTTGCTAACAGTGCAAAACTAATACTTACATGGAAGAACAAACACAATTCTGTTCTGTCTGATGCACCATCGGCAATAGTATGTTGTCACTAGCATGCTTAGATGTTATTAATCAACAGAAAAGGATAAAACCTCACTCTTTATGGTAACATTTTTTCCACTGATAACACTATGTATCTCAGCATCTACCTGACCAATAGACACCAGGTGGAGCTACCATAAGCCACTGAGGTGAGAAAGGCATTCCTGTCCACCCCTGTTCTGGACTGTGTCCTTGACAGCACCTGGGTAGATTTTCAGAGAGCAACACACTATTTCACCTCAAATATTTAGTGAATCTCCACTTGATGTTTTGTGTTGTATTGCCTGCATCCATATAGGACTGTTTTAATGAACTGGGTGGTCTAAAGATGTAATAGCCAGGAACTCCAAGTCCTAATCTTTGCCCTGTCACGCTGTGTGCCCTTGAGTTTGTTACACTGCTTCTTGGTTTTGCATGCTATGGAGTGGGATTAATACTATTGATGATACTACTCATAATACTCATGAGGAACTGTGTGCACTAGCTAGTATTTGTACAGCACTTTACTATATAAAGGCTAGATATCATTGTATACAGTCTCTGACAGTGATTACTAAAGCCTGCTAAATTTAAACCTGCATTTTATGTCTTTCTTACTGTTGTTGTTATTTTGCTGTGTAAATATTCACCAAATCAGTTTATATATGTTAAATGAAAGAACATGACATAGCTTTGGTTGGGAAAACAGTTGCTTTAGCTACAAGTAATTCAATACTGAGATATTACACTTGATCTCTCACCAGAAAAAGGGTGAATTAGTGTGTATTTTAGTAGTTGTAGGCAGTGTTGTTGCAGTCCAGTTGGTCCCAGGACATTAGAGAGATAAGGCAGGTGAGGTCATATCTTTTATTGGACCAGCTTCTCTTGGTGAAAGAGAGAAGCTTTTGAGTTTACCCAGAACTCTTCTTCAGGTCTGGGAAACTGTCTTAGGCTGTGTCTACACTACAGCTTAAATCGGCATAATTTATGTTGCTCGGGGTGTGAAAAGTCACACTGACATAAACACCGGTGTGAAGAGCCCTATGTCGGCAGGAACATAAGTAGTTAACACATTTCAAGGGATAATTCAAGGTGAAGTGGCCCGTTAACACCCCTCCAGTCATGGAGAGGAAAGGATGGGAGGAGGGGCAGATGGAGTGTGGGGAGGGGGGTTGTTAGTGGGTTATAGATTGTTTTAATATGCCATAAATCCAGTGTGTCTATTTGGTCCTTGATTTTTAGTGTCTAGTATAGTTATGAATTTAAGCTCCCAGGCTCATCTTTTGAAAGTGTTGTGCATGTTTCCTTTGAGGATGAAGACTGATAGGTCAGCTGTAGAGCGATTGCTTTGTGAAAAGTGTTCACCCACAGGTGATGTGGTGTTTTTCTCTCTTATCATTTTCCTGTGTGAGTTCATTCAAGAGCATAGTGATTATCTGGTTTCACCCCCGTATTTGCTATTGGGACATTTAGTGCACTGGATAAGGTATACTGTATGTTGTGATAGTTATGTGTAGGATCCAGGGATCTTGTAAGGTGTGTGTGGGGGCGGGGGGGTGGCGTATTTATCACGTAGCAGTGGAGATATGTCTGCAAGTTTTTCATCTGTTGTTCTGGCAGGATCTGGTGTCACTCTGAGTTAGTGTTTCCTGGTCTGTGGGGAACTTGCTTCTGATGATGAGCTTGGAGAATTTGGGTTATAGTTGTTAGATGATAATCCGTATGGGTTCTAATGTGGGGTGGTAGGTGCATTTTAGCAGTTGCCTTTAAGGTGTTCGCAAGACTATTTGATTTCTGTGAGTTTTGTGGGTATTTTTCATGTGTCTATGTGTTCCATAAAACGTTGACAGTATAAATGTGTCTGAGGTGTCTGTGTGTATTGCATATGGAGTATTTGTCTCATATTTAAATGGTAAGCTTTTGGGGGCAGGGACAGTGTTTTTGTTTTGTGTTTGTACAGTGCCTAGCACAATGGAGTCCCAGTCCGTGTCTGGGGCTACTATACGCTACGATAATACAAATTATAAATAATAATTCATGTTTACATGTCTATAATGTAGACATGTCTGTTCGCTAACAGCCAAAATGTCTTTAAAACCTGAAAACTAGTCACCTTACCACATCCACAAGCTGACGTGGTTCTCTCAGTGTTCTGAGCCACACAGCACAAAACTAAAATTCAGGTATAACCCATGACGGTAACTTCATCAGATTGTTTAATGTTCTTAGAATTGTTCCTCCAGAGAGTAAGACAAGAACTACTGTACTTTGAAATAATTAGCTTTGCATCCATGGAGATAATTTCATGCAACAGATTGATAATGTGCCAAGGATTTAAAAAAAATGTATTTTAAAGATGTCAATGTGAAGAAGACTGTCAGTGAGAAGTACAACTTGTATCTAAATGAAATAAAAGGGAAATGCAGGTTCGGAGATTTGTAGCATATAGACTTGAAAGCCAGAAGGAACCGTCATGATAATCTAGTAGTCTGACCTCCTGCACGTTGTAGGCCACAGAACCTTGCGCACACACTCCTGTAGTAGGCCCATAACCTCTGGCTGAGTTACTGAAGTCCCCTATCTTGACGTAAAGACTTAAAGTTATAGAGAATCCACCATTTTAGTTCAAACTAGTGCTGTCAAGCCATTAAAAAAATTAATTGCCCTTTTAATCGCACTGTTGTTAATAGAATACCATTTATTTAAATATTTTTGGATGTTTTATACATTTTCAAGTATATCGATTTAAATTACAACACAATACAAAGTGTACAGTGCTCACTTTATATAATATTTTTAAAAATATTTACACTGTAAAAAAGATAAAATAGTATTTTAGTTCAACTCATACAAGTACTGTAGTGCAATCTCTTTTATCATGAAAGTTGAACTTATAAATGTGGAATTATTCTTTTTTTACATAACGGCACTCAAAAGTAAAACAATATAAAACTTTAGAGCCTACCAGTGCACTTAGTCCTACTTCTTGTTCTCCTTTAGGGGAGTCTCGGCTTATTGAAGGGGTAAGATATTTTTATCTCAGAAAGTAAGTATTCTGAAGATGGGAGGGGTGTGAGTTGTGCAGGAGAAGGGTGAATTCTTGGTGCTGCTCCTGTTTTGGTTGGGTTTCTGAGCTCGCCAGGCTCACCTCCTGTCAAAAGAGGAAGAAAGTTTAACCTTAGAAATCTTCATTTAGTATTTGGGGAGGCTGGGGTAGGGAGCAAGCAATGACTTGTGCGGGAGGAGGGTGAGAGAGATGCCTTGATGCTGCTTCTGGAATGGTGATTACTGGTACTGGGGCTTGCCTCCTTTTACTGAGCTCGGTGGGCTCCCCTTAACTGAGCAAACCCTTGTTTGCAAGGGAGGATATGGATTTTACCTCAGGAATTCGGCATGTGGCGGGGAGGAGAGGTTGGTGGCAAGAGGTTGAGCTTGCCATGCACCTGTTCTCTATGGGGTACCCCCCAGAGCGAGGGGCTGTCCAGGGGCAATGGGGCACAGCATGGGGAGGGCAGGGTGGGTGTCCGTCCTCAGAGCAAGTTGCTGGTTGGGGACAAGGGTGCACAGCACGACGGGAGGAGGGAGTCAGTCACTGTAGCAAAGGGCCGGCTGGGCGCAATGGGGCATGGTGTGGGGAAGGTTGATCCCCGGAATAAGAGGCCGGTTGGGGGCATGGTGGGGGGTGAGCAAGGGGCCTGCCGGGGGGACATTCAGGCACAGTGCATGGGGAGGCAGGGGGGAGTTGGTTCCCGGAGCAAGGGGCTGGCCATGGGCAGTGGTCACAGCTGGGGGAGGAGGGGCTTTGCCCCAAGAATGAGGGGCCAGTCAGGGACAATAGGGCACAGCATGAGGGGAGAGGCAGTCCCAGGAGCAAGGGGCAGGCCAGGGGCAACGGGGTACAGCAGGTCAGGATCCCTACCTCTCAGCCAGAGCTGGAATAGGAACCACTTCCTCTCCTCTCCTCTTGTTTTCCCACCCTCCCAAAGGGGATTGGGTTACTGCACCTGACTGGACACTGTCAGGTCCTCCGCAGCTGGTGCCTGTCTCCCTCCCTGCCCAGAGATATGGGATTAACACCATTAAAAAAAGAATGTGTTAATTTGGTTTTCAGTTAATTGTAGGTGTTAACTGCAATAAAGTGACAGCCTTAGTTCAATGAGTGGCCCATGCCCCATGCTGCACAAGAAGACCACCAGGGTCTCTGCAAATCTGACTTGGGGGGGAATTCCTTCCCAACCAGATATCATGATGAGTTAGACCCTGAGCATGTGGGAAAGACCTGCCAGGCAAACACCTGGGAAGAAATTGTCTGTTGTAACTCAGAGCTCCCCCCCCCCCACCCCCCCAGTGTCCTATCTTTGCCCGTCCGGAGATATTTGCTAATAGCAATCACAGATGGGCCATATTCCATTGTTTGTGATCTCATCATACAATTCCCTCAATAAATGTATCAAGTTCAGTCTTAAAAGAAGTTAGGTTTTTTAAAAGAAGTTAGGGTTTTTGCCCCCCTGCTCCCCTTGGAAAGCTGTTCCAGATCTTCACTCCTCTGCTGGTTAGAAAAAATCTTTGTTGATCAGGACTCCTGTCCTCCATTTTATCTTGAAAAATCCATCATTTCCCCTCCAAGACTCCCTAAAGTCCCTAAGGGAGGGAAGTTAGTTAATAAACCGATAATAATAAAGGGTAATTTTTAAGGCAAATTCAAAGAAAGAAGGTAGTGATACCTGGAGCCTATTATCTAAGAAGTATGGTTCATCAAATGAACATTCTCGGCATGCTGACATGCTTTATATTTTCTCTCTTTTCCTGTGTTTTAAAAAAAGAAAGAGAGGTTGGGAAAACTGTTCTACTTTTAAAAAGGAGCAACAAATTATTCTTGCACGTTTTTCTGTGTCCTACATAAAGATAAAGCACCATGCTGTCTTCTCCCACCACCTCTTTAACAAGAGAGAGATGCTTACATTTATAAGGGTGAAAGGATCTAAAGATAACAAAGTTCTTCATTCTAAAATAACTTGTGTGGTTTCATCAGTTAGGGCTCAGTCTCATCCCTGTTGAAGTCAGTGGCAGCTCTCCCACTGACTTCAAGAGCAGTAGGATCCAGCATAGGTTTCTTTTGAATTCTTCATGCTCCTCTGCATATGTAATGAACATCTCAGTGTAGCCGCTGTGGTGTGAGAAACGGCGATGTCTAAGGGCAGGTCTGCACTAGAAGCACTACTTGCGGCTGTGCCACTTTTCCATGTTTGGTGAAGACTCTCCATGCCGGGGTCCCCAAACTGGCAGGGAGGAATGTTCGTGTGAGGGCAGCTGGGGCCCAGGCGAGGCTGCCAGCCTGTCCAGGTCGTCTCCCCCCCTCTCCCTCCCAGAGCTTCGGCCCCAATCCTAGCTCCAGAGGGGGGAGGGGGGAGCAGAGAGGGGTAAGGGGGGGCCCGCAGTAAAAAGTTTTGGGACCACTGCTCTGTGCCAGGAGAGCACTCTCCCATCACTCTCCATCAGTATAATTACTCCACCTCCACGAGAGGCGGAAGCTATATTGGTGGGAGAGCGTCTCCTGCTGACATAGCGGCAGTGTGGACAGTACTTAGGTCACTGTAACTTGCGTTGCTCACAAGGGTGTCTTTTTCACACCCCTGAGCGATGCAAGTTAGATCGACTTAAGTGGTAGTATAGACCTGTCCTTAGCCACTAAGTTTGGTTTTTGGCTCACCGGACCAGAGATATATTTAATCTCCCAGACAGAGGCTCAGAGCTGGTGATTTCCCCCTATCGTCTGAGAAATGGAAGTGAAATGATGAAATAGGGAATTGGGATATAACCAAGAAATGTCCATCCTGATGCTTTAGAGGGGCGGGACGGGGGGAATTCAACCTGCCAGTTTAACCAAAACACTGAGAAGGTAAGCCCTGAGCTGCTTCAGCTGTATAGCTAGAGACAAAAAAGACAATCAGAAAATGATAGGCAAGAAAATGTTGGATGTTGTCCTGAAAAATCAGGATGCAATGATTTATGATGCTGGTTGAGTCAAAAATTGCCTAGAGATAAGTTGCCATATGTCTCCAAGATGTCATAGATTCAGCTACATATGCTGACCAGTGGGAGAGCTGTGCTGCTGTACCAGATGACTTCAGATGACAATATGAGTTCCATTAACACTTCCTGCTCTGCCAGCCATCAAAATATAGTGGACAGTTATTCTGGAAAGTGGGACCAAAGTTGAGTATAAGGGAGATGGAATTTAAAAAAAAAAAAAGTCTGGTCAGGAAATCACTCATTATTTATTAAACAGTTTAATTGGTTTGTTCATATTTTATCTGATGGAATGCATTGAAAGAAAGACGATTTCTACATACTTCTTACAAGGTTCATTTCTGTTGCTTGTTAATTTTTTTCTGGACATTGGAGACGTAAGACACTTTATGCCATTAAAGCAGTGTTGTTTTTCTGGGAGCTTAGATCTGATTTATCTTCTAAATTAGCTAAAATTGAATTTAAAAACTTAATCCTGTAGCATTGTCCATACAGATATAGGCGCAATTTTCAAAAGAACTCCGTCCCTATTGCATGCCACAGTGGGAGCTGCTGGGTGCTCTGGATTTTGAAAATCTGAGCCTGGTTATGGGTTCTGGTCCTGAGCTCTATTCAGACACTTGCCTGTATAGTGCACACAATTCAGTGTGTCAGAAAATATAGTTTACCTTATGATCTCCCATATGAATCTCTGTTAATCCTTCTATTAACGTAAAGATAGAAAGGGAGTTTTCTATATATATAGGGAAGATACTGGGAATCTATTTCAAGCTCTGCACTACCTTCTATTTAGTCTCTTTGTTCCTTAGTTTGAAATGGGTATATCTGTAGGACTTGTGCGGTTTTATTAATAAAATAAATGATGATTGTTAAAGGTTTGCCTTGGATGTGTAAAAGTATATATCACTATTGCTATTAAGCTATGGAGAACATCCTACCATTGCTGCTTCACAACTAAAAAGCATATTGGAGGAGGTCATGGTTGATGATTATAATGGTCTTGGTCCCTTGTGGCCTTAAAAAAAAATCTATGGATGTAACCAATAACTCAGTCTTCATTTTTGTGTATTTTTCTTTCTTTGCAGATTGATGGTTCCAGCTGTGATTCTGAAATTCTTTCCTTGCTCCTGAATGCAAAATTAGTGGTAAAGTGCATATCCACTGTGTTCTACCCTCACCTTATCAACCACTTACTGGCCAACCAGGAAGAGGGGCATTGGGATGTAGAGGAAATAGCAAAACAACTGCAGGAAGCAGGCTTCAGTGCAGAGGCAGGCTCTCTTATGATGTGTTACAAAGGGATTCATCCTGCACTCAGAACCTACAGTACTGCCCTCAGTGCTATTCAGCATTGGATCTGAGTGGCAAAACAAACTGAATTTTTTTTGACAAAACAGCTGCCTGAATAATGTGTTTGTTTCAATTGCCTGCTTTTCAGATGGAAATCTTCTACATGAGAGACAAATTGTTGTAACGAAGTGATATATTTAGAGTTGATCATCTCTTCTTATGATTTGTGGAAAATGCTAACAATATACATACTGTGGATTTACTTCCAGTTTATTTTGAAACTTTTTACCAGTTCTAAAAGTCTCTCTCTCAGTATAGGTATAGTAAATCTCTCAAACTGGTAAAAACTTTCAAATTGGCAAAAACATTTGAAATGCAACCACTGTAATGTCTAAATTATAAACTAGGAAAGTAACTTGTGATGCTACAGGGTTATACAATGTGTCACACAATTCTTGTAAGTCATTTACACCCTGGTCACAATGTAAAACAATAGTTATCAATAAAAGTGTTTAGAACAAACGTCATCACCATGAAGAGAAATAACTAATGAGAAGTTCTGAAATCTTAAAATTTGATATTTTTCAATGTTGTTTTGGTTATCTTATTACAATAGTTTTATTTGCAATAAGTGACATACTTTTCATTTATTAAACCTTTTCTTCCCCCCCCCCCTTTTGACTGAACTGAGTATTCTTCAGGGGGAAGCAAGCTGATAATTTTTGTCACGCTTACTATAGTTTGGTCTTTGTTACTCTCTATCCAATTTCAGAAAACTTGGCTCAGATCTCCAGAAGATTTTGTTCACCGTTTTGTCTTTCTTTCCAGATGTCTTCTCCTATTTGCTATGGACATGAATAGCCGATCCATTTCAGTTTTGTTCAGTAAGTCCTTACACCCCCTTTCCTGGGGAGGCTTGAGAATAAACAAGATGAGCACAAACCAGCCTTGGATTTTTTAAGACCCAAAATACCCAATCAGATTCTTAAAAAAACAGAACTTTATTAGAAGAACAAAAAAAGATAAGAGAACAACTCTGTAAGATCAGAATGGAAGATAATCTTACAGGCAGTCAGATTCAAAACATAGAGATTCCCTCTAGGCAAAACCTTAAGTTACAAAAAGACACAAAAACAGGAATACATATTCCTCCAGCACAGTGAATTTCACAAGCCAAAACAAAGAAAACCTAACACATTTTCTAGCTAGATTACTTACTAGCTTTACAGAAGTTGGAGGGCTTGCATCTTTGATCTGTTCCCGGCAAAGGTATCACACAGAGAGACAAAAGCCTTCCCCCCCCCCTCCAGATTTGAATGTATCTTGTCCCCTCATTGGTCATTTTGGGTCAGGTGCCAGCCAGGTTACCTGAGCTTCTTAACCCTTTACAGGTAAAAGGACTTTGCCTCTGGCCAGGAGGGATTTTGTAGCACTGTATACAGAAAGATGGTTACCCTTCCCTTTATATTTATGACCGTGCACATGGATTTATTCTATGTAGCCTGTTTTACCAGAAGCATTTGGTGTTCATGTGTTTATATGATTATGGCTTTGTGTTAAAATTACCTTCTCATTTCGCTCTTGCTTAGTTCTATACTGAGATCAGTCTTCAAAGGAATTTTGCGAGAACCTGAGAAAAAAATAACATTTCTGTTTCATTCTACAAAAATGAGTACTGAGACAATAGTTTCTAATCTTTATTTAAGTGTAGGGTGGATGTCCAGTGCAGGTACTCCATAGGAAAGCTATACAACTGGATAAATGGCTTGGAAAAGGACTTAAAAAGAGATGTTTGGTAAAGAAGCAAACCGGGGGGCAGTTGGGGACTCCTGTGATTGGTATGGCAGGGGGCCAACCCCAATTATTATAGCCCACCTTAATCCTCCTATGAGGGGGGCAGTGGATAAGGTAAGGTAAGGTCCTGGCAATGGATTTGCTGGAGGGACGTGGGTGGAAAAAAAGGAGGGAGCTGGTAAAAGTCCCCCGGGTAATTATGGAATAAACATAGGGGTTACCTGCACTGTACACTTTTATCTGCTGGGTAGTCCCAGACATCTAATAATAGTGTTGCGGTCTGATTAAATCCATGTCAAATGTGTCCTGTCCTTCTTTTGGTATAGCCAGACAACCATTGTTGGGTTAATTTTCTATAAATATCATTTGTGGCTTTGAATTAATATTATTTTATTTTACTTACACTTTGTCCTAAAAAAAATCGTTTCATAAGACACTTACCTCGCAATTTGCTTGGAATTCTTTAAGAAGACTGTAACGGTGTATTGAATCCTTCAGGTGGTTTGGCCCTTTTTAGTTCACACATTTTCAACAATGTTTGAGAAAGGGACTTCCAGCTTCCTTCATTCATGACCATAATTTTCATTCATCAATCTCAGGGGTTAGAACTGAGGTCTTTTTCATTTAAGTTCCCCACATTAATCTTTGCCTCAGGTTCCAAATACTATATCTTGAATAAAATCAAAGCTCATTGGCATAGCACAGAAAAAACAGGAAAAATCACAAACCCAAAGATAAATGGAAATAAATAAATGCACTAAACAATGCTATTAGCCAGACACATGGGTTGTTTTACAAAGTATTGAAATAGCACCTACAGCATGGCATAACAATGCATATCACGTTTCTCAAGCTATTACCTCAGAATCATGTTTCCAGGGAGTCCATGTGTTTGTGTGTCACATCAGAGTCAGTGCAGTAGATAAAACCCAGCAGTGTTAGCAGTTCAGAGAGCCGCTAACATCCTGGCAATACATCACACCAAAGCTAACCCAGGATAGATAACAGTCATTGGTGTCCAGTTGGTATGGTTCCTGTGTGGTTCTAGCCCAAAAACGTGCACAGAGATTAAACAATTTTCTGCATCTTCATCCAAAATCACATGCTGAGTCTTAACTGTTCTCCAGTAACACTTTCCAAATGGCATTATCAACCACTTCTTTCTAGATGGAATAGAGTTCTGTTTCCCCCAGCCTCATCAGTAAACAGCTTATGCAGACAGGAACTCTGAGATGCAGATAGACTCAGTGATTAAACAGATACTTAACTTTATTTAAACATTTTTTAAAAGACACATTGGTGGGTTATACTGGACAGATGGACATAATTTCTCACTGAATCAATATGGAATGAACTGTCATAATTTTCCTCATGCAAAGTAGGCTGTGAAGCAGTGTAAGTAGTACTTGTTTAAGAAAGACAATTAATGGTAGCTGCTCATCTTTTGGGGCTGTATTTCCCCCTGTTGACTCTCAGTGAATTGTGTTTGTGACCTTATTTGTCCTGCCATTTGGACATGGTCAGTCAATTGGCTGTCATACATCAATGACATTAGATAGAGGCATTACATGGTTGTAGGTGTCTCACCAGCCTGCAGCAAGTAGCTTCCACCACATGCAGGCATCTGTTCATGAAAAGAGAAGGCACATTCTGAGTATATGTGTATCAAAGTACTGATGTATTTGTGAAGTTCTCCCATGAGATTGATTTCAGATTTGGAGTTTTGACAGTTGTTATTAAGACATGTTAGCAAACGGGATAACAATGTGAGTTATCCCATAAGACCCTCTCATCATCTGTTACTTATTAAGACCATAAAAAGGTACTGACAAGCTGAATTGACACTTGTGCCTACTTGGATTTTGTCAATTTATTTGAATTACAATTGGAAACTGTTCAAAATATTACTTTCAATGAATACAGCATGAGCTGGATCTCTCCTTTGGAGGTTACTCATCTTAGTAGTTTGTTCATTTCCTGATAAAGAAACAGGCCAGAATTTAGGCTCTTACATTCATATTCAATCACCTAAATAGTAATGGGCTGATTTTTGAAAGGTGCTGAGCACCCCAGCTCCTAATGATGACTATGGCAGCTGCAGGTGCTCGACACCTTTGATAATCAAGCTCTTCCAGGTAGTGTCTATGGTTGAGGTTTGGAGCCTAATTCCTAGGGCTATATGGGTTGAAAATGTTAGCAAGTTCATAGTTTATTAGCTGTCTGTAGTAGTGAACAGGGTAGTATTTGGACAATTAAAGTTGTTGAGACCAAAACACTCATTGGCCTGATTCATTTCTCATTCATATTGGTTTGAAATCAAGAGTAACTCAGATAAAGTCAGGAGAGTCTTCATATGAGCCACCATTAATAGACCACCTGGATTAAGCTCATGTTACCCAGGATGAGGAACAGGCCCATCCCTGAAGCTATCCAGCACTTGTGTGGTGAAGAGAAGGAGAATTTCACAAGGCAGGCTTACAGAAGCTATGTCCTGTCTATTGGATTCAAGGTCAGCATTTTTTGCTCCTGGACAGGGTGCATAAAATGAATGATTTAAAAAACAGATTTTTTTTCATTTAAATTAAATACTGGTTTATTTTTTAAAATAAACCTATTAAAATTACATTTGAAACAATGGCAATCTATATTAAGGCCCAAACTTACTATACTCTATTAAAATAATGTAGATTAAATTAAAAATAATATTAAGCAGTACATGTTTGCTGTTGACATTTTGAAGGAAGTCAAACCACTGAACTGGAGGAAGTCACTGGCTAAAGACGTAGAACCAGATTTGTTGAAGTGTTAAATGAGTTTTTGACAGTGGTAACCTCTTTTGCAGGTGCGGAGAGAATATTTTCTTCATTTCAGTTTATTTAACTAGTTCAGTTCAATGAGTTCAAAGTTAAGAGACCAACTGAGAGTTGAAAATACAGGAAAGCTTGTTTTCCCTTTCCAATCTATGAATTAAAAATTAGATGTGAGAGGATGAGATCCACTATTCTAAAATATTGAAGGGCAGTGGTGACCATAAACAATCAGTTCAATTCACTAATTACATATGATACATCGTTTAATAAATCATTTTAAAATGCAGAACATGTTTTGATCAACTTTTTATACACTTATTCTTATGTATCCAGCATATTCGTTTTATTCAACCAATAAAACAAATTTAAAATGTTTTGTGTATGTTTAATTAAATTCATATTTCCACCCAAGTAGAGCTTGACACAAATCACAAATTTAAAAAAAATCATCTAGTAAGTAAGAAATGCATCATTCGCCATTTTCTAACATCATAAAAATGGTAAAAAAAATAAGAATCTGACTAAGTAGAAGTAAAGCTATATAATTATTTAAATGTATATACATCTAGTGTATCCTCCTGGTTAGCAAACGAAGCACCAAATGTAATGTAAAGGGCTATATTTAATTGCAAATCAACATATTTTAATGGTTACCAATCAATGTGAATCACTCTTTTTTTTTTTTAGGAAAATATCAAAAGTACAAATGTAAACAAGATTAAAATCAATTATTTATATCAAAAATTTTCTCATTCAAAAGCTTGTCTCTCTCACCAACAGAAGTGGGTCCAATGAAAGATATTACTTCACCCACCGTGCCTCTCTAATATCCTGGGACTGACTCAGATACAACAACACTGCATACAATGATGAATAGAGGCAAAACAGCCAAAATGGTCATTGGTACATAGCTTTAATACCATCTAATAGAAAATATCATTCATAGGAGGATGGTTAGCAATAATAAATGGATCATAGTATTAGTGTTCTTAAGACTTTCTACAATTATATTTACCATTTCAGAAAACGTATTGTTAACTGAGTAATCATGAAATAAGATGTATAAAATACTAAACTTAATCTGGTGTAACCAACATGAATTTAGCAAAGGCAAATTGAGTCTCAGTAGTCTCTTAGAATTGTTTAATGCATCAATATACTTATAGAGAAGGCCTTTGACAAGAAATAGGAGGCAAAGTATTGTTTTGTATCGAAAACTGGCTAGGAAACGTAAATCAGATTCATGTTCCATGTTCCAAAGCATAGCCCTCCCAAGCAGAAGTTGGCAAACATGTCTGATCAAAACAAAGGAATGTGTGCTCAGCTTGATTTGCACTTAAGCAGTAAACAGAGTCATCAAGCAGGAAAGGGAGACAAAGGAAGCTCAAACAGGTGAGAAAAAAGCATCAGGGAACATAGACCTTTTGTCTCCAGATACTAAGCTGGAAATGTCTTTCAAGAGGGGGACTGACACTATAAAAAGGAGGGACAAATGCCCTCAAGGCACCCCTTTCTCTTTTCCTGCACATCACATTCATGGCACCTGAGGTGACAAAGGAAGCATTTGTTGGATTCTGGGAAAAGAGGTTGTGACCTAAGAAGTTTGGTCAGTAAGACTGCTGAAAGCATGTGATGAGAAAACTTTGCTTTGAATTTAATATAGTTGGTTAAGTGAGGTACCAGTTGCCTTCTATCTTTGTTTTTCTTGTAATCATCTCTGGCCTTTATGCCTCATTACTTGTACTCATTTAAAATCTATCTTTGTAAGTAATATAATTGTTTTATTGTTTTCTCTAATCTAGTGTGTTTATAGTGAAGTTTAAATGCTCCATTTGGGGTGGCAAGTTGTGTGCATATTGATTCTATTAAAGATATAACTGACTTTATAAAAACTTGTATTGTCCAGGACTGGGCTTGGCAATACAGGACACTGTTACATTCTGTAACTCGTGGGAACACTCTACACTCCCATGTTCGTCCTTGTAATATGATTGTGTGGTATCTAATGCTAAGTTTGTCATATTGGGTGTCTTCAGAAGGCTCATGATGCACTGAACATTGTTATAGTTATGTTATAGTAATGTTCTAGGTTATAATTTCATGTATATAGTTATGAGGCTGAAAACGTGTCCTCATGGCTTAAAGCAAGCCCAGGCAAAAACTATACAGAAGCAGAGGGGCAGTTCACACCTCATCAGGGCATGTATGGGACAAACCCAGCCCAGCCTCACAAGAACAAAGGACACTGGCTTAGGCAACAACAAAGGATTTGTTGGACTCTCGAGTGAGTCACCCTCCCTTCTTTGGTCAGTTTGGGACTGTGATGAGGTAATGCTCACCTGACTCTGAAGGGGGGCAGCAAAGCCAAGAGGGAAGACAGAACATGATCAAAGGGAGAGACATTTGCCGTCCTCTTCCTCTCTCTTCTACCTACATCTACAGACACCACACCAAGCAACTGAAGCGCTGATCAAAGGGGAGAGCCTGGCTCAAGAGCAACCAGCCAGCCTGTGGTGAGAAGCATCTACGTTTGTGAGGGCACTGAAAGTGTTAACATCAGCTTAGAATGCATTTTGCTTTTATATCATTTGACCAAATCTGACATGTTATATTTTGACTTATAATCACTTAAAATCTATCTATGTAGTTAATAACTCTGTTTGTTTATTCTACCTGAAACAGTGCATTTGCTTTGAAACGTGTCAGAGACTCACCCTGGGATAACAAGCCTGGTACATATCAATTTCTTTGTTAAATTGATGAACTCATATAAACTTGCAGTGTCCAGCAGGCATAACTGGACACTGCAAGATGGAGGTTCCTAGGTTTGTGTCTGGGACCGAAGATATTGGCTAGTGTCATTCAGTTGCACAATCCATGCCACAGGATGTGCTTACATGCCAGAGGCTGTGCGTGAACAGCCCAGGAGTTGGGGTTCTCACAGCAGAGCAGGGTAAGGCTGGCTCCCAGAGTCAAGGATTGGAGTGACCTAGCAGATCACCAGTCCAGATAACACCAGGGGAATATCACAGACATACATTTCTGACGGAAAATATAAACCTGGGAGTGTGTCTGGGTACCCTTCAGTATAACTAAGGCTGGTAAGAACCAAGCTGTGGCTGGCTGGCTGTAGCACACACACTGGCATCGCTGGGATGACTTTCATGCTGGAGGCTGTTTGTGAGCCGTCCAAGCTGGAGGCTATAGCAGCAAAGCATTGTAAAGGTCACCATAGGTTAGAGGGCATGGGTGACACAGCTGCTCCTTTGTCTGTATTGGTATGTCACAGTATCTTTCCGGAGATGTGAAGTACTGAGCAGCTTCCTTAGGGTGCTCAGTAGATCTGTTGGTGAATAGTTTCTTAAAAGGGAGAAGTTAGAAGAAGAAAATGCACCAAGGCTAATATTCATAAAGAAAATAGGAAAATCCTTTGTGCTGATTTCCGAGGACTCAGGAAATAGGACTTTTGAGGGTGATCAATATAGTTTTTATATCAGGTATAAAGTACAGTCTCTATTGCAATTGGTTTGTCCTACAGAACTTACATCCTTCCCTCTCTGGATTAGTTTCCTCCTCAATTTCACTCCCTAGCATCCCCATCCCTCTTTGTTTGGTCCTACAGACTTCTGTTGTCACAAGATAAAATAAGTTGCATTTAGTCTAAATCCACATACTGATTTAGTGGCCAAAGGCTTTTGCAATGCATAGATAGACAGAAAATGTTATGAAAGTCCTTTTCTGCAATGTGCATATAAAATATTTATTGTAATGAGGGGCAGATGTATACTGTTTAAAAATAAAAACCTAACACTGAAAACAAATAAGCAGAAGGAGTCTAGTCTAAATGGGAGAACAATGCAGAACACAAACTGCAAATGAAACCTGGAGGTGATTTTAATTAATCTGGTTGTACCATCTGTGCTGTTTTTGGCAGTACAGGAAAAAAAGGCATAGTAATGTCTGTATGCATCTTTCAAGAGGATATAGTTGATAGATAGGCACTATGCTGATTCATGTGCCAACTAAAAAGGCAATCATGGTGCAATTTAAGGCCCTGATCCTGCAAATGCTTACACACGCACTTCAATTTTTGCAGTCAGTCAGGGGAAAAGTAAGAAAATGCCAAGCAGCTGTTGGACATAATAACTAGGTCAAAAATGAAAGGTTATCTGGAGTTGAGGCTTCTGATGTGAAATAATGTAACATTAAGATGCCGGAGGAAATGGCTCCATGATTTAAGCAACAGGCTTCCCTGAAAGTCCACATTTGATTCTTCGTTACGGATTCATAGTGATGAAAAGATCACCACAATATAACTTTAAGAATAATACTGAGCTCTTCTAAAGCACTTGGCATGTTCAAAGCATGAAACATCAAGCTTACAAATGCACGAGAAGGAAAGTAGCATCCTCATTTAGAGGTGAGGAAACTGAGGCAGAGAAAGAGGATGTGACTTGCCCAAGGCCACACAGCAAGCCAGTGGAAGGCTAGCACTGGAACTCTGGACGTGACTCCAAGTCTTTCTGCTGAAGCATGCTGCCTCCCAATGCATTCTGTGTTATTATTACTACTGTGGTATAATCGTGGTACTTGGAGGCCCAGATAAGGGATTCTCACTGTGGTAGGTATATGGTTAAAAAGTCAGTCCCGGACCCAAAGACAAAACATGCAGGTGGAGAAAATGAAGGGTTGGGGGTTGGTGTCAGAGAAGACAAGGTAACAATAACACAAGCATGTATTCATGTGGACCAGCGGGGCACCCAGTCCAGCTCAGCACCCACTGACAATACGTGTTGACTTAAATTTACATTCCTGTATCACTTGGTTTCCCCTGCTTTGGGATCCTTCCTCTTCACCACCTTTATTGAGTGATCTGCAATTTAAATGACAGTGGGATCCCGTGTCTGATAATTAGCAGGTAAAGCGATTGCAAGCCAAGGAAGCCAAGCTGCAGCTGATTAAATAAATGCAAAGTGCTCCCTACCATGCACCGCAGCGGGTCTGCTGAGGAGAGCCCAACTTGATTCCAATTCATGCTTCTTCAGGATTAATCAAAGCACACCAAATACATCTTCTTGGAAATGGACAGGAAGCACTTTCAAGAGCTTTATCCAAAGACATGGAAGAGCTTTGTGCCAGAGAAGACACTTGTAGAGTGTTCCCTTCTGAGATTTCTACATATGTCAAGCGGCATTCTGTCGTGCACTGATTTTTATCTTTGATATTTGACTGTTTTACTCATTGGTCTTGAGTAGAAATAGCTACTGAACTGGCTTAAGTAAGATGGAGGAAAAAAGGGTACATTTAGAACTCAGGCAAATAGAGTCCATGGAAGCTGTGTTAAAATCATTCAGTTCCTGCTTACTGCCAGAAGGAGTTTATTTTTTTTATCAATTTCTACATCCATATTTACCTATGAACTTGGCAATGTTAAATACAGGATTTGGAAAGAAAAAGAATATCATTGTATTCAGAACTTAGCACATTGATAGTTGTGAGAATTGTTTTACCTGTCATTTTCTGCCTAATTCAATGAAATGACAAAAAATACTTTTTAGTTGCTCAGATGATGCATTTAAGAATAATTTAATGTTGTTATAGGTGAATTATATTTACTGCAGAGCTCTGTCTTGGATGTACTGTGCTGTAATTTACTTTGAAACCATCAAAGAAATCAAGTAGAAAAGATGTTTGTTTTTAAAATCTGGTTTGAAAGTCAGAGTATTCCTTCGGTGGAGAGGATAGCTATGGCTGTTTTGCTTGTGCCAATGTCTTAGCTACAACTTTTAGGGTAGATCGATATCCCTGAAGCCTGAAATCCTCCTTTTTATGTACAGGGAGCAGTGATTCAGTCTTCCCCACATTCTCCCATTGTTTTTCAGTTCTGACTTGGAGGGGTCAGATGGCAGTTCAGACTCCATGCCCATTCAGAGTCTCACTGACTTCAACAGGTGCTGGAGGAGGCTTACAACTGTTGGCTTCCCTCTTGAGATTGCTAACAGCTATGGAGGTGGATATGAAATGCACATAACCACCCAAGAGGATATAGATTCAGACCATCAATATATTAGGGAGGAAAGGGTGGTCTTGTGGTTAAAGGCACCTGACTGGGAGATCTGGGTTCTTTGCAGGCACTGCTACAGGTACCATATGTGAACTTGGGCACGTCTTTGTGCCTCAGTTTCCCAGTCTAAAATACTTTATGTAAACTTCATGGTGAAAAGATTTGTCAGAAAACAAACAGTTGAAGCTGGCAAGCTCTCCTTCCCTTATGTTAGTATTTAGAACAAGAAGGGAGAATAATTTAACTACAGTAATTATTGACACTCCCCAATGTAGAACCCCTGCGATCTCTATGTGTGAAGCCTGACCAGCTCTGAGACATTCTCCCATCTCGGCTCCCGAGAAGTCACTGTTAGCCCTTCTACCGTGCATGTATGCAAGGGGCAATGGAAGCCCTTTGGTAACTCCCAGCAGGGAAAGCGGGCATTGTGAGGTAGAATTCATTAATATTTGTAGGATGCTGAACACCATACATACCCTATAAAGAAATAAAACGTCACCGAGACCACCAAGTGGCTGACAGATGTCAGTGACTTCTGATCACTTTGGAACCTTTAATTGGATTAGAAGTGGCAACCTTACAATGAAAAGCTCCATAGCCAATTCCTAATCTCATAGACATTCAGTCCCTGTTGCCCTCCTGCTCCATGTATAATTGTCCAGGATGGTCTTTGTGAACCTTCTCTTTTAACTGGGACAGACATGGCGGCCCTTGTGAAGACAATGATTTGTCATGATTGTAAACCCTCATTACTTCTCTTTGTAGTTCAGATAGATCTAGTGGATAAAGCTTTCTGCTGAAATTATCTGTATTCAGGGCAATTGTTGATTTTATACTGTTGGTGCTCAGCTCAGTGTTTTACAATGGTTGGATTGCTTCCCTCTCCTGACAGTTTGACCTTCCCCAGATTGGTCTGCTCACAGCTGTCACGTTGGAAATTTTAAACTCCCAAGACCTTCCTGAAAGGCTGCAGAATTTCTTCCATTTTACCACTCCACCACCACAGCCCGTTCCAAGGGATCCTGACAGGTCTGTACAAGTATCTGTATGTCTCCTGTAAGGGCACTATAAGCCTCTGGAATGATCTCTGGTTTCCAACTCTCAGAGCTGAACTCTGGACCAAAATGTTCACGGGTGACTAGTGATTCCAGATGCCTCCATTTTGGGTTTCTAACTTGAGACCCCTTTAAAAGAGTCTCATTTTCACAGGGTGGGTGCTTTCCACTTTCTGAACAGTGTATCGGGTTGAATACCTAAGATCACTGGTTACTTTTGAAAATCTGAGCTTGTAGGATCTAGGATTCTAGGGTGTAGGTTTTGCTACAGGTAAAATAGATAGCAACAAACCTATGTCTTTAAATATTTAAGATACATTTGTGCATCTGCTTTAATTCCAGGTACAGATTTGGAGGGCAGTCCCAGCTCAGACAATGTCAGATCTTAAGGAAATAGCACACTGGTAGAGCAAGGGGTGAAAGAAACAGTAAGTTGTACTGTACTGCTGCTTATCTTAGAAGACAAAGTAGCATGGTGAGAGTTGAAACAGTTCTGTCTGCATAGCTACTATGCCTTTAAAAACCACTGGTCCTTAGGAAGCGTTGACCTTTCATATCATCATGCATATGATCTCATGGTCCCTCCAATGACCCTCTGCCACAGCAGTAGGTAGCTAGTGCTGTAGCAAACACAATGCAGTTTAAGGGGAAAAGAGCAAAGTTTATCCATGAAATCTGTATACAGAGGGAACATACTCTAGTGATTAGAACATGGGACTGGAAACTTCTGTTGTCTCTTGCTTTGCATTCCTGGTCCTACCACTGTTTTGTTGCCATCTTAAGCAAGTGACCTAACCTGCTTGTGCCTCAGGTTCCCCACCTGTTACTTGGAGATAACATCTTTATGGGGATGTTGTGAGGTTTAAGGAATTTATCTGTATTGCACTAGAGCCTAGCAATTCCAAATGAGATCAACAGCCCCCCTTGTGCTAAGCACTGTGCAGACATGTAGTGACAGACGAACCCGGCCCTGAAGAGGTTACTGTTTAACTTGGATTGTTTTCAGTCATCTTGAGGTTTGTTATGATCTGTGGGCTGTGGTACGAATTCAGAACTGCATTTTCCTCACAATGCACAGCGGATCTCTCATTGAATAAGTAGGAGGCTTGCACAGAGATCAAGGAACTTTAAGTTAAGGAGTAACTAAAAATTTAGCTTTTGTTTGTCCTGTGTCTTTTCATCTCTTCGGGAGAGAATATACTCCTCTGCAAATTGCCATTATTTTTGCCCTTTGTTTCTCTTCCTCTCCCATCCTCCTTTCTCTGTTTCTCATCCCCTTCCTGGTCCTGGTGAATCTCCTCTGTCTCTCTGTATTTCCCTGCAAAACCCTACCCCATGTGCTTCACTCCCACCCCCTTCCCCATTCCATTTGCTAAAATGATCAGCTCTGAAATAATTAATGTTGATGCTGAAGTGGCATCACTTAACACTCCAATTAGATTAATATGGGACAGGGAAATTCATTCCTTTGAGTCATTGCTTCAGACTGAGCAGGCTCAAGCAGCCATTACTGCATCAGTTACACTTCATGCACATGGATGGTTATCTCTGCAGCACAAGGACTGGAAAAATGCAGCTCATGAGCTGGGTCTGGCCATTTTTTTTGACATCCCTGTCTAAACAAACAGGAGGTGAGAGGGGAATTAGTCATAGAGTGGGGAAGTGACTTTCCTGATTCCCAGCTCTGTGCCCAGTTCATTGGAGCATTGTTTGCATTTCATAGTCTTCAAATGCTCTATAACTGAAAAGTACTGTACTATTCTACTGTAGTCCCCGTGAAATGGTCATCTGATACCAACACGGAGCACACACTGGTATCTGAGTCAATCTGAATTATTTCCTGTTCTGTGTGTTGTGTGTTGATAAATGGTGACTTGTCCGTGATATGTTTAATTCAGTGGTTACTATGAAAGGTTGTTTGAATAAGACCCTTTACTCACCCAGCATAGCTTCTCCCGTTCTTCAGTCTGGCAAAGACGTTGTACTCCTGGGTTTATTACGTTGCTCCATTGCTCTGAAGATGATTGTGACAGCAAAATTCAGCCTTACGACAACAGCAGGATCAAGGAGGTCTGCACGGGCTGTAAGGGGAAAGACTGTTACGTTTGATCATAAGCAAAAGTATGTGGAAAATTGTGACTAGGGATTGGGCAATTAATGGATTTATGTTGCTATAATAATTGTGAGGAGGATGATGATTTGTATTTGTAGCATGTAGGAGTCCTGGTCATGGAGCCCCACTGGTGCACCGTGCTATACAAACAGAAAACAAAAAGACAGTCCCTTTCCCAGGAGCTCACTTTGACCTTACACAGAGACTTACACAGAGGATACCAAAATGCTTTACTAACAGTAAGTACGCCTCATTTCACAGTGGCAAAGTATATGGGTATTAGCCCTATTTTCCTGATGGGGAAACTGAGATGTGGAGAGAGAAAGTATATGCCTAATGTCACAAGATGAGCTGGTGGCCAATGCAGGAGTAGGTTTCTGACTCACATACCTTTAGTGTAATCCCTGGATATGCACCTTCTCCATGTTAGTTCCATCTATAAGTCATCAGGGCTGCTTTTCATCACATGTGGCTGTTAAGGTTATAACAACATAGGTGAATAGGGATCAGCAAGCTGGTTCCTACCATTCTGATGCACTTCACTTCAGTGTTATTTCTGAACACTCCCTCATTTCAAATCTGTAAAGGATTTTTCAAAGGGGCAGAAAATAACTAATATGGAGTCATAAAAAATGTTCAAAAGCAAGAGAGAGCAAATCCCGTACATCCTCCAGAGGTGTATGAGCAGCATAGCCTCAGCAGTAGTGTTTACAAACCTGCCACTGAAGATAACCAAGAAATGCTGCAAAACAGAAAGTTTGAGGTGGTGACTGGAGCCCAAAAGGGCAAAGCCCCACTTCACTGATGAGATTTTCTTAACCCCAGACCCTAAAATTTCTCCTCTATTAGAGATGCAGGTTAACATTGTCCCCAAGAGGAACTGTTCTTACACCCAGGGTATGTGTTATGCTTATAAGAAGCCATGTGTCTACACTGGCAGAGTTACAGCGCCGCTCAGAGAGCACTGAAGGGAAACCGCTGTTGTGTGTTCACACTGTCAGCTGCCTGTGCAACAGCGTGATCACATATGTGGCACTTGCTGCGGTATTCGGAGCAGTGCACTCCCACAGAGCATCTCTTCCTCTTCTGCCGCTAAGAGTTGTGGGAAGGCAGAGGGGGTCGCAGGGCATCCTGGGTCCTGTCCCAATGCCCTGGGATGCATTGCTTCGCATCCCAGCAATCCCTGTGCTTCCATCCGCATTTGGAGCCATCTTTCAATAGTTTGTGTATTGTGCGTCCTGCCTCTTCGGGCCGCAGGAATGGCTCCCGCACTGCTGACCAGTATGCTGCTTGCTCTGACCAACGCGTCATGAGTGGCAGTGGAGTTATTCCTTAAACTACAAAGGCAAAAGGAGTGCGACATTGACCTCGCCGCACATCATAGCTATGACACGAGATCGCTTGTGGCATTCAGAGAGGTGCTGACCACAGTGGAACGCCGCTTTGGGGCTCGGGAAACAAGCAGTGAGTGGTGGGATCACGTGGTGATGCACGTCTGGGATGACGAGCAGTATCTGCAGAACTTTCGCATGAGGAAAGCCACATTCATGGGACTGTGCAATGAGCTCACCTCAGCCCTGAGGCACAAGGACACGAGAATGAAAGTTGCCCTGCCATTGAAGAAGCGTGTGGTGATTGCACAGTGGAAGCTGGCTACTCCAGACTGCTACCGATTGGTCACTATCCAGTTTGGAGTGGGAAAGTCAACTGCTGGACTCGTGTTGATGGAAGTGTGCAGAGCCATTAACTGCATCCTGCTCCGAAAGACCATGACTCTGGGCAATGTGCATGACATTGTGGATGGCTTTGCACAAATGGGCTTCCCTAACTGCAGAGGGGCGATAGATGGCACGCATATTCCAATTCTGGCACCAGCCACCTAGCCACTAAATACATTAATCGAAAGGGGTATTTCTCTATGGTTCTCCAGGTGCTTGTGAATCACAGTGGGCCTTTCACGGACAGTAACACAGGCTGGTCCGGAAGGAGCATGACGCACACATCTTTCGGAACACTGACCTGTTCAGGAAGCTGCAAGCCGGGACTTTCTTCACGGACCAGAAGATCACTATAGGCGGAGTTCAAATGCCCATTGTGAAGCTGGAAGACCCTGCCTACCCCTTACTGCCGTGGCTTATGAAGTCATACACGGGGCACCTTGACAGCAGAAAGGAGCAGTTCAACCACAGGCTGAGCAAATGCAGAATAATGACTGCTGAGTGTGCTTTTGGCCATTTAAAGACCCGCTGACACTTCCTATATTGGAGGCTGGACCTGGCTGATGACAATATTCCTATGCTTATAGCCGCGTGCTATATGCTCCATAATATTTGTGAAGGGAAGGGTGAAAGCTTCACTCAGGGCTAGACCGTTGAGTCCCAGTGCCTGGAGGCTGAATTTAAACAGCCAGAGACCAGGGCTATTAGAGGGGCACAGCGCAGGGATGCCTTGAGGCAGAAATTTGAAGCTGAAAGCCACTAATATTTGTTGCTATGCTTGGGAGTGCAGTGCTTGTAATGCTAGGAGGTGCTTGTGATTGGTGCAGACGATGCACTATGAAGGTTTAAGAAAATTGCCTGTTGCTTTGCAGGGCTCTGTTTGCTTTCAATAAATAAAGAATAAGGATTGCTTTCAAACCAACACAATTATTTTATTAAAAAACAACAACCGGAGGGGAGAGACAAACAAAAAAACACATCAGCAGTGAGGGGGATGGGGGAAGAGAGGGTCCCGGGAGGAGGTGGGGTCCCAGGATGGTTAAAGATTTGTGTATGTTCAGGTATTGTCTCCAACCTTCTCCTTTGGAGTGCAGTGCAGCGGGTGCTGTACTTCAGCAGGACTGAACTGCAGAGGGACGGGTGTTGAGTGCAGTGGATACTGGGAGTCCGCAGGGCTGGACTGTGAGGAGGGAGGAGTGGAATGCCGCGGGCACAGACTGGAGCCGGGAGGTCGATAAGAGTGTGCTGGCGGTGTCTGGGCGGCACATGGGAAAGAGTTTTGTGACAAGGGCTGCAGGGGAGGGCGGGCGCGGAGTGGCTCAGTTTGCAGTGCTAGAGGCTCCTGGAGCATGTCCGCTTGGTGCTCCATAACATTTAAGAGCCGCTCCATGGCTTTGGTCTGGTGCCCCGCGTTCTCCTTTCAGTCCTGCCACTCCTTCAATTCTTGTTTTCCAGCCGTGGAGTATATCATGACCTCACGCAGAAAGTCCTCCTTAGTTCTTCATGGCCTCTTTCTAATTCTGCGCAGCCATTCAGCCGGCGATAATAAAGAGGGAAGCTGGGCTCCCAAGGTCATATCTGTGAAGCCAAAATGCAGCATTTTACAGAAGCAATATTGTTTGCAACACACGCACCACTGTTTCAGTGATTTAAAACACAGCCACTATTCACATACCTGTCACTAACTGCCTGACCCAGGCAAGACCACATGAGCCACAAGACCCCCCCGAATGGTGAGTAACCGCAGGGGCAGGGGAGATCAGGTGTTCCAGGACTGCACTGTACACTGAGCATGTGGCTCTTGGGGGACCCTTATAATCATTCCTGTCCCCACATTTTCCACAGGCTATGTTCATTATGGAAGATATCTCGCTGCTGAGGGTGAGCAGGGAATCAAGGGAGGGTTTTCTCCAAGACTGCGGCTTCTGCCCTGGCCCTTATGCGGCTCACCTGTGTGCAGCAATGGTCACCCTCACCTCCGTAGTGACGGCAGAGTGGCATGGGAAAGTTACCCTTAATGGGGCAAGAACCCAACCAGCTCTGCCAAAGAACCTGCGGCAGCGGATTGCCCAGTATCTCCATGACAGTTTCCTGGAGATCTCCGAGGCAGATTCCCATGAACTGAGGGAGTCAATCAACTCCCTAAAAAGAAAAGGAGTACTTGTGGCACCTTAGAGACTAACCAATTTATTTGAGCATGAGCTTTCGTGAGCTACATCCGATGAAGTGAGCTGTAGCTCACGAAAGCTCATGCTCAAATAAATTGGTTAGTCTCTAAGGTGCCACAAGTACTCCTTTTCTTTTTGCGAATACAGACTAACACGGCTGTTACTCTGAAACCAATCAACTCCCTGTTCTGCAGCTCAGACTAGGCATGTGGTGGTATGCACATCATACAGACACAAGCCTGCTTTCTGCAACCTCTGAGTCATCCTGTGCCTCTGGATTCCCCTCCCCCTCCACATCCTCATCCAAGATTTCCTCCTCCTGGCTTGGTCCACTCTTGACTGGCACGCGAGCCAACAAAGTATCCACAGTGGACTTCACAGTGGAGGTGGGGTCGCCACAGCGTATTGTGTCCAGCTGTTTGTAGAGACAGCAGCTTGTGGGCACAGCACCGGAGCAGCGGTTTGCCTCCCGTGCCTTGTGGTAGGCATTCCACAGCTCCTTCACTTTGACCCTGCACTGCAGTGTGTCCCGGTCATGGCCCCTTTCTCTCATGCATCGTGAAATCTGTCTGTAGGAATCATAATTCCTATGGCTGGAGGACAGCTGGGACTGGATAGCCTCCTCTTCCCAAATGCTGATTTTGTCCAGCAGCTCGGCACTGCTCCAAGCGGGGGACCGCCTGGTGCGTGGAGCAGGCCTGGTCACCTGGACAGATGCGCTGAGACCACTGCACGTGACACCGAGCAAACAGGAAGGGGACTTTTCAAAATTCCCAAGGAATTTAAGAGGTGGGGCTGATGGTTGGTCACCTGGGGGCAGGGCAGTAGAGTTCAAACCCATGACCAGAGAGGCGAGAACAGGCATTGTGGGACACCTCCCAGAGGCCAGTTGCAGCGCTGTAATCGCCCAGGGTGTCTACACTGGCACCCCGGCGCTGTACCCCCAACACAGAAAGCTCTACGCCTCTCTTTGGGGTGGGTTTTTTTACAGCGCTGCATCTGCGCGATTTCTGCGCATTAAGTGGCGTGGCCGTGTGTGCACCTCGGGAGTTACAGCGCCGAAAGCTGCTTTACTGTGCAGAAGCTTGCCAGTGTAGACAAGAGTCTTAGCACTGCTTTCTGAAAGCTGGCAGTTATTCCTACTATTTGGGTTCCAAATCAGTTTCTATTGTGTAATGTACATGTAACTTTCTGACTGTCACCTTTTGGGCTGAAATTTTCCATGCTGGTTTTCTGCCAAGTGACAATGGGTGCAAAGCCTGCTTTACGAAGTCTAACACGCTGTGTACAATGCAGCTGAGGGAAGTTTCTCTCTGCCTCAGACTAATAACTATGGAGCCTTATCCTCACTTGTCAGCTGTGAGGACTGTAACATTTGGAAAGAGCTCAGGAAGGTTGGTTGAAGAGCAGGCCGAGCTTTTTTTATTACGCAAGCACTCCATTCGGACTGAGATGGCTCAGGCTTCTGGGAGCCCATGATTTGCAAAAGTGTTCCATGTTGGCCTCTTTCTGCTCTCACTGAAGTCATGATAAAGCCCCCATTGATTGCACTGGGAGCTGAGTTTGGTCAAAGCTGTGTGCTCGGAAAATCCCACCTCGAGTTCACACTGGGTAGGCTCAGGAGGTTCACATGGGCACGAGTATAATCACTCCTGTACACACTCTACATCATCTCACTTGCTTTGTCATAGGCCTTGTCCACACACACAAGCTGTACTGCTTTAACTGTAACTGTATCCTCTCTCGGGGTTGTACCTGTATAACTATATTAGTGTGAAAAAAACCCACATCCCTACTTGAAATGGTTATCCAGAGGCAAAATCCTTATGCAGACCTTAGTCACTCCCAGATCAGTAATATAATACCTATCCTTACAACAAAAAGGAGTACTTGTGGCACCTTAGAGACTGACAAATTTATCTGAGCATAACCTTTTGTGAGCTACAACTCACTTCATCGGATGCATGCACCTCGATGAAGTGAGCTGTAGCTCACGAAAGCTTATGCTCAAATAAATTGGTTAGTCTCTAAGGTGCCACAAGTACTCCTTTTCTTTTTGCGGATACAGACTAACACGGCTGCTACTCTGAAACCTATCCTTACAACGATGACTGCGAACGCCTTTGTCATTGTCCCATAACGAAAGAAATGTCACCATAACGGTAGTTTCCCCTTCCCCTCTTTTACAGCATCAGGACAGCCCCGATTTATATAGCACGTATGTAGCCATGTTTTCTTCTGATGTGCACACAAAGTTCAATACATCCTCTCTGAGTAACAATATGCAATAAAACACCTTTTCTTCCTCTTGCACAATAGAATTGTTGATATAACTGGGGTTTTCTATAGTATACGCTCTCATGTTCCTTTTGTTTTTTCTACTGTTTACCAAGCTACGGATAGTCTATCCCTCCAAGTCTAACTCTCAGATATTAGGCATCAAAATTCATTAGTGTGCTGGTTTCCTTCAAGATTCTTAGAACATGCTTCATTACCATGCAAACAGAAATAGTCCATGAGTCCAAGTGAGCAGTCAAATAGCGTAACATAAAATATTAAATTCCCCAAGATTTCTAGCGAGTACAATTTATATTCCACAGAGACAAATCAATCCACAACATAAAATCATCACCGATAAAGTTTGCAGATGACACAAAAATTGGGGCAATGGTAAATTATGAAGAGGGCAGATCACTGATACAGAGCAATATGGATCAATTGGTAAGCTGGGCACAAGCGAGCAATATGCATTTTAATATGGCTAAATGTAAATGTATACACCTAAAACCAAAGAATGTAGGCTGTACTGACAGGATAGGGGGGACTCTATTTTGAGAAGCAGTGATTCTGAAAAAGATTTGAAGGTAGGCCTGGATAATTAATTAAATATGAGCTCCAAGTACGACTCTCTGGCCCAAAGGGCTAATGTGATCCTTGGACGTATAAGCAGAGGAATTTGGAGTAGGAGTAGAGAGGTTATTTTAAGTCTGTATTTGGCACTGGTGAAAGCACAGCTGGACTGTATTAGTCCAGGTCTAGTGTCCACAATTGAAGAAGGATGTTGATAAATTAGAGAGGCTTCAGAGAAGAGCCATGAGAATGATTAAAGGGTTAGAAAATCCATCTTATAGTGTTAGAATCGAGAAGTTCTATCTGTTTATCTTAATAGATTAAAGGACGACTTGATTACAGCCTACAACTACCTATATGGGCAACATGTATTTGATAATGGCCTCCTCAATCTAGCAGAGAAAGGTCTAACATGATCCAGTGCCTGGAAGCTGAAGCAAGACAAATTCAAAGTGGAAATAAGGAGTAAATGTTTAACAGTGAGGGTAATTTACTACTGGAACAATTTACCAAGGGTGAAGTGGATTCTCCATAACTGTGATGCTCCCCAGAGGTACTCAGGGTTGTGAGGTATCTCGCTACCACCTGCCCTTAGTTGCCAGGAGTCAGCTCCCTGACTCTCCCAGCCAGAGGGCAATACAAGCACTCCCGTCTCAGCCCAAAGGGCTCTGGTGTCCCTCATGCAGGATAGCAATAGGCACACTCCAACCCCTGAGTCCTCTGAGCATCTCCCTGCAGTGTTCAGCTTCTTATCTACTGGACACGCATAGGATTACAAGATCCACTGTTCTCAAAGGAACAGCCCCGCAGCCAACTAGTTACACCTTAGAACACAGCTCCATTTAACACATGGCACTGAGTTTTGTTTACAGATAAAGCAAGTATCTGTTTATTTAACAAAGGACAGAGATTCAAATGATAGCAAGCAGAAATATTGGAAACAAAGGGTTACATATAAAATAAAATCATAACACACATACTAGTGCCTGAATTCAGCTAGGATGGCTTTTTGTTTAACAAACTACTGCTTACCCCCAAAGTCCTCCTCAGAGTTTTTCAACCAACTCTTCTTTCATGAGCTCAAACCCGCTTGCAGCTTGTCACCCCTAGATGAAAGATGCTAAGGCTTCTTTCTGCACCCCTAGATATATTAGACAAGTCCTTTGCTATTCACAGCTCCTCCCCTCATCTGTCTTCCTGTTAATATTTCCTTCTGAAGTTCTGGCAATCTCTTCATTAGCATTTGATTCTGTATGCAAATCAACTTCCATTGTAAGAACACAATAGTCAGCTAGATCTTCCACCTTCCCTTTGGTGGAACCTGACCTAAGGCCTGCTACCTCTGGGTGACCTGCCTTTAATTACAAGGTCTTAAGAACATAATTTCATATATATATGAAATTACAATATATATACAATATATATATATTGTGGCAAATTGCCAGCACTACTTTGATGGGTCTCACACTTTCTCTTCTTGGGGAGGGTTCATTTCTCGCCCCTGAACTGGGGTATTAACTGCCCCACTAGTGTCGTAGAGGAGGGGAGTGGAGACGGAGGGACCTGGGCCCGCCCTCTACTCCGAGTCCCAGCCCAGGGGCCCTAGGGATAGCGGTAAACCACTTGAACTAGCAGTTTCTTCCCCTGGACTACTTCCCTCTCCTGCCCTTCAGCTTGTGGGGTTTCCTGCCCTCCCTCTGCATAAACCAGGTGTCCGTTTACCTAGGGTCTTGGTCTTCTTAGCCCACTGCAGCATTCTCCAAACTCTCCTCTACTTCCCTCCAAACTGCTCTCTGCTTCAACACCAATCCACTGTGCTTCAACTCCTCCCCTTGTCTGACTGAAGCAGGGGGGTTTTATCAGGTGACTGGCTTCAGGTACTTTAATTAATCTATAGCAAACTTTCTTCCCTCTACAGGGAATAAGGCTCCCTTCTAATACTCTCCTGCTGCCCTCTGGCCATGCTGTATCACAATATATATAATACATGTATCTCCTTACAGTATTATCTGCACATACATTTTGCACAGCTTGTGATGACCAGTGTGACACAAGGTTTCAGTAGAAACCTTATGTGACACTCTGCTGAAATAAAATGTAAATACCAGATCCAGGGAATCCCTGTAAGCTTTATGCACCCCCAGTACCCTCTGCCAGTTGGCATGAAGAGGTCGTTGCATCACAATTTTAAATCAAGATTGGATCCTCTTCTAAAAGGTATGCTCTAGGAATTATTGGGGGGAGGAATTTCTATGGCCAGTGATCTTGGAGGCTCAACTACATACAGAGGCATGTTCCAATAGTAACAGAAGTTAAGTCAGTTTGTGGCTAACTAGTGCCTATGTACCAAATCTACTGTATGTTTTATTAATGAATGTTGGTAGGCACTTGCTAACTGATAAACCTAGGGTCTTTTCTTAATCCTATATTAGGTTTACTTCGTTAATCTCTCAAAAATCAGGACAAGCTAAAGGGAACACATATGCCTGCTCACTCTGTCCCTTATGACTATGCTTTGTGATACTATATCAGATTTTGAGGTCACAGTATATTTTAGGGGTGAAATCTCAATCCTGTTTGTGTATGTTGGAGGGGTTGTAAAGTGGTTTTGCACCTGCACTGTTCTGAGGACTGGAGAGGCCTCAGCACAATTTAGACAGCCCTAGGAGCCTGGTAAAATTACGGCAGCCTGCCCAACAAGTTGTAGGACTGCCTAGAATTTCTGCAGTGCTGTGGCCCTGTCCCCAGCACGCCTCTGCTAATCCCAGCCCCACCCCTGGCATGCCCCTGAGGCTGGGGCTCATGACGGGGTCCTCAGGAGGCAGCCTCTGGCTGTCTTTGTTGTGCTTGCTCTGGGGGAATCATTTCTTCTCCATAGCAGAAGCTTTTAGGACCGCTCTATGCCATTCCCGCCCTTATACATGCTGTAACTGGGCTAGAGCGGAGGTGAGGATCTCACCTCTGGTATTTAAGGTTGTTTTAAAATAGGTGTTTGAGGACTAGTAGGCGAACACATAATTACATTGTAATGCACATTCACAAGGGAGCTGGGGTAAGCTGTGAATTGAAGCTGAACATATACATTTCCCCACTGCTGAGTGCTTAACCATGCAGCCGGACTGCAACATAACTTCTTATTTTACATTAACATTTAAAGTTATTTTCTTTCATTATTAAAGGGGTATGAAATGGGCTTCCTCCACTCCTGAAAAACATGCCAGAAAAGAGCTTTGCTCACGAAAGGACCTAACCGTGAAACTGCAAAATCTTGTTTAAAAATAATACAGTATTCTGTGCTACTGATTCCAAATGCTTTCCAATGGGTCTTGTGATTGTGTTTGGGGCACTATAGGGATTTTTACCTCCTCTCAGAGCAGATATTGTGTTTTCACCTGGGTCTCATACAGTATTAAGCACAAGATTATGGTTAAAAATAATTTCCCCTCATTGTCCTCAGGCACCCACAAGGGGCTGTGGAGAGATCACAGGGCAGCCTGTGTCACCAAGAGGGCTTCCTTCTTGGTGCACCTGGGTGATGCATTCTGGTGCATCCCTTGGAGTGGGTGAAGCTTAATGCTGGGCAAACCCTGCCATTTCCTATGCTTGCTAAGGCAGTTATGAAGAACCAGGACCTGGGCTCCCAGCCGTATTGTGGCTGACACCTCCATAGGTGTGCAAGTGGGAAGAATTAGGCTCTTTGGGTGAGATTTTGTGCTGAGACTCTAAGACATTCAGCTCAAAACTTGCAGCCCCCAACCAGGAGGAAGGGGTGCGTGAAATGGGATGGGACGAGGTAGCTTTAAGCCATCTTTGTGGTCTCCCAGTTCTTAGCTGTAGCACGGCTGCCTAAGTTATAGCTGCTTGGATGTGTTACAGCTACATCTCTCCCAGGGGTTTCATAGAGTAGCGTAAACTTCCCTCAACAAAGTCTGTGCCAGAAGAACCAGATTCAGGGCTCAATGGTTCTTTTTAGCTGCCATAGCAGTAAGAGAGCTGCCATAGCAGTAAGAGAGCCATAGTGGGAGAAGAATCATTCCTTTGGTATCCACCTCCTCTTGCACATTGGCACTGCCCTTAAAATTTAATAGCCAATTTGTCCATCCATCCTTTATTGAGATTTTTAACACTTCTCTTAGAAACACTGAATTGTTTAAAAAAAAACAGCTCTTTCTTTTCCAATATGGTCTATCCCAGTTTACTATCATATAAAAAATTGATATAGAGATGCTTTGAAACACACAGCAGCAAAGCCACCCTCCTTCGTTTTCCTTTGTTTAGTTGGAAGTATATCCTGTGGTTCTCAAAATGATGGAATGATTTTGTCCTATTTAGAGCTAAGCAAACTATTTGCAGCAGAAAATTAACCTGACAAATACAGCTTCTTTTTCCCATTTGTGTTATTGGTGAACACACACAGCTTTTTACAAATGACAGTTCTTTGAAATAATTCAATGTTTCAGGATTTCATGCACTGCTCACATACCGTTTATGGCAGCTGTTGCTTTGAGTGTCTTGTTGCTTGCGAGTCACTGTGTGTGTGATGGTTCTCCTACAGTGAGCCATGTGGCATTGTTTCTGCTCTGTGACTGAGCCTTTTTCAAATGGGAAGAGAGCTTAAAGAAGTTTCTTGTGGTGCAGATGTTTATTCAAACACATTTGCATGAGTATTTGGGATACTTTAATTCCACAAACATCCTCGGGAACCAAAAGAATCTCATTTACGTGCTTGGAAAAGATGACCAAAAGGGGTTGAGAATCCCGCAGTGTGAATCCTTTTGTTTTAAGGTCAGTTTATTTCACTGTATTCTCCTAGCTGTAGTAATAATCTAGCTGCCAATACTTAGAGGATGTTGCCCAGACGTATCAGCTCTGTGCTTTGATTTGGCAGTTATCCTTGTTCCATATGATGCTTTCGCTTAACTCTGCTCAAAGGGGCTCATCCTGCTCACTACACGCAGCTTGCCATTCTGAGGAGATGTGAATGTGTGATGCTCAGCTTTGCTGGCTTCTGCCCACAGGTTTTGCTCAGCACAGTAAAGGAGCACAGTAAAGCAGTGCCTGGATAACCAGCCACATGATGGCAGAAACCATTATTTACCTTTCCTATAAAGAGGAGAGATTTGTGAGTCTCATTAAGGGTTTGGGGTGATGCTTGAGAATCAAGGAATGCCTACAGAGACTGAGCACAACAAGGTATTCTTGTATGCTGTCACCCTCTAGTGATCTCATATACAGAGAATTGGAGGTGTGCCATTATTGCTTGTGAAAGTGGTTTGGCTTGAGCTCACGTGGTAAAAGTTTCTTTTTGGAGCTGAGAAACCAGGATTCACCTCCTGGCTCCCCGTGCAAGTGTGTGTGGTTTGTATAATGATTGTCTCTTGTTTTCAGTTCATTAATTTGTTACTCTTGTGTAGTGCCTCAAATCCTCCCAGCTGAAAAAGACTGTTATGTGAAATGAGAAGCCAGTCTCCCAAGAAGAGGCTACAAAAGGTAAGTGTGTTTAGCTTCTACATGTTGCACCACTTTATGTTCTGACAATAAACATGTATGTTGGTACACTATATATTGTAATAGGAGAGACTGAAGGTTCACTTATTTGCAAGGGTACTGGACGTTGGATAGGAAGATCTTGACAAGATACTCCTTTGAACTTTAGTTTATCTTCTGCACACAGTGGCATATAATTGGATGTTTCTATCTACAATGACTATTCGGCCAGGTGAGAGAAGATTTTTCTCCTAAACTATGACACCTGGCTACAACCTTTGATCCATTCATGCGGTCGGTGTGGATCTGCCTCTTGTGCCTTACATTGAGACTGTCAGGGATACTATTTGTTTTCATTCTTCCCCTTCACTTTGAGAGTATTACCCCCTTTGGCCCCAAATCCAAGCCCTCTTGGAGATACGATCATGTCCAGTGCAGTGTGTTCCTGCTGAGCTATTGGGATTGCCCAGTTTGATTACAAACCCCGGAAAAATAAAACTTAAATTCTGGAATAATGAAAATGACCCCATGACACCTTATCCTGGTGAAATACATCGCTACCCTGTATGCTACTTTAAAAAGCTACCTGTGGCCAATTCAAAGTGTATGGAATTTAACCATTCTATTTCCAGTACTTAAAGGGAATTATTTAAAAATCTCTAATCATATACAGTCATCACTGATAATTCTAAACAACTATACAGAAGTGGAACAAATAAAGTCAATGTGAATTTCCTACAAATATCCATCATTCCTTTATTAGTACAGTCATTACCATATCTTGATAAAGGAACTGCAAGGTGTAGCTTCAGCACTGGCAAAGCTCACCCATTTTTACAGACACATTGAGCTAGAATCTGCACTGTCGGGTATGTGCATTTCCTCTGCCAATCAGTTTTGAGCTGTCATCTGACGGTAATAGTAATGACCAAATTAACAGCTACTTCACACTCCATGATGCAGACTTCAGCAGTGTGTAATGCCAAAGGTTGGATAACTTCTTCGGATTTTGATAGCTGCATCTGCCATAAAGAGCTCTGCTCTGGTCACTTTCCAATGATGCTAGCAATGAAAATTGTGAGCTGCATATTAATGCGAAAGGGGCTCCTGAAGAACTGACCCTTTAGCACGCGAGGATTTAAGGAGGAGAAGGGGGGTTGTTTTAAGAAATGTTTTGTGCAGCAGGAGACGTTTGCATTTTCACTTTATTGGATGTATTCTTTTTCATGTATTTTGTGGAGATTTAAAGACGGGGAAACATGATGGATTGACAGCCCCAGAGACTGAAGTTCTCTCTGTCTCTACAGAACATGTACAGCACAGACAGCACCAACACAGGCTTCAGAGTGGTAGTTGTGTTAGTCTGTGTTGCTCTCCAACATGTGCCTATCTAACCTGTAAGGATCCTGTTCTGCTTAGGTTCTTCTACTGTGCCATCACTATGGTATCTGACTGCCTGTAAGAGTGAGAGGCTAATTCAGCATAGGTACCCATTCAAGGTGTCACTGTCTGAGGGTATGTCCACACTACGAAATTAGGTCAAATTTATAGAAGTAGTTTTTTTAGAAATCATTTTTATATAGTTGATTGTGTGTGTCCCCACACAAAATGCATTCAGTGCATTAACTCAGCGGAGGCTTCCACAGTACCGAGGCTAGCATAGACTTCCGGAGCATTGCACTGTGGGTAGCTATCCCACAGTTCCCACAGTCTCTGCCGCCCATTGGAATTCTGGGTTGAGATCCCAATGCCTGATGGGGCAAAAACATTGTCACGGGTGGTTGTGGGTACATGTCGTCAGGCCCTCCCTCCCTCCATGAAAGCAATGGCAGACAATGGTTTCCCGCGTTTTTTCCTGGGTTACCTGTGCAGATGCCATACCATGGCAAGCATGGAGCCTGCTCAGCTCACTCCCACTGTATGTCTCCTGGGTGCTGGCAGACACGGTACTGCATTGCTACACAGCAGCAGCTCATTGCCTTGTGGCAGCAGATGGTGCAATAGGCCTGATAACCATTGTCATCATGTCCTAGGTGCTCTTGGCCGCCTCGGGCAGGAGCACCTGGGCAGACACGGGTGCAAGGAGTGAAATAGGAGTGACTCGACCAGGTCATTCTCTTTAGTCCTGCCGGCAGTCCTATTGCACCATCTTCCGGCAAGCAGCCAGGAGATGAGGATGGCTAGCAGTCCTACTGCACATTTGCTGCCAGCCAAAGATGTAAAAGATAGATGGAGTGGATCAAAACAAGAAATAGACCAGATTTGTTTTGTATTCATTTGTTCCCCCCTCTCTCCCTCCCTCCGTGAAATCAATGGCTGACAATCATTTTGGTGAGGTCTGTCAGAGGCACCTTGAAAAGTTTAATGGCGATTCGGTCCTGCCTGAAATACCAGAGGGAGGAATAGCTCAGTGGGTTGAGCATTGGCCTCCTAAACTCAGGATTTTGAGTTCAATCCTTGAGGGGGCCATTCTGTGTAACAGTTGTTTTTGTTTCTCCTTGATGTAAAGCCACCCCCTTTGTTGATTTTAATTCCCTGTAAGCCATGTCGTCAGTCTCCCCTCCCTCCATCAGAGCAACGGCAGACAATCGTTCCACACCTTTTTTCTGTGCAGACGCCATACCACGGCAAGCATGGAGCCCACTCAGATCACTTTGGCAATTAGGAGCACATTAAACACCACGAACATTATGCAGCAGTATATGCAGCACCAGAACCTGCCAAAGCGAAACCGGGCGAGTAGGCGACATCAGTACGGTGACAAGGGAGATGAAGACATGGACACAGACTTCTCTCAAAGTCTCTCACAGGCCTTGGCAATGTGGGCATCATGGTGCTAATGGGGCAGGTTCATGCTGTGGAACGCTGATTCTGGGCCCAGGAAACAAGCATAGACTGGTAGGACCGCATAGTGTTGCAGGTCTGAGACGATTCCCAGTGGCTACGGAACTTTCGCATGCGTAAGGGCAGTTTCATGGAACTTTGTGACTTGCTTTCCCCTGCCCTGAAGTTCCAGAATACCAAGATGAGAGCAGCCCTCACAGTTGAGAAGCGAGTGGCAATAGCCCTGTGGAAGCTTGCAATGCCAGACAGCTACCGGTCAAGTCGGGAATCAATTTGGAGTGGGAAAATCTACTGTGGGGGCTGCTGTGATCCAAGTAGATAATGCAATCAAAGGTCTGTTGATATCAAGGGTAGTGACCCTGGGAAATGTGCAGGTCATAGTGGATGGCTTTGCTGCAATGGGATTCCCTAACTGCGGTGGGGCCATAGACGGAACCCATATCCCTATCTTGGCACTGGAGCACCAAGCCGCCGAGTACATAAACCGCAAGGGGTACTTTTCGATAGTGCTGCAAGCACTGGTGGATCACAAGGGACGTTTCACCAACATCAACGTGGGATGGCCGGGAAAGGTACATGATGCTCGCATCTTCAGGAACTCTGGTCTGTTTCAAAAGCTGCAGGAAGGGACTTTCTTCCCAGACCAGAAAATAACCATTGGGGATGTTGAAATGCCTATTGTTATCCTTGGGGACCCAGCCTACCCCTTAATGCCATGGCTCATGAAGCCGTACACAGGCAGCCTGGACAGTAGTCAGGAGCTGTTCAACTACAGGCTGAGCAAGTGCAGAATGGTGGTAGAATGTGCATTTTGATGTTTAAAAGCACGCTGGCGCAGTTTACTGACTCGCTTAGACCTCAGCGAAACCAATATTCCCACTGTTATTACTACTTGCTGTGCGCTCCACAATATCTGTGAGAGTAAGGGGGAGACGTTTATGGTGGGGTGGGAGGTTAAGGCAAATCGCTTGGCCACTGGTTACGCACAGCCAGACACCAGGGCAATTAGAACAGCACAGGAGGGCACAGTGCGCATCAGAGAAGCTTTGAAAACCAGTTTCATGACTAGCCAGGCTACGGTGTGAAAGTTCTCCTTGATGAACCCCCCCCCCCTTGGTTCACTCTACTTCCCTGTAAGCTAAGCACCCTCCCCTCCCCTCCCCCTTCAATCACTGCTTGCAGAGGCAATAAAGTCATTGTTGTTTCAAATTCACGCATTCTTTCTTAATTCATCTCACAAAGAGGGGGATAACTGTCAAGGTAGCCCGTGAGGGGTGGTGGAGGAGGGAAGCACCAGGAGGGGTGGTGGAGGAAGGAAGGACAAGGCCACACAGCACTTTAAAACTTATTGAATGCCAGCCTTCTGTTGCTTGGGCGATCCTCTGGGATGGAGTGGCTAGGTGGCCGGAGGCCCCGCCACCGCATTCTTGGGCGTCTGGGTGTGGAGGCTATGGAACTTGGGGAGGAGGCCGCTTGGTTACACAGGGGCTGTAGCGGCGGTCTGTGCTCCAGCTGCCTTTCCTGCAGCTCAACCGTACGCTGGAGCATATTAGTTTGATCCTCCAGCAGCCTCAGCACTGAATCCTACCTCCTCTCATCACGCTGCCGCCACCTATCATCTTCAGCCCACCACCTCTCCTCACATTCATTTTGTGCTTTCCTGCACTCTAACATATCTGCCTCCATGCATTTTTCTGTGCTCTGTCAGTGTGGGAGGACAGCATGAGCTCAGAGAACATTTCATCGCCAGTGCGTTTTTTTCACCTTCTAATCTTTGCTAGCCTATGGGAAGGAGAAGATCCTGTGATCCTTGAAACACATGCACCTGGTGGAGAAAAAAAAAGGGACCGTGGTATTTAAAAAGACACATTTTATAGAAAAATGGATACACTCTTTCACGGTAAACTTTGCTGTTAACATTACATACATAGCACATGTGCTTTTGTTACAAGGTCGCATTTTGCCTCCCCCCAGCGCGTGGCTAACTCCTCCCCCTTCACCCCACTGCGTTGCTAACAGTGGGGAACATTTCTATTCAGCCACAGGCAAACAGCCCAGCAGGAACAGGCACCTCTGAATGTCCCCTTAATAAAATTCCCCTATTTCAACTAGGTGACCATGAATGATATCACTCTCCTGAGGATAACACAGAGAGATAAAGAATGGATGTTGTTTGAATGCCAGCAAACATACACTGCAATGCTTTGTTCTGCAACAATTCCCGACTACATGCTACTGGCCTGGCGTGATAAAGTGTCCTACCATAGTGGACGGAATAAGGCTGCCCTCCCCAGAAACCTTTTGCAAAGGCTTTGGGAATACACCCAGGAGAGCTTTATGGAGATGTCCCTGGATGATTTCTGCTCCATCCGCAGACATGTTAACAGACTTTTCCAGTAGCTGTACTGGCCGCGAATGCCAGGGCAAATTAATCATTAAACACGTTTGCTTTTAAACCATGTATATTATTTAAAAAGGTACACTCACCGGAGGTCCCTTCTCTGCCTGGCAGGTCTGGGAGGCAGCCTTGGGTGGGTTCTGGCTCCAGGTCCAGGGTGAGAAACGGTTCCTGGCTGTTGGGAAAACTGGTTTCTCTGCTTGTTTGCTGTGAGCTATCTACAACCTCATCATCATCATCTTCCTCGTCCCCAAAACCTGCTTCCAAGTTGTCTCCCTTTCCATTGACGGAGTCAAAGCACACGGTTGGGGTAGTGGTGGCTGAACCCCCTAAAATGGCATGCAGCTTATCGTAGAAGCAGCATGTTTTGGGCTCTGACCTGGAGCGGCCGTTTGCCTCTCTGGTTTTCTGGTAGGCTTGCCTCAGCTCCTTAAGTTTCATGCGGCACTGCTTTGGGTCCCTGTTATGGCCTCTGTCCTTCATGCCCTGGGAGATTTTGATAAACGTTTTGGCATTTTGAAAACTGGAACGTAGTTCTGATAGCACGGATTCCTCTCCCCATACAGTGATCAGATCCCGTACCTCACGTTCGGTCTATGCTGGAGCTCTGTTGCGATTCTGGGACTCCATCATGGTCACCTCTGCTGATGAGCTCTGCATGGTCACCTGCAGCTTGCCACGCTGGCCAAACAGGAAATGACATTCAAAAGTTCGCGGGCCTTTTCCTGTCTACCTGGCCAGTGCATCTGAGTTGAGAGTGCTGTCCAGAGCGGTCACAATGGAGCACTCTGGGATAGCTCCCGGAGGCCAATACCGTCGAATTGCGTCCACAGTACCCCAAATTCAACCCTGCAAGGCCGATTTCAGCGCTAATCCCCTTGTCGGGGGTGAAGTAAGGAAATCTATTTTAAGAGTCCTTTAAGTCGAAAAAAAGGGCTTTGTCATGTGAATGGGTGCAGGGTTAAATTGATTTAACGCTGCTAAATTTGACCTCAACTCCTAGTTTAGACCAGGGCTGAGACTGCTAACAGGGGTGCTAATTATGGTAGTGGTTTTTGTGAAATGCTTCTCTCTCCACTGGGAAAAGGGCTTATTTCACAAAAGTCACTAATTAGACATCAGATGGTGATAATTTACAGCTTGTCCCAGATTTGAACCAGCAGTCTAGAAGGTATTGAATGTTTTTTTTTTCCCCAAATAGTTCTGCTATTTGGTTTCTTTTGCTGTACTCCTTCATCCTGAAGTTTGCACCTGAGCATAAGAATGCATCAATAATTCTGTTACAACTTTTTGGTCTGAATGTTTAGTCAATACTCCGGGCCTCCCAGGTTGTGTTTGTTAGGAGAGGAAATTGATGATGGAACAGATATTTTATTGTACGTAATCATGTTTATTTGCAAAGAATGTACACCAAGTCCTATTTCCCTGAATAACGTAGGAATTAAATAACAAGAGGTGACAGCTTTACTCATAATTCCAAGTGTTTTTCTTGCCAGCACTTCACCCAAAAAGCCCTTTCTTGGCTTTTTCTCAATGCCACACTCCCAATACTTCTCTTGTTATCTCCTTCATGTTCTGCTTCTCTGTACCTGATTTCTGCTGCTACTCCCGCCCCTGCGCACACATACGCTCACTCATCCCCTTGCAATCAAATCAGTCACAACCCCTGCATTTACATTCCATCAAGACTTATGTGGTGGCTTCCATTGTTTCAGCTATCACTAAAAAGGAGGCATTTAATTATTGCCTCATTGGGTCTGAATGGCATCCAGCATGCTTAACATCTTCTGTGGAGGTCATTTAGTAGCCTATCGCACAAAGACAAGCTTATTAGGAGCTACTCAATGTCCTGCATAACAATAGTCTGTGCAAAACACAATGTAAATATAATTTAGCATAGGTTTTGTTTTAATATTTAGGATGCAAACGTCTGAGAAAGTTAACCAATAAACACAGATTGGCAAGTAGGTGGGGTGCCTTTTGGCATCCCTGAAAAATGTGACATTCGATAGCAAGAAATTGTCACTAAAGAAAGTAACACATGTGGTAGCAAATAGCTGGCCTACTTGTTACCACTCATATGACTTTGTAATGTGTAACATAAAAAAACTGATACTCCTAATGGACAGTAACAAATACAGTTAATTGACATTATAGATTTTAAAAATGACAGTACCAAATAATCTATTTTTCTTAAAATCAGTTTATTTTAAAGTTTTTATGCCTTGATCTAAATTTAAGCAACTTGATTCAGAAAAATAAAATCTGGCATCTACAGTAGGCATTGGTGCCAAAAATTTTTTTTGTTTTTATAGTGTGAAAACTCTGGCTATTTTTTTTTCCAGAATATGTAGTGTAGTAAGGAAATCTCAGAGTTTGGCCATTTTTGGTTAGCTTTTGAAAGTGGACACAAATGTACTCTGTAATGCAGTTTATGATGGAGGCACTGCTTTCATTACTCATCTTAGAGACAATCCATATTATTTGAGGGTGTATGTGGGAGGTGAGAAGGAAATGCAAGACCAACAGGACAGATTGACTCATTCTGTAAAATATTCCCTAGACCAGTGGCATGGGAAAACATTCTGAACATGCATGTCCAAGTCTAGTTTTGTCAAATAAATGAGTTTGTGAGCCAAACTTTGTTCTCTGTGACTTTATTATAGATGAAGTGGGACAGCTCCACAGTGAATATAAATCACCATATGATGATTTACACCAGCAGAGGATCTGGCTCTGAAATGAAAAGGTTCAAACTTCAATTCAGCTTCATTGTATGGTTACAATTTAAAGCAGCCCAGCCTCTCCTATAGACCTGATGAGCACCACAGCCAGGCTTCCTCCTCAGTTTTGGTTGCTTCAGAAGCCCTGGAGTTCAAAGAAAACAGCTGCTTTCTTCCTTCAGTTCTATCCTAGAATCATAGGACTAGAAGGGACCTCAAGAGGTCATCTAGTCCCATCCCCTGCACTCATGGCAAGGGTAAGTATTATCCAGACTATCTCTGACAGGTGTTTGTCTAACTTGCTCTTAAAAACTTCCAAAGATGGAGATTCTACAACCTCCCTAGGCAATTTATTCCAGTGCTTAACAAGCCTGACCGTTAGGAAGTTTTTCCTAATGTCCAACTTAAAACACCCTTACTTCAATTTAATTAGATCAATTTAACTAGATGAACTATTACCTTTATGAAGAGCCCCCTGCATATGTACACATTTAATTGTATATATGCAGGGGGCTCTTCATAAAGGTAAAGACTTAGTACCAGTCTGTAGCACAGCCTTAATTGAGGATGATGAATACATAGGATTTTAGGCTTACAGAGGTAGTTAGGCACCTAGTGGGATTTTTAAAGTGCCTAGATGCCTAGCTCCTGTTGAAATCAAAGGAGTTAGACACCTAACCTGCTTAGACACATTTGAAAATCCCCACTAGATGCCTATGTGTATCTTTAGGCACCTTTTAAAATCTGTCCCTAAGTCACACTATGGGACTTGGGTGCCTAACCTGCTTAGGTGCTTTTATAAATTCCACTAGGGACCTATCTGCATCTTTAGGTGCCTTGATACCTTTGTAAATCTGGCCCTTAGTGATGTACAGTCATGATCTAAACCTCATTCTATTTGGGAAGTAGGATCCACATACTACAGGTAGGAACCCTGAGGGCTGAAGATAGATTAGGGATTCTAGGAGTTCCTGATTCCCAATCCTGTCTCCAAACCATTCCTCTTCCCTGTCTTGACTATTCTTAACTCAGGGAGCTGACTAGATTTTCTTTCTGTGCCAGTGCCCTCTTGTTCTCTCTCCCCTCTTCTCCCCCCCCCCCAGCATACCTATACTCTGAGACATCTTCCCCCTATATCCCTTTGTCCCCTGATATGTTCTGGTAGATCAAATTTAGCAATGCTTTTCTGTGCTCTTGTCAGAACTGTTTTCAGTGACCTTAGTTGGGGATATTTATTTCACTCTGTGTCCTCTCTTCCTTTTTTTTTTAATATACTCTAAAAATCTGGATTTATTATTCCTTGGACTACACACCTGCAGTGGTTTCCATAGCAGCAGAATTCTGCAGCCCCCAGCTGTTTTGTTACTGACTTTTATTAGCAGTTTGCTAGCTGCTGGTAAAAATGCTGCTCGTTTTGAGAAGCAACCTGGCAACTGAAATATTTAATTACTTTGCAACTACTTACCATGTGGCAAGTCTGGTCCCATCGACAAACATGAAAACAAAAGTTAACTAGGATTGTTTAATCATCTTGTTGCCTTAGGGATGCATTCCCACTGCCTTCCCCTTTACATTCTCAAGCTGGTAGCACCCAGCCAAAGCTAGAGATTTCTTGTGATCAAAGCAAATCTGGGGGTTTGTGTTTTTGTTTTTCTCTTGGTGTATAACTATGCTCATTTAATGAGATTTCAATACCATTGGATGGAGTCATTCTATGTTAAGCTTCCTCAAATAGCTCAACCCAAATACCTCCATCTTCTCCCTGATAGTCAATTCCCAACTATTCTGATATGGGTTTGTGAGCAGAGATTGTACTGAAATAATGCAGTAGTCTGCCTGCTCCAGCTATGGTGTTTTTATGCCCCTCTCATCACCATGGAGTCTGAGTGCTTGATGAGAAAAAATGACTGTGGGAGACTCCAGGTGACTATCAGTCCTATTTCACTTCTGTCCTAAATAGGAGTCCCATCTAGTTTTCAGAAGCAAAAGTCTAGTGGATTAACTCCCACAATGCCATGGCCAATTTGGAGCACTATTTTTGAAATTCTGTATTTTCACACTTAGCAGTAAATGCTTCCCATGTTAATAATCCCCCAGGAATAAAATGCTAAACAAAGGTGAGCACTGTTAAGTGTATAAAGCAACTGTTACATATTGAATGTGTATACAAGGATGTACGTACGTCTTGTGTGCAGAGGTACTGGGCACAATTTCAGGTTAAAAATACTAGTCACAGGAAGGATATTATTGACAGACTAGCAATGGGTACAAAATATGGTGCTAGGTCTTGAATAATAAATAACCTATAAGGAAAGGCTAAATAAGTGGAACTCATTCTCACTGGAAAAGAGGAAACTTTCAGATGGCCTAATAGAAGTTTTTAAAATCCTGAAAGGGACTTGAGGTAAAGTTGATAAGGAAGGATAAACTATGGACAACGGCAAAAGGCTTTTTCGTTCTGTCTGGAATAAATCTCCTAAATTGGGTTTCTTACCTGAACTTTTAGAGTGTCTCTCTCTCTCTCTCTCTGTGCGTGTAATGAATAATTTATAGTTAATATTTTACGTTATTTAGATGTCCTGTGTTGGAAATGTGAATGAGATTCTGCAGGTAAACTCTTCTCTATTTCTAATGTACAACAGGGCTTGGCAAACTCCCTCATTTTCTCCTCCCTGGCAGCTGGAGTAATGGGATAATTTGACTTAATGCTTTATTTTCCAGCACTGATTTCCTTGGTAGCAATCCAAATGGGTTTGAAGATATATTAGGCAGAATAAAAAAAACAATGTGCTTCTCAATATCAGTGTATGGTTCAGTATTCAAGAAACTTTGCGCAAGTTTCCACTGAAATTAACAGCAAGCCTCTCATTGACTTGAGTGGGGGGTCTGGCCCTTTCTGAACATGTGTTGTCATGTAGTAGTTAGTTTGATAAAAGTTTTCAGTGGAAATATTTTTTCAAAGGAAAAATGGCTTTTTTGATCAAATGAAAAAACAAAACTGAAAACACATTTTTTTTTGTTTTCAGCAAATGAGAATAAAAAAATTTCAAATTTAAACTGAAATTTTCATTTTTTATGAGAACTCACAAACATTTTAAGAACATTTTGTTGACATGAAAATGTCATTTCCTCCTGCCAGCTTTGTTTCAAGTAAATGTTTGTGAGAAGGCTTGACCTGCTTGACTCTCTTGATCCAAGGTTGAGTTTTCTGGGCTGGCAGCTAGAGTATATGTCACCATCAAGAAATGGTAGCTATGGAGCTCCACAATTGCACTTTTACAATGTCACATTTCAGCCTAGATTAACACTTTCATAATGGATTAAATGGTTAAACCTTAAATTAGCTGATGGATCTGTTTTTGGATTATTTTAAATACAGTAAAAAGAAAAGGAGTACTAGTGGCACCTAAGAGGTGATGTCCTAAAATTGTGGTAAATCCTTTCTTTTCCAAATCTCTCTCTCTCTCTCTCTCTCTCTCTCTCCTATAATTAGGGCTGCAGATTTGTTATGGCAGTTTTTATCAATAATCACACAGAAGTGATTTAGTAGAATTTAGTAAAAGTCACAGGTTTTGTGATTTTTTTTTTTTAATCTAAACAAGGAAAAATGTGGAGACTAATGAAAAGGAGTAGAGGCTGGAGATCAACCCTGCACCACACTCACCCTGCAGCAGTTGCTCCTGCAGTTCCTGTCCTGCAGGGCTGGGCCCGGCTTTCTGCTCTAGGTGTTGTGACCTGGCACATGGGGTCACAGCGCCATCCAGGTTTGGCCTGGCTGCTCCTGCCTCATGACAGGGGGCCAGCAGGGTCAAATTTGAGTGAGTGGCATTGCAACCTGGCTCATTCAAAAATCATAGAACATCAGGGTTGGAAGGGACCTCAGGAGGTCATCTACTGCAACCCCCTGCTCAAAGCAGGACCAACACCAACTAAATCATTTTTCCAAGCCTGAGTCATACTATCATCCTGTGCACCAGGCCGCAATGCCACTCATGCAAATTTATTCTAGCCGCCCACTGTCATGAAGGAGGGGCAGCTGGGTCAACCCTAAGTGGAACTGAGACCCCATGCGCAAGGTTGCAATGCATGGAGTGGGAAACTGGGTCCAGCACCATATAATTAAACAATAGAAATTGAGAGTTTACACAGATGATTTTGGACAAAGTCTGATCTTTCATAGAATGATTAAAGGGCTGTAAAGTCTGGGTGGATAGATATAGCTGACCTCTTTTCAAATCAGTATTTATTCACTGAACTCTCTCTTCTTTTTTTAAGCTACAGTATGTGACATGTTTCCCCTGTGAAGATCTGGCTAATCAGTGTCAATTTGACTCAGCTCCAGCGTTCACTGCTTTTAATATGATAGTTGGCGAAAAATTAGAGAAGCAGCAGCATCTAATCGACTGAGTATGGGACGGGGACTCCTGAGTTCTAATCCTAGCCCTCTACTCAGTTACTGTGTGGCCTTGAGGCGAATCATTTAATCTCTCTGTGCGTCCGTTTCCCTGTGTGTAAGGTAGGATAGCCGGGGTGCATTGAAGTTAAATTATGTTATGTATGTAGAACACTTTGAAGCCAGATTGTGAACCCCTTACTCTCAGTGGTGAGCCGTTACTTGCACAAGCAGTTGCACGTAAGTATCTCAGCACAACATGGTGAGTAAGCAGTTGACAGTCTAGCCCTCAATTAGCAATAAATATAATTTGTTCTCATCCTTTGTTTTTCTTTTGGATCTCTTGTTTAGATTGCAAGAGTGAAGGAGGCACCTTCTCTTAAATATCCAGTTCTCCATCCTGCACGGACGAAGTAGGTTAGTAGATTTCTCCTCTTTTGCAGGTGAATTTCACATTGTAATTTTAAAAAAAACATTTGAAAGAATCAGAGGAAAATAAGGATAGTGGTTTTGTTAGATTAGCAGTCACCACATGCTCATAAATATCACTGCTTCCTCCACCCTGCAACCTCAACCTGCTGCCATGGGAACAATGAGTTATGCCTTCCAAGAACGAGGGGTCAGCACCCATCAGGCCTGCTGACGGGGCGGAGGTGGTAGTGGTGATGGCCAAGAGCCCCAGGCCCTTTTAAATTGCCTGGGTGGGCCGCGGGGCTCCTAGGTGCGCGTGGACTGGTACCAGCGGCGGCGGGCATGTGGAAGCCCTGGCCATGCTGGAAGAGCTAGCCCAGCAGCACAGCCACTGGGCACCAGCCAGCACAGGCCCAACACCACCCAAATGTCAGGCAGACTGCGTCAGCGGCCTGTGAATGTGTGCACCAGCCGCTGCATGTGGTCCAGCTCCGTGCCCATGTGGCAATGGCAGGCCAGCAGCAGTGTGGGGCTTGGCTCCAGCAGTGTTGTAAACCTCAGCCATCCTTTTTCTAGGGAGCCCATTGAGTGTTCTGCCCTGGGACCCCAGCGGGGCTGGCATGTAGTGAACTCGAAGCACAATTTACCATTTGACTTCCTAATAGCATCCAAATATACACCTCACAGTTTTTACTGTCATAAAACCAGTTAAAAGGTGGAAAATCCATTTGGGGAGGTGTCAGGTTTTGTATTTTCTATTAGGGCTGGGAGAACTAGTTCTGTCAAATGTAGAACCCACTTTTATTAGCTTTTACTATTATTATTATTAGTCTACTTTATCTCTGAGTAAACGTATTCCTGGAAAAAAAATTTAAAATATGAATTAATGACACATGGGAAACCAGGGCAAGTAGGATTTTGGACCTGAGTTTGAATGAGATGAAAACAGCCAGAGGACCAATGCTGAGACAGAACCACAAGCACTTTTCAAGCAATTTGGGGGAGTAAATGACAAGATAACGTACCTGCTTACCCACTCTGGAATATTTATTCAGATCCACTATAAATTTCCTTGTGGCTATTCTTTATTAGACACAATGAATGCAGTGTGCTGAATGCACAACGCGTTTGGACTTGTCTGACGCAGGATTATTGTGATATGCACTCCACGCAATACCAAAAGCTTGTGTGTCGAGCATTCTTTCCCTTCATGGGTCTTTCATAAGTGATAGAAAAACAAGCTGTGAAGGAATAGTCAAACAAAACCTGCAGAGACTCACTGAAGAGTGCTGAATGGTTGTGCAACCATATATATGTGGGGGGATGGGGAAGAGGAAAAGCAGTTACAAGTTGATTCCTTGGGTAGAATAGGAAGGACATGCTGAGTATTGTGGAAGGATGTGCTAAGTGACTTACACTAATGCTTGTGCATGTGGGGGGTGGCTTCTGCTGGCCAAAGATCATCATCCACCTTGGAGTGACACATGCTTCCTTTTTCACTCAGTGAGCTGGAGCACAATAGATAATTCAGCTCATGCAGTAACTTTGACAGTGAATACTTTTAAAATCTTCCACCTGAGCTTCGCAAAGTGTTGTACAAATATTAACGAATGAAAGAACACGATAGCCCTGTGATGTAGCTATTCCCATTTTTGCATATTGGGAAACTGAGGTACAAAGAGATTGTGACTTGTGCATGGAAGACTGGACAAAGCCAGGAAAGAACCCAGACTTCTTGGCTCAAGTCCTGTGGGTTGTTTTTTTTTTTTTTGCCATCAGACTATCCACCTCCATACCTTTGCTTTGCACTTACAGTATATACTGTTTTTCTTCAGAGAAATATTTCAATGTATTAGACTAAGCAGATTATCCCTAGTTTTACAGACTTCAATAGAACTTAAATTCATGCCAAATTGCTGTCCTGAATAGGGATGCTTTTCTGAATTAGGACTTCAGCCAGTGTAAAACTAGGAATAGAAGCCAGGTCTCCTGACTCTTCATGCTGGAACGTATATGGGGGACCAGGTTGCCTTAGTCCTTGAATAGAGCATTACTAGCTCCGCCCATCATGTACTATTCCATTACACCACGTCTCAAGAAAATCACTGTGACCTGATTTGCATGAATTTGGGCCAGTCACCAAGTTGCTGTGGAAGTCAAAGATGGCCACACTTTATAAGGAGGAATGTTTAGTTTAAACAAAGTCCTAGAACTGCTGAAGTTTCAGGAAACAAGTGCCCTTTATATTGTTTGCCAACTGCTTAGAGAGATTCAGGGTAACAGCCACCATTGTGAAGGAGAATATGAAATAAAAGAAGCTTTCACTATCCAAGATACCGCCTTATTCTCAATACTTACCTTTCTGTAGTGGCACATAAACCTTCTGTATGTTTTGGCACCAAAACCGTATAACAATAAGTTGTTGTGTTTTTGCACAGACCATCTGTGCAATGAAGCTCAGATCTGTACACTGTAAAAATGCTTACACTGTAAAAATGGAATTGGGAAACAGAGTTAAAATTTCCAAACAGTCACTTGTTATCTGTGTACTGCAATTACTTTTGCTGTCAGCAGGAGTTAAATTTACCACCACAGAAAAATGTAAGAGTCAGATGGCCTCCTGCAAAATAGATTGTAAGTTACACGTAAATAATTCTGTACCTCCTGAAAGCCTGTCATCTGTCTACCACAGGATAAGACAGCTGCTCAGTTTTAATTAGCAATAGTATTTATTACTTGTATTGTGGTTGTGCCAGGAGGTGCCAACTGAGATTGGTGGCCCATTGTACTTACTATATGAACATATGTCTAGTAAGAGACTGTTCTTGCCCAGAAGTGCTGACAGTCAAAATAGACAAGAAAGACAAAGAGCTTGGAGAAAAGAAGTAATTCTGAAACGTGTTGGTTTGCAGCAGTTGGAAGACTCTAACTGAGAAAAAGAGAAGTGAAACTTTACGCTCTTTATGTTCATTTATGTTCTTTATAATTATTTTTTGGTGGCACCAAGAATCTGCTAGACAATAACCAAACATAAAAGAAGGCATGACTTCTGCACATAAAATCTTACAAGGCAAAAGACAGGCAGCTATACAGACAAAGAAAAGGGGCAGAGGTGCAATGTTTGAGCAAACTAGTCGAGATGGTAACTGGCCAACTTAATGTTCAGTAGTACAATCTTGATTCTTTGTTTGTTTGTTTGGTTTTGGTTAAGTATACAGCTACATTTCCCTTGGGTAAAGATGATCTCATTAGGAAAACAGAACACAATTTACAGCATGTACAATGTTCATTAAAAAGTCAGTATTTGTCAACAGTTACCACACAGTGGTATTTGAGATACCAAGTTTTCCATTGTATTTAGAATAGGAATGTAACATTATAATATACATAATATATATAATAAAATGTTGACTGGTTAATGGCAACCACTGTGCAACCACTCAAACCTTCAGGTCAGTTTAGTTAGATTGAAATAGCTTCTATCCTTTCTGTACATATTGGGGCAGTCATAATCTGCTCAAACATAACTGTGCTTGACAGGCAGGAAGGGATTTGTATTCATTTAAATGGAATGTATTGGCCAAAGGTGTTAACGTATGCAGTCACTGTCCAACATTAAACAGTGTTAAATAAGGTCTGAGGTTTGATATACAGAGACCTCAGCCTGTTTAATACAGCAAACACACCATTTAAAATCCTTTAAACTTTTTATTAAAGAAACAGAAAAGAAGGAAAAAAAGTTAAAACATTTGATATGTAAAGTATAAAGTAAGGCTTTTATTTTAACATATCTTGTTCCCCTTTCCTTTAACTGGAGAGAGTTTTAGAAAGAAAAATCCCCTTGTTTGACAGTATCTGAGATGGTATGAAAGATGGTAAGAACTGCACTTTCGGTTAAAAGAAATTGTTAGTTGAGGTGTGCTGGTGCTGGTCTATAAAATCATGACTGGTGTGGAGAAAGTAAATAAGGAAGTGTTATTTACTCCTTCTCATAGCACAAGAACTAGGGGACACCAAATGAAGTTAAAAGGCAGCAGGTTTAAAACAAACAAAAGGAAATATTTTTTTCACATAACACACAGTCAATCTGTGGAACTTCTTGCCAGAGGATGATGTGAAGGCCAAGACCATAACAGGTTTCAAAAAAGAACCAGATAAATTCATGGAGGATAGGTCCATCAATGGCTATTAGCCAAGATGGGCAGTGATGGTGTCCCTAGCTTCTGTTTGCCAGAAGCTGGGAATGGGAGACAGGGGATGGATCACTTGATGATTACCTGTTCTGTTCATTCCCTCTGGAGCACCTGGCATTGGCCACTGCCAGAAAACAGGATACTGGGCTAGATGGACCTTTGTTCTGACCCAGTATGGCTGTTCTTATGTTGTTGTTGCTACTGTTGTCAAAGTCCAATCCCAGTTTCATCTCAGGTGGTGTTTGGGATTCAGCTGGAACTGGTGGGGGTAGTGATGTCATCCAGATTCCTCTCTCTGGCCTGAGCAGGTTGGGACATACCACAGGATTAGCATGAAGGAAGACTGGGGTCCAGGAAATGGTGGGGGTGGCAGCCATGATAGTGAAGCTTGTTTCAGTAGCCTCCCTCTGATCTTGCATCGTTCTTCTGTCTGTTCTATAAGGACCCAAAAAGGGAGTGATGTGTAGAAGAGCCCACCCTCATTATTTTGTCCACCAATAAGTTCTAATATCTGACATACCAATTTTACTTCATTAATTTCTGGTTCCACATCTTCTGTTTTTACCAAGCATTATTTCAACATAGTCCTTGAATCATATCAATGTGGCCATTTTTGTTTACATTAGTTTATAGTCTCTCTGTCTGGTTCTCTTGCACATGTTTATAACACTTATTACTGAAAACAACTTGACCTACTTTCCATCAATATTTGTTATTATAAGATAGGTTATTGTAACATGTTATGAACTTTCATATATTTTTTACAATTGATCTTACAACTATGGTAAGTTCATAGGCCCAAATGAGTGCTGATGTCCTATACCAGGAACATGGTTGCAAATTACCAGCACTTAGAAAGGAAGTTAAAGTTTGCATGATGTTGGGTGAGCAATTCAGTGAGAAAAAGGGTAATGTTGGTGCAACAATAAATTTTTTAAACAAGTAAATATTGGATATATGTAGAAGAAACCAACAGTTAAAGGGAAAGATCCAATAACACGGTAGAGAATTGAGAAGGCTCCTTAAGGTAATTCCCAGCAGGGGTGATGAGCACTGTGGAGATGGGGTAGTCAGGACAAAAGAGTTGCAGATTCATGAAGGAGGAAGGCTGTTGGTTTCACTGCACTATGACCTCTTGGCTGTGTGACCAGTGTGAAGCTGAAAGTTTGGGTTTGTGGAACATTGAGCTACATCCCAGTGGGAGAGGGGGACTGCATCTTACAAGTAGTGGGGTAATCTCTGTTGGAGACTATCTGGATCAGTTAAACTAGTAATTTCAGGGAAGGCTGCTAAGACAGCAAATGCAGTATAAACTCAATTCAGCGTAGTGTGAACAAATTGAACCTATATGACAAAGAAGGTGAAGAGAAGAAATTTTTCAATTGCCTATATACTAACTCTAGGAGGCTGGGTAACAAGCAAGGAGAAATGGAAATTCTTATTGATGAGAAAAACTTTGATATAATTAGTATATCTTGAAATCTTGGTGGGACGATATGCATGATTGGAATGTTACAAAAATCACTGATTATAACTTGTTTCGGAAGGACAGAGAAGGTAAAAGAGGAGATGGTGGTAGGTGGCACTCTATGTTGGACGCCATTATCTGTTTTAGTGTTATTGATAACTCAGAACCGCAGGATCTTAAATGCAAATGGATCAATGTGCTAAGTTACAAAGTCTGGGGGTGGGGGGGTTACTCTTGGAGATCTGTTACAGACCACTGAATCAAACTGCACTAGTGAGACAGATCCTAGAATATTTCATACAGTTCTGATGTTCACATTTTAAACCAGATGTTGAAAAATTTGAGACCTTTTTTGTGCCTCTTTTCTACACTGTCTGAAGGCCAGAGAAAATGTCTTATAGTGAGACGTGGAGTTCAAGCTGTTCAGTTTTTTTCAAAAAGAAGATTGAGAGATGACTTCATTGGAAGGTATAAGAACCTTATTGCGGAGAAAATACTGGATGTTAAAGGACGGCTCTTTAAACTAGCAGAGAAAGGCACAACAAGAACTGATAGTTGGAAGCTGAAGCCAGACAATCTTCAAATGAGAAATAAAGCACAAATTTTTAACCATTGGAATAAACTCCAATGAAAGTGGTAGATTCTCCATCTCTTGATCTCTTCAAAACAAGACTGAATGCCTTCTCGGAACATATGCTTTAGTCAAACACAGGTTTTATTGTACTCTCTCCAGTGGTACCTGGGTAAAATGTAATGGCCTGAGACGTACAGGAGGTCAGGCTACATCAGGGGTAGTCAGTTATTTTTTTGTCAGTGTCCACATTTCTTGGTCAAGATATAGTCAAGGTCCAGACTCCCAAGAAAATAATTTTAAAAAAGATAAGTAAATAAAAAGATTTTGGGGTCTGTTCTAAAGCATCTGGTAGTCCGGATTTGGCCCACAGTCTACCTATTGACTATCCCGGACTAGATGATCTAATTGTCACTTCTATATATCTATATTAGAAAACTGATTTCACATCTTCTCTCTCTCTCTTCATGTAGGTGTAATTGTATGCATATACACTGAATCTATATGTATACACACACTCCATTCTACACTCCTCTGTATTGTCACTCCACTTTAATGACAGACATTGATGGAAGATGATCATTATTCAGGTACAATATTTCTCATATCTTATTTCATATGGACATTTCACAAAACTATTACTCCAGTTATTTTGTCTTGCCATCAATTTAACTGGTGAAATAAAATTCATTTTGCTCTCAGATTATATTACCTGTACTCATATACTTTATTTGCATAATTGCTCCTGTTTAGAGGTTTTATTGCTCACTAAAATCAGGACTGTATTATTACACCTTTGTTACTGAGCAATTCACAGAATTTAAGATTTATTTCCGAGCTAAGGTGCAAACCGCCCCCCCTACTTCTTGCTGAGGAATAGCCTATAGATCCCAAAGGTAACAGAAAGGTAAGAAATACTGTAGAGTGCCTTTTATTTTTTAAATTACTATTTAGTAAATATATACTCTCTTTGATACTCCAATAATCCAGTAGTTTGATGCTAACTCCATTATTGCTGGCCACAGCGAGTCCTGAATATTTACTAGGGGTATTTGATTAAAGGCTATTCAGACATCCAGGGCTGGATTATTCTTTTGCCTCTCAGCAGTGTAGGAGAGTAAGGCCCCCTTTATGGCCTTGTAGGATGCTCCTGGATTATGATGTTGGGCACAGGGGAGAGAGAGAAGGGCTGCATGCCCAATATGCCCGCTCCTCCACCAAGCAAGTGGGGGAAGAATCAGGGAATGGGAAAAGACCTGGCTTCACCCGTTCCATGCACTTGAGATCAGGCCCCATTGAGCTAGACACTGTATATAGCCAGAAACAGTCTATGCCCCATAGGTTACACTCTAAATAGACAAGAGGCATTGGGAGAAAGGGACAGTAATATTTCCTAATTTACGGATGGGGAATTAATGCACAGACGGATTAAGTGATTCACCTCAAGTCACACAATCTACTTAATCCCTTGTGCCTCAATTTGACAGTTTACAGTTTATTTACACTGTTTATTATCTCAGCTCTATTCCACATCTTCAGTTCCAGTCCATCACCTAAACCACAAGACCATTAGAGGAGTGATGAATCCTGTCCCTTTGTGTGTGTTTTCAGTCCTGAGGTAGGGAATATAGGCAGACTGCCTTTAAAAACGCTTTTGTTGTTTTAAAAGTTTGATGTACGGTAGAAAAACATTAAGAAAGAAAAGCATTAAGATTTCCTTCTTGGCAGTTTGTTGTTTGGCTGTAGGGGAAACTTTTTTCACAATGTGTATTTGTCTAATTACGTGAAAAGTCTGTGCTAATTAAGCAAAATATCCATTTTCTGTATAAAAGCTACATTAGTACAAGCACCTAGTGACTGGTCCTTGTGGTTTATACTTTGATTAAAATGGATCCCCCCCCCCCCAAGATAAATGGTTTTGACAATATCTTAGCAAATGACTGTGGAATGAATGTTTAAAATACAATTTAACAGGAGACAAGAGTTTGCAGGAGAAAACAGTTCAGTGGTCTCTTCATTCCTTTTGCTTGATTAGTGCCACTACAGTACAAATCATAAGTGTTAATAAATGTTGGATCTGTGCTGCTAAAGATGACAATATTCAATTTTACAGCTCAATAATAAACAAGATGATGATAGATCTAATTGGGCTGCAGCATGCTTCTGTAGATATTGCTATTCAACTATCTTAAATTCTCAGTACTGTGACTTTAGATGAGTCACTTTATCTCTCTGTGCCTCTGGTTTCCCCATCTCTAAAAAGGCAATAACCTTTGCAAAGTGCTTTAAGAACTGTGGATGAAAAGTGTTATGCAATTATTAAATATAACTTTAATTATTACCTTTCATGGGTGAGTTATGAGACTAGAGTTGAGAGAAATAACTAGTAATGAATAATTTTTTCAGAAATCAGTTTATATTTATATTTATATCAATTGTCATTTCATGAACTCTGCAGACAGGTCATACTTTTCTTGAATTTAATCACTATTCAGAATTATCTGCTGAACAATTTCTGTGAAGAGTTCTCAGTCTACACATTATTTCAGAGCAGTTTGTTGGAGGATTCAACACTCAGTATCTGAGATGTTGTTTAGTTTTGATTGGACACATTTCTGTTACCTGATTGGATGAATGTAATTCTTAGAATTTTTTTTCTGGTTTGAGTTCAAAATTCACTTTCTGGAAATAATCCTCTGCTTAAAATGTACTCTCTCTACAAACTTGCCTGCTAGTACAATCATTACCTAAATTAATTATGTAATGTGAATACCAAAGAGGCATGGATATAAAGGAAGTCAAACAAATTTTGTTTTTAAATCAGAGCAAATATTCACAGAGCATGTTATTATTGGGGGGGGGATCTATCTTGTTACATCATATAAGCTAGAATTTGATCTGTTGTTCATACCTACAAGTGCAACACTGCTATGTATTCTATGTTTTACTTCCATCTGAAATATTTTTAGTGACATAGCACCAGTGCTGCAGCCTACTCAGACAAGGGAAGCTTTCGAGCACAGGGGTCTAATGTGTTTGGATCCAAACACACCAGCCTGGCAAGTGTCCAGTTGAGGGAGCTGTACCTAGGTGGTGGCAACCCCTCTTCACCTAACTGGGAGGGCATAATTAGCTTCTATAGCTGGCTCGAAGTGTTTTAGAAATAGGTCCCATGAAAAGAAGTTACAGAACTTAATCAGACTCATGTCTATGCTTTTGACAGACACCCACTACTATAAAACAGGGAGCATGCCAGCAAAAATGGAAAGAATTGGAAAAAGGTAGGTGGCCAATACACTCAGAAGATGTTTCATTCTGTGCCTTTCAGAAGGAGTCCTTTTTATATCTTAAGTAACTGCATCATTCTGCGACGGCAGGAATCTTGCATGAGAGAGACCTGCATTATACTGTACTCATCTTTCACAACAAGTACAGCTTTTGCTTAAACTATGCATATGTGTAGTTTATGAAGTATAATAAATTATTTATATTTCATCCACAGCTGTAACCCTTAGTTATACGAGTGAAGTGAGCTGTAGCTCACAAAAGCTTATGCTCAAATAAATTGGTTAGTCTCTAAGATGCCACAAGTACTGCTTTCCTTAGTTATACCAGACACTTTACTTCCAGGGCAGCAGTCTGAATCAGAGTACTGAATATCTCTGTTGTCTCATACCTCCTCTTCTTCAACTGTGTCTTTCTGTGTGTTTCAAATAGAGATTTTGGGCCCCATCTTGCCGCCAATGAAGTTAATGGCAAAGCACCCACTGTCTTAAAACAGAACAAGACTGGGCAAACATTTAATTTAGTACATTAGGGTTGCATGTCGAAAGGCATAACAATGAATAAACAAAGAAATCAGAGATAGTAGCATCCCTATTTCAGAGCTAGGGTTGATGTTGATTTTCAGGATGCACAGTCTGAGTTCACTGATCCAACTGGAAGCATACATAGCCACCAGAACAGCCAAGATAATTACCATAGGAGAAGGCAATAGATACTGAAACTATTATCAAACAATGAAACTAGAGTTACCAGGCGGCCGGTTTTCGACTTGAATGCCCGGTCAAAATGGGACCCTGGCAGCAGCATTGCTGACCAGGCCTTTAAAAATTGAGTTGGCCACCTACAGCAGGGCAGGCAGGGTGCCTGTCCAGCTCCACGCAGCTCCCGGAAGCAGCTGGCATGTCCCTCCTCTGGCTCCTAGGCATAGGGGCAGTCATGGAGGCTCAACCTGCTGCCCCACCCGAGCGCTGGCTCTGCAGTTCCCATTTGCCAGGAACCATGGCTAATGGGAGCTGTGGGGGTGTCACCTGCAAGCAGGGGCAGCACACAGAGCCACCTGGACCCTCCGCCTAGGAGCCAGAGGAGGGACATGCTGGCCACTTCCTGGAAGCTGCCTGAGGAAAGTGCCTCCCGGAGCCCGTGCCCCAACACCCTGCTCCAGCCCTGAGCCCCCTCTCACACCCAAAATCCCTCCCACAGCCCACACCCCCTCACTCAACCCAACCCCCTGCCCCAACCCGTAGCCTCTTCCTGCACCCCAAACCCCTCATTGCAGGCCCCACCCCAGAGCCTGCACTCTGAATCCCTTGGCCCTGTCCCCCAGCCTGGAGCCTCCTCCCACACCTGAAACCCCTCATCCCTAGCCCCACCCCAGAGCCTGCACCCCAGCCAGAGCCCTCACAGCCTCCAGCACCAACCCCTTGCCCCAGCCCGGTGAAAATGAATGAGTGAAAAAGGGGGAGAGCGAGCAGTGGAGGGAGGGGGATGGAGTGAGCAGGGGTGGAGCCTTGGGGCAGGGGCGGAGTAAGGGTGTTCAGTTTTCTGTGATTAGAAAGTTGACAACCCTAAATGAAACAGTGACCTGGAAGTGTAAATGTAAATGCTTCACCAACTGCCTTGAAGGCTCTTACCTCTGTCTATAACCACAATACCAATTTAAGGGGTTGTCCGGTTTACAAAATGTCACTGTGTGTGAACATGGTTGTAATGAGTAAAGTTAGTTGACTTGAAGCTGACTGTGACTGACCAGTTAATGGAGACTAGGGTAAACAGTGTTTTGGCATTGTATTTAGACATTTAGTTGTGATTAGTTGGCACAATACTAAAGACACTTTTCACTGCTGTGCTCTGACTAATCAATACATAGAATTGTAGAACTGGAAGGGACCTTGAGAACTCATCTAGTCCACTCCCTTTCACTCATGGCAGAACTAAGTATTATCTAGACCGGGGTGGGCAAACTATGGCCTGGGGGCCACATCCAGCCCTACAGACATTTTAATCCAGCCCTCGAGCTCCCACTGGGGAGTGGGGTCTGGGGCTTGCCCTGCTCCGCACAGGTCCCAGAAGCAGTGGCATGTTCCCTCTTCGGCTCCTACATGTAGGGACAGCCAGGGGGTTCTGCATGCTGCCCCCTCCCCAAGTGCTACCCTCACAGCTCCCATTGGCTGGGAACCATGGCCAATGGGAGCTGTAGGGGCGGCACCTGCAGACAGGGCAGTGTGCAGAGCCGGAGGGTGGACATACCGCTGCTTCTGGGAGCTGCTTGAGGTAAGTGCTGCCTGGAGCCTGCACTCCTGACCTCCTCCCACGCTCCAAGCCCCTGCCCCAGCCCTGATCCCCCTCCAGCCCTCCAAATTCCTCCGTCCCAGCCCAGAGCAACCTCCTGCACCTCCAATCCCTCATCCCAAGCCCTACACCAGAGCCTGCACCTCCAGCTGGAGCCCTCCCCCCCACGCTTCAACCCCCTGCCTCAGCCCGGAGCCCCCTCCCGCACCCTGAACTCCTCATTTCTGGCCCCACCCCATAGCCCACACCCCCATCCAGAACCCTCACCCCTTCCTGCACCCCCAGTCCCCAATTTCGGGAGCATTCATGGCTCTCCACACAATTTGCATACCAAGATGTGGCCCTCAGGCCACTTCTGATCTAGACCATCCCTGACATGTGTTTGTCCAACTTGCTCTTAAAAAAATCTCCAATGACAGAGATTTCACCACCTCCTTGGACAATTTATTTCAGTGCTTCACCACCCCGACTGGAAGTTTTTCCTAATGTCCAACCTAAACTGCCTTTGCTACAATTTAAGCCCATCATGTCAGCTAACTCGACTGTTCACAACTGTGTTTGAACGTGAAAAAAATTTGTAATGTAGATAAGTCCCAGAGTTACATGGAAGCACTGATAATGTCAGTCCCATCCACATTTATTTTTTCCTTTACAGTTATAAAAGTGTCTGTTCAGGGCTCTCGGCAGCACACTTTGTACTGTCACAGAACTCTGCTAAAACAAGACTTCCCATATACCAGAATAAACGTTCTCTATTCCGACATGTATTCAGCCTCCTTGCTAGTGACCATGGAAAATGTTGTGAAACAGAAGAGCCCTATAAACTGCCCTAAAAGTCACCAACTGTGTGTTTTGTCAGAATAGGAGAGTGGGAGTAAATTCTTGAGAGCTTCTGTAATTTAAAACTCTTGTAATAACCTCAGACTGTTGGGAAATGCTGGCATCCTTGCAATTCTTGAAAACAATGGAGAGGAGGCAGTATAATATTGAATCTAACATACTCTATATTACTTTTGAGATTGTTATTTCTCCTATGACAAGGCAATATAATTGGAATGTTTCGTTATTCTCAGGACTATCATTTGCCTATAGTAATTACTTAGCAGCTATGGTCATTGCTTGTCATCTTGTGGAAATAATTTTATTGTCACAGCTTCTGAGCTATCAGGAAAGATTTGGACTCTGGAAATGAATTATTTCCTTAGTAGGAGAGATGTGTGTGCGCACATACAGGATGTTCATGCCTATTATTGCTTTGAGCAGAAATGGATATTAAACAGCAAAAACAGCAGCCACGCTCACAACGTTCTGATTCCAGAAATCAACCATGTCTCACACGTTGTCCCAGTGGCACTTGCTCACTGACTACCATAACTGCTCTCCAAATAGGGGTTTCAAAGAAGACACCAAGCTGCTGGTAAGATCAGGTTAAAGGATGTCTTTTAAGAGAGGGGTAAATCAGGAGTAACCAAACTGAAGTTGAAGAGTAAAAAAACGAAGTGAGAAAAGAATCAAGCCCCTTAGAACCCCTGGCTCCCCAATTTCCAAGTGCTATGTTTGGAAACAGAAATGTCTGACCATGACATTGCAGAAGCACAGCAAACCTTCTGATGTGGCTTCACGCCAAGAAGCCAATTCTTGTCCACTGTGCAAAGACTGAGTAAACAGATTTTATGCTGTGGAGCTATGGAAGGAGCTCAGGTTTATAGGGAACTCAACCCTCCCTCCTCTCTAATTTAGAGTTAGAGAGGGGCATAGCTCTATAATAGCTTGTTGGATATTTCTGTACCTCCTGGCTATAGCAGGAGCTGCAGGATGCTAAGTGTCCATACATTTTGGTGAGTGCATCTGAAAACTTTGCAGAACCAGTTGGCCCATTCCCTGCTCTACTTTTCCACAAGGACATTAACCATGGAACACAGCACTGCAATGTTCAAATTATGGAATTCCACTATGCAACTTCTCTCCGTGAACTAGAATCATGATAGTTTGAGTGCCTTTTTCAATTCGGTGGGGGCAATATTTTTTCATTTAGTGCAAAGCAGGCTCATTAATCTGATACAATTTGTCTTGGTTTGAATTGAGGAGAATTATTTATATAGACTGTAAGCTCTGAGGCAGAGTCTGGCTCTAGCTATATTTTTGTATACATAATGAAGCCGCAATTTCATAAAGTAAATTAGCGGGTAGAGACTCTTCCCACTTGTTCCTTTGAAGTTTTCTACTTTTGCAAGATGTTAACTTTAAAAAAGGAGCCTGACTCTGGTTTCTACTGAGGAAATTAAAAATACAAAATTTAAATGGAAAACTGTATTAGGAAGGCATTGTTCAAATCTACCCTGCAAAATCAGTAGGCATGCTTCATTATTTCCTCTGCTTTTTGAAAGCTCCCTCACATAGGAGTATTCAAGCAAACACATTGTTTTTCTTGAAGAAAAAAATAAAAACAAATAAAAAATCAGCTGAAAAAATCGAGAAGTGACAAATGAATCTGACACTAGGAAATAAAGGAGGAAAACAAAAGTCTTTGTCAAAACACAAGAGAGATTTTTGGTATTTCCTTTTCTTCATAGGTTCAACAGATGCATCTTTATAAATCAACATTTACCATTGCTTTGGTATTCATACCTGTCAAAGGTATTTTGAGGGACATCATTCGTTTTAGACCCGTTTCTTCCATTCCTCACAAATGTGGTGTCCCCTTTTTTGTTATTGAAAATTATTTAGATCAGAAAGAATTCATAGATACTAAGGTCAGAAGGGACCATTATGATCATCTAGTCTGACTTCCTGCACAATACAGGCCACAGAATTTCACCCACCCACTCCTGTGAAAAACCTCTCACCTATGTCTGAGCTATTGAAGTCCTCAAATCGTGGTTTAAAGACTTCAAGGAGCAGAGAATCCTCCAGCAAGTGATCTGTGCCCCATACTCCAGAGGAAGGCGAAAAACCTCCAGGGCCTTTTCCAATCTGCCCTGGAGGAAAATTCCTTCCCAACCCCAAATATGGCAGTCAGCTAAACCCTGAGCATATGGGCAAGATTCATCAGCCAGATACTACAGAAAATTCTTTCCTGGGTAACTCAGATCCCACCCCATCTAACATCCCATCACAGGCCATTGGGCCTATTTACCATGAATATTTAATTACCAAAACCATGTTATCCCATCATACCATCTCCTCCATAAACTTAGCAAGTTTAATCTTAAAGCCAGGTAGATCTTTTGCCCCCACTGCTTCCCTTGGAAGGCTATTCCAAAACTTCACTCCTCTGATGGTTAGAAACCTTTGTCTAATTTCAAGTCTAAACTTCCTGGTGGACAGTTTATATTCATTTGTTCTTGTGTCCACATTGGTACTGAGCTTAAATAATTCCTCTCCCTCTCCGGTATTTAGCCCTCTGATATATTTATAGAGAGCAATCATATCTCCCCTCAACCTTGTTTTAGTTAGGCTAAACAAGCCAAGCTCCTTGAGTCTCCTTTCATAAGACAGGTTTTCCATTCCTCGGATCATCCTAGTAGCCCTTCTCTGTACCTGTTGCAGTTTGAATTCATCCTTCTTAAACACGGGAGACCAGAACTGCACACAGTATTCCAGGTGAGGTCTCACCGGTGCCTTGTATAATGGTACTGAAACATCCTTATCCCTACTGGAAATACCTCTCCTGATGCATCCCAAGATCACATTAGCTTTTTTCACAGCCATATCACATTGGCGGCTCATAGTCATCCTATGATCAACCAATACTCCAAGGTCCTTCTCCTCCTCTGTTACTTCTAATTGATGCGTCCCCAGCTTGTAACTAAAATTCTTGTTATTAATCCCTAATGCATAACCTTACACTTCTCACTATTAAATTTCATCCTATTTCTCCTCTTCAATTTCTTCCACTTCTGAGCACAAATTAATCTCCCAGGGAAGCCCCTCACATTCCTATGCTAAGATTTGAAAGGATGCTCAATGGATATGAGACTCATAAGACTTCTGAGAGGAGCTGGGTGAGGGTGAAATCCTGGCTCCACTGAATTCAATGGCAAATATCCCATTGACTTCAAAGAGGCCAAGATATCACCTTAGATGAAAAGTGGAGGGTGCGGGAGACAACTTTCTCCCAATGTATGAAGGGATGTTGTAAAGAGGACACATACAAGTTCTCATTATTCAATGAAAATATAAAATGCAATCAGGGAAAGTGTGGTTGAATATTAGGAACATCTTTAAAAGATCATGTATGCAATGAAATAAGCTACCAGATAAGATTGTGGAGTTTACATCATTGGGGATATTCATGGTTAATCTAAACATCCATCTGTTAAAGATAGTTAAGGACTTTAACATCTATCCTACCATAATGCAGGAAGATCCATCAGACCCAGCCAGTCACTTCACTTACATAATGGTTGCAAACTCCAAATTCAAGCTGAAATTTGTTCCTTTTATCATTGCTTCAACCTCAAACCTGGGAGAATAAAGTTAAGTTGGCAGACTTTCCCTTTGAGATTCTGATTGATTGATTGAACATATACCGTCAGCAAACCCGAAAGGATCTTAAACCAAATAAAATATAAAACCCCTACACACCAAACCCAATTCATTTGATGCAGCCCTAATTTCAAAACAAAGTCCAATTCACCACTGGTGTAACCAATTAAATTTTTTTACATCAGTGGAATTGCAATCTCTGCAGCAGTGAATTTGACTCATGTAGTATGATTACATAAATTATCTTATATCAAGTACATATGGAAAGGTACAGCATTTGCAGAGAAAAGGAGGTCTTTCATTTAAAGAAGTTTTGATATTTATCTTAAAAAATGTCACTTGTATTATAACAAGTTCTGACATTCCCTTCAAGTAAAGATAATGGAATGAAGTTAGCTAACTATTGAAGTGTCACTGTGAGAGTGCTTATTGAGTGCTATCAAAGCTGCTTATTGAGATATCTTTTATGATTGCTTTATGCTGACAATGAGAGGGTGCAGTTGATTGAAATGAACTGATCCAATTTATAAATGCAGATTGTTGAAAAAAAAATGGCTTATTTCAGGTCCAAAACGTATTTCATCCTACCTTAATTAGAAGAATATGTAAAGTAAATGTGGGGAAAACAGCTTCCAATTTACCGTAAAAAGTAACACTGGTAGTTTGTAAGATCACTCTTAAAAACAAGAAATGGACCATTAAAGGATTTCATACATTATTCAATATTTCTGTTATTATATGTATCATGCAAATTCTCTGAAACTAGATTTAGAAAGAACTGTTTATTTTCAAGCCCTAGAGCAGCCGAAAAAGAGCATGTATATACTGTACATGACATACACAGGAACGGCTCTGGTATAGTTAGAGTATCGTCCTCTAGGCAAAGTATAGTTCAGAGGATAAAGAACTAGCACAACAATCTTTTTGTTGTTCTGTCTGAATGGAAACCAAAAATCAAACATATAAAAGAAACTTTAGATCCATCTAAACAATAACAAGTGACATCATTTACGTGACGTCCGCCTTCTTGGCTAACATTAGAGGTTGAACCAGAGATCTTCAAAGTAGAAAACATGAATAGCTTGAGTGCAGTCAGGTTCTATAAGTGGGGGCTGTAATGCACTCACATTCTCTGTGGATTGGGCACGGAGGGGGATGGGTATCACACACTGACCAGTGGCTTACACGTAGTCCTTGACATGGCTATGTTACAAATTATTTCATTTATAACAAGAAGGCTATGAGCAAGCAGGCTGCCAATTGTAATTAAACTTGACATCCAAACACACATTCTTCTTTGAGTACGTGCAGCCATGAATTCCACGTGTGTGTGCGCCCCGTGCACTGGAGTTGGAAACCCCCACACAAGAGGTGCTGCTTGTGTCACGGCAAGGGACACATTACTTAGAGGTGCTCCATCTGCAAGTCATTCACAGAAAGGAGTCAGGTGGAAAGAGACTTGCGGTTGAAACAGCAGCTTCTGGAGCAGGCCACGCGTCCTGCTTTGGCACCTAAGCCCTCGTCTGATCGGTAGCAGTCACCTTCGGCTCCTACAAGTGATGCCATCGAGTGCTCGGGTTCTGGCATTTCCCTCAAGAGGAAAAGGGTCATTCACCCTCCTCTGGTGTGGTGAGGAAGGGATCCCATAAAATGAATTGGAACCATTTCAGGATTTTGAAAGACTCCACCTCCCTCCACTTTTAGGAAGAATGCTGACCTGCACTGTACTCCCTCCAGTGCACAAGATGGAGCTTGATCCATCCAACCGCTCTCTGGTATCACAGTGAGAGCAGCTCGGGACCATACCATCGACTCCAGTTACAGTCGTGGTGCATCTATTGAGTCCAGTACCAACAATGTTGGCACCAGCACTGACCATCTCCATGCTGACAGTATACTAGGTAGCTCCTCTCAATGTCAGACTCTTTGCTGGTCCAGGAGTTCTCTGGTGCTATGGCTTCTACTGGCTCATCCTCTGTTGTGCCCTTGGCACCTTCTGGCCATGTTGCAGAGCTTCTGGGACCATCGGCACTGAAGCTCACATCACCTGGGCTGCAGACTATGGAGTCAAACCGAGCCCAGAACCAAAGGCCCCTTTGATGGTGGTGCATCCTTCAGCACCATCATTGTCTCTGTGGCTGATCGCATCATCAGGATCACTACCAGCCTCAGTGCTGATGCCTCTCTCGGTACCAATGAAAGCGTCTCTCATTTGGTGCTACCCATGCTAATTCCCCACTCCTTATTGAACCTCAGATTAGTCCAAATGATTGTTTGCCCCCATTGGGGCTGGATCCCGTGTTGTCATCACAGAACTTCTGGTATTCCTCAAGACCTAGGTATGGGTCATCATTCTTGGCTCATCAGAAAGGTGTTAGAGATCGCCATGAGATCTCTATTGGTGCCAAGATAGGCATCTGTCCTGCAGTTTGGACAGGAATGTTTGGCCTGGTGCCTACTGGCCACCAATTCCTTATCCATATGGCCAGTGGCCTCCTTGATATCCCTAGGATGCTCCTCAGTCCCTGAGATCCTGCTCCTCAACCCCACTCCAGAACAAGATCACCAGTCCTGATGGTAGTACCAAAACGGGATCCATCGCTGCCGTAGTAAACCACCTCCTCGTCCTCCATGGCTGACTCTACCATGCTGGAATCTTCCTCTTCCCTTGGTGCCTGAGGACTTTAGAGTGTATCAGGACCTCTTGAGTCACTACTTTTTGGTATTCAGGTAGAATTACTGAAGGAGAATACACATAAATTGCTGAATATTTTCCAGCCATCAGCTCCATGAAGGGTAGCCCTCCTAATACATGAAGCTCTCCTGGAGCCTGCAAAGACCCTCTGGAATACATTGCCTCTATAGTGAAGCATTCGGAGAAATGGCACTTCATTGCCATGCAGGGGTTTGAGAGTTTCTAGTCCCATCTAGCCTCTAACTTCCTGGTGGTGCCTGCAGCAAATGACCAGGTTCAGCAGGGAAGATATAAATATACAGACAAGAACAGAAAGTCGAAGAGGATGGATTTCATTGGCAAAAAGATTTATACTTCCTCTTCTCTGCAGGTGCACATTGCGAACAGCAGCCACTGCTCTCTAAATACAACTTAGTTAATTGGGCAGCCATGTCTAAGTTTGTGGACAAGTTGCCAGAAGCCTCGAGGGAAGAGTTTGAGGCATTCATTGTCGAAGGCCATTTGGTGACCAAAATGTCATTGTGTAGGCAACTCGGGCTGTGGCGAATGCCTCAGCAAGGATTGTGGCATCAACAATAACCATGAGGAGGGCATCGTGACCACAGAACTTGCGCATTATGTGGAACCTGCAGCAGACCACTGAGGACTTACCATTTGATACCTGGATTTTGTTTTCAGAAAAGACCATCAAAACACTGCACTCTTTAGAAGACTCCTGAGCTATTTTATGTGCTTTGGGAGTGTATACTTCAGCCACGGAGAGATGCCATTTGAACAGTCAGCGGTTGCAGCAGCAATACCACTGCAGCATTTTTTTCTGGACAATCCTCTCCTTCTGTTCCATGGCTGGACTCCTCCAGAAAGAGTCACAGATCCCAAAGAAGAAGGTCCTCTGGTTCTAGATTTACCTAGCTGGCTCTTCTGCCCCTGACATCTAGCAACCACCCATTTTGACTTCTGTGTCCGGGACAGAGATCCAGTGGTAACCTCTCTTTCTCAGTCCCCCCATTCAGGGCTGGGTCAGCATGCTTTTACAATGTCTGGGACTCTATTACAATGGAGAGCTGGGTCCTAAGCACTGTCAGATCGGGTTCCTCTTCATCCCTCCTCCCTACCCCAACCCCATTCTTTTTTCCAAGGACGGCTCTTACAAGACACTGCTTCTTGAGTGAGTTCTGTCTCTAATGACTCCGGGTGATATAGAGGAGCCTCCCCTTCCCCCTCCAGCACTGGGGGCATGGGTTCTACTTCTGGTATTTCCTGGTTACACAAGTCCAGTGGAGGGTTGACTTATCCTCAACCTCCACAATCACAACAGATGCATCAGATATGTGAGATTCTGTATGGTCACCCTAGAAACTATCCTCCCTGTTCTGAATCACAATAGCTGGTTTGCTGCCCTGTGTGACACTGCACCTCATATTCATCATAGTGGTATCATTATGATATGATTATGATGCATCTTGTACAAAATGTGTTATGAAGTGTCTATGAAAAAGTTATGATTTGCTCCACATGATTTTCCTATTTGTGTGCATGTATCATTTTTGTATCTGAAGTTATAAATATTGACTAGTATCTGTATTTCGAATGTGCATATGCTGGGTAACGCCCACAACTAGCCTTTCAGGTACAACAATGAAGAAGCTAGTCAGTGCTCATTGCCCATCACCAAAGACAATGTCCATGGAAAAGTTGTGTCCATATCTGGGAACGCTTCAGACAGCCTATGGATAATAGCTGCTATGACTCATCAGGACCATGCAAGGGCATGTGACAAGATCACATGATACTAGACTCAATTTTTTTTACCAGTATTTTTCCACAAACCGGGCTGGGAACTCAGCTTAAAACAAAGGAGTTCCTGACATATGGAAAGGCTATAAAAGATGGGGAGTGACGTAATTTCTTGGCCTCACTCCCCACACAAGAGAACACCTGGAAACACCTAAGAAACAAAGAGTGAACTGTGGGGAGTGTTTAGATTCATAGATACTAAGGTCAGAAGGGACCATTATGATCATCTACTCTGACCTCTTGCACAACGCAGGTCACAGAATCTCACCCACTCACTCCTACGATAAACCTCTCACCTATGTCTGAGCTATTAAAGTCCTTAAATCATGGTTTAAAGACTTAAAGGAGCAGAGAATCCTTCAGCAAGTGACCCATGCCTCATGCTATAGAGGAAGGCGAAAAACCTCCAGGGTCTCTTCCAATCTGTGTTGGTCTCAGGCTAAAGGGATTTATAGCCTGTGTATGGAAACTTGGTGGACTGCTTGTATCATCAGTCAGGGTGAGATATTGCTGATTCAAATCCTATCTAGTTTGTATGAAATGTAGATTGAATTTTTATTTAATTTCCAAGTAACCTGCTTTGATCTGTTTGCTATCACTTACAATCACTTAAAATCTATCTTTCTGTAGTTAATAAGCTTGTTTTGTGTTTTATCTTAACCAGTGTGTTTTTGAGTGAAGTTCTTGGGAAAATCTCAGCTCAGTTAACAAGAGCTGGTGTGCATGGTCCTCTCCACATCAAGGGAGGGGCGAACTGGGTAATAAATTCATACTGGTTGGGTTTTTGACCAGGGAAGGACAATACAGCTCTGAGATCCTAGGCTGGGGGCCTGGGAGTATTTTGGCTTTAGCCTCTCTATTGCTGGTTCATGCAGTGGCTGGCCAGAGCCTGTATGTAACTGCAGCTGGGTGTGTCGCTACCTGTGTGAATGCTGGTGGGAGTGTAGGACTGGGAGCAGTCTACAGCTTGTCACAGCAGCACAGTGTGACAGTGAGCCTAGGCTGGTGAGTGAGAGCCAGTGGTACCCCAGTTCCAGGTTGCACCCTGGTGCGGGGGACTCATCACACCCTGAACCTTCAGGACCTTTATTTCCACACAGCAAACCTCCCAAGCCACAGGAGTTTCCTTGTATTTGTCATAGCTGGCTGGTGCTGCCAGTACATTGTGCTGCCTTTTGGCTTGTTTTCAATTCCCCAGATTTTTACAAGGTGTATGATTGTGGTAACAGAGTACCTTAAGAAGAAGGAAATTCATATCTTCTCATATCTGAATGATTGGTTCCTGAGAGGCAAGGCCAGAGAGGAAGTCCCCTCTCATGTTCACTTCACACTATGCCTACTTGATTGTCTACATCTCATCCTAAACAGTGGCAAGTGAACACTGGTTCCTATTCAGAGTTGCATTCATTGGGTGCTGATAGATTCTATGAATTCAGGAGTGTTTCTACTGACCGAGCGATTCCAGGTGATCCACCACCTATGTCTGGACTTGCAGTCTCAACCCTCATCCCCAGCCCGAATATGTCTAAGGGTGCTAGGCCATATGGCTGCATGCACACTGGTAGTCCAATATGTCAGGTTGTGCCTGCATCCTCTTCAGATATGGCTGAAATTGGTCTATTATCTGAATTGCTATCCCTTTCACATGGTGGTTGGACTCCTCACATTGATCCTGCGCACCTTACAATGGTGGACCATTCAGGACTATGTGTGCCAGGCTGTTCCTTTCACACAGGCGACATCAACTAGAACTACAGTCACCAATGCCTCCTTAATAGGTTGGGGAGTGCTTCTGGAATCATTGGAAGTTCAAGGTCTGTGGTCAAAATGACAAGCTTCTCTACATATCAATGTCCTGGAACTTCGTGCCATCTACAATGCCTGTCAGACCTCTCAGGATCATATCAGGGGCTCAGTGTTGCTCATACTCACCAACGATACCACTGCAATACATTATATAAACAGACAGGTCGGAGCACACTCCAATATGCTTTGTCAGGAGGCAATCAGGCTCTGGCAGTTTTGCATAAGGGAACACATTACCCCCATGGCCAGTCGCTTACTCACTTGGCAGATCACCTCAGCAGGAATTTCTCTGAAGCCAAGTGTCCTATGTCTTTGCAATTTGGGCATCCTGATGATTGACCTGTTTGTCACAAGACAAAACCAGAAATGCCATATGTTCTTCTCCTGAGGAGGTCTCAGGCTGGGCTCCTTGATGGTTGCTTTTCACTTGAGCTGGAAATTTGGACTCCTGTATGCCTTTCTTCCAATTCCAATCATCTTGCAAGTCATTCTCAACTGAACTGAAATTGGAACATTCCAAGATCATTCTCATTGCTCCAGTGTGACTGAGACAATGTTGGTTCTCCTATCTCCTCACATTATCAGTTTGGCCTCCCATAGACCTTCTTCATCCCAACCTCCTGACCGAGCATTAAGGTCAGGTTTTACATCCAGCACTCAGATCCCTGCATCTCACAGCATGGATACTGCATGGTTAGATGATGAGGAGGACTGATGCTCAGAAATAGTCTGGCAGGTCTTGCTTAACAGTAGAAAGCCCTCCACCTGGGCAGCCTATTTGGCCAAGTGGAAGTGATTCTCGGTATGTTGTTAGCCTGGGGAGTTCAACTGATGCTGGCTTGTATCCAGGACATCTTGGAGTTCCTGTTACACCTTCAATCTTCTGGTCATGCACTTAGTTCATTGAGAGTCCACACTGTGATGTTTTTGGCATTTCATCCACCTATCCATAGGAAGTCAGTGTTTTCAAACTCCATGGCAGTGAAGTTCCTGAAACAAGTCACTCATCTCCACCCACCAGTTAAAAGTCAGTTCCTTTGTAAGACCTTAATACTGTTTTGGCAGCTCTTATGGAACCTTGGTTCAAGTCTTTGGTAACTTCTTCTTTCTCCCGTCTGTGTCAGAAAACTTGCCTTCTTCATGGTAATAACATCTGCAAGGATAGTGTGTATGTTGTAGGCTTTGATTGCAGAGCATCCTTACATGCAGTGTTCCAAAGACAATGTAACCCTGCTTATTATCAAAGGTAGTTTCCCAGTTTTACTTGAACTAAGTTATACATCTACTAGTGTTGTTTTCTAAGCCGCAATGAAACCCAGAGGAGCAGCATCTACACACATTCTTTGCCAGACAATATCTAGCTTTTTATCTGGATAGAACTGAATCTTTCCATTCCTTCCCTCCTCTGTTTGTTTCATATGTAGACCCAGTGAAGGATCAAACAGTCATATGCTGAAGACTGTCTGTGAAGAGAAATAGCCCAGGTTACACCACCTCAGAGGGAATGAACTTTTAGTGCGAGAGCTCAGGTGACATCAGTGGCATTTCTAAATGAAATTCCTATATTGGATTTATTCAGGACAGCCACGTGGTCCTCTGTGCATACTTTTGCAAACCACTGCGCCATTATGGCTGCACCCAAATCAGAGGCAAACTGAAGTCCCCCAAGCTCTATCTCCTGTGAGTACTGCTTGTGAATCACCCACATGGAATACATGGCTGCATCTACTTGAAGAAGAAAAAACAGTTACCTATCTATAACTGTTGTTCTTTGAGATGAGATGCAGATGTGTATTCCATGACTTGCACTTCATCCCCGCTGCATTGGAGCCTGTACGTCTGATGATCAGCGCCAAGTGTTAGAGAGCTTATTCCTTCACTCTCCCACTTCCCTGGTCCTTCTCGCATGAACAGAGAGCAACAATACCCGAAGTCCGAAGGTCCAAACAATTCCATGTTTATTGGGGTGAACTTCCAGCAAGCTTAAATACAAGTTCCTTTTTCCTTATTTTCGAATCCCAACTTACTTCCTGTTTGCCCCTAATTTATATAGTAATATTCTTAGCTATACCACAAACAATCATTCTACTGAAATTTAACTAAACAATCCTAACATATTGTAACATGATTAGCTAACCAATTATATCTCACCACCTTAATTAGTTTACACCCAGCAAAATTAATTATATAGCAGACAGAAACAATCACAGAACCAGATAGAGACCATGCCAATAAACAATAGCAAAGTGGGAACTATAATGACAAAACAATACAGAAGTGAGGATTTCACAACTACATCTATAAAGACATAAGAGTTTCCCAGCTGTGTCTATTGATAAGTGAGTTCTTACCAGACAGAAAACTATCAATCTCAATTTCCTTTTACATCTTCTAGGCACTTCCCTTTCTCTGGAGGTGATAGGCACTATCAGGACAGGATTGTATTCCTAACAGCCCAATAGCACCTTCTTTCAATGTGACTACTTTGGAATGCGAGGATGTGATCGGTCGCTTCCCAGCTTATGGCTGCCTCTGTCGCTTAGCCAAAGGCCTTAGCCTAAGAACAGGGCCTCAGACTGTCACAGTAAGAGAAGGACCTTACACTGGCAGACAGTGATTTTGATTCTTTCTTTTATACCTCTAACTAGCCAAGTGATAAGAATACACCTAAATTTTTAAAGTACAGGCCTTTACAGACAGGCCTGAATATCTATATCCTAACACCAAGGAACTGAGGAGTTGGGGTGGTGCCATCCTTATATGGCAGGGAGGGGCTATGGTCACAGGGCATGAGCGCCCCTGTTACAGATACTGCTAAGCAAAGATTTTTCTAGCTCTGGTGCCTGAGGCATGCACATAATCTCTACATTACATCTTGAAGAACAACAGTTACAGGGAGGTAAGCACTTTTTTGAAGTTATTTCTAGAAGGGCTTCCTAATTTTTGAACTTTGTTTGCTGAGCAAAACATATGTTTGTTAAAGGAAAAATGGAGATTTATGTGGTGGTTGGAGAAACCGACAGAACTTAAATACAATCATTTTAATTGAATAGTTGCTCTGGTTGAACTTTTTGGATAAAACTGACTATCCTACATAAAATTAGTCATGTTTAATGTTTGTGTATATAAGAGAGTACTAGTCCATTCCTAACTGACAGCAATGTAGCTTGAAATCTTAGTTATCCCCAAAGCAACCTAGTTACCCAGGCTGCCCCACCAATGTGCCTTAATACTGACTAGAAGGAGCCAACTTTTAGGTGTGAGAGAGTAGTGCTCTTTTCAGGCTCATCCAACTATGACCTCTTTTGCAAAGATTAATCAGCAATTATTGTTGGAGGAGGCGTTTGCCATGTGGACATCTGTCCAACTGAGACCGCTACACTTATTCCATATAGACCACCTCTGAATACAGTGGGGTGGAAGCATCCTGTTAAAATTTATATCAAAGTGTTTAAGATACTGAAAGAGTCTGAAGGCTTTAGGAATTAATGGTAAAAATTCAGATATGAACCACGGGACTTACTGCTAGTAAGTGTCTTCTATTGGATCTTTGATTACCTCCTGTCCATCAGTGTGTGTGTCCTGTTACTGTTTCCGTTCCCCTCCCTCCCCTCTCCACTATTAACTGGTTTATTGATTCCTTCCACCCCACCTCCCACTGAACTCAGACTCCCCTCTCCCATAAAACTGAGATGTTAGAGAAGGAGTGGTGTTAATGAGGACAAGAGGGTGAAGCAAGTTATCATTCTGGTGAGTAGGAGAGTTGATTGCAGTAATCAAACTAGGAGTTGAGGGCAAAGAGGAGGGCAGCTAATTGGACAGATCACACATTCATTTGAAAGTTGAAGTTGCTGAAGATGAGGCTGGGAGTTTGTGAGGAGAGGAAAAGGTACAGTTATGAGTCAAAGTCTGAAAGGAAGGAATTTGGGGAAGAGATGGGACTATATTAATAACTCTATAACAATTTTTGGTTATCTTCCACAGCATCAGGAAATTAGACACTGCTAGCTTGACTTGATGGGGATGTGTTTTTATCTGTTATGGCAAATCCTAAATCCATAAATATTAGAAGCACAGGAAGAAATGAGTAAGTAATCTTAAAAGAAACAAGACCAGAAATAATAGTGAAACTATTTATTCTGCTGAAGTGGGTGACTTTGATTTTGTGATTCGGCCAAGACGGAGAAATAAAGATCCCCATTGTGTAGACGGGCCCATAATATTCCAAATGTTTGGTATAAGACAGGATGTTCCTTCCCCAAAGTGATGTCAAGAAAATATTATACTGAAAGTGGGAAGACAGTCCTACTTTGAATTCCTTCTGAAGCAGCATCTGCTGAAAAGCAGTTTTTAATACACCTGTGATGTGATGTGATGTGTGGTGGTTCTTTGCTTAGTAAATTCAACAAGGCAGTTTGAAACCAGGACTGCTCAGCTAAAGACTGTTCAAAGAGGATAATTTATAAAACCTAACATGCAGGCACATTAAAGGGTTTAATTGAAGTTTAAATAATTAAGCACCTCTGGGTAGATTAAAAGAGAAATAAAAGCTTGAGATGCTTTGCGTGACAATGTGGATTTAGCACTCACTCAATGGTACCATAATGGAACCATAATATGGGAGAAAGAGTCCCAAAATAATGGTGCAAAACCAAACAAATGTCATGGAAAAACCTACAAATGATTTGGCTTTTATTGTTTTTATTACAGTGCTTCCCATAACTTCAATTTCATTATTTCTTCTTTTATTTACGGTAATAAAAAGTGTGATAACACTAGGATTGTGAGGCAAGGATAAATAGGGCTATATTTGGGCCTAAAATGAGGGAAAACCTAATAATGAAGGAAAAATGAGAGAGAAATCTAATATGAATATCATTTCTCAGACCAAATACCATAACCCTGTTTCCCAGCTATGCTTCGGTGGCTTCCAGATCAGTTTCTTGGATTTATTGCAGGCCATTAACTGCTGTGCGGCAGAACAGTAAGAAAGTGACAAGATTAAAGTACCAGTTTAGGCAGTTGAGAAATAATTTAGGATTCCATCTAACTGTGAGTCCATTGTTAAACCGTTCTCACCTGTTTATTCTCATAGTAAATTTAGTTAGTGAATTTATAATCGGAGGCCTGGTGATCTTTCAACTGAGTGCTTACCAACTGTCAGCAAGAGGTTAAAATTTGAGAAATATTTGTTTCTTAATTAGTGCACCAGACACCCTTTTAAAAAATGTTAACATTATTTTAAGTGTCATTTGCCTTATGCAATTGTAGGAAATCTAGATGAATAGATACTACAGAAGGAGGTGTGATATCTCGTGCTGCTGAAGTTGGCTATTTTGTATTTTTATCATCTTTGTGTACTTTTGCATCTTTACTTGCAACACTATCTTAATAGAGTCGTCATCACTACGAAAGCAAGAATGTGATTTTATTGACATAAATGTAAAACAATTGATTCTTTTTCCTTTGAAGAACTTTATTTTGAACCTGAGATAATAGTAATAAGGAGAGAGGCACTTGGACCTGTAAACTGGAATGGTTTATAGCAGGTCAGAGAGATACTGCATCTGTTTGATGGTGAAGATTAACACATTCAGAGTATAGTAAAGTGTGTTAGCTTCTATTGAGTGGTGGCTGGTACCTCACTCAAGAACCCATCTCTTGAAAAATTATTGTCCTTTTTGGAGAACATGGTGGTGAGGCAACTTGGGTGTTATCTGAAGTCTTTTAATTTCTTTGATCGCGTTTGATCTGGGTATGGTATTGGTTGTATTGATCTTGTTATTTGCTGATCTTTCAGATGTGGACAAAGTCAAATGTTCCTACACTTTCTTCTTCTTTCAGCAGCTGTTCATGTTGTTTACCAATTGGTTTTGGTGCTCTTTCTGGCTGGGACTGGTGATACGGATCTTGACATCATGCATGGATCTTTCCTCTTAGAGACCCTGCAGAATCATTTGGGATAATTACTCATTTGCCCTGAAGAACATTTCTTATGGGGTTCCTCAGGGTTCTCATCAGTCATTCCTCTTTTTCAAAAAGTATGTGAGAGTACTGGATGAGTTAGTGAGATGATTTTGGTTGCAGTACTATCAGTATGAAAACAGCACACATCTTTACTTTTTTCTTCCTGACCCAAGCAGTGCAGTGTGGCTACATTTCCAGTGCCCTGCCAACAGAAAGCTAGCTAATGCTTAATCCAGGCAAGATACTGATGGTCCTTCCTGATGGGGAGTATGATGGCAAGTGGTTTCTACCTCCAATACTGAAGAGATTGTGAATCTTTAGAGCTCTGGATTTTGGGGGTACTTTTCACTGAAATGTCTGTTGGCACTAGTACCTAAAATATCCTTTTTGGATTTCAGTTTTATAACTTATAAAATGTATATATTTTGGGCATTCATACAAATTGTTTTTTCCACTAAAAATTCAGTCGAAGTTCTTAGTCTTACACACAAATGACTCCATATTCCCCCTTCCACAACATTTATTTCCCCAGCATTTCCATTATATATAACTTTTAGGCAGGATAACAATTTGCTGAGGTTTTTTTAAAATTACATTTGTGTTCTTAAGCATAGAGACATATCTTCCATTACCACCTGTAAAGTCATTAAGAAGATTAGATTTAAAAGCCCCATACCATAGTCTCAGAACTCTGGATTGAATAAATGGTGGGGTAGCTTTCTTCTGTGATGAATCAGCATCATCCTGGCTTACTGGAAATAGTTGATTATTGATTTAATTATGGTTTTATAAACTTAAAGCAGTAATAAATTTTCTTCTAGCCTTCCATTTGGGGTCTAAAATGTCTTGAAATAAATTGCCGTTTTTATCAAATGTTACCCCATAGAAATGTATGAACAACAGCTCTAAAATTTAATACAAATTTCACATCGTATACAAGGGTTTATATTTCTGATCTTTTGCACTAAGGTATACAAAACAAAGTTCATATAACACATTACTCGGAGGGCTCAATCACAGAGTTATTGCTCTGCCTTGACTCAAGTAAGCCCATGCTCAACTTGTATATTAAAATTGCCCAGGTTCAACTTTAATTTAAGTTGTTCTATTTTCTTTTCTTAAAGGAATCATAGAATCATAGAATATCAGGGTTGGAAGGGACCTCAGGAGGTCATCTAGTCGAACCCCCTGCTCAAAGCAGGACCAAGCCTCAACTAAATCATCCCAGCCAGGGCTTTGTCAAACCTGACCTTAAAAACCTCTAAGGAAGGAGATTCCACCACCTTCCTAGGTAACCCATTCCAGTGCTTCCTAGTGAAAAAGTTTTTCCTAATGTTCAACCTAAACCTCCCCCACTGCAACTTGAGACCATTACTCCTCGTTCTGTCATCTGCTACCACTGAGAACAGTCTAGATCCATCCTCTTTGGAACCCCCTTTCAGGTAGTTGAAAGCAGCTATCAAATCCCCCCTCCCCCATTCTTCTCTTCTGCAGACTAAATAATCCCAGTTCCCTCAGCCTCTCTTCATAAGTCATGTGCTCCAGCTCCGTAATCATTTTCGTTGCCCTCTGCTGGACTCTTTCCATTTTTCCCACATCCTTCTTGTAGTGTGGAGCCCAAAACTGGACACAGTACTCCAGATAAGGCCTCACCAATGCTGAATAGAGGGGAATGATCACGTCCCTCAATCTGCTGGCAATGCGCCTACTTATACAGCTCAAAATGCTGTTAGCCTTTGTCATAAATATAAAGGGAAGGGTAAACCCCTTTAAAATCCCTCCTGGCCAGAGGAAAACTCCTCTCACCTGTAAAGGGTTAAGAAGCTAAAAGTAACCTCGCTGGCACCTGACCAAAATGACCAATGAGGAGACAAGATACCTTCAAAAGCTGGGAGGAGGGAGAGAAACAAAGGGTCTCTATCTGTCTATATGGTTTTTCTGCCGGGGATAGACCAGGAATGGAGTCTTAGAACTTTTAGTAAGTAATCTAGCTAGGTATGTGTTAGATTATGATTTCTTTAAATGGCTGAGAAAAGAATTGTGCTGAATAGAATAACTATTTCTGTCTGTGTATCTTTTTTGTAACTTAAGGTTTTGCCTAGAGGGGTTCTCTATGTTTTGAATCTAATTACCCTGTAAGGTATCTACCATCCTGATTTTACAGAGGTGATTCCTTTACTTCTATTTACTTCTATTTCTATTAAAAGTCTTCTTGTAAGAAAACTGAATGCTTTTTCATTGTTCTCAGATCCAAGGGTTTGGGTCTGTGGTCACCTGTGCAAATTGGTGAGGCTTTTTATCCAACATTTCCCAGGAAAGGGCGGGTGCAAGTGTTGGGAGGATTGTTCATTGTTCTTAAGATCCAAGGGTCTGGGTTTGTAGTCACCTAGGCAAATTGGTGAGGCTTTTTACCAAACCTTGTCCAGGAAGTGGGGTGCAAGTATTTTGGGGGGAAAGACGTTTCCAAACAGCTCTTCCCCAGTAACCAGTATTTGTTTGGTGGTGGTAGCGGCCAATCCAAGGACAAAGGGTGGAATATTTTGTATCTTGGGGAAGTTTTGACCTAAGCTGGTAAAGATAAGCTTAGGAGGTTTTTCATGCAGGTCCCCACATCTGTACCCTAGCATTCAGAGTGGGGAAGGAACTTTGACAGCCTTCTTGGCAAACAAGGGCACATTGTTGACTCATATCCAGCTTCTCATCCACTGTAACACCTAGATCCTTTTCTGCAGAACCACTGCCTAGCCACTCAGCCCTTAGTTTGTAGCAGTGCATGAGATTCTTCCATCCTAAGTGCAGGACTCTGCACTTGTCCTTGTTGAACTTTGTGGCCATCACATCCACCAAGTCCTTTAGCACCCTGAGATGCAGTGCATCTGGCCCCATGGCCTTGTGCTCGTCCAGCTTTTCTAAATAGTCCTGAACCACTTCTTTCTCCCCAGAGGGCTGGTGGTCTCCTCCTCATACTGTGCTGCCCAATGCAGTAGTCTGGGAGCTGACCTTGTTTGTGGAAGACAGATGCAAAAAATATATATATAATAATATGCAACCTAGATTTCCCCCACTGCAACTTGAGACCATTACTCCTCGTTCTGTCATCTGCTACCACTGAGAACAGTCTAGATCCATCCTCTTTGGAACCCCCCTTCAGGTAGTTGAAAGCAGCTATCAAATCCCCCCCTACTCTTCTCTTCTACAGACTAAATAACCTGAGTTCCCTCAGCCTCTCCTCGTAAGTCATGTGCCCTAGCCCCCTAATCATTTTCATTGCCCTCTGCTGGACTCTTTCCAATTTGTTCACATCCCTTCTGTAGTGGGGGGCCCAAAACTGGACACAATACTCCAGATGTGGCCTCACCAGTGCCGAATAGAGGGGGAATAATCACTTCCCTCGTTCTGCTGGCAATGTTCCTACTTATGCAGCCCAATATGCCATTGGCCTTCTTGGCAATTAGGGCACACTGCTGACTCATATCCAGCTTCTTCTCCACTGTAATCCCCAGGACCTTTTCTGCAGAACTGCTGCTTAGCCAGTCAGTTCCCAGCCAGTAGCGGTGCATGGGATTCTTCCACCCTAAGTGCAGGACTCACCACTTGTCCTTGTTGAACCTCATCAGATTTCTTTTGGCCCAATCCTCCAATTTGTCTAGGTCTAGGAAATTGGCAACACATGAAATTTCCCTGATTTGCAGCTGTGGAGACAAAAGCCTTGTATTCATTTATCCATGGAACAGGTACCACACTATACTATCTCTAGGCCAAGAGGGTAATGTAGTCCTTAGCATTTTTTTTTAGATATCCATTGAAGGCCTTAGTTGTAAGGATATCAGAGTTGGATATTTAACCATTAGGACTGTTAATCCCTTTATATAAACTGTCAAACAGCCAAAGTATACTGATGTGACTTTCTGTCATTAGCAACATGGGTTGGATTTGACCTGGTAATACTGAAAGGAAAGCTTGTATAGCTGAAACTCAATCTTCTGAAAAAAGAAAAGGAGTACTTGTGGCACCTTAGAGACTAACAAATTAAGGTACCACAAGTACTCCTTTTCTTTTTGCGAATACAGACTAACACGGCTGCTACTCTGAAACCTGCCAATCTTCCAAGTCAGTCAGTTCCTGGCACTTCTGTTCTCTAAATCTACATGCTTTTCAGTTTGGAACATTAATTTTTGGCTAACCCCACTTCTTTTTATACATTTCCTACACTCCTTTAAAGCATGCTCACTACCTGCCATTATAGCTGCGGATTTCTGCATGATATATACTTATTTGACCAGAGTGAGAAAGATACACAGCTTTTATTGCCCTTTTAAACTGTGCAGTTGGAGTACAAAATGTGGTGCACAATCTTATTTTCTTCAAGTGTGAGTCATTGCTATAGTTTTCAACAATAAAACCTATGTAATAATTGATCCAACTCTCTTCCTTTTGAGATTCTTTTACTGACTGATTTTAACTATTGTCTTAGTAGAAGTCATTTCATAGGACTACAGCTGTGATGGTGCCTTGTCACCTTCATATCATTCAGCCTTCTTTGTGTCCACAATGGTATTCAAGACTTCCTCCTCCCCATGCATTTAACAGAGATGAACACATTCTTGTGAGTTGTCTTTATCTATCTGGAGAAGATGGAGAATATCCGTCTTTTCAAGAGCATCAGAGAGCATTACCAATATATAACAGTCCATTTAAATTAGATTAAATACATTGTCTTGACCATTGACAGAATAGGGATCAAACAGAAGTAAAAAGAGTTCCTAGATAATACGTCTGTTTCTCTCTCTCTCTCTCTCTCTCTCTCTCTCTCTCACACACACACACACACACACACACACACACACACACACACACACACACACACACACACACGTATAAAGCTTTTAGATTCTACTTCTACAGTTTGAAATATGAAATAAATGAACAGTAGGCTTTGGTCCTATCCTGACTTTCCTAGAAAATGTCTTGGCTTTCTAAGAGACAAATCTATGTGTGTTGGTTCGTGCTAAAGTAATGCAGAGAATGCCCTGTCTTCTTAGGGCTTGTCTATACAAACACTTAATTTGTTGCAAGCTGGGGTGTAGCCATGTACTGTCTATGCAGAACCTGCTGACTCATGCTAAAATTCTGTGGTGATGCTTTAATCTACTCCTCTTTCTAAGTTGTTATGAAGGTGTTATCAAATACACACAGGAGTTTTGTTCAGTCCTAGTATAATTGCCAAATAGAGAAAAGCATTATTATTTATTTAATTGTTTTTAAAAGTATAATTTCTTTTCTTTCTTTGTATTTTTAAACGACTTGTCCTGACTATTTTTCACTAGCTAGTCTGCAGAATAAACCAACTTTTCACATACTTATCCACTGTCTTGCTGTGGCAGTTCAATGATGAGACAGAACACAGCTTTATGCAAGCAAGCAGGCTGGTCAGCTGAGATGGGCTGTTCCGCCCCCGCCTTCCACCTTCTCCTTTTATTATATTTCTCCCCCCTAAGCATTACACACTGCTACCGCAAAAAGATACACAAAGGAATGTATGACGTTGATTAATATACTTATTTACCATCCTTTATCTACTACAATCCTGGTTCTCAGGCCTTGAGCCCAGGCTAAAAAAGCTTCCCACAGTCGCTGTCCCAACAATCAAGTTCTCATGGTTCATATCTAGCCCTTGTCCTTGGATAGAGCAATGTGTGCATTGCTTCTACAAAATAGTCAGGGTGTGCCCTGCCTGCTTCCAGGTGGAATAGCTAAACATGGACCCTTCATCTTGCCATTTGTTATACCATTTGTAACTCTCTGTTCAAAGGTAAATTCCAATTTCATACTAGTGCCCTCTTTGTGCTCTGCGGGAAAAGGGATGAATACAGGTTTTGGATTAAAGGATGAAAAATACCAGCCCTGAAGCCCAGGTGGTTCCATGCTCAAAGGCGCTGGTACTGCTAAGGATGGTGGAGAAAAGAGTCCATGCTCTAGTCAATGGGGGCAGAGGCCGCCAAAGCAGGAACTGTGCACTGGAATGAAGGGCCCAACCAGTGCAACCAATGGACCCAGAACTGTGCAGGGGAGACTCCCCTACTCTCTGGGTGCTCAGATCCAGGTGATGCTTCCCTCCACATGTGGGATGCAGAGAAAAGCTAACCAGAGACTCTAGCCAGTAGGAGCAGAAGCAGCCAAAGCAGGGACCTTAGGACCTCCTTAGAGAAATTTCTACAGTTTTGACTGGACTTTCTCTGCCCTGTGCTGACTGGCTGTTTGCTTTAACCCTCCTGCTCCTCCTCCCTCAGATTCTTCACTTGAGCTTCACTCTACCTCTCTACTTGTACCCTTTCCCCCCTCCCCCAGCCCTGTCCCCCTCACTCCCTTCCATTTTCTTTGCATTTAGCTGATCCCCTCTGCCTGAACCCTCACTACAGCTCTGCACACTGCCCCCACCTCAACCCAAATGCTAGCTCCACAGCTTCCATTGGCTGGGAGCCGCGGCCAATGGAAGCCGCGGGGTGGCACCTGCAGGCGGAGGCAGTGCAGAGACCCCCCTGCCGTGCCCCTACCTAGGAGCAGCCGGAACAAGTTGCCGCTTGTAGGGAGCCACCAGAGGTGAGTGCCCCCCTTGATACGGCACTCCGCACCCACTCCTGCGCTCCAGCCCCCTCCTACACTCAAAATCCCTCCCAGAGCCCACAGCCCTTCCCATGCCCCAACCACCTGCCAGCCACACGCCAACCAGACAATAAACCAGAATTTCAATGAAAATCAGAAATCTCAGTTTATAGAGCTTTCCCATTGGTGAAGTGCCAGATAAAACAGCTTTTACTGTATAATTATATAATGGAACTAACTTGACATTTGCGATGATCCCATTGTTTCTGCTTGTGTGTTATACCTCTTTCCTTAGCCTGCATCTCTCTGGTCTGTTTAGATTGTCAGCTCTTTCGGACAGGAACATAAGAATGGCCACACTGGGTCAGACCAAAGGTCCATGTAGCCCAGTATCCTTCTTCTGACAGTGGCCAGTGCCAGGTGCCCCAGTGGGAATGAACAGAACAGGTAATGATCAAGTGATCCATCCTCTTTCCCCAATTCCCAGCTTCTGGCAAACAGAGGCTAGGGACACCATCCCTGCCCATCCTGGGTAATAGCTATTGATGGGCCAATCCTCCATGAACTTTTCTAAGTCTTTTTTTAACTGTCTTCAGCTCTGTGTTTGTACAGTGCTTAGCACAATGGGTCTCCACTATTGGTTGGCCCTTAGGCCTAACATTATACACATTAAATAATTACTATGAACGATTTCTCTCACCCTTTAACATCTGCAGTATATCCCAGTATGGCATATATATATATAGACACTGTGTGTTTGAGTGTATTAAAGCAGCTGTATTGCAAAGGAGTAGATAACTAGGCCTATGTGTATGCAATGTAGTTTACATATAATCTCACTTTGGGAAAGTCCAGTATGCAAAGTGCCCAATAAGCATAAGATATAATTTTTATTATAATTATATTATAAGCATAAGATATAATTTTGTATTATGTCTCCATGCGCATATTATCCTCATTTACAGCTAGAAAGGATGAACTGAAAGGGAGAAAATTAAAGAAAAAAACATCTCTGGCTTTAATATTACTTGCTACACGTCACACACATCTTGATGCTTAAATATTAATAAAGCCAATTCTCCATGTATAAATTATTAAAGCTTTAAAACCCAGTCAGAACCACAAAATGTCAATTTTGGACACAAGGTTAGCTCTTAATTTCAAGTTCTGTCAGGCAGTATGTCATCTCAGTCAATTTTAGCTTCAGTGTTTCTCGAAAAATTCGTTGGTGTCACCTGTCTACTGTAAAACATATTCTTTGTCTTGCTCCCAGGATAAAGGATAAAGCTGAAAGGCATCTGTCGTCTTGTAACAGCAACAGCACCCACCTCTTGTGGGCGCCCCCTTTCTGGTCAGGTGTGAGTCTGCTTTTCTTTCTGTTCTTACAAAGGGTGGCACCCACCTCTTGCGAGGGGTCCCCTAGTAATGGCTGTTCAGCAAGTCTTCAGCAACTCAGCCCTCTGGCTGAGTCACACACATTGTCCCTCCTTCCAGGGTATACAGTCTCTAGTTCTTTCTCATGACCCTGGTATGGGGCTGCAGCACTAAGGCTTCTTCCCTGGAGGCACTGCTTTCTTTAACAGCCCAACAGAGGTCCATCTTGGTACCCTCAGTTGGTATCCTTTCAGCAGCCCTCCCTAGGCTCAGTCTTCAACCAGATCAGCAGGGCCCATCATGGTACCCTTGCCTGGTCTGGCTAGGTTCTGGGCTCAGTCCCCTGGGCTCAGCCTGCCTGCAATAAACTGTCCATGGTCCTGCTGCTGTTTCAGCCAGCCAGGCACCCTCTTTGAGCTCCAGGCAGCAATTGACTGATCTTCCTCTGCAGTTCCCTTTTATGTGGTCCTTCTGGCCCCGATTGGCTGCTGCAGCAGCGCTTCTGATTGGTTGATTCTCTGAAGCCACTCTAGGCCTCCCGGGGGGCTTCTCCTCTGCTCTTTTCCGGGGCGGGATGAGGCAGGGCTGTGAGGCCTCCAGCAGGAGGCCTCTGGACCTAGTTCACCCTGTCACACTTCTAAATGCAAAGAGGCTATTTTTATGAACAGCAGAGGTTTTCATTTAGGTAGAAATTTGACACTGGATCACTAAATTCCAAAATAATAATCCAGAATAATTCTGAATGTTGTGACCTTTAAAAAGAGCAAATCTTGCAGTTCCCAATTCACCATGAGATTTCCCTCTGTGCCTCAGATAATGGTGGAATCAGTTATAGTCTATGCATTCTGATTACTCACCTAGCTCCTTGCCGAGTTTTGTGTGCCCTTTCTATATTCTGGGATAGCCACGCAGGGACCCTATTTCCCAAGAACACACATCTGAGCCTTCCCTCATCCTTTTTGTATATAATACCAAGTAACCACTTGTAAGCTCCTTCCTGATTTTCTAGCCCTTTGTATTGCTTTGCAGAAGCTTACTCTCCAAAACAAAAGTTTTTGGATGTCTTGTCTTACTGTGTTTTCTCACAGCTGTGTTTTTCGAGCATTACCTCTGTCGACAAAACTTCGTTCTCGATATTTCCCACAGTCTATATTATTAACTCACAGGGAGAGCTGGTCAAATTTGGTTTGAAGATTCTGATCTGAGGAGTCATCTGGAGTCCGTGTATTTCTTTCTCTCTCTCTTTCCTGCTGCTGGAGGTGAAATCAAGGGCAGGGAAAAAAAACTTCCTGGGTTGCATTATTTTTACTTTTCAGCCTTATTTGCTTTTGTGTCAGCAAGACTAATTCTCTGGAATTTCCTCATGAAAGGAAAACCAAGAATGTCTCTGAACAATAGAAAACTATCTTGTCTCAAAGAAAACATGTTCAAGCTGTTGTGGTACCATTCTGTTCTCCGTCATTAGTAGTTAGGGCTTGTCTACACAAGGAAGTTATACTGTGAATTTAGAATATATTGCATCCCCTAATAGGTAACTTGGTAGAGAAGTTGCACAGCTTGTCCCGATAAGGTGAACTCTCAGTTGGCCCTTGGAAATCCTAAACCAGAATTATGCAGCCACTATCATGGGAGGAGTTTCTCTTTGAAAGAGGTTGCAGTCTTGGTGGCAATATAGCCACTGATGATCACACCACTTTTGTAATGCTTTGCGCCTGGGTGCATTGTTGGCAGTGGAAATTGAACCCAGGACCTCAGGATTAAAAAGCTAAAAGTGCTACCCTGCTAACTCAGTGCCTGTAGCAGATTCTTAAGCCTCTAGGTGCTGCAGCCACTAGACGGGAACAGAGAAACACTGTGTATCGATTATGTCTTCACTAGTCAACAGCTCCAACACAAGTTTAGGATGAATCAAGGCCATAACTATGAATAGAGCTGATTAAAAACAAAACAGCATTTCTGTGAACAGTTCCTTTAGTTCTTATAATCAAAATTCATTCTTGTTTTTTATTTTTTGCCATTTGTAGCCTAGGAAATAATCACCAGAATTTGTATGTTGCCCATATGAAAAAAGTGGATAAAAATCTCATTCAGATTTTGCCATTGCTCAGCTAGCTTTATCTGGATCGATAGCTGAACATGATCTGAAGTCTTGTCAGGAAATCAGTGATCTTTAAGCTAGACTGATGGAGCTTTCTCAACCAGCATGTAAATCCCTGAACGAATAATGTCAAAGGCCTGCATGAGGCTTATGCACCACTTACCCATTCCGAGGACTGACATGGCATGTAAGTGGTTATTAGGACCCCGTGCTGGCCTCCTGCACAGGAATGAACTTCATTCCAAGGGCTGATTCTGCCACACTTTCTCAAGTTGAGTAACAGTGTACTCACACAAGTAGTCCCATTGACGTCAAAGGGACTGCTCATGTCAGTCAGGCCATACTCAACATGTGTAAGGGTGGCAAAATCAGGCCCTTAGAGATTAATAATAGTGTGCATAAGTTAAATTTTCAATGGGAATAATAACTTTTGCTGAGTTTATTTCAACCGTGGAGCCATACGTTTGCATTAATGTAGTTTTTTGTATGTGCTTTCCTTTGCCAGGTGTTCTGTTGCACTTTTATGGGCAGAGCAACTCTCTATATAGAAGAGACTAGCTTTGCAATAGGTCTGACACATTCTCCCTCCAAGCATGTTTAAGCTCTTTCACAGGCACTTTGTGTGCCTGGGGATCTAGACACTGGGAAGAAGCCTATTGTGTGACAGCTTGGTGGAAGCTGACACAGCTCACTCCCATTGCCCTGCTACTGCAGGCTGTACTGTCAAATACTTGGGATTGGATCTTCAGCTGGTCCAAATCAGTGATTTATGTCAATTGAGCATCTGGCCCTGTGATTAGCAGGTAGTTGAATATTACTAGCTTTTTCTTTGTTCATATTGTAGTGTCATTGCCTATCAAACACTATATTCCATAACAGAGCTTTTTTATCATTTCTTTGTAGGCTGGAAATAACTGTCTTAAAATTGTCTGTAGAGAGCCAGAGTAAATATTCATATTCCTTACAGTGCACATGACTTTAATAGTGCCACTTTAATCTCTTGACTTAAAGTTTTTACTGCTTCACTGGAGCAAGGAGAGAATAAAATGAAGGAAGGAAGAAATACAACTTAAAATTAAGACAATAAAGAGGACAGAGAAGAGGTTACATGGAATGAGACAGATCTGCTTATTCAAAGTATTATAATTTATTTGTTGGCGTGCCTGTTAGTATTCATTGGCTTATCATGGCACCCTTACTGCCATTTCCACTTGCATTTCTCAGAACATTTTGTGCAGCCTGACAAAATAACTAAACACACAGACCTTCTCAGGCTGAGAACGCACCACTGCCAAAACAGTAGACACCTGCACTGGGAACACCTGGGAGCTGCCACAGTGGTTGAAGTTGGGGAAGAAAGCTGGGTTGGGCAGATGTTCTCCCCCCACCCCGCTGACCTAGATCTAGACTTCCTAGATCCATCATTTCATCCCTACCTCTAGGGGCACTACATAAGGCGGGATCCTTCCATATCCCAGGGAAGGAAAGAGCGAGCTGGGCTCCCTCAACCTCCCCACTGGATTGGAGTCCCTTCCCTCCACCCGCGCTAACAGCCTTCTGCTGCTGTCAGCTAATGAAGTTACTCCTGTAGCTGAAAGGGTAGTAATTTGGCTGCAATGTTAAAGGCTCAGGTTTCAAATGAGGCAGCAGTTGTTATGTTTGCGCATAGCATTATTTGTTCTTACCTTTTAAAAAAGAATTGAAAATTACACACAAACCTGCGTCTCACCCCATCCCCAACCTCTGCTACATTAAAGGAAAAATATTTCATGTTGCACAGCCAGTCAAAATTAAGGAAATGCCAGATTTACAGCTGGCTGTGAAATCTTAGTTTATATCCTCTCGTTGTACATATGCATTATGATGCAGCCTTCAATTATATGGTCACATACTATTTTTCCACAGGATCCCCGCCTCATTCAGTGCACAGAATGGACACACAAGGAGGCAGCATTAAGATTGCATAGATCATCATAATACTGGTATTTCCTCACTTTTGGTTGACTTTGCAACCTAAATATCTTTCTTTTTAACAGATTTTTAAATATAACCGGGGACATAGATTTCAACTCAGAGGGGAACACAATGAGAAGGATTTAAGGAGGCATAAATGTACTGAGGGCTTCCTTGTGCAACCCTGTCTTACACTGTTGAGCAGTCGTTGACTTTGGGGAGAGCAAGTACTCCCCAATGTAAATAACATTTCCTTTCCTATCTCCTTTGTTTACTATTTCTATCCCCAGTAAAGAAAACCAACTGTGCCACGTTACATGGGGAGTTGTACAATTCTCCGTACTCATCCTCTGTGTGCCTTGCTTTGGAAGGATTAACTTTAGGGTGCAGAGACTAGTGGTAGTCTCCATGTCAAATTCAACGTGCCTTTAGCTGAACCTGCAAACAGCACACTGCCAGTTGTGTATGTATGTGTGTACATGTGCATTAAATAATGGACTGAGACCCATAGAATCATAGAAGATTAGGGTTGGAAGAAACCTCAAGAGGTCATCTAGTCCAACCCCCTGCTCAAAGTAGGACCAACACCAACTAAATCTTTCCAGGCAGGGCTTTGTCAATCCCTAGGCAACCCATTCCAGTGCTTCACCACCCTCCTAGTGAAATATGTTTCCTAATATCCAACCTAGACCTTCCCCACTACAACTTGAGACCATTGCTCCTTGTTCTGTCATCTGCCACCACTGAGAACAGCCAAGCTCCATCCTCACTGGAACTCGCCTTCAGGTAGTTGAAGGCTGCTATCAAATTCCCCTCACTCTTCTGTTCTGCAGACTAAACAAGCCCTGTTCCCTCAGCCTCTCCTCGTAAGTCATGTGCCCCAGCCTCCTGATCATTTTCTTTACCCTCCGCTAGACTCTTTCCAATTTGTCCACATCCTTTCTGTAGTGGGGGGCCCAAAACTGGACACAATACTCCAGATGTGGCCTCACCAGTGCCGAATAGAGGGGAATAATCACTTCCCTCGATCTGCTGGCAATGCTCCTACTAATGTAGCCCAATATGCCGTTGGCCTTCTTGGCAATTAGGGCACACTGCTGACTCATATCCAGCTTCTCCTCCACTGTAATCCCCAGGTACTTTTCTGCAGAATTGCTGCTTAGCCAGTTGGTCCCCAGACTGTAGCAGTGCATGGGATTCTTCCACCCTAAGTGCAGGACTCTGTACCTGTCCTTGTTGAACCTCATCCGATTTCTTTTGGCCCAATCCTCCAATTTGTCTAGGTCACTCTGGACCCTATCCCTACCCTCCAGTATATCTATCTCTGCCCCCAGCTTAGTATCATCTGAGAACTTGCTGAGGGTGCAATCCATCCCATCATCCAGATCATTAATAAAGATGTAGAACAAAACCGGCCCCAGGACCGATCCCTGGGGCACTCTGTTTGATACTAGCTGTCAACTAGACATCAAGCCTTTGATCACTACCCATTCAGCCCAACAATCTAGCCAGCTTTGTATCCATCTTATGGACCCCAACTCAATCCATGTAACCACTGGACATCCATTAGATAGCAATGACTTTTAGTCACTGCTGACATGACCCAAATTTGAACTAGTAATCTAGCAATGAAAGGCTCCACTTCCCATTAATCTCCTTAAGAGGAAATTAATTTGCCATGAAATGCATTTGTCTAGGGCAGCATGACTATATTGTCCTACATGCTTTGCTCTTTGGTCCAGATTTTTAAAGATATTTAAGCATTGCTGTGCTCAGCACATATACCTAAATCTCTTTTGAAAGTAAGATTTAGGCTCTTAAATCAGTTAGGTATTGCAATGCTGAGTGCAGCAATGCCTAAATATCTTTAAAAGTCTGGGCTTTAGGGCTTCAAAAATGTATACTTCTGACAAGGTTTAATTAGAATGGATTCCACCTATACATGAATGTTTTACAATTTCCTAACAAACAGTCTCATTACTAGGGGCTGTAATTTTTACTTCATTAATGTCTTCTCTGAGATCATAAACAGGAGAACATGCCTGCCTGTAATGAGCCAGGAGGAGGAGGAAGAGTTGGTGGAGATTTATTTATCTGTTTCTTCCCAAACTGACATCTTAAAAAATAGCTAATTTCGTACAAAAACTATAAGGAAGAGAGAGCTATTCACAGCTCAATTAAAAATAGAATAATTTGAAATCAGTATTTCCTTTCATCGTTTAGTTTTTATTTTTGAGAGGAAGGATGGTTGAGTGGTTAGGGCACTAGCCTAGGATTTAGGAGACTCAGGTTCAATTTCCTGCTTCCCCCACAGACTTCCTGTGTGACTTTAGCCTCGCTATGCGTCAGTTCTCCTTCTGTAAAATGAGGATACTAGCACTGCCCTATCTGTCACACACAGAGGATAAATACATTAAAGATTATGAGACCTAGGCTACCTTTCGGCCTTTGTTAGCTCAGATCAAGTGTAGTATCTATTTTATAAGGATCACCAGAAATGAAGATGTATGGATCTTAAAATATCTACTAACGTTTATCCCGTGATATCTCCAAATATCCATGAATCCATCAGTCTGCTTTGGTTAGTTGCCACACCAGAAAGTGATGTTTCAGGCCCAATTGAAATTAAATTATGTTGAGATCATTGGTTAGTGCATAAATTGAATTACTACAATCTAGTAGATGAAATGTCAATTGTTTAAATTTAGGGGCATGTGAATCCTGCAGGGTGTCATTCATGATGGGTTTGTTAGCCGAGTCCTTCAGTCTCTGCTTGCGTTAGCTGGAAGTGAATTAATCTGCAGGTTGTTTTGGAGTATCAAGTATGGTGAAGTCTAACTACTGTCCCAGGGAAACACCCTCTGACTATGGGCCCCTGGTCTTATGGGCAGCTGCTGAGGAAAAAGGAGAATGGGATTCACAGGGGCACAGCTGTGCAAACAATCTTAAACAAGGAATATGGGTGAGGTTTGCAAACATGCTGAATGGGTCTGAGGTTTGATATGACTACTTGGCATAGCATGATCCTGCTGTGTGGGGCTATTTCATATAGCGGTTGGCCCACCAATGACTTAAGCCCTACTCCTACTACAGCCAGTGAGAAAGTTTTTACAGCCGAAGGGAGACGTTTAGAGTTAGATGTTCTTTGTTTTTGGATCCAAGAAGTCCAGATGGTCAAAATAAGTAGGATGACAAGAAGACCATGAAGCCTGTTAGGCCACAGAGATATAGTTCACAATCAAAAAGTCCATACATCTACAGAATCCTTACAAAGTACTAACATTCAGAAGCAAAATAAGTTTCTGCATTTCCACAAGCGGGGAATACAATACCCAATTTTTTTACTGGTGGCTGGGCACCAATTTGGAGTACCTAAATTTTGTATGAGTTTCAGCAATATGTATGTCAGTATGACATCAGAAAAAAAATCTAGCTTTGCTTAATGTTCAAGTAAATGTATGGTTCCGGTGTGACAATAAAATAGCTAATTTGTTCCTCTCCAGAAGTGATTATGCTTGAAGTATAAATAAATATTTAGCACAACTATCTAGCATATCGCGGACACTATGACAATCTAACATAGCATTTGTCATTTGTAAATCTCAAAGTACTTTTGCAAAGGTAAGTAAGCATCACTGCCCCATTTTTACATATGAGAAAACGGAGGCATGTAGACATTAAGTGACTCTCATTGGGTCACACAAACTGTCAGTGGTAGTTCAGGGAGCAGAATCCAGATTTCTTGCTTATAGTCAGTGCCCTATGCACTGGACTACACTCTGTCCACTTCAGTGATGTGTAGAGTGATTCTTAAGGGTGGATATAAGATCCAATTTTACGTTCACTATACACCAAAACTCCTACTGAAGCGAATGGGGGTTTGGGGTGAACAAGAATTGCAAGATTGGATCCATAGTTCATCTGTCACAATGTAAAGTTCTAAAAGCTGTAAGTGTAAAGTGATAGTGTAATGGAAAAACCACAAATTTATAACTGCCATTATATGCTTCTAAATACAAATTCCACTAAGGTATAGCCCAAACTATAATACGTTTGCTCGCCATTGAACCTCTTAAGTAAATAAGTCATGGTACACAATAAGGAATGGAGGTGAAATAATAGTAAAGTGTTATGCTAAAATGAAAATATCTTTTCCCTCTAGCATGATTATTGTCTCCAAGGACAATTTTTAAGATCTGAAAAAGGGATTTGTATAGATTAGTCCTGAGAAACTCACATGCACTGGAAATGATAATGTTTGTCATTTTAAGAGAATAACTGAATCCTTACATATAACCAAAATATCCTTGAGGCACAATGCTGTATTCCACTTTCTCTACATAGCACAGAGGCAATTGCCTCTAGCAGATTATATGTTAGTAAGCAGTAATTATCCAGGAATCGGACCCGTTAGTGAAGTTGTGGCATCATTTGAAGTTGGAATACAATAAACTAGATTTGTAGAAAGCATAACTAATATTGTGAAAATATGAATTTTTAAACTTTATAGCAATCCAGCCAGGAGGAAAACAAAGAACTATAATATATTTGTAGAACAAAATGAAGGCATAGCTTTTTTGAGTAATTTATGAATTACGCATTTCTGCCTTGAACCATACAAATCCTCCTGTCTTTGTTCTAGGTCCAGCATTTTTGACATTTCTTACACCTAATTAATTACAACATGCATTTTCCTCCTTAGCCAATGATGCATAATTTATTATGTCATGATCATAAAACCACTTTAGGTGTGTTTATTGAAATATATTCAAAGTACCTTGCTATAAGATTCAGGCTTCAATGATACACACTTACCTGGAATTCAGATAGAAATGTTTGAAAGCTGAATTGACCGTTAATTGTATTTGTAATTTGTATTTGTAGGCCTCAGATGCAAATCATAAAGGGAAGTGTTTTTAAAAAATACAATATTAATTAAAAGAGTCTGTGTAAAAATGGCATCATCTTACTAAACAGATCTGTTCCTTGCGGGGCATTCAGAGACACAGATTTTCTGACTTTGTGACAACAAATACATTTTTGTGCTGTTTTTCACTCATTAGTACTGTTGACCCAACACAGCTAAGAAAGAGTGGATTGGGTTCTTTTCTGGCCTCACACATAAACAGAATTATTAGCTACGTACTAATGCCAGGGCCACTTTCTCGTATTATTCTCGTATAAATTCTCGTTCCACTTTGCATGAACTACTTCAATGTTCATTGGAGCAGGGCCTGGAACCTGGTTCTCCCTCATCACTGGGCTATGGAATCATTCTCACTCTCTCTGGCCCAGTGAATATGTAAGTATTTCATATAAAGTGGAATGGCTTCTGTCATGCTCTCTGGAGTGGCTCACAACTGTGAATGCCTACCTCAGGGCAGACTGTCAGAAAACAAGGGCAGACACCCCAACCTGGTGGTATGTTCTATAATTAGATTTCACCAAGCCAGTAACAAACAAATGGAACACCTGGATCACTATACCAGTCTTATCATGGAGTCATAGACAGTCCTCTTAGACTCTCCAGCCTATCTTGCCACCCAGACAAACTGGACTTTGTGATAAAAGATCACTTAAACCCAGAATCACACCACATCAGGTTTCTCCCAGTCTCATGAGACCAGTTACTTACCCCAGATCAATTGGTACTTTAGATCTTACACCAAAGACAACTCTGGCAGCCAATTCTATAGTGACCTAACTAAAGGTTTATTAGCTAAGAAAAAAGAATTAGATTTATTGAGAGGTTAGAGCAGGTAAAATATATGTACAGGTGAATCACCGCTTGAAATTCCAAAGGCGGCAGTGATATAATAAACTGCCAGTTTCCCAAAATCTTTCAGGGAACCCAGATTGTCTCTGGGGATCTCCACTTTGCATTTGGCACACTTCCCTGTAAGAGTCCAAACAGTCAGAGATAAAGGATCTTTCTTTGAGTCCATGTTCATATCTTCTTCTCACAGAAGACAAACTGACACACTCTACCCACGTAGGCTTTTCCCTTGATGATGAGGAGTGAGGAATGCACTTTGAGACTCTGAACTCATGTCATCATGACCATCACCATTTGCTTCGGCATTAGCACCTTTTCTGATAACATCCTTCATTAGCATTTCCCAAGGCTTCTTTGATGTCTGATGAGTTATTTAGTTACAGGGGTATTTACAATGTAGATGTTTGCTATTACATTATGATGGGAACAGATAAGTGAAAACAATGCAAAGAACATCTCATTAATTTTCATGAAATTTAAACACCCGATACACTCATATACATCTAACCATTACTTCGATCTGAATAAATGCTAGCATGACTTGGTCAGCCAGTATGACAGCATCAACAGGAGAGAATGAGAGAAACTCACAACAGAATACCCAGAAAGGTGGGAGATCTGGGTTTAAGTATTCATACCAAATCAGACAGCGGGGATATTTGAATCTGGTCTTACACATAGAATCATAGAATCATAGAATATCAGGGTTGGAAGGGACCCCAGAAGGTCATCTAGTCCAACCCCCTGCTCAAAGCAGGACCAATTCCCAGTTAAATCATCCCAGCCAGGGCTTTGTCAAGCCTGACCTTAAAAACCTCTAAGGAAGGAGATTCTACCACCTCCCTAGGTAACGCATTCCAGTGTTTCACCACCCTCTTAGTGAAAAAGTTTTCCCTAATATCCAATCTAAACCTCCCCCACTGCAACTTGAGACCATTACTCCTCGTTCTGTCATCTGCTACCATTGAGAACAGTCTAGAGCCATCCTCTTTGGAACCCCCTTTCAGGTAGTTGAAAGCAGCTATCAAATCCCCCCTCATTCTTCTCTTCTGCAGGCTAAACAAGCCCAGCTCCCTCAGCCTCTCCTCATAACTCATGTGTTCCAGTCCCCTAATCATTTTTGTTGCCCTTCGCTGGACTCTCTCCAATTTATCCACATCCTTCTTGAAGTGTGGGGCCCAAAACTGGACACAGTACTCCAGATGAGGCCTCACCAATGTCGAATACAGGGGAACGATCACGTCCCTCAATCTGCTCGCTATGCCCCTACTTATACATCCCAAAATGCCATTGGCCTTCTTGGCAACAAGGGCACACTGCTGACTCATATCCAGCTTCTCGTCCACTGTCACCCCTAGGTCCTTTTCCGCAGAACTGCTGCCTAGCCATTCGGTCCCTAGTCTGTAGCTGTGCATTGGGTTCTTCCGTCCTAAGTGCAGGACCCTGCACTTATACTTATTGAACCTCATCAGATTTCTTTTGGCCCAATCCTCCAATTTGTCTAGGTCTTTCTGTATTCTATCCCTCCCCTCCAGCGTATCTACCACTCCTCCCAGTTTAGTATCATCCGCAAATTTGCTGAGAGTGCAATCCACACCATCCTCCAGATCATTTATGAAGATATTGAACAAAACTGGCCCCAGGACCGACCCTTGGGGTACTCCACTTGATACCGGCTGCCAACTAGATATGGAGCCATTGATCACTACCCGTTGAGCCCGACAATCTAGCCAGCTTTCTACCCACCTTGTAGTACATTCATCCAGCCCATACTTCCTTAACTTGCTGACAAGAATACTGTGGGAGACCGTGTCAAAAGCTTTGCTAAAGTCACAGCTTGGGTGAGTGCTCTAACCATTGGGATATTGGGTATAACGATGCTGCAGGGGTGGGGGAAGGGTGCTGCCACCTGTATTTTGTGCAGGGCACAGTATTGCAGGCATGCTTTGAAATGAGGCCAGAGAGATGGAGGAATGCCTCATCTGAGGATCTCACTGGGGCTTTAGACATGAGGTAGGTACCAGGCATCATGACGGAGTTGGGTTTACACATGCCTACCAGCAGAAATTTCAGTGCCAGGGGACTTTACCAGTGGAAAATGAAGTTATGTCTAAACTGCAATAAAACCCCCACAGCACCTAGTCTCAGAGCCTGGTCAACTGACAGGCTGCAGGGCTAAAAACAGTTGTGTAGAAGTTCTGAGACCCAGGCTCTGAGACCCTCCCAGCTTATGGGATTTTGGGGCCCAGGCTCCAGGCTGAGCATGAGAGTCTACTTTGCTGTTTTTTTTAGCCCCACAGCCTGAGCCCAAGGCAGTTGACCAGGACTGAGACTTGGTGCTGTGGATTTTAATTGCAGCACAGACATACCCTTAGGCACCTAGGGAATTTAAATGCCTACAAGCTTGGGTGGCAGCTGAGTGGGTGTTTTCAGAGTGTAAATTTTGATTTTGGATGCCTTTAGGGGCAGTTAGGCACCTACATTCCATTGTGGAGCTAGTCCTAAGTGCCTAAGTCACTTTGGAAAGTGAGATTTAGCCATCTAAGTCACTTGGGGCAGATTTTAAAAGATCTTTAGGCACCTACCAATACAGATTGGTGCCAAGTGCAATTTTGAAAAGCACCTGAGCACCGAATGTCTTTGTCAGAGAAAGCTGAGTCCATCTGGAGGGAAGCTGCAGAACTAAGAGAAACTGACAGTCCAATATATATTGAACTGGAGAGGAATAAAGATTTGGGCCTGGAGAAGAAACCAAAGCATAGCTCAGTTTTTCAACAGAGGGAAATTGCCTGCATTTGCCTAGAGTGTTTGGTAGGGAAAATAGCTTTCATTGAGAGTTGGGCACGTAGGGGCGTTTGAATATCCCACTTGGTACCTATCTGCATCTTTAGTTAACTAAATGCCTTAAAAAAAACTCTCCCCAAGTCCTTGCAATACTGAGCACCTATATACGCCTCCATTCCCCATCTATAAAATGTGGATAATACTGCCCTTCCGCTCAGGGGTGCTGTGAGAATAAGTTCCAAAGTGACGAGGGCTATGTAAATACCTGGGATGATTAGATAGCCGCTCCCCCTATAATAAACCAAGGCCTCCATCTCACAGTGAACCCTATGCAATTTGACCCCTGTAACTTCTGTCTGAAGTCATTGGGGCTTCACATGGAAGCAGGTGTCCTCCTGTACAGAGTTCATTGCAGGACTGAGGTCTGAGTCAGGCATCTTCCCTGATCTCAGCTATTGCAGTGGGACATGGGGGAGAGTTGATCTCATAGGTAGGAGATCCAAGCCATATGAAAAGTTAACATCCTAAATGCTCTACCTAGTCTTAGTGCTGCCATTTCCTTGGAGTAATCTTGCTGAATAGAAGTAGTTTTCCTGCTTTTGAGCAGGGGGTTGGACTAGATGACCTCCTGAGGTCCCTTCCAACCCTGATATTCTATGATTCTATGATTCTAAGTGCACTGTTGAATTGGGGCTCATCAGAAACCCATAAGCTAGCTAATTCCCTTGCCTTATGTAGGAAAATGATGTTTAATAGGGGTATCACCTTGTCAGGAGCCTTGCTTTATCTCCTCTAATCTAGCTGTTTAAATAAGACATTTCTTTGTCACTTATTTTAAGTTCTCCAACATGCAAGCCGTAGTCTTTTTTTTTTTTAATAGAATGAGTTTTCACTGCAATTATAATTGTTAAACATGCTTCCACATTCTTGTAATTGTTAGTCGTCAGGACCTTAATAGCATGTTTCTTAACACCTGTTTCTTGAGGCCAAACTATTTCAAATGTAGTTCTATTTTCCTAATCAGAAACTTTTCCTCCACTAGCCAGTTCATTGACCTCATTTCTTCTTTGAATTGAAGTAGGCTCAAACTTAATTTCTGGCAATGAACAAGTAAACCTTGTTTCTAATTCTGCCCTATTCTCACATATTGCCAACAATTATTTTATATATAGTTATAATATAATCCCCAGAAGCCATTCTCCTGCTCGCTTCTCAAGCAAATGAATTCACTAATATAATTCTATAAATGCCAATTCAAAATTACTTAGCTCAAATCTCTGCTCATATGCCAAACTTCTCTGATTGATTGGTCTTTTTAATTTCTTTTTGTTCTAATTATTTGGTTATTTCAGTGCCAGATAGTTTAAAGGAAACTATAAATTTTCTGACTTCCAAGAATATTTGGGCTGTCACTAGCATCCTAATCAGAAAAGCTCTACTTTTGTTTTGCTGAGCCCTCAGCTGCCGGAAATGATTTTTTAGTCCTTTCTGTCCTTTTCAGAATATGCCAGAGTTCCAGGAGATTAAGTATATCAAATAAACTTTCACCCATATTTAACTTGACCCTAAGCTTCGAAGCTGTATGAGATTGCTCTTTTTCTACTCTCTGTTATGCTATGAAAAAGCTTTCCAGACATACCCTGGAATATGGAAAGAATTTACATAAGTATGTCAGATGTTCCCTTTTACATGCCACAAATTTCAACCTTCACATGATTAGAGAAACTGAAATATAAAGATAATAAGATTAGCAGGTTAACTTCTCATTTCTAATTAATGCATTTCTCCCTAGCTGCATATTCAATAACAAATTATTTTCCTTTTACAAGGCTGGCAGGTATATGAATACAGAAGGGATATTGTTTGTTTCACCTCTATTCCCAATAAAATTCTTCAACATGTTAATAAACTTTTCCCATCAAGAAGGTCTTCTAGATACAATGTCATTAAATCTCATTCTCTTTCAGGACTTATGTGTAGGCTCCTACTGCACTGAAAGCCTGATTCAATGGTTCAGATTTAGGTTGTCTGTTTAGTCTCTTCCTGTCCACTCCTCTGTAGTTGTATTCCTGTGGCCTGTCTGTGGCCCTGGCTACATTCTCTTCTCTGATGCTCTTTAATACAATTCCAGAACTACTTCTGTTGAACACACTGGTCCTCTGGAGGCTAGGATTATGTTCTGAGTCAGCATGCAGCACTCCTGTCTGCAGGAGTGCTGGAAGAAATTGTATAGTGGGGGTGCTGAGAGCCATTGAACCAAACATAAACCCTGTATATGATGGAAACCACTTCAAGCCAGGAAACTACTTCAGCCTAGCACCCCTAGTTCTAGTACCAATGCCTGCCTGTCTTCCTCAAATCCATGGTTTGCCTGTCTTCCTCAACTCCATGGTTTGCCTGGCTGGTTTTGCAACCTATTTTTCCTACCAAAGGTTCTAGGCAGTTGCAGGCAATTCCCCTCCAATGGAGATATGTGCGGCTTGCTTCTGCAGGAAGAGTTTTTTAGTCCTCCTCAGTTTCATGGTTTTTTGGATGGTTGGTTACCCTTAGCTCTTCAGCTTTCTCCAGATAGTTCCAGCTTTCTCTGACAAAGACATTCTGAACTGTGATAGTTAGACTTCCTCAGACACAGTAATTTGCATTTTCCACTCACAATTAAATCTGCTTGATTGTGTTTAGGAGGTCTAAGCACTAACTACCCCAACTGGTCAATTGACATATTGCTTTTTATTCATCTAATTCTTATAACAAAATAAAAGAAAAAAAAAGAAATTGTAAAATGTAAGACACCTATAATTGTGTGTCTTTCTTGATGTCCTATTCTCTCTCTGACCTGATCTGACTGTAGAAGTGTTTAAATGAACTGGAAGTGAGTAAACTATTAACTCTGTTAATAAAATTATGACATGAATATCTATAGTCTTAATCAGCATAATAGTTTCCACTTCTACCATATCTTTTTTTATTGGAGGATCTCAAGGCAACTTATGAATATTAGAACGTTAATACTTGCAACAACCTTTTGTGGTAAGTCAATGTATAGAGAGTTGTTGCACATACCACTGAAATGCAGACATCTCTGAAATACAACACAATAGCCGTTCAAAACCAAATTAAACAAACAAACAAACAAACAAACACAAAAAACAGATCTTTTACCCAAATAATAAAATCTATAGACTGGCCCCTTCAGTAACTGCCTGCCAGGTGTTTTGGTTTTTACCAAATATTCTGAAAGCATTAAAAAAAAAAGAGGAAAGAGTGACTCTGCCAAAGATGGTGATGTTTTCTTCATACTTTAGCAATTGCTAATCATTTGCTTTATCAGTGTGTTTGGGTTATGTTAAGCTAGGATAGGCTATGCTGCCCAGCATAACTGCCTGAGGTAATGTGGCCTTCCACACGAGCATGTTTGCTCTCTGGTCCTGCTTAGCTCACACTACATGCAGAACATTCTGGGGACATTTTGTGCCACAGGAAACACAATTTCAAAGGTGAAATAGACCACCTATTCTCACTCAACTTTGATTGAATCTGGTCCGTCCAAAGAGAGAGTCAGACAGCCTTTCTCCCTTTTCTCACTCTCTGATGAGGCCTCCCTACAATTCCCTATCTGGATCTTTTTGAGCCAGATGTTGGGTCTCTGGCAAACAGCTTGTGCAGATCGAATAATAACTTGAGAATTGTGCCAGTTGCCACCCATATTAGGAGGAGTGCTATGAATTGTTTAATACTTTTTTGCCTATGACATAAATCTGTTGCTCTAGTAATTTTTCTTTCCTTGAGACCTCCAAGAGATAACCAAATGTTGAAAACAGTAGGGTAGAAGAGATTTTGAAGGGACACTGATGTTTGATATTGTGCAGTTCTATTTGACTAGTTAGAAAACTGGCTTCAGCACCACTTTAACTGTGTGTTGTTTTTATTGCACCTCAGTGTGCTATGCTGATAGACAGCTGTCTGATTATTCTGCTGTATAGAATGTTTGCCAGGGATAAGAATAGCCTAGAACATTAACCCTGTGGACCTTATTTTGTGAAACAATCTCACACTTTATTATGCCAGAACAGCCTATTTCTCCTCAAGATTGTGGTATTTTATATTAAAACTTTTCAAATCAGCTGCTCTGATGTTAGCAGTGCCACTCCATTTTCTTGCATGTTAATATAAACAAAGGACCAGACCGAGTAATGTTTCACGGAACAAGAACAGAAAATAATGATGAATATTTTAAATAGTCATTTTAAAACAACGAGTAAAAATCTTTGTGTTTGCTTTGAATCTGAAGCAAGACTGGATTTACCTGAACTCATCTCTGAATAAAACAAATGCCAAAAAGCCAACCCCAATCTACAATATTTATTAACTATGTGAATACTCAGTGTTCACATTTTTCACTTTTAAGTATTTATTAAATATACAAAAATAACTTTAATCAAGGGGGATGATAGACTTTTTAATAATTTAAATTTGAAAAGAAAAAGGTGGAGAACAGGGTACAGTAGTTAGCGACAGAATAGTGTTTAATAAGTGAATAAAAAAATGAGAATACAATAAATATTTTAATGTCATCTGAACAGAATTTCTAGCTAGAGAGTTACAGTGAGCCATTTATTTATTCATTTGGATTTTATTGCTCTAGGCAACATTAAAATAGCTCTTAAGACACTAATACTAAATAATGATATATTTGCAAATCCATCTTCTTGTACTCCTCTCTACTTTGTCCAATGCCTGGATATTCTTTATATAACAGAATGCAATATGCCAGCCTTTGCAACCCTTTCTACAGAGTAGCATTCTTTCCTTTTGAAACATAGGAACATATATTTGTCATACTAGATTCAGTCCAGTGCCCTATCTCTGACAGTGGCTACTACTAGGTGCTTTTGAGGAAGGTGCAAGAAAGCCCCAAATAGACAATTATGCAAGAACCTGCTCACATCAGTGGGTAGTTGGCTTATAACCTGAAGCACGAGGGCTTATATGTCTTATATATGTATTTTTCCTATTCAGTTGTACTAAGGCTGTTTTCATTATCCAGATAAATGGCTGTTTTTTAAATCTTACTAATGGCCTTAATGATAATGTGATCCTCACTGCCACAAGCTAATTATGTGCCGTGTTTATCTGAAAAAAAGAAAAGAAAAACATTCTTTTCCTCAACTTTAAATGTTTTGCCTTTAAGGTCTCTTCTTCTCATATGAAGAGTAACGGTAAATTGGAGCACCCATTATACCTTCTGTGTACAATTCATTATTTTTTATGTCTCTATGAGGTTTCCTCCTATTTATTTCCTCTCTAAATCAAAAGAGCCTAGGATGAGATCTTGGCCCCCTTGTCGCCAATGGTAGTTTGGCTGTTGACTTCATGGGGATCAGGATTTCACCCTTTAATCTTTTCAATCTCTGTTCTTTCTGCTAATTCCAAATCTTTTTTTCAGTCCCTCTGAACTTTCTCACCGTCTTCTATGATCTTGAAAAACATAAATAAGTGTTGGTTTCAGAGTAGCAGCTGTGTTAGTCTGTATTCGCAAAAAGAAAAGGAGTACTTGTGGCACCTTAGAGACTAACCAATTTGTTTGAGCATAAGCTTTCTTGAGCTACAGCTCACTTCATCGGATGTACAGCTCACTTCATCACTACAGCTCACTTTTCATCACTCCATCATTCAGTGGAAAATACAGTGAGGAGATTTATATACATGTTATATGTATATGTATTTGTATGTATATAAATCTCCTCACTGTATTTTCCACTGAATGCATCCGATGAAGTGAGCTGTAGCTCAAGAAAGCTTATGCTCAAACAAATTGGTTAGTCTCTAAGGTGCCACTAGTACTCTTTTTCTTTTTATGAATAATTGTGACCAATATAGATTTTACCACCACATTGCTCACCTCCTTTTCCAGGTCATTAACAGATTTGTTAAACAACACATGTTATAGTATGGAACCTTGTGCCCTCCCACTGGTAACCTTTTGGCTATGTTGAATGTTGACCATTTATTCCCACTCTTTGTTTTCTGACTTTTAACCAGTTTCTAATTCACAACAATTCTTTCCCCAGAACTCCAGGAATACAGTGAAGAACTTTGGCAATGGCTTAATCATAGAAATGTAGGGCTGGAAGGGACTTTCAAAAGTCAAGTTCAACCGTCTGTGCTGAGACAGGACCAAGCATGTTGAGACCATCCCTGACAGAAGTTTGCTAACCTGGTCTTAAAAAATTCCAGTGATAAGGATTGCATAACCTCCCTCGAAATCCTATTCTAGAACATAACTACCGTTATAGTTAGAAAGCTTTTCATAATATCTAACATAAATCTCCCTTGCTGCAGAATAAGATCATTACTTTTTGTTCCATCTTCAGTGGGCATGGAGAACTCTTTGGTACCCTCACCCTAGACTGGGGAGTCCTATCCTTTGGAACCCTAACCTTGCCCAGAGAGCACTTAACAGCACAAGGCCTATCCCTGGCCTGGGGAGCCATAGCAGCCTGGCCTGGGGAGCCATAGCAGCCTATTTCTATCCCTGGTAGTCCTTCCCTTTGGAACCCTAACCCTAGCCTTGGGAACCCTGCCCTTTGGAACTCTAACCATAGCCTGGGTAGCCCTACCAGCTCCAGGCCTATCTTTGGCTCAGTAGCCTTATCCTTGGGAACCTTAACCCAAGCCCAGGGAACTCTACAATTCACCAACATCCTCTTTATAATAGCCCTTTACATACTGAAGACTACTGTTGGGTCCCCTTTCAGTTTTCTTTTCTCAAACTAAACATGCTCAGTTTTTTAACCTTTCCTCAGAGGTCAGGTTTTATAAAACTTTTATCATTTTTATTGCTCTCCTCTGGACTCCTTCTAATTTGTCCACATCTGTCCTAAAGCGTGTTTCTCAGAATTGGACACAATACTCTAGTACACCAGTGCCAAGTAGAGAAGGACAACTATCTTCCATGACTTGCATAGCAAACACCTGTTAATACACCCCAAAATGAAATTCACTTTTTTTTGCAATGGCATCACATTGTTTACTCATACTCAATTTATGATCCACTATAATCCCCAGATTTTTTTCAACAGTCACACTGCCTAGCCAGGTATTCCCCATTTTGTAGTTGTGCATTTGACTATTCTTTCTTAGCTGCAATATTTTGCATACTTAGCATTTGACTTTGTTGAATTGACTTTGTTTTGAATTCTAATCCCGTCCTCCAAAGTGCTTGCAACCAGCCCAGCTTGGTGTCAGCTGCAACTTTTATAAGCATACTTTCCACTCCGTTATCCAAGTCATTAATGAAGATATAAAATAGTACCGGATCTAGGACTGACACTTGCACAACCCTACTAGATACAGCCTACCAATTTGACAGCAAACCATTTATAACTACTCTTTGAGTACAATCTTTCAACCAGTTGTGCATTTACCTTATAGTAATTTCATTTAGGCCACATATCTCTAGTTTGCTTAGATGTGCCTTACTAAGTGAAAGTTCAAATAAGTGATATCTGAAAGTTCAAATACTTTCTCCTTTACCCACTCTTTGGTAGGCACATGCAAAAAATTGTATAATATTATAGAGACATGATTTTCCATTACAGAAGCCATGCTGGGTTTGCCCCTATTATATCATGTTCAGTTAGGAATTTTTCTATTTTTAATGATAATTTCCATCTATTTTCCTGGTACTGAAATATGGCTCAATGGGATATAATGCTGAAGACCACCAATCTACCATCTTTTTAAAAGAATAATATAAGACAAATCTGAGCCTTTATTTAAGATATTTTTTCTAGTGTCTGTAGCCATGAACTACTGTTAGATCCTTCCCTTATGCTGCTGCTTATGATCACATGAAGTCTTCCCCCCCAACGTCTCCCCCCACTCTTCTACTCCGCCCTGTATTGAAAGGCAGAGGTTATTTAGATTGTATGCTCTTTAGGGCAGGGACCATATTTTGGTCTGTGTTTGTAGAGTACCTAGCACAATGGGTCTTCGTCCATGACTGCAACTGTGTGACCCAGGAACCTCTTGTTGCTACTGACAGAGGGCACATTCTGGGCTTCATTCCCTGGCAGTGCAGTCTTGGTCACTGTTGCTCTGGGACCCACTTTACAGGCAGCTCCTTGCCATGGACTAGGGACCATGAAAAAAGACCCACCTCTGGACTGCCCACTTCTCCCTGACTCTCCCACAGCCTGTTCATACTCCTCAGTATGGATACTTGCTTTGATTTCTGCTCAGTCCAGGGATAGGGGAGGGATGCTGCCACTCAGTCAGCTGATCCCTCCTTTCATGAATGATAGGGAGGGTTCAAACAGGACTATGTTAAAGTGAACTAGATTTTTATTTTAATTTATTTATTTAATTAATTAATTTATTTATTTTGCTTTTAATTTGTGGTAGCAGAGTCTACATGGGGGAGTTAGAGTGCAACACTTCAGTGCACGTGGCAGCTCACGTTTCTGTAGCCCGCACCGTGGGGCTGTGTAGACAAGTGCTCAGTTCCATTTTTAAAAGAGATTTAGGCACATTGGGGCTAGATTCACAAAGATGCCAAATTGCCTAATCATATAGGTATAGTTAAAGAGGTACAAACTCCTAATGGGGATGCAGTTATACTGTATAATAGTGCTTATAGTGCTATAGCTTCTTCCCATATGGGAAGAGGAATAAGCTATATTGCTATACGTACTTTTACACCAGTATAACTGCATCCTCTCTAGGGTGAGTACGGTATAGAAATAATATAAGTATTTCAGTAAAAATAAATCACACCATTAACAGAAGTAGTTGCATGAGTACAAAACTTGTATGTAAGTCAGGCCTAAGTCCCAGTGATTTTCAGGCTTAAGCCACATTGATTTTCAATGAGGCTCAAGTCTTGTCTACATGGTGAGTTAATGCACCCCACTGGGTGTGCGATTTCTGAAGTGTACTAACATGTTACACATTAATTGTGGTTGTTTCAAACAGCACTAGATCAAAGCACACAAGGGAACCTTTAGTGTGCACCAGTAGGGTCTACATGGACCACATGATGAGCAACCCATTAATGCACTCTAAAAAATTCACACCCTGTAGTGCACATTGCTGCTCCGTGCAGACAAGCCCATAGGCTCTTAAGAGTTCATTTTAGAAATTCGGACTTAGGCTCCTAGATTGCTTAGATATATTTGAAAATGTTACCCATCGTGCTTGTTTTCTTTCCCTGTTAGAGATTAAGAAGTATTATTAAATACAGCAGTGAGTGAACAATTTTCAGGAAGTTATACACACCTGGAATCTTTTTTCATTTAAAATCTCCCACATTTTTAAAACATAACGCCTGGCATGTTCATTCTTTTTCTCTCTCACGCTTTCTTTTTTGCTGTTTCATTTCCTTATACATTTCCTGTTCATATTGACTGAACTGTGATAGGACATTTAGTTTTGGCAATGAACCATAGCTCCCAAGCGCAGTGATCTGAAAGATGGAGATTTCTAAGAAGTGTATTAATATGAATCAAAAGATTTGGGCAACATAATCTTTTTATGATGAAGAAACAGGCAAAAAAAATTAAATAGTTTACACAGGACTGAAGAGGCCTCTTTCTAATGTGGGTGACTTGACAGATTTGGAGGACCCATTACTGCCAACAATTGTAATTGTAAGCTATTTTATGGAATCCATCCTATTCTACTGCAAGTGCTTTGACAAATTAAATGTATAAATAAACTCATTCTGAGAGTCCTCTATTGTAAATAAAGAACCTGCTTTGCATATCAGTGAAAATGTTATACATTGATTGAGTGGACACTGATGTAATGCTGTATGATTTAACCTAAAATTGCAAGAGAGGAAAACATTATGAAATGTAAATTTTAAAAATTTAATTAAGAAGCACAGTTTGTCCCAGCCTCAGTAATTCCTGCACTAGTAATTATAAACTAATCACAGAGATTTGGTTTATTCCACTTATTAAAAAAACCCATTAATACATTAACTACAATTGTAATCCTGTGTCTGAGAACATTTCTAAACGGTTGGTCAATTTTGGTGCATTACTTCATGATAATTACACCTATAATGTTCATGCTCTGCTGGATGCCATACAAGAAACAATACAAAAATTACAAATCTATTTTCTCAAGTACTGTGTAACCATCCTAACGCATCTGTTGTCATTGCCTAATAGTGCAGTAATCTAGTCTCTTGTTTTGTTTTTTTTCTTATTATCCTTGACTGAAGGACTGAATTTCCCATTACATGTTAGGTTATCATTAGACGCTATTTAGTCAAAGTAAGTGCTAGAACAGAATATCTGATACTTTTCTGTTCTCCATCCAATTGTACCCAGTTACTTGTAACAGCTGACGGGCTAGCAAGGGGAAAATGCTATTCTATACTCAACAATCACTTTGGACTTTATTATGATTTTATTTTAATAATTCTCAGTGCTGTGAATCTTTGCATTAATATACTTTGTTACAAGAATAAGGATCATTGGATCCTTTAAGCCAAGTAGTGAAATGAAAGAGTATTTGGAAGGTATACAAGCTAATGCAATCCATTGAAACCACCCACAGAGTTTATTAGAAAATAAAAACCCTTGTTCCTCTTGTTAAGAAGAAAATTTCAATTAATACTAGACTGGTGGTATTAATTGAAACGCCTGTGCAGAATAACTGCTATTTATATGTAGTAGTGATTGATCTTACCCTGATATTAATTTGTCTGGTTAACGAGGATTGTGGTCTATTTTCATTGCTGGACTCAGTGCAGGCTAGCGATGAGGGCAAGCACAACTCTTCAGGTGCTATTGATGTGCATGGTGCTATAGAAGTGTAAAAAGTCATAGTCCCTGTCTCAAAGATGCAACAGTTTGAGTAAGACAATATACAGACTACCCTCCCCCCATCCCCTCCAAAAAAGAGATAAGGGGAAAGAGTAAGATAAGACACACACAATGATCTAAACTGCATTGTTCCAGTGAGTCACATGTCTTTGTGGTTCTGCATGCATTAATATAATTCCAGGAGAGGCGAAGCTGCTTTTGTAGTGAGCTAGCCACTCCCAGTCCCTATTCAAGCCCAAATTAATGGTGTTAAATTTGCGAATGAATTTTAGTTCTGCAGTTTCTCTTTGAAGTCTGTTTTTGACACCTCCACCTCAATTGACAGCTACTCATCAATTATTGGGAGTGGACTACATCCACCCTGATTGAATTAGCCCTGTCAATACTGGTTCTCCACTTGTGAGGTAACTCTCTTCTCTTCTTGGGTCAGTATATAATGCTGCATCTGTAATTTTCACTCCATGCATCTGAAGAAGTGGTTTTTTACCTATGAAAACGTATGCCCAAATAAATCTGTTAGTCTTTAAGGTGCCACTGGACTCCTTGTTGGTCTAATAAAGTTTAGTTTTTATATACATAGATTATTGGATTAGAAATGGTTACTTAATTCAAAGATCATTGGCTGACTGTCCTAGCAGTCGGGCTGCCATATGCATGCCCCAAGTCTACATAAAGCCATTAGAGATTTTACTTAAGCAAAATGACTGTGTGTGCACAGTAGCTGATGCCTGAGTAACTAGTCACCACAATTTCCCCTTTGCATTAGCTGAAGTACATTACTGAATTCAATGTGGCAACTGATGAGTTATTCTAATTAGTATTATAATTAATATTTTGTTTTATAAGCAAAATTTTACCTGATGTTCATTCTGAACAACCCTACTTTTAGCAACTGTAAAGTGAAATATGCTGATGAACTCCACTCTCATAAAATCAGTGGCTGTTGCCTGGATGGGAGAAAGAGGCAGGCATTGAAATTAAGGTGCATCAGAGATCTAAGAGAAGAAGCTAAAAGTTAGGAAAGTTGACATTACAGGCCTTTGTCTAAGACTATGGGGAAACATGTAGCTATGTAGCTATCTTTCACATATGGTAGATTGTGCTAAAGCCATAAGTGTCATAGACATTTTAAGAACAAGATGGCCTGGGAGATAATTAGAAGGTGAAAGAATCCATTTATTTACTCATCTTTCCAATAGTTTCTCTGCTATTGGGATTGTTAACAGGGAGAAATTTCTTAGCTGAATGCTGCTGCTACTTCTTAAAATGAAATTTTTAATTAGTTCCTGACACAGAGAAAAAGTGATAGTATGTCAGATGATTTGTACCAGTTCACTGGTGGAGGGGATAGGAATATGGGCATTGATTGCCATTAAAGAGTCAACATTTATCAGCCTATTCTAATTGGGGAATAGCCATTTTATCTCATATCCAAAGGTAGGGACCGTTTGGTAAATGCAGACTTTCAATGGAGACTAGATTAGCAGCCAAAATCAATTTCCCCCTGCTCCATGTGCCATTTACTATTTCTGTCTGGCTTATTTATCTTCCTCACTCCTATCACAAGATGACTCAAGCACTCAGTAACATATCATGGCTGGATAAAACATTTCAACCTTTTACTTTCAGGGGTACTATCGAATCCAACTTATAAATAAAAATGGACAGAAATGTTGCCAGCCAGCCAGAGAAATTTTGCTGATGCCGTGGTTAGACAGAAGTTGGTATGAGCTGGAATGATGAAATTCAAAGAACAAGATATGTCCTATCAATAAACTACTCAGGGAGAGATTTTCAAAGCTACAATGAATAGCTAGGCACCCAACTGCTATTGAAAGTTAGTGATTGTTGGCTACTAAACTCCCATTTATGTCTTTGAAAATCCCCTGCAATATTAATAGTGGGTGAACTTAAAGGTTTAGGTTTTGTCTGGATACATACCCAAACTTAACTTTATATGTGAATTATCTGAACCTCTTGTGCCTTATATGCACGAGGGAGTAACTCAGTCTCCATGTCCATTCAGTGATTGGCCCTTCTGTTCATACTGACAGCAAGAGTACCACTTGTAATGGTGTTCACCTGTCTCCTGGGATATAGACTAAGAACAACAATAAGGTACCACAGAATTTATAGATTTCAAGGCCAGAGAAGGGACTGTTGTGATCATCTAGTCTGACGTCCTGTATAACTTAAGTCTGTAGAACTTCCCCAAAGTAATTTCTAGAGCATATCTTGCAGAAAAAAAATCCAGTCTTGATATAAAAGTTGTCCGTGATGGAGAATCCACTGCTACCACTGGTAAATTGGTCCAATGATTAATTACTTTATCTGTTAAAAATGTATACCTTCTATTCATCTGATATTTGTCTAGCTTCAACTTCCAGCCATTGGATCCTGTTATACCTTTGCCCAATAGATTGAAGAGCCATTATTAAATATTTGTTCTCCATGTAGATACCTGTAACCAAGTCACTCCTTTAGCTTCTCTTTGTTAAGCTGAATAGATCGAACTCCTTGAGAATATTACTATAAGGCATGTTTTCTAACTCTTTAATCATTGTGGTTCTTCTCTGAACCCTATCCAGTTTTTCAACATTCTTCTGCAGTTGTGGACATGAGAAGTGGACACAGAATTCCAGCAATGGTTGTGCCAGTGCCAAATACAGAGATAAAATAACCTCTCTACTCTACTCAACTGTACTCCACTCCCCTCAGTTTGAGATTCCCCTGTTTATTCATCCAAGATTTGCATTAGTTCTTTTGAGAGCAGCATCACGCTGGGAGCTCAACTTCAGCTGATTTTTCACCACTAGCCACCAAATCTTTTTCAAAGTCACTGCTTCCCAGGATAGAGTCCCCCATCCTATAAGCATGGCCTACATTCTTTGTTCCTAGATGTACACAATTACATTTAGCCATATCAAAATGCATATTGTTGGTTTGAACCCAGCTTGCCAAGAGAGCCTAACTGCTTTTTGTCAGTGAATTGTTCTCTTTATTATTTACCACTCCCCCAATTTTTGTCATCTATAAATTTTACCAGTGATGATTTTATGTTTGCTTCCAGGTCTTTAATAAAAATGTTAAATAGCGTAGGTCCAACGACTCCACTAGAAAGGCACCCATTTGATTATGATTCTCTGTTTACAATTACTTTTTCAGACCTATCAGTTAACCAGCTTTAAATCAATTTAATGTGTGCCATGTTAATTTTAATATCATTCTATTTTTTTAATAAAAATATCATGTAGTACCAAGTGAAATGCCTTACAGAAATCCAAGTATATTACATCAATACTATTACCTTTATCAATCAAACTTGCAATCTCATCAAAAAAGATATGAAATTAGTTTGACAGGCTCTCTTTTCAAGAAACCCATGTTGATTGGCATAAATTATATTACCCTCCTTTAATTCTTTATTAATCGAGTCCCATGTCAACCACTCCATTATCTTGCCTGGGATCAATGTCAAACTGACAGGCCTATAATTAGTTGGGTGATCCTGTTTACCCTTTTTAAATATTGGCACAATGTTAGCTTTCTGAACTTCCCTGGTATTCCAAGGCTTAGTGAAAATAAACATTAACATTCCAGCTAGCTTCTCAGACAGCTCTTTTAAAAGTCTTGGATGCAAGTTATCTGGACCTGCTGATTTAAAAATGTCTTATTTTAATAGCTGATTTTAACATCCTCCAGAGATACTAATAGAATGTAAAGTATGTTATCATATGAAATAACTACATCATCTGTTTTTTTCCAAAATACAGAACAGAAATATTTATTGAACACTTCTTTCTGCATTATTATTGATAATACTGCCATTTCCATCTAGAAATAGACCAATACCATTGTTAGGATTATTCATAAACTCCTCTTATTGTCCTTAATACTGTTGGCCTTTGATTTCTCCTTGTATCCCTTTGCTTCTCATATGAGTTTTCTACAATTCCTAGCATCTGATTTATAGACACTACTATCCACTTCCTCTTTTTCCATTTGTTTTACATACCTCTCTATATAAAATGTATGTTATAGCTTCCATTTACTTCCCTTTTAAATCAGTAACCAATATGACCTCCTTTCTCAATTGTGGCTTTTTGTGCATTTATTGGGGGTGTTCTTAAACTATTTCCAATTATCATTCACATTTTTCTGATTAAATTTTTACTCCCAGCTGAATTGGCTCAGAATTGTATTCAGCTTTATTAAATTGGCCCCAAGAAAGCACAAAGTGTATATATCACTGATCTGGGCTTTATTCTGTTGTACGTTATAAATGTGATCAAGTTATAATCAGTTGTACCTAATTCACCGTTAATTGTTAGTTCTCTGATCAGTTCTTTTTTATCTGTCAAGATAGGTCTGATACAGAATTTCCCTGTGTTGGATGTAACTCCTTTTGAAATTTCAGGAAATTACAATTTATAATATTTAGAAATTATTTGGATGTTTTAGTACTAGCAGCCTGAGCTCTCCAGCATATGTCACTCAAACTGAAGTGGTCCATGATCACCCAGCTTTTTTTCTGACACATTATAGATAGGTGCTGAAGGAGCCAGTTATCCTGTTTCCTAATGTGATTTGAAAATCTGTAGCAGATACCAACTAGTAGCCCATCTTGGGCTTTTATCTTTTAGGACATTGATCCATAAGTATACAGAATCATTTTCTTCCATGTTAACAGTGACTTGGAACCAGGCAATGCCATTTTGGACCTAGAGTGACACTCCCCCTCCCCTTTTGCCCTGCTTTTAGTTCCTATGCCTGGCCCCAAAGTGGCCCACAACAGCTGGGAAGAGCAATTCCAAGGAAAGTCCTGCTCAGAACATGGTGTGTGCTCATTGCAATCTGAATCTTTAGAGAATTTGATGAGAAAATTCCAAGAAGTCTCTACTACTATGTGCAAACTAAGATTTTTCAAAGGCTTATAACTTGGCCATTTTTGAGAAAATTTTCATGGATACAAAAAGAACATCCCTGACATCAGGGTGACCCACCTGTGAAATTTCCAGTTCATGCTCCTAAGCCTGATGGTGCTAGAACTTCTCAAAGAAAAGGTCACCTGAATTTTGCATATCAATGTATTTTCCCCTAATCTTAAATTCAGAAAAAGCTAAACCACCTTTGATAAAACTAAAAAACCCCCAAAACAAACAAAAAGCCTGAGGAAAACACCCAGCCTGGAAGATTTTACCCTGAATAATTAAAATTTGGCAAAGTTATAAGAAACTTAAAATAGGGTCTTACAACAGGAAGTGTGGGGTAATTAGATCTGTTTATTATACCTTAGGTAAGTAATGTCTAAGGAAAGACATAAAGGGTTACATATATTTGAAGGATGTAAACACCAAAAATGAAAATGAATTATTTCATCTGATGCATGAGGATATAAGTAAGACTAATGAGATGATTATAAGAAATGGAATGTCTAGGTTGATTGTCTGGGAAATATTTTCTGACAGTGAGATTTATTAAAATGTGAAATTGTCTCACTAGGGAAGTAGTTGAAGTCTAATTGCTTGGGTATTTAAAACTAGAATAGCTGAAACCCTAAAAATGTACTCTTGGAATCAATCCTGCAAAACCAGGAATATGGATGGATGATCTAAGAAGCCTTTTTCTTCTTTAAATTCTATGATCAAATACTGTTTAACCTACAAATATGATCAGTGCCTCACATGGAAGATTTGGCATTACTGATGATGGAGACCAACACAAATGAGAAAAGGAAGTGTTAAGAAAAAAGCTGTGAAAAGAAAAATTTTAAGTTGCTAATGAATCATGTTGTGCACTTTTCTCCAATGGAGTCTTCTTTCCAACAGCTGGCCTATGGTGCACTGACAGCAGACTGATTTACAGTGTCACATCTAGAGACAGGTGTTTGATTTTTGTTAGCCGGGTGCCAGGATTATGTGAGAGGGTGGTTGTGATGAGACAGGTCACCCACAGCTATCTCACAGATTTAGGGGAAAGGGAGTTAGTAGTTCACTTAATCTTCCCTGTTCATCATCAGTCAGTTATGTGCAAGTTTCAGAGGCAGATGTGCAATCTGGGAAGTTTTCCAAATTCATTTTTGTGAACATCAGGTGTCCTCAACATTAACTGTACTAAACAGAGTCCTCTTTATAACAATTGTGCCACCAGCATCAAAAAGGTGCTGTGCTGATTTCAAACACGGATGGCTGACATTTGGGCCAAACCAAGCAATTTTAGATAAAATTACTCTTAGCTAACATTTGAGCTGGGTTTCACACTTTTGCTATGTTTTCTCATCACCAGAGCATCTGAGCACCTACAAAATGAGCATCTTTATTTTTCTTTTGTCCCCAAAATATTCATAAATGGCTATGTAAAATCCTTGTGAATACTTCTGCTCTACTGGACAATGAACCACCCACTCTAATCTATCCGTTTGATCAGAGAGACTCAGATTGGATTGCATAAGAATCACACTGTTTGCTGCTGATGGTAAACTGGATGGTTACTCTTTATTGGGTGTCTTTTGCTGTCCATCATGTACAAGTAAGAGGTTATCCTTTATGGAATGTATCTAACTGAGGAAGAGGAGTTGGGAAGAGTAGGAAGAAGACAATCTATTGTATTTTGTTGACTGTCCTCAATTTTGGCCTTGTTCACTCTGAGTGATTCCAGTAGGAGTTTGAACAGGCCTATTGAAATTTATGATTCTTGCTACAAAGAGTCCTTGACTTTGGAATGGACTCCTCTTTGTCTGCAGTGGCCCAGATTTCTCCAACTTCAGAAAATGCTGCTGGGCTCATCTATTTTTCTGTGCTTTTGATTATAGCTGAGAGGCATGAAGTGGGCAAAGTCTTCAGTGGAGGTTGGTTGCTTCCTTTGCCCCATTGGTTGATGAGTATTTTCTGTCTAGAAGTTTCTTGGGGGGTGATTTGGCTTGAGCCAGCTTGTTTAATTATTAATTTTTATTAGTTGTGTTTTTATTTTAAATGAAGTGGTTTCACCTAGAGCAGTGGTTCCCAAACTTGTTCTGCTGCTTGTGCAGGGAAAGCCCCTGGCAGGCAGGGCCAGTTTGTTTACCTGCTGCGTCCGCAGGTTCAGCTGATTGCAGCTCCCAGTGGCCATGATTTGCTGCTTCAGGACAATGGGAGCTGCTGGAAGCGGCGCGGGCCGAGGGACATACTGGCCACCTCTTTCAGCAGCTCCCATTGGCCTGGAGCAGTGAACCCTGACCACTGGGAGCCGCGATCCGCTGAACCTGCAGATGCGGCTGGTAAACAAACTGGCCTGACCCACCAGGGGCTTTCCCTGCACAAGCGGTGGAACAAGTTTGGGAACCTCTGACCTAGTAGTCCCAGTAAGGGACTTGTTATATGTTAAAATAAAGCAGTAACGTAAAGAAAACATATTGACTGATATTTTAAAAGCAAGATTTGATGTTAGGGCTCTCAAAGTTTCAGAGCAGCTGCTCCTGTATTCTCCGTCTGGTCCACCAAGGGCACCCATCTTAAGCTCTTGACTCCCAGGTGTCATCTCTCTTGGGCGATGAGCCACGTCTCTCTCCCTCCTGGATTGGGTTTTAAGGCTGCACAGTTCACTGGATTACACTGCAATATCCCCAGCTAACCAGTCTGTCTCAACAGGCCAGTGCCTGCACTTTGTTTTCTCTCCAAAGGTTATGACCATTGTATTGCCTGCAGTTACAAGTTACCACACAGCTCCTTCTGAGCAAGCACCTTCATTCTTAATGTAAAAGCATTATTAGAGAAAACATATTAGAACAATAGAAGAACCTACACACATGCTTAAAATGCTTACCAGAGATCACCTCCAACTCCAACCTAGGACTCTGGTAGGTTTCAGTCTGTCAAAATCCACAACTGGGATTTCCCCATGGTCACAAGTTCATTTCTGTCTTGGATCTAGAATTCAAACAACAACAACTAGGCAGAGCAGCCATTTCTTTATACAGTTCTGGCCTTTGATCTTGGCCTTCTGTAATAGCTAATCAGCGGACAAAGACCCTCTCCTCAAGGCATAGCTTCTAAAGACTGGGTTTTTGCATTATCCTCTTGTTAAAGATTCCTTAGGAACTCCTCTTAGCAGTTATTCTCCCAAAAATCCATGCTTGTCTGACACATTTTCAATATAGTCTTTTGAATTCTCAGGTCTTACATTTGTCAGATCTTCCCCCTGGAGAAGTTGCATACAATCCTGGTCCACAGTAATAAGCAAACTTAATACAATAAGGTCTTTCAAAATATTGTAGGAAATTGCCATATATATGTCACAAGGGCCAGATCTACAGCCCATTAAAATCAATGGAATCTTTCTACATGGGTGTTAGATCAATCTCCTAAGGATAACAGCACAAACAGAGTTTTATCCCCCCTTACTCCAATTATATACAGTGGAGGCTGAGATGGTTATACCTCATTTAACTCCTTGGAAACACTCTCTTAGGACTAGAGAAAATTACCTACAAGAGGGTTAGAGTCTAGTATATATCCTCCAACTTTTGAGGCAAAAAAATAAATTCAATGCACCTCTTTTCTCAGGTTCTACTTTTTATCTTTATTGTAGTTCCATTGAAAAGTTACAGCATAGTTTGTGTCATGCAAAATCACATGTTTATACATAGTAATGGTGAATCCTTAACACATCTCATCCTGACATATTCAGTTTATGAATAGGCAGTGCTGAATTTGTAATGAAAGAGGTGAGGGAGCTCAAGCAATTAGGTGTGGGGGCTCAAGCAATTTTTTTACTTTCATAGCTGATGTGGCATGTCCAGAGGTGCTGGGGTTATGAACTGCCAAGTCTAGAGGTGCCGGGGCTCAGCCGTGGCAAGCTCTGTTGCAAATTCAGGTCTGTGAACTGGGAAGCAAACCCTTTACAGGACTGTTAGTGGGAGATACTTTGCTTTGTTGCTTGCTGTCTTCATTCTGTGTTGAGGAACCAATAAATTGGCACCAACCAATATTGCTGTAGCAGTCCAACTGTTTTGTTGATACCTGTACATAGAGTGGTACGAAGTTCCTGCTTGGCTCAGTGGCCCAGTTTTCAGGTTTTGTCCCTTTCCCCTGCTTTTTGGTTATCTCCTTCTAAGAAAGAGTTAAATGGCTATTATTCATGCTTATGATTGTCATTTGCTGAACTTGTTGCAGTGATCAAATTATGCATTTACTGTAGTCTTCCCACCCTTATTCAACAATTATCCATGAACAAATTGATTGGTTATTATAAATGTGTATGTTACTTGAAATTATATTCTGGATGGTTACAACAAACCCATTTCAACTTATGCTTGCTCAGAAAACTATTTGCTGTGATTATTGTGATTATATGTTTTCTCTTTCCATAATTTTTTGTGCAAACAAAATTCTCTTGCACCAGTGTTGGTGGAAAGTGAATGAAAGAAGTAATGGCTACACATGATGTGAATTCATGGCCTTTTATTCTAACAGTTCACAAATACATTTTTTCAATAGTTGCTCAGCTCCATTCATGATACACAATTACCCTATTAAAATATATTAGAATCCATTGATATTCTACATGGGCCAACCTCAGACATATTTGTGAACCATTAAAAAAAGTACAGGCACCTCCTATTTTAGAGGTTCTCAAATTATGGTTCATTCATTGCTGGTAGTCTGCGAAAAACTTGCTGGTGGTCAGCAGATAGCTGGCTGGTCACATGGTGTTGGCGCCCCTTCTAAAGGTGTCCTGGGATGGAGCCCTGTAGAGGCAGTTGATAACACAGAGGATGATCCAGACTAACTGTCTGAACTAGGGGGCGCTGTCACAAAAAGGAAGAGGAGAGGTGACTTAATAGTAAAAGAAGACAGTGTGGTCAATGGCTAAATAGTTGTCTCATTAAAGACCGTTACAATTACCTAAATTCCTTCCTTATTGTTTCTTTTCCACACAAGGAATTGCTATAGTGGTTACAGGGCTGTTGCAAAGTCATGGATAAGGGGGGAAACGGTTTATAAAATTGCCTGTGGAATGGGAGATGATCCATGAGACAATCTTTCTATTAAAATGTGTCCCACGTTTATAAAAATATTTTGAGAACCCTTCCCCTATTGTAGGACTCAGTTTAGCAAACCACTTAAGTATGTGCTTAAGTCAGTGACTTCAGTGGGACCTAGCTATGTGCTTTACAGTTAATCACATGACTAAATGGTTTGTTGATATATAGAGCCTTATTTAGCATAGGAAAGAATGGTGGTAAGCTTAGATAGTACTCCATAGTAATTCTTAGCCAGTGCTGGCTTTTTAATGCTAACCAATGTACGGCTCAGAGTGTAATGAAGAGATGATTCAGCAGAAGTCTCAACTCTAACGAAAAAGGTTATAAATGTATGTTATAAATGGTTCACATTAATTATTAGTGCAAAGAACATCATAGTATCTCTCACAGCAGAGAAGAGCTATGACTGTTCTAATAAACTACACAGCGGGGCATTCTATATTTATACCACTGGGCACACACACTCGCACTGTAGTCTTCTCAGGCTTTCCAGCTCCTAAACTAATTAAACACAGCCTCTGCTGCTTCTGTCAAACTAATGGTTTACCGTGCCCCCGGCATGGTCTAAACAGCCGTGGAAAGGACTTCTGATTGCACTACAAGATTCACACAAGAACTATGTCAAAGTTATACTATGCCATTGTGGTATCCACATGGTTATATGCTTCTGAAGCTTAGTAACCATTGGAAACCTCCATCAGAGATGATTGCAAAGAATAGTTGATGTCAGCTGGTGAGATAAAGTAACTAATGATGACGAGTTACGGAGAACTGGCCAGAAGATTTTAGAGACAAGGATTTGAGAAAGAAGGCTGAAGTGGCTTGGATGTGTTGTACTGATGTCAAAAATTATATTCCTGTATAAGTCCTTGACTGGATACCACCTGGTGGAAGACAGAAAAGAGGAAGACAACAGATGAGATATAAGAAAACCACTGAGAAGATGTCATTGTTATGGAAACAGAATATAATGGAGCAAGAAATGTGGCATTAGACAGATGGGTGGAAAGACTGAGTTGCCTCATGAGTCACAGTGCACGACAGCGTTTAATAAACAGATAATAATCTGACCACCAAAAGCATGAGGAGGAGGACTGTGGCTGACATGTCTGCACCTAAGGCACAATTGAGCTGTTCACCACAAACTAAAGCTAATTTGTGCAAGAGATAAAACTTTCTCAGGGGCCAGCTCAAGACTGTATAATGAACTCCAACAGGGACTAACAACTGCCTCAAAGCTCATCACCTTCTGCTTTAAGTGCAAAGCATGTTTCTTTGACCTTGTCTTTTCTAATATAAGTGCATAGCCATGTGTACATGGAATTTATAAAAACAAACAAACAAAAACTCAAACACCACAACAAAATTTTCCTATAGGGAGAAGATCAGAGAAGGAATGACCCATGCATGTCAAATGACAGGCATGTCACCTTAATGTACTACTTAAAATCACACAAATTTCATGGTGATGAGGTCAGAATAAGAACCTGTACAGAATAGAATATCTGTAGAGTCAATAATCATGATATCCGGGCTCTTGCCAGTCTTTACTGTATTTATCTTCATAGCAATCTTGTGAAGTTAGGAGGTACAACTACAGCTACAGAAGGGGAAATGATGCCTGGAGGAAGTACTTGACTGACCTATGGTCACAGTGGAAGTCTGCAATAGAGCAGGGAATTGAACCTCAGTCTCCCAAGTTAGCACGTCAGCTACTGAACCATCCTTCCGAAGGATGTTTTGCCTTCATTACTGTATATGTGGCTTTGATTTAGAAACCTAAAATACAAACATCGTATGTAATAACAGGGATACAATATGAATGCTTGTGAAATGTCATAGTACAAAGCACTCAACAAAATGACAGATTTGTTACAGTACTAATCACTGAGGCACAATAATTAAGCGTTTATGATCATGGCAGATATGTTACACTAAAAACACTTTCTAGTCTTTGTCTCTCTGTATTTTTATTAGATGTGATTTATTATTAACTAAGATGCCTTTTTTGTAAGACAGATTCACATTCTTTTGATCTTCTAAAATTAATTTAAATAGAAATCAAAATAAAAGTACTTTTGCTATTTAAAAAAATGCAAGCGAAAAATATCATTATATTGCTGGTTCTATGTTATCTTTGCTTTTTATTATTCCTTTTACTTAAGCAAGGATTATGCAAATAATTATGGATAAAACTCCCTGGGAGCCTGGAGCAAAAATTAAATGTTAACATTTGTTTGTTTATGCTTCTAAGTGGGACCCAAAAAGAGACGTAATAATAATTCCCATATGATTATATTTTTTAAAGGGATTTCTTTTTTTAATTAGTTACAAGCACATGATTTGTTTTTTGTTTTGCTTTAAAATAACCTGACTTTTTCATTAAATTATGTTGGGTATAAAAGAATTTCGGAAGCACGTTTTAATGACCTGGTTTGTAGCAATGATAATGACTGATTTGAAACAATCAAAAGAAACTTGAATTATTATACAACAGTGCATTACTCTCCAAGCCAGAAAAGAGAATAACTTGAATCTTTAGAGAAGAGGCAGGTTATACAGACAGAGATTGATGTACTCTGTCATTTAAGCAGTTGAAAAACAAGGTCAGATTTTTGGGAGTTTGTTTCCTTTAAATTTTTGTCCCAAACTCCATTTCTTTGTGGAAGCTGAAGGAGACAGGGAAAGGAAGTTCAGGCAATAAATCTACACAATTTCAGCTTTTCTTGTTCTTATTTAACCACATTAGTTAGTGAAGGTATCTATTTGCCCCTTTTTAATTTCAAAAATGAAGAAATTCAAGACATTTATGATCCAATTTTCTTAAATGCTGACCCCCCCACCAATCTCACTGACAGCAGTGAGTGATGTTGATACAGCATCTTTGAAAACCAGACAGTTGCTTTATGATTTTACATTCTCTAGTATTTTTGTAAGTTACTAGAGCAGGGGATTGGCAGTTGGAGACGCAATGCCTTGACTCTTTATTCTTAACTCTGCCACTCACTTTCCTTCTCAGTGCCCTAGTTTTTCCACCTGCAAAAATGATTATAATCATGGAAGTTTTGTTGGCTTAATTAATTAACGTGATTTGAGAGGAAAGGCTCTGTGCAATTGCAAAGTTTATTATTATAATTATCCTGAAAGCAAATATTGCATTAATGAGTTGGAGGTCCCTACATCTTTTTCACTAGGAGTCAGTGCACAAAAGGCCCCAGTTGCAATAGTCTGAATACTTGTTTCAGAGTAACAGCCGTGTTAGTCTGTATTCGCAAAAAGAAAAGGAGTACTTGTGGCACCTTAGAGACTAACCAATTTATTTGAGCATGAGCTTTCGTGAGCTACAGCTCACTTCATCGGATGCATACCGTAGAAACTGCAGAAGACATTATATACACAGAGACCATGAAACAATACCTCCTCCCACCCCACTGTCCTGCTGGTAATAGCTTATCTAAAGTGATCATCAAGTTGGGCCATCTCCAGCACAAATCCAGGTTTTCTCACCCTCCACCCCCCCACACACACAAACTCACTCTCCTGCTGGTAATAGCCCATCCAAAGTGACCACTCTCTTCACAATGTGTATGATAATCAAGGTGGGCCATTTCCTGCACAAATCCAGGTTCTCTCACACCCTCACCCCCCCTCCAAAAACCACACACACAAACTCACTCTCCTGCTGGTAATAGCTTATCCAAAGTGACCACTCTCCCTACAAAGTGCATGATAATCAAGGTGGGCCATTTCCAGCACAAATCCAGGTTTTCTCACCCCGCCATGCCCATACACACACAAACTCACTCTCCTGCTGGTAATAGCTCATCCAAAGTGACCACTCTCCCTACAATGTGCATGATAATCAAGGTGGGCCATTTCCAGCACAAATCCAGGCTTTCTCACCCCCACCCCCGGGGTGGGAACACACACACACACAAACTCACTCTCCTGCTGGCAATAGCTCATCCAAACTGACCACTCTCCAAGTTTAAATCCAAGTTTAACCAGAACGTCTGGGGTGGTAGTAATTCTCTCTCTCTCTCTCTCTCTTCAGTGGCTGTGTTCATCTAACCTGGAGATTGGTCCCAACTTCACATTGCCTGTGCAAGCCTTCCCAATCCATAAAATCAGAGGGAAGACTCACCATCTTCAGGGCAGCATAAATTCTTGTGGTTACCTTTCTCAACACCTACTTTGAATGGAGACTTATCCTTATTTTGCAGGTATCTTTAATTTATGATGTGATTGGTGCTTTCTACTACTAACAAAGTGAACGTAAAGCAAACAGTGAAAATGAAGTTAGGCTGGTGGTTGGAAGTGGAGAGGTGTCAGTTGTGGTGCACCAACAGATGGTTTAAAGTTTACCTAACGGGACACCTGAGTGTTCCCCTTCACATAGAGATGTGTTGGGGATATCTGGAGACAGGACAGAAGTGTGAGGCTTTTCACTGATTCCTGGTCTGGTGAAACCATCCCTAGACTATCTTTCTAGCCGCCATGAATTAAACCAGCCCTGTGTCTGCGCTCTCTTGTATAGGGGAGCTGGCTCATTACTGGGAGAGACATAAAGATGACTCAGAGCCACCTTTGCCCCACCTTGCCAGGTGAGCATGAGGACAAAGCTGTGTGTGTGCAATGACATGATCTGTATGTACACAGGTTACTTGTTCATAGGCTGTGGGTGAGACTGCATGTTTTGGGAGTCAATTAGGTGTCCACACATGAAAAAGTGACCCACTGTGGCCAGTGCCAGACACTTTAGAGGGAATGAACAGAACAGGGCAATTATTGAGTGATCCATCCCCTACCTGGCTCCCCAGAAGCAGCAACATATCCCTGCTGCTCTTAGGTGGAGGAACGGCCACGAGGGGTTCGGAGTGTGGGAGGGGGTGAGGGGCTGGGGGTTGGGGCCTGGGAAAGGGTGCAGGGTGCCAGAGCTGGGGGAAGCTCATCTCAGGCAGCTCTCTGCAAGCGGTGACCTGTCCCAGCTGTTCCTAGGTGGAAGCGTGGCAGGCAGCTCTGCACACTGCCTCTTCCCGCAGCTCCCATTGGCCGCGGTTCCTGGCCAATGGGATCTGTGGAGCCAACACTCGGGGGAGGGGCAGCGTGCAGAACCGCCTGCCGCGCCTCCACCTTGGAGCAGCAGGGAGAGGTCGCCGCCCTCCGGATCTGGCACCCTGAAGCCCCTCCGGTTCCCCAACCCCCAGCCCTGCGCCCCCTCCCACACCCAAAGTCCCTCCCACTTAGTTAACCAGCATTTTTCACTTACCGGCACCCCCCGTTTCCCCAACATGCAGGATGAAAAAGCTTTTACTGTATATGTAAACATAGAGGAGCTCTTCTGGACACAGCGACGATCATCTCACACAGCCCAGCTTCTATTCTGCCTACATGCAAGAGAGTGGATAAGAAGTGTTATGTCCTGTCAAAGGGCTCAAAATTTTTATTTTCCTATCCCTCACCGAAATCCTTGGTAGTTGACACAGTTAATGAATGTGGAAGGCAGCACCATGCTAAAGCCACACCTCTTGAAAAATACCATAAGAGTCTAGACTTGCTGGGGAGGAAATCTTATTCCTCCGCCTCCTTACAGTTTAGAATTGCCAGTTATCCAGCGTTAATGGCAAAGTACAATCACATTAATTATACCAAGCTGAATTCTGACCACCTACTGACAGAGAAGAAGGAACATTTCCAGGCAATTATTGTGGAGGGCCAACTACTTGCCAGAACAGACATACAAGTCTCCCTTGATGCCACTGATACAGCCACCCATTCAATCACTACAGCGGTAATTATGAGAGAGGCTTCCTGGCTCCTACTCTCTGGATTCCCAAAAAAGGTCCAGAATTCAGTAGAGGACTTTCCTTTTGGTGGGTCTAAGTTGTTCACAGATAGCACAGATGAGTCTCTGTGAATGTTAAAGGATTGTAGGATTGCTACCTTATGTTTTCTTGGTATTTACACACCCACCTACAAGAGAAAGCTCAGCAAGTCACAGATAACTCAGAGATTCTGCCCTGTCCAATTCCTTACCTCCCAGAGATCATATGAACCACATCAAAAGAGGCAGAGATTACAGAGAAGGAAACTCTCCACTTCTCAGCCTCCCACGGTACACCCATCCACCTCTAAGCAGCAATTTTGATGGGTTGGTTGAGGGTTTGAATAGCCATTCTCATTCCCTTCAGCTGCACAGATTCACAAGCCTTCCTCCCTTTGGCCACCACCTTCACCACTAAAGGTGGACTTGGGTGTTGATCACTACGGATAAGTCGGTTTTGGAGATCATCTCCACAGGACACCATCCACTTTACTACACTTCCACCAACCCTCCCTTCCCCATCCCTCTTCAGGGACCCCTCTGTCCACAGCAGCCAGAACCCCCGGGCCTGCCGCAGAGCCTCCCCACACCCCCGCTCACTCCACCAAGTGGTACAAGCCTCTGGGGGAGGAGGTGGGGCCGGAGCGGAGCAGAGCCCCAGTGGCTGAGGGCTCCTCTCTGCCCCATCACTGGCAGGAGCCTCAGGTGGTTGCTGACTGGCTGACAGGAGTAAGTGGGAGGAGGAAGAGGTCAGAGAGAAGGGAGGGGGAGGGAGAACGCAGCCCTGGGCCCACTGGCCGAGAGGTGCTTGGCCGGATGGAGAGGAACCAGTGCCTTGGCCACAGCACACAAGTTGAGCGCCAGGCTGGCCAGTGCATAGAGCCCACTTTGGCAGCTGCCCACCCCAAAGGCTGGCCCTGATGGTCATCTCAGCAGCTTATCTCCTGGGGGTTCAGAATGTGACCGCAGATGCACTCAGCAGGCAGTTCTTCCAAGACCACGAGTGGGAAATAGATTTCAGCATATTACACTGTCAGTAGGACACCCCTCAGATAGACTTGTTCACCACAGAGTTAAACAAGAAACATATCTGCTTCTGCTCAAGCGGCGGACTGGGTCACCAATCCCTGGGGGACACTTTTCACCTTCATTGGTCATCAACTCTTCTGTACGCATTCCCGCTGACTCCCCTAACAGCCAAAGTTATGCTCAAAATAAAGACAAAGCCAGAGTCATCCTAATAATTCCTACCTTTCCTGGACAAACATGGTTTCCTTACCTGACACAGCTGGCTGTTTGCTCTCTGATCACTCTCCATGCCACTCCTCATCTCTTCTCCCAGGAAGATCTTTCACCCATTCTTGCAGTGATTCATTTCAAGACATGGTTGGTTGATGTCTGACAGGATTAGAGGCAATCTGCTCAGAGGACAGAAAAAGAATACTTTTACACAGGAGGAAACAACCTACTCACTACACATACTCTCAAAAATAGATGAGGTTTGTTAGTTGGTGTGACCATGTTCCACTGATGACCTCATCACTGTCAGATACACTGGATTACATCCCAACTCTAAAAACCTCAGGGCTACTAATGAGCTCCATTAGAGTCCACCGGCAGCCATCACAGCTTTCCATCTCCCTGATAGAGAGTTATTCTGTCTCTGCCCACACAACCACAGAAAGATTCCTTAGAGCACTTGGAAACCTCTATCTACTGCTCCAAAGCCCTACTCTGGTATGGGACCTCATTCTCGTCCTTAAATCCCACACAAGACCACCGTTTGAACGGATGGCTACCTGCTCCATTGGTTAATGAAAACAGTATTCCTGATAGCTATCACGTCAGCACAATGGATTGGAGAAATAGGGTGTCATAAATATAAAGGGAAGGGTAAACTTTAAAATCCCTCCTGGCCAGAGGAAAAATCCTCTCACTTGTAAAGGGTTAAGAAGCTAAAGGTAACCTCACTGGCACCTGACCAAAATGACCAATGAGGAGACGAGATACTTTCAAAAGCTGGGAGGAGAGAGAGAAACAAAGGGTCTCTGTCTGTCTATATGCTGCTTTTGCCGGGGATAGAACAGGAATGGAGTCTTAGAACTTTTAGTAAGTAATCTAGCTAGGTATGTGTTAGATTATGATTTCTTTAAATGGCTGAGAAAAGAACTGTGCTGAATAGAATGACTATTTCTGTCTGTGTGTCTTTTTTGTAACTTAAGGTTTTGCCTCGAGGGATTCTCTATGTTTTGAATCTAATTACCCTGTAAGGTATCTACCATCCTGATTTTACAGAGGGGATTTCTTTACTTCTATTTCTATTAAAAGTCTTCTTGTAAGAAAACTGAATGCTTTTTCATTGTTCTCAGATCCAAGAGTTTGGGTCTGTGGTCACCTATGCAAATTGGTGAGGATTTTTACCAAACCTTTCCCAGGAAGTGGGGTGCAAGGGTTGGGAGGATTTTGGGGGGAAAGACATGTCCAAACTACATTTCCCAGTAAATCCAGTTAGAGTTTGGTGGTGGCAGTGGATATTCCAAGGACAAAGGATAAAATTAATTTGTACCTTGGAGAAGTTTTAACCTAAGCTGGTAAAAGTAAGCTTAGGAGGTTTTGCAGGTCCCCACATCTGTACCCTAGAGTTCAGAGTGGGGGAGGAACCTTGACATAGGAGCCCTGATGTCACACCGCCCTTTCACAATATTTTTAAGGATAATGTCATGGTGCAGCCACACACCAAATTCTTACCTAAGGTTTCTTCCGAGTCTCATATCAATCAGCCCATTCCCTGCCTGTCTTCCACTCCAAACCGCATTTAGCTAACCAGGAGGCACTCCTGCACACCCTTGATATCAGGAGAGCCCTGACCTTGTATATGGATGGGACAAAGTCCTTTAGAAAGACCCACAGGCTGTTTGTCTCGCTAGCAGATAGCGCAAAAGGGTCTGCAGTCTCTAACCAGAGGCTTTCCAAATGGATATCAGCCTGCATTAACTCTAAGAATCTTGTAATATTCAACCATCTTTGAATATATGCACTCATTCTACAAGGTCCATTGCCACTTCTATGGCCTTCCTCGAGAACATGTCCATTATTGAGATCTGTAAAGCCACTTCTTGGGTGTCTATACATATGTTCACCGAATACTATGCTATAAGCCACTTCTTGGGTGTCTATACATATGTTCACCGAATACTATGCTATAAGCCACTTCTTGGGTGTCTATACATATGTTCACCGAATACTATGCTATAAGTTATGATTCTGATTTTGATACTGTGTTCAGATCAGCTGTACTTTCCTTCGTACTGGACTTGATTCTGAAGCCACTCTGCCTTAGAGGGAATTCTTGTTAGACCACGTCTACGCTACCATTTATGTGAGCAAAACTTATGTTGCTCTGGGGTGTGAAAAAACAACCCCCTGAGTGACATAAGTTTCGCCGGCATAAGTGGTAGTGTGCACAGCACTATGTCAATGGGAGAGCTACTCCCGCCAATATAGCTACTGCCTCTCATTGCGGATGGTTTAATTATGTCAAAGGGATTATGTCCGCTCTCTCCCATCAGCACAGAGTGGCTACACGAGCAATCTTACAGTGGCACAGCTGCATCGGTACAGCTATGCTGCTGTTAGGTCTCTAGTGTAGACATAACCTTAGTCACCTAGAGTGGAGCACCCATGGGGACACTACTTGAAGAAGAAATGGTTACTCACTCTGTGCAGTATCTGTTGTTCTTCGAGTTGTGTCCCCCTATGGGTACTCCACTACCTGCCCTTCTTCTCTTCTATTTCAGGCTTCTCTGCTATGGAGCGCCACTGTAGAGAAGGAAATGAGTGCGGTTCACCCAGGCAGTGCTATATAACAATGGCATGGGGCATGAGACTGACTAACATGCATGTGCGGGCCGAATGGACACTTCTGTGAGAAATCCCTGATCAAAGGTGCAGAGTGTGCTTGTGTGCCTAGAATGGAGTATCCATAGAGGGACACATCTCAAAGAATCACAGTTACTGCACAGGGTGAGTAACCATTTCTTTAGTGGTGACTGCTAATTAAGACCCCATTATTTTGCATTACTTTGCACTTATCAACATTTAATTTCATCTGTCATTTTGTCACCCAGTCACATCGTAAAGAGACTTACAATGCTCCTTTAGTGTAAATTATTCTTTCTAGAGCCTCAGTTTCATGGTTTTTTTTATTTCTGATGTAAATAATTTGCTCCAATGAAAGGGTGGGGGACATCCAAATATGTGTGGACTATAGGTAACTTTGGGACTAAAATGACATTCCTTGAAATGAGGGAGATTTGAGACAGGGCCACCCGGGGGTGGGTGGAAGGGGCCGTTTGACCCAGGTCACCCATCTGAGAAGGACCCCCAAACCTGTGAAATATGAATGAGTGGTGTTGCGACCTGCCACATGAGGTCAGTATGTCACTCTGTTTTGGCTGGTAGACCTGAATTGGCAATGTGACCCCAAGGACCAGGTTGAAATGCCACTCACTCAAACTTGGCTCTGCCTCCCCTCCCTCATGTCAGAGGGGTGGTCAGGCCAGACCTGAGGGTGCTGTGATCTTGTATGCCACATTGCAATGCTTGGAGCAACAAGCCAGACTGAGGCCTACTGGACAGGAGCTGCCACTGCAGGGTGAATATGAAGTGGGTTTACTTTCTAATCCCCCATCCTCCTGGGGCCTCAGTTGCAGGGTGGGAAGGGTAGGAAAACTTCTGTGCAGCCCTCTTTGAAAAGCAACAGTGTAAGTGCTAGACTATTCTCACAAATGGACTTTTTGATTTGTTTCTCCCACATACTTTTGAATGATCAATATGCTTGTTCTTTTAAATGTATTTTTCTGCATTTAAAGTAAACAGAAGAACAAGCAAAACAGAATCCAAGCATACTCATTTCTATTACTGCCCACCTTCCAAAGCAAAATATGTTGGGATGTCTGGTACATTCATGCTATAAAAATCAGAACGCTCTTGATAGCTGCCTTTTCCAGGATAATAATAATAATTACAATAACCTGTACTTTACACATCTCTAACAGCTATTCTGGGATCTCAAAGAACTTTACAAATGTGGATGAAATTATTTATTGCAACACTCACGTGAAGTAGGAAACTTAAAGCTAGGAGGAAGAGAGATGTATGTGCTTTGGTCAAGGTCACACAGCAAGTCCTGCCTCTGAGCAGTTTGAGGTTTGCCCATCACTATATCATGATAGAAGTTGCACATGTTACTGTGAGTGACATATTCTTTAAGAAAAGGAGGACTTGTGGCACCTTAGAGACTAACCAATTTATTAGAGCATAAGCTTTCGTGAGCTACAGCTCACTTCCTCAGATGCATATCGTGGAAACTGCAGCAGGCTTTATATATACACAGAGAATATGAAACAATACCTATTCCCACCCCACTGTCCTGCTGGTAATAGCTTATCTAAAGTGATTTCCAGCACAAATCCAGGTTTTCTCACCCTCCACCCCCCCACACAAATTCACTCTCCTGCTGTTGATAGCCCATCCAAAGTGACAACTCTTTACACAATGTGCATGACAATCAAGCTGGGCTATTTCCTGCATAAATCCAGGTTCTCACATCCCCCCCACCCCCATACACACACAAACTCACTCTCCTGCTGGTAATAGCTCATCCAAACTGACCACTCTTCAAGTTAAAATCCAAGTTAAACCAGAACATCTGGGGGGGGGGTAGGAAAAAACAAGAGGAAACAGGCTACCTTGCATAATGACTTAGCCACTCCAAGTCTCTATTTAAGCCTAAATTAATAGTATCCAATTTGCAAATGAATTCCAATTCAGCAGTTTCTCGCTGGAGTCTGGATTTGTAGTTTTTTTGTTTTAAGATAGCGACCTTCATGTCTGTGATTGCGTGACCAGAGAGATTGAAGTGTTCTCCGACTGGTTTATGAATGTTATAATTCTTGACATCTGATTTGTGTCCATTTATTCTTTTACGTAGAGACTGTCCAGTTTGACCAATGTACATGGCAGAGGGGCATTGCTGGCACATGATGGCATATATCACATTGGTGGATGTGCAGGTGAACGAGCCTCTGATAGTGTGGCTGATGTTATTAGGCCCTGTGATGGTGTCCCCTGAATAGATATGTGGGCACAGTTGGCAACGGGCTTTGTTGCAAGGATAAGTTCCTGGGTTAGTGGTTCTGTTGTGTGGTATGTGGTTGTTGGTGAGTATTTGCTTCAGGTTGCGGGGCTGTCTGTAGGCAAGGACTGGCCTGTCTCCCAAGATTTGTGAGATGGTTGGGTCATCCTTTAGGATAGGTTGTAGATCCTTAATAATGCGTTGGAGGGGTTTTAGTTGGGGGCTGAAGGTGACGGCTAGTGGCGTTCTGTTATTTTCTTTGTTAGGCCTGTCCTGTAGTAGGTAACTTCTGGGAACTCTTCTGGCTCTATCAATCTGTTTCTTTACTTCTGCAGGTGGGTATTGTAGTTGTAAGAAAGCTTGACAGAGATCTTGTAGGTGTTTGTCTCTGTCTGAGGGGTTGGAGCAAATGCGGTTGTATCGCAGAGCTTGGCTGTAGACGATGGATCGTGTGGTGTGGTCAGGGTGAAAGCTGGAGGCATGCAGGTAGGAATAGCGGTCAGTAGGTTTCCGGTATAGGGTGGTGTTTATGTGACCATTGTTTATTAGCACTGTAGTGTCCAGGAAGTGGATCTCTTGTGTGGACTGGACCAGGCTGAGGTTGGTGGTGGGATGGAAATTGTTGAAATCATGGTGGAATTCCTCAAGGGCTTCTTTTCCATGGGTCCAGATGATGAAGATGTCATCAATATAGCGCAAGTAGAGTAGGGGCTTTAGGGGACAAGAGCTGAGGAAGCGTTGTTCTAAATCAGCCATAAAAATGTTGGCATACTGTGGGGCCATGCGGGTACCCATAGCAGTGCCGCTGATCTGAAGGTATACATTGTCCCCAAATGTGAAGTAGTTATGGGTAAGGACAAAGTCACAAAGTTCAGCCACCAGGTTAGCCGTGACATTATCGGGGATAGTGTTCTTGACGGCTTGTAGTCCATCTTTGTGTGGAATGTTGGTGTAGAGGGCTTCTACATCCATAGTGGCCAGGATGGTGTTATCAGGAAGATCACCGATGGATTGTAGTTTCCTCAGGAAGTCAGTGGTGTCTCGAAGGTAGCTGGGAGTGCTGGTAGCGTAGGGCCTGAGGAGGGAGTCTACATAGCCAGACAATCCTGCTGTCAGGGTGCCAATGCCTGAGATGATGGGGCGCCCAGGATTTCCAGGTTTATGGATCTTGGGTAGTAGATAGAATATCCCAGGTCGGGGTTCCAGGGGTGTGTCTGTGCGGATTTGATCTTGTGCTTTTTCAGGAAGTTTCTTGAGCAAATGCTGTAGTTGCTTTTGGTAACTCTCAGTGGGATCAGAGGGTAATGGCTTGTAGAAACTCGTGTTGGAGAGCTGCCGAGCAGCCTCTTGTTCATATTCCGACCTATTCATGACGACAACAGCACCTCCTTTGTCAGCCTTTTTGATTATGATGTCAGAGTTGTTTCTGAGGCTGTGGATGGCATTGCGTTCCGCATGGCTGAGGTTATGGGGCAAGTGATGCTGCTTTTCCACAATTTCAGCCCGTGCACGTCGGCGGAAGCACTCTATGTAGAAGTCCAGTCTGCTGTTTCGACCTTCAGGAGGAGTCCACCTAGAATCCCTCTTTCTGTAGTGTTGGTTGGGAGACCTCTGTGGATTAGTATGCTGTTCAGAGGTATTTTGGAAATATTCCTTGAGTCGGAGACGTCGAAAATAAACACCACCCTATACCGGAAACCTACTGACCGCTATTCCTACCTGCATGCCTCCAGCTTTCACCCTGACCACACCACACGATCCATCGTCTACAGCCAAGCTCTGCGATACAACCGCATTTGCTCCAACCCCTCAGACAGAGACAAACACCTACAAGATCTCTGTCAAGCTTTCTTACAACTACAATACCCACCTGCAGAAGTAAAGAAACAGATTGATAGAGCCAGAAGAGTTCCCAGAAGTTACCTACTACAGGACAGGCCTAACAAAGAAAATAACAGAACGCCACTAGCCGTCACCTTCAGCCCCCAACTAAAACCCCTCCAACGCATTATTAAGGATCTACAACCTATCCTAAAGGATGACCCAACACTCTCACAAATCTTGGGAGACAGGCCAGTCCTTGCCTACAGACAGCCCCGCAACCTGAAGCAAATACTCACCAACAACCACATACCACACAACAGAACCACTAACCCAGGAACTTATCCTTGCAACAAAGCCCGTTGCCAACTGTGCCCACATATCTATTCAGGGGACACCATCACAGGGCCTAATAACATCAGCCACACTATCAGAGGCTCGTTCACCTGCACATCCACCAATGTGATATATGCCATCATGTGCCAGCAATGCCCCTCTGCCATGTACATTGGTCAAACTGGACAGTCTCTACGTAAAAGAATAAATGGACACAAATCAGATGTCAAGAATTATAACATTCATAAACCAGTCGGAGAACACTTCAATCTCTCTGGTCACGCAATCACAGACATGAAGGTCGCTATCTTAAAACAAAAAAACTACAAATCCAGACTCCAGCGAGAAACTGCTGAATTGGAATTCATTTGCAAATTGGATACTATTAATTTAGGCTTAAATAGAGACTTGGAGTGGCTAAGTCATTATGCAAGGTAGCCTGTTTCCTCTTGTTTTTTCCTACCCCCCCCCCCAGATGTTCTGGTTTAACTTGGATTTTAACTTGAAGAGTGGTCAGTTTGGATGAGCTATTACCAGCAGGAGAGTGAGTTTGTGTGTGTATGGGGGTGGTGGGGATGTGAGAACCTGGATTTATGCAGGAAATAGCCCAGCTTGATTGTCATGCACATTGTGTAAAGAGTTGTCACTTTGGATGGGCTATCACCAGCAGGAGAGTGAATTTGTGTGGGGGGGTGGAGGGTGAGAAAACCTGGATTTGTGCTGGAAATCACTTTAGATAAGCTATTACCAGCAGGACAGTGGGGTGGGAATAGGTATTGTTTCATATTCTCTGTGTATATATAAAGCCTGCTGCAGTTTCCACGATATGCATCTGAGGAAGTGAGCTGTAGCTCACGAAAGCTTATGCTCTAATAAATTGGTTAGTCTCTAAGGTGCCACAAGTCCTCCTTTTCTTTTTGCGAATACAGACTAACACGGCTGTTACTCTGAAACCTGTCATATTCTTTAAGGTTGTCGCTGTAGGTGGGGGTCATTAAAATGTTCATTAAAATGCTTCACCCCATTGTGGAGAATAACTTTAAGTACTACTTAAACCCTTTTTAGGGCCTCAATGGGATACATGTGACACACAGGCCTTGTGCAGGCACTGTGTACATGAGTACATTTTGCTCATAGCCCTTAGGTAAAGGCTAGTGGCTAGACAACAACTAACAAACTCTACTAGCCAGTCAGTGAGGAAGCATTTTCCAGCATCTCTGTGAAAGCTGACTGTTCTACTCTCTTCTTGGTTGGAGGCTAACTATCCAGACAACAGAGTATTGGAGGAGCTTTAGGATAAAAATATGCAGAGAAAATTAGTGGTCTTCATTCAGAATTATGGGGTGGATCTAAATGATACAACGGCTCAATGCCTGAGAAGCAGACCATTGGGCCTCCCCGGCAAATACAGAATGAAGATAAATCATACTGTTGTTTAGAAGCACAGTACTGATCCAATTCCCACAGTTTTTCTTCTAGAGACAGATAAGATGAATCACTGCAATGAACAGGGATCATTCATATTGCCACATGCACACCCACACAGATGAGATTTAAACTGTCATTTAATTTGTTCTCCATTAAAGTTCACGTACTTTCACAGCCATGGTGAAAGCCTTTGGGAGTTGGGGAAGGTTTGAGAATGCAGTCTGTTCCTTTCTTTTTTTTTGTTCTGCCCCATTTATAGACTTAGCATGAAAGGCAGGAATTACATTCCTTAGCAGTTATTCCTGCACATCACGAGTGGTCTCAGAATTGACTCAGGATAGTTAGGACTGTTCATAGCAGTGAGGTCTATTTTACCCAATAACACTTCATTGATATGTACAGAGCAAAACTCTTCCGAGACCTGTGCAGTTTATGTAATCCAGCCCTCCTATACACAGATTGTAATGTTGCATTTCATTTTTAATAAGTGATCCCTAGAAAAGCTGCTTCAGAAACATTTTAATAAAATGACAAGTATTATTTATCCAAAGGCTGCCTGCTTGTACTGTTTCCCTCTTAACAATGTAGGACTAGATTTAACATAATCGCTTTTTTTGTGGTATAGCTAGAAGATGGCATTGAATTTCCAATATCCTGTAATCTTCCTTAGGCCCTTCCCCATACTTAGCAACAAGAAAATGTGAATGCGGTTATTCCTTTAAAATCATGAGCGGTCTGGCTTTGGTCATAGCATGATAGTCTTTTACCCCTGGGATTCCTCAGCTAGCATTTGATTTACAGTGCTAAGTAATATGGTTTGAAGATTCCTGTGATGGAGTGTCCATCCCACACAAGTTCAGAAGGGACTAAGGTGACTAGGTGGGCCAATTAATCATCTTGGCCATACCTGGAGGAGGAGAGTTAATTAGAGATGAAGCTCAGCTGGACAGGAACAGGAGTGGCCTATATAAAGCCCAGCAGCTGAGAGTAGAAGGTGGCTGCAGAGAGAGAGGGAGGGGCAGACTGCAGTCACTCTCAGGGTGAGAGAAGGCAAGGTAGAAAGTAGCCCCGGGATACAGCAGTAAGGTTTAGGATCATGCACATTTTGACTGCTTGTTGTAGGGTCTCTGGGCTGGAATCCAGCGTAGAGGACAAGCCTGTGTTCCTACATTAGCTGCTGGGGAAGTGGCACTGTTAAGGGGCTGTGGGTCCTGAGAAACTTTGATATATGCACCCCTGACCCCTCACTCCCCCAGAAGGGGAAAACTACAGTCACCTGGCCAGAGAGCCCAGCCATGAAGCGGAAGCAGTCAAATCACAAAGAGAGAGCACCCTGAGTTGCAGAGAGAAAGGTGGCAGGGCATGTGGACAAGTGGCAGAAAGGGGCATTAAACCTGAGAAGAGCCAATCCCCCCAGAGCAGCCAGGAAGAGGTGCCTTTTCGGTGAGTGGTACCCCATGACAGTACCTTATAGACTTCCCAGGAGAAACTGTATTTTGAGGGCTTTAGGGGTGTATAGGGCTTGGGCTGGACTCCTAAATTGGGTGAAGTTCACCCTGCAGTTTATGGGGCCTGCTCAGGGTCCTAAGCACCCATAGGGGAAAATTCTGACTCCTTTGGCAGCAGTGTGGCCCAGTTCAAATGTGTAAGAGAGGTAGGATTCTGGGGGAGTCGAGTGGTGGTGGAGCTCAGCTCCATGGGTCCCCCTGTGTGAACCAGGTGGAGTAAGGCAGAGACACCCCCCAGGTCACAGAGAATATGCCAGATATTGGGCGAGAATCATAGAATCATAGAATATCAGGGTTGGAAGGGACCTCAGAAGGTCATCTAGTCCAACCCCCTGCTCAAAAGCAGGACCCATCCCCAATTAAATCATCCCAGCCAAGGCTTTGTCAAGCCTGACCTTAAAAACTTCTAAGGAAGGAGATTCCACCACCTCCCTAGGCAACGCATTCCAGTGTTTCACCACCCTCCTAGTGAAAAAGTTTTTCCTAATATCCAACCTAAACCTCCCCCACTGCAACTTGAGAGAAGCCCCTGGAAAAGTACCACAGCTTCCTGGGAGGTGAGGATTCTTCCCATCCTTCCTCTGTGCATATGTTCAGTATCTAGATCACCCAGACTTGCTCCTTAATGTAGAGCTTAAAGTGGTGCATAGGGCCCTGTGTTGGGTGAACTTCACCCAAAGTACCATAATGACCAGATTGTGTTCTATGGAAGCCTGAAGATTTACCAGGGTCAAGATGAGTTTGCCACCATGCCAGACCTCAGCGCTACTGGGGAAAACTGGCAGCTTTTCTTGGTGTAGAGACAGGATTTTTGTTTACACTGTCATTAAACAAGGTAAGTAATCCCCAAAAGTGTATTGGAAAAAATGTCCTGTGCAATTTCTTATACAGATATGGATACTGAAAAAGAAAACTCAGAGGAGCATTATTAGCTATTTCTCTTAATTACTTTTTGGTTCATATTAGCTTTCTTCATTTCTCACCTGCTTATGAAAAGGAAATGAAAAATGATCTGTGCAATTTTTGACAGTGAAGTGCTGCTATGAAAAGCATATGGAATATCCTGACAGCTGCTGTATATGAATTAGTCTTAATCTCATCAGCTACTGTGCTGTTCACGTTTAATTCAGACTTTATGTGCAATGAAGCTTCGGTTTTGAAAGCTAGTACACAGTCTTTTAGTAGTTTATAACTGATGCGGTTATAACTATGGATGTGGTTTTTAACCGATGATAATGAAATCTGACTACCCTAGGATGACTTGTTTGTCCTGGGTAAAATATTTGCATACTCTTTTCTGTGCTCCTTTTTAAGACTTTTACCAACAGCAATGAATATTCATGCAATCTGTGTTCACAGCCACAGTGGTGGGCAAAAAATAAAATCGCCCCTCTGTGTAAAATGAACGTTTCCTAAACTATTTATGAAAAAGATGAAAAGATTAGAAAAAAATCTTCTTTTCTTTTTTTTCATCTCCCGCTTTTACAAATTGATGATTTTTATTCCGCACCGTAGTCCAAGGGGGTGGCTGCATTTGGCAATGGCTTATCAAAGATACATACGGATGCTTAAATTAATTAGGAGAAAGCATACATAGAGGAATTCACTACTAGAAGACAACTGGAGATATGAAAAGAAATGCAAGCCACAGCCTTTTCCATGTTTAAAAAGGTAGTCTTGTAAAAGAACCAAATTATTTTCTTATTTTGAAGTGCCTTTTAAAAATACCAGGATGATCCAAGATTCCCTTATTGGAGAAAACAGGGGAGAAAGGGGAGAACTTGCATGTTCTAATTAAGCAATCAATACATGGGGCAGTTCTCAGGAATTTGTGACTGCCTGGGAGGAAGGAATGGTTTAAAGTCTTGCCTCCAGCTAGGTATTAATCCTTAGGAAATACCATGAGTTGAAGTTGTCATTGATGATATGAGATAAAAAATTGCCAAAGAAAAAAAGCAAGGGTTTGATCCTGAAAACATCTAAGTAGCTTTACTTTCACGAATACTTCCACAGAAGTTCAATGGGACTATGCAAAGGAACAAAGTTATTCACATGATTTAGTATTTATAGGATTGAGCACTAACTGTATAGATTTATGCCTGTTAAAATAAGTTGACCATTTTCAACTGGAATAGACCGGACATTTCAACTCAAGTCCCACTTATATCTTCAAAATAGAGTGAATAGACTTTGTGCATTTTGAAGTTCACCCCTCTGCAGACGGGCTGCACAAGGCCTATGTATGACAAGCTTTGTTTTGAGGACTAAAGTGAGTGCCCATTGCTCTTATGTGGTGAATAGCTCAATAATGTCCATAGTTCTGCATAGTAGTGAATTTCACCCGGATATTGGTTAACGAGATTGCTTAAATCATTCTTTAGATTCCCATTCAGTTTGTAACAACTACTTGTAAAAGGCATTTATAATGGATCTGTGTGCTAGCAGTTCATTTTAGGCATCTGTACTAGTCCTCAGTGGGTTAGGTGGCCTAGTGACTAGTACACTTAGTGCCACCTCCAAATTGCAGTCCAGGCTGTCTTTTAATCAGGAGTGCAGTTAGGGGGGCAGGCAGCTTGAGCACTTCCTATAATAGAGGCAGTGGTAGGGGAGTTCAGTCCCTCGCACTCCACTGGGCTAAGAGTCAGGGCCTTAGGAGGGTCAACAGTGTCTGGCCCCCAAAGGTGCCCTCCAAGTTACACTCCCTGGGTCACTTCCTACCATCTGCTTTTCTCTCCTAGCTTCCAGTCCAATATAAAGTGAAAAGAAAATGAAAAGGCAATCAAACCGTCCGCCCCAACTGGGCTCAGCATATGGTCCTGTTCCCTCAGGGAGGCTTTTCTGGTGCCTGTGTCAGGAGCCTTCAGGGTAGGTCTGTCCTCCTCCCGAGCCTCCTTTCTTTTGAGCAGGGTTGCTCTCTTTTTAACCCTTTCTCCAGTTGGAGCATGATCTGCAGAGAGGTGCCAGCTACCCGTGCCTAATATTGTCCTTTGACCCCCACCCAGTCCAGTGTAGGGTTTATATACCCAGTCACAGCATCATAATTAATAATACTTAGCACTTACCTTGTAGCATAGCGGCACTTACACAACATACTTTACACAAATTAATGGGAAGTTTGATACGTAGCAAGAGATTTCTGTGCGTGCACTACTTTTAATTTGTAAAGCAGTCTGGGATGAAAGGGCCTAATAAAGGGGTAGTGGTTATATTTTTTGTATTATATTGGGTATTCATTTTTCCTTACACATCAACCTAAAATATTGGGAATATACTGCTTTTATGCCTCTAAAATATTACTTCTTGGCTAGAGAGTATTTTTTCTTCTGTCTACCCAAAGATTTTTCAATCATATTCAGGATGATAAATTACAGTTTAAAAAGTATTGTTCATATCTTGTTTCCCTTACTTCAGTCCCTACTGAAGGGAATGGGACTACTTGCCTGAGTAGTCTGAGGAGAAATGGCCTCTCTACCTTTAAGGGGAGAGGAAAGTACATTGCACTTATTTTTCAGAGAGAAATACTGTGTATATTACAATATCAAAGACTGAATAAAGCAGTGCAAATTTTGTGTGTTAGGCATTACAGAGATGATAGCAGCCAGAACTGTTTCATTTATTTCAAGTAATAGTTCAATATGTTTAACAAGTACCCACTGTATTGTACTAAGCAGAATCTGTGTTTTTGATTCTGTTTTTCTGAAGCTATTACATCAATTTCTTAAATGGTTTCCAGTCTCCTTTTTAGTAGTATTCTAGATAATGCAAAAGGAAACACATATTAATTTCTTCATGAAAAGAGAATTTTTCTATATTCTTATTTATATAGAGAGTAGGGCTGTTGATTAGTCGCAGTTAACTCATGCGATTAACTAAAAAAATTAATCATGATTAAAAAATTAATTGTGATTAATCACATTGTTAAAAAATTAATTGTGATTAATCACATTGTTAAAAAATAATGGAATACCAATTGAAATTTATTAACTATTTTGGATGTTTTTCTACATTTTCTAATTTATTGATTTCGGTTACAACACAAAATACAAAGTGTACAGTGCTCACTTTATATTATTTTTATTACAAATATTTGTAAAAATGATAAACAAAATAAATAGTATTTTTCAATTCACCTCATACAAGTACCTTAGGGCAATCTCTTTATCATGAAAGTAACTTACAGATACAGATTTTTTTTGTTACATAACCACACTCAAAAACAAAACAATGTAAAACTTTAGAGCCTACAAGTCCATTCTGTCCTACTTCTTGTTCAGTCAATTGCTAAGACAAACAAGTTTGTTTACATTTAGCCCACTTCTTATTTATAATGTTTCCTGTAAGGGAGAACAGGTGTTTGCATGACACTTTTGTAGCCGACATAGCAAGATATTTCTGTGACAGATATGCTAAACATTTGTATGCCCCTTCATGCTTCAGCCACCATTCCAGAGGGCATGCTTCCAAGCTGATGATGCTCAGTAAAAAAAAAAAAATGCTTAATTAAATATGTGACTGAACTCCTTGGAGGCGAATTGTCTGTCTCCTGCTTTGTTTAACCCGTATTCTGCCGTATATTTCATGTTATAGCACTCTTGAATGATGACCCAGCACGTTGTTCATTTTAAGAACACTTTCACTGCAGATTTAATAAAGCACAAAGAAGGTACCAATGTGAAATTTCTAAAGATAACTACTGCACTCAACCCAAGGTTTAAGAATCTGAAGAGCCTTCCAAAATCTGAGAGGGATGTGGTGTGGAGCATGCTTTCAGAAGTCTTAAAAGAGCAACACTCCAATGCGGAAACTACAGAATCCAAGCCACCAAAAAAAGAAAATCAACATGCTGCTGGTGGCATCTGACTCGGTAATGAAAGAGAACATGCGTTGGTCTGCACTGCTTTGCATCATTATTGAGCAGAACCTGTCATCAGTGTGGACACATGTCCTCTGGAATGGTGGTTGAAGCATGAAGGAACATATGAATCTTTAGTGCATCTGGCACGTAAATATCTTGCGATGCAGGCTACAACAATGCCATGTGAATGCCTTTTCTCACTTTCAGGTGACATTGTAAACAAGAAGTGGGCAGCATTGTCTCTTGCAAATGTAAACAAACTTGTTTGTCTGAGTGACTGGCTGAACAAGAAGTAGGATTGGATGGACTTGTAGACTCTAAAATTTTCCATTGTTTTATTTTTAAATTCAGTTATTTTTTGTACATTTGTAAGTTCAAATTTCATGACAAAGAGATTGCACTACAGTACTTGTATTAGGTGAATTGAAAAAGACTATTTCTTTTGTTTTTTACAGTGCAAATATTTGTAATAAAATAATATAAAGTGAGCATTGTACACCTTGTATTCTGCATTCTAATTGAAATCAATATATTTGAAAATGTAGAAAACATCCAAAATATTTAAATAAATGGTATTCTAATTTTAACAGTGTGATTAATCACACAATTAATTTTTTTAATCGCATGATTAATCACGATTAATTTTTTAATTGCTTGACAGCCCCAATAGAGAGTAAGAATTGTGCATGATACATTACTGATATGTAAGAATATAGGGTCTTCTCTGCCTCAAGGAGCTCAATGCTAGGAACCATGGGCCTGATCCAAATCTGCAGTGAAGATTTTGGTGGGTGTTAGATTGGGCCACGGATAATTTCTTATGTATGGAAAAAACCTAATGAGAATTTTGGCTCCCAAAGTTTCTCTGAGAACATTCTCTTCACGGTGGTGGGCTATAGACCCGATAGATCATAGACTTTAAGGCTAGATAGGATCATCATGATGATCTAATTTGACCTCCTGCACATTGCAGGCCATAGAACTTTGCCCACCCACTCCTGTAATAAACCCATAACCTTTAGCTTAGTTACTGAAGTCCTCAAATCATGATCTAAAGACTTCACATTACAGAGAATTCACTATTTACATTCAGTTTAAACCTGAAATATCCCGTGCCCCATGCTGAAGAGAAAGGTGAAACCCCCCTAGGATCTATGCTAATCTGACCCAGGGAAAAACTCCTTCCTGATCTCAAATTATAGCAGTCAGTTGAGTCTTGCCAAAATACTCTGGGTTCAACAGCCATACACCTGGGAAAGAATTCTCCATAGTAACTCAGAGCCCTCCCCATCTAGTGTCCCATCACTAGCCATTGGGGATATTTGCTACTAGCAGTTGCAGATCGGCTACACGGCATTTACTTCATCAGACCATTCCCTTCATAAATTTATCAGGCTCAGTCTTGAAACCAGTTAGGTCTTTTGCCCCCATTGCTCCCCCTGTAAGGCTGTTCCAGAACTTCACTCTTCTGATGGTTAGAAAATTTCATCTAATTTCAAGTCTGAACTTGTTGATGACCAGTTTGTGTCAGCATTGGCACTTAACTTAAATAACTCTTTTTGAGAGGAATCAGGGGGCACGACCCTCTTAATCCACTTGCCCTGAGACCTCTAAGGAAAGCCTGCAGATCTCAGAGAACCCATGAAGGACGAGTCATTTACCAAGTTACCCAGTGCTTCCTTCACTACTCCCTAGTCTGCTCTTGCCCCATCCATAACAGCATGGTTGTCTCTGGATGAAACATCTCCATCAGATGCTTCACTAAACAATTCCACAGTGACATTGGAAGCCCCATAATACAATACTGGCATAATCAGAACTACCTTACACTACACATTCTTCATATCTTTCGGGTTATCTTTCAAATGATGTCACAAATAGCTCACTGCATAGTTTAGCTTCTTTAAATAGCGCAGTTCTAAGCAAAGTCCCTTTTTCTGTTTTATGGCTGTAGTTACTCAGATACAATACCGCCCCGCAAATGTCATAGATACAAAATGTTCAGAGAAAAAAATCTATAAGAACCATAGCAATTGAAAAGCAGTACTCCCTTTATCCAACTTCATCAGTGCCGATCAGTCACAATATATATGGGCAACTATCAGGAAGCTATAACAACACTTTTGTATTCTCTTGAGTAGTGCCCTCGCATCAAACTACACTATCATCCTTACACACGAGAGTCACTGGGATCATTCACTTGAGTAAAAGCTGGAGGATATAGCCCTTCATTATTATTTTTGTATTCATTTAATATTTATATTATAGTAGTACCTAGGGGTCCCAATCAGGATTAGGGCCCTATTATGCTAGCCATTGTACAACACTGGGTGAAATCCAGGCCCAGCTAAAGTCAATGGAAGTTTTGCCAGTGACTTCAAGAGAGTCAGGGTTTCACCCACAGTCACTGCCTCAATGAGTGTACAGATAAAGAAATAAGTGTAGCACATCCTAGAAGACTTAATGAGGCTATGCTAAGGATATTCGGGCTGCCTCATATTTGAATATCCTTGGCTCTGTGTTAGGATATAAGCATTTTTTTAAATGTTGCATTCTCTCATAAAAGCCTGAGTCTACTGGTATCTTAGTTTTGGCCTTTATAAGAGGTTCCCGATGGAAATGCTTTGACATAATTTTGCATTAATTACATAAATGATAACAAGCTCTCATTCTGTAGCAGAGTCTTCTTGGTAATCTTGCATCGCAATGTCTTATAGCTAGTGCTGAATGAATAGTTTGGAAAACAATGAAACTCTATAAAAACATGAGGCATTTATGTGAACTGAACTGAGTCTTACAGGATTAGTTTATTTTTAATACTCCTGCAAAACTGTTGAAGATTTTCTTAAAAGATGTAAATAAATATTTTTCACTTTAGCAAGTCTCTTCTCTCCCCTGTCAGTGTAGATGGGGGAAAAAAGAGATTATAACACTGGTATCCTGGCTGGCCTCAGAAAATCTCCCCACATGCTATAATCTTGTGGGTGAAGTAGTTTTATTCTAATACATGACACATGATGAATTTATAGAAACCAGTAGAGCCTTCTTAGGTTAGCAGCTTCACAGTCCAAAACTTTCATGACTAGTTCCATAAGTTAGAATTTAATTACCCATATAGTTATGGCTAAATTCCACCAGAAACTCAATTTCCCTTTATTTGCATATTATCCTTAATTAATTTTCTTTACCAATAAATATTTAATTATAGTACAATAATGTCTTAATTAAAACTAAATTAAAATTTTGGGCAGTTAATTTTAACCATTACCAGCCTCTGTCTTAGCTTATAGCAATTTCTAATCAGCTGCAAATTGTCATAATTTTTTCTAAAAAGACCTTAGCCATGGTTTGATTTATTAATAAAATCATTATCATTTCATTAAATTTTGTGTTTCTCAATGCAGAATGATTTTCAGCTGGTTGGCATGCAGGAAACCTATCCTTTTCAGTTTATCATCATAATTGATTGACAGGCCTGAAGGCATGCAAAGTGCTATTCCTTTTGATGTTAGTGTCTTTGAAACTTTAGGAATGGAGAAAGGACTGGTTTCAGAGTAACAGCCGTGTTAGTCTGTATTCGCAAAAAGAAAAGGAGGACTTGTGGCACCTTAGAGACTAACCAATTTATTAGAGCATAAGCTTTCGTGAGCTACAGCTCACTTCCTCAGATGCATATCGTGGAAACTGCAGCAGGCTTTATATATACACAGAGAATATGAAACAATACCTATTCCCACCCCACTGTCCTGCTGGTAATAGCTTATCTAAAGTGATTTCCAGCACAAATCCAGGTTTTCTCACCCTCCACCCCCCCACACAAATTCACTCTCTATCACCAGCAGGAGAGTGAATTTGTGTGGGGGGGTGGAGGGTGAGAAAACCTGGATTTGTGCTGGAAATCACTTTAGATAAGCTATTACCAGCAGGACAGTGGGGTGGGAATAGGTATTGTTTCATATTCTCTGTGTATATATAAAGCCTGCTGCAGTTTCCACGATATGCATCTGAGGAAGTGAGCTGTAGCTCACGAAAGCTTATGCTCTAATAAATTGGTTAGTCTCTAAGGTGCCACAAGTCCTCCTTTTCTTTTTGGAGAAAGGACTGTGACTGTTGAACCTCTATTAAAAAAACCTCATCAGTTAAGAAAACGTCCTGCATGAATATTTAAAAACACATGACAAATAGACATGGGATGAAATATTCTAGTAAACTTCAAATAGATGGCTGGAGGCAAAGAGACAGCTCATCTATTTTACTTCTGTCTAGATCAGTGGGTACCTGCTCTCCTGGAGCTTATCATGCAGCCCATACATAGGTAAGACTCTCTTTGGCTGCAGTGTGTGATACCGGCAGAATCAAGAGACTGGGTATCATCAGTATATGGAATAATGCCCTTGAAAACTCTGTTCTGGGGAACAGCATCCCAACCGCTGATCATTGTTATGCTTTGATGGGAGGAAAACCTCTGGAAAGGACATAAACATATTGTGACACTCACATATATTGCATAATTCTGTTACCAGAGCCAAATTAATTGAGTGCAGGACCTGGAAATAAGGATTCAGACTCCTGAGCATTGTTGCACAACATGTGTTGGGACACTATAAAACAATTTAGAAATGACCCTCAAATGTTGAGCTTCCAAGACATAACTTATGCAAGCCTTCTGGGTGACGTGGTTCAGACGTATTAAGGGGCCAAAGGATGCCACTTAAAGGGGGTAGTGATCCCCAGCTGCTGGCTGGGAAGTCTGGGCAGTATGATTCCTTTAAAGCCATGCTGTCAGGTAGCCAGTGCCCTTTGGCCCTGTGTGTTCCCTCATCTACCTGTGATCCATTTGGTTTGTAGGCCAGAAACTCAGTTTCCTTACACAGGGGAGGCAAATTGTTCCCCTGATGGAAAAACTCATAGGAAGCTCTTAAGAGGAACCTGACAGATTTTTCTGGCTCTTCCATGCGTTTTCCTAAAAGGGGCACACTCTGGCCACTAGGGGATTTAAACTAGAGTCAGTCAAGTCAAGTTAAGCATTTAAGTTCCATCTCATATACAATAAGTTATAGTTCATTTCCCTTTGGGTACGTTTATTTATTTGGGCTTGTAAATATGACTCCCATCTCAATCACTGGGTATATATGTCCATTAAAAATAACAAAACTCACAATAAACCAATTACAAAACAAGGACTCTCCTTGCCCAATAACCTTTCATGAATAATAAAACACCACCCACCTTCAGTCGTCGGGCATGGTCCTTGCGGAATGCCTGGGAATTCAACATATATGGGCTCCATTACTCAAGCTGCTTGTGAGATCGACAGATCTGTTGAGCTCTCTTGGCTATTTTTATGACTATGGGTGTGTGATATTACCCATGGCACAATCTAGACTGATGAACAGCTGTGTGCTCTTAGTTCTCCAACCTGGGGTGCCTTTTATACTGTTATGCTGTGAGAGTTACCACTCCTGGTCTTCTCACACACAGCCTCCAACATGTAAGTTACTCCTAGTTATAGTGCTATAGCCAGCTCTTCTTGAATTACACTGCAGAATAACATCAACAAATTCCCAGTTCCAGACTTCCCCCTGGAAATATACGTCTTGAACTGCCCAGCTCTCTCCTGGACAATACAAGCTGATATAAAGTCCGTCATTTTATTAATAGAAAAGCTGGAGAATATAGCACTTTATTATATTTTTTGTATTAATTTAATATGTACAGTATGCACAAGTTCTGTTATCCCAAATGGAATTTCAATCCAAACATACTGGTTTACATAAAACAATAAAACATATATTAACTATGAAAATATATGTTTTAAGTGACTACAAGTAATGAGGAATAAAAGTCAATTGGTTACAAGAAAATAAAAATAAAACACAACCAATGCCTAACTGAAGACTAAATGAATTCAAAGCAAAGACTTGCTCACCACATGTTTCAGTAGTCTTACTAGTGGAATCTCTTTTGGTCAGGATCCCTCCCCCCAGTCCAATGATGCTTTCTTTGTTCATCAAATGTTGTCAATGCCATGGGTAGAGAGGGAGGAAGGGAGAGATAATTTGGAGCGTCTCCTCTTATAGCTCTTTTTCTTCTTTGAGAATCATTTCCAGCTGAGGTTCAGGAGACAAAGTCTGTATGGATGGGAACCCCAAGCTGTTTCTTTGTTGAGATATAGATTTTCACCTACATCCTCTTTCCTTCCAAAGAATGGCCACTTGACCAGGTGATGGTCCATTTGATTTTGCTGACCCCTGCCTAAGGCGTTGGCTAGCCTTTTGTCTCTGGAGAACTGCTTTGTGGCTGCTCCCCCTGATTTGGAACATGTCTAGTAATACTGTACAGAAGAATCCTATAATGTTACATGCTATGTTGCCACACATATTTTACCAGGACAATAATGATCAACAAATTATGAGTTTTCAAATGATGCTCACAAGGCATACATTGTACAAAATTTATCATAGTCCTGTAAAAGGGGTGAATATAGTGGTACAGACTGTCACCTGATATTGCCAAAACTCTTCCAAAATCTACTAACTGGTCATCTGTATTTGAACCCCAGTTCTATGATCATATGTGTTCTTAACTTCACCACAAGTTAAGAAAATATTCTGGTAACAACATGGTTTCTTTCCAGCTATTTCATAATATAAATAAAGTTTTGAGCTCCCAGTGAACCAACACAAAGCATATGTCACCTGTAGGAGGACAAAATTAATACATTCTACTCTTTTACAATACATATTGTAAAAAACAGCAGCAGTTCAACTGAATGTCTGAGAATGAGCAATACAGACTATTTAAAATAATAGTTTTTCTTTTCCAGGAGAAAGGTGCTTCCTCAGAAGAAGGAAAAAGTCTTTAGCAATAATCCTCATGCAACAATCCAGGGTGCCAATCAATATTGTATCCAGCATAGTTCACAATCAATACACTGCAGTAAAAAAAAAAAAAAGTGTGTGTGTATAAAGACCAAAAGGATGGAAAGTGTGATAACCTAGGGAAATAAACAAAGTTCATAATATTGGCTGCTGAACAGAAAAATGAAGCAGCTAGTTTAAAAAAGAAAGAAAATGCTGCTCCTCAGATAAAATATTGCTCATTGCTAATATTTATGGATTGCACATACAGTGCAATGCACAATGTATAGACGTTTCTAAGGCCCAACCATTCCTCTAAGACCTATAGGTCTCCTAATTGCAGTATTTCACCTATGAAAAAAAATCCTGTACATTTAAGGAAAGGAAGAGGTTTAATTTGACTTCTAAGGTTCTGTGGCTACATAGGACTTCATGGTGTCTGAATTTCAGAGGCATCAGTGGAAAGAACTCAACACCTCCTTTTCCAGAATCTTAGGCCCCCACCACTTGAGTGAGTCTGTTAATTGTAATAGTGTTAGGCTTTAGGTACATGCACTTGCGTGCATTCACACACACACAGGTGCGTATGCACACACTCTGAATTGCTATCCACTTTAGATACAATTTTCAGGCAATAGATTCTTCAATCGGCACTTAATCCATTTCAGGATAATGATTTGTATAGCGAGATATAAAATGATTCCTTTGGGGGAAGAAGTAATTATTGAGTTCAGAGCTAAATTAATAGACTTTACAGCATCTTTTTAATCTTGGGCTAATTCTCTTATGAGAGGGCTCTCAATGGCAGTCACTGCCAGCTGTTTCCCATGAATTGCAATGTCTTTCTGCTGCAAAGCAAAGGAAAGTATCCTTCAATTATGACTTCTTCATACAGAAGAAGATCCATACTGCAACACCAAAATTACAGGTAAGAATACTAATTTCCCTTAATACTCCATTCAAGGGAATAGACTTTAACCACCTAAAATAAAAGTTTTGGGGTTTGATTCTCTCCTGCAAATTTAATAAATCAATTTAGCAAGAAGAGTTGATTGATGGGTGTCCACTATGGAACCAGCCAAAGAAAGACGGTAGGGATAGGCTATTCTGCCAAGATTAAATTCACCCCTTTGAAGAGGATTAGCAAAAAAAACAAGGCACCAGTGAGTCTCACTGAAATCCTGACCCCCTGTGGAGGAATGAATTTCAAATCCCAGGTGAAAAAGGCAAAATGCATGACACAACTCTGGCATCATCTGCAATCAGTGCAAGGGGAAGAAAGCAGAGAAGCAATGCTCTTGCAGGACTTTTATGGAAGAATGTTCAGTAATATTACTTATGAGTGATAGTTCCAGAAATACTGCATGTGTGTTCCAGCATTTCCTTGTTTAGGACTCCCAACACTGCTCCAGAGGTGCTCAGCATACGCACTTATGCTGGTGTGACGGATTAACATTTGGTCTATCATGGGAAAAGTGTTTGAAGATGACAGATGTTTTGTAGATTTTAAAATGTTATTACAAGCAACTCTATTTAATTTGGACACCTTAAATTGAAACGACTGTGACAGAACATTCCTCAAGAAACTGATTTAGCCTAATGGTAGTGAATGGTAATCACGACTGCTTAACTGACAGTATTGGCACACAATATTAGTTAGTGTCTAGATCAGAGGTGGGTGAACTATGGTCCACGGGACCCTCCTGCCCAGCCCCTGAGCTCCTGGCCTGGGAAGCTAGTCCCCGGCCCCTCCCCCCCGTTTCCCCTCAAGCGCAGCCTTAGCTCACTGTGGCACCAGTGCAAAGCTCTGGGCGGTGCAGCTGGGAGCTTCAGGAGTAGTGCAGCTGCAGAGCCCGGCCTAACCCAATGCTCTGTGCTGCACGGTGGCGTGGCTGGCTCCAGCCATGCGGCACAGCTGTAGCATCGCCAGCCACCGTTGTTCCAGGCAGCGCGTTAAGGGGGCAGGGAGCAGGGGGGGTTGGATAGAGGGCAGGGGGTTCGGGGTGGTGGTCAGGGGGCGGGGGTGTGGATAGGGGTTGGGGCAGTCAGAGGGTAGGGAACTGGGGGGTTGAATGGGGGCAGGGGTCCCAGGGCGGCAGTCAGGAAGGAGGAGGAGATTGGATGGGGCAACGGGGGGGGCAGTCTGAGCAGGGGTGCTGGGGGGGGCCATCAGGGAACAGGGGGGTTGGATGGGGCAGGAACGCAGGGAGGCATCAGTGGGCAAGAAGTGTGTGTGGGGGGGGTGGATAGGGGCAGGAGCCGGGCCACTCCTGGCTGCTTGGGGAGGCACAGCCCCCCCCAACCGGCCCTCCATACAATTTCTGAAACCTGATGCAGCCTTCAGGCCAAAAAGTTTGCCTGCCCCTGGCCTAGATAGCTTAGTGGTGAGTGACTAGCTGTGAAATACTAGGCTCCTGTTATATAGATATAAAAGTGGGTTAGATTTGAGTAGAGAATAAAGTTTATAAAAGGAAAATTTCTTTTGAATTTTTTATCTTTCTTTTTTTTGTTGCAGTCTCTCTAAATTTGTTTCATTCATGTTGTTTTTACTTTCTTGTTTTTATTATTTATCTTTTCCCTGCCCCCTTTATTATAGTTCTGTTTCTTAATATGTGACTCTCTATATTTAAGCACTCTGTTCCCAAGATGTATTTAGAGGTGTACCTGCTTATTTCACCGACTAGTTTTACTCTCCCTATTTCTCCTTCTGTTACTATTGCAGAGCCAACGTAGCACTATAAAAGGGAACTGGATTCTATTCTAATTTGCACATAATCAATAGAATTGATGATAGAATCATAGAATATCAGGGTTGGAAGGGACCTCAGGAGTTCATCTAATCTAACCCCCTGCTCAAAGCGGGACCAATTCCCAACTAAATCAAATAATTGATAATTAAGTTCTTCAGAATCTTTATTCTTGGTGATGTATTGGCTAGTGAGAATCCAGTGAGTTTGTAGATTGGAGATTCAGTTTGCAGGATTGGTTGTTAAAAACATGATTTAATTGTATATTGTACACACTTGGAAATCATTGTGATGCATTGCAGTGATGCCATTTTTAGAGAAACACTTTTCAACATAGAATGACACTTTTAGCAGAATTGAAGCAAAAATAGCATTTAGATCTGAGTGAAACTTTCAAAACTACAATATTCAAATAACTGAATATATTGAATATTTATTCTTCAAATGTCCATCGATAGCTCTCAGTGATATTCGTTATTCCTTTCATTGAAGGTAGAAATATATAATTGTATAGCTACCAAGTATTCCTGATCTGGGCCAAAACTTATCACAAAAGTCCTTGATCAAGGTGTACCTGCTCAATCTTCCATCTTTTCCACTGAGACCTGCACATAATGGCCCTGCACATAAAATCTGCAAAATAAAGGATGTATTGATTCCGTAGGATTTTATGGTAGCTACCTTTGTTCTTGAAAGTTAATATTGCTCTCTTACTTTGTCCCTAGCCTGTAATTAGATAGGCCTCTCCAAAGGCCTTGCTTAAATGAACAATTTATTTCCTTCACCTCTTCTGGGATTAAAACTTGGAGTATTAAACAAAACGAAAGAGAAAGCTAATAAAACCAGAAAAACTCTCAGGCAATTAGGAGTCAAACACTTAAGCAAATTCTGGGCAACTATATTATGCCTTCTCACGGAAGTCAGGCAGGGATATGTAAAATGATATTCCAAACAAATTGAAAATGCCTTCATGTATAATCAAAGCGAAAGCTTATAAGTGGTGAGATAAAGGAAGTGAGATCTTAGCTGTGAAACACAGAGGATTTTCTGAGATTAGATACACTGCAATACTCTTCCAGACCTTTCAGGCCTACTGCTGAAAATTCTCTCTCTGATTATTTTTATTATCTCAAATTACTTCCCTTAAATTACGTTTAAACAGAAAATAGAGTTTTACACCCACATTGTATTCACTTTGTACAGGTATATGAGTAACAAAATGCAAGGCAGTGAGTAATTAGTCCCCTAGGCTAGAATGTTTCATTTCACTAAATTTCAATGTGCTCTAGGGATTATGCTGTTTAAAACACATTGCACCTAACAGAGAAGAACTCCTTAATATCTTAATTCAGGCTGCATTCATTATGGATTCTGTGAAAACATAAAAATTCTCTTAACCTGCAGATTTAGCAAAGATTTCTTTAAAGCAACACCAATATGCTATTGTAACAGAATGTACTACTGCTAGTTGCATTCACTTCGCTGGTTCAGTTGTACAATGGTCTATGTTCATTGCAGAAGAAATTTTGACTAGTTATACTGCTTATCTCTTGGTGGCCTTTCCCCATTCTGCTCATTTTAGTTGAATTAAGGAGTTCAATCAGCTATTATTTAGTGACTGAATGAAACATGAAGTATTATGTCAGCCATCAGTTTTATGCACCCCAGAGAAATGGGAGCTTCTTTAGCCATCAAATCATGAGATTCTTCCCATAAAGCATCTGGAAACATGGTGATCTTTTTCCCATCTTAAGGCAGACCAACAGTGTATGGTAGATTTTCCCCTCTTCTCCACATTGGTGTTGAAGTGAAGAAAGATTCCACAAGATGTGTTGGTTACTTTTCTTTTCCTTCAGGAGCACATCAGGGAGTGGAGAGAATTGTGGGCATGGGTGATGGTGCGGGGAGAGGGCGGGGGGGAAAAGGTTGTTTAGCAGATGGAGTAGAAGGCCTTATATCTAAGGTGCATATCACTTTGGAATCTCAGTGTCTCTATTCTGAGTCAAGGTAGGCAGAATAAGGGAATCCTGCTTACCACTGTATCTGTATCTATTTGCCCGCTCGGAAAACACTCAATTGCCCAGGGCTTCCAAAACACATCAGCTGTTCCCTCTATGGTTCTGTGAATGTTTTATTTTGTTTTCATTGCTGGTGAGTGAATTGAAACTTCAAGTGAACTTGGTCTGTTTGCTGGCCAAGAAAGATACAAGCACAAACAAACTTTATAACCGTGTGCATTTTTTAAAAAAAGTATACTCATTTCAATGTAAATTATGTGTGACCTAGAAGATTTTCTGCATAGCCCTCTAAGATTGGATACCCCTCAGCTTTGGAGTGTGACTTATATTTTGTTTTCCATATAGAATATTTCAAAGTTGCATATGTTTTAAAACAAGAAGGGACAATTTTGATAATCTAGAATGACTTCTGCATAACATAAGCCATGGAATTTAATCAAGTGATTTCTGTATCAAACCCATAACTTGTGGTTGAGCATATCTTTTAGAAAGGCATCCAGTCTTGATTTAAAGACATCAAAATGGGATTCCAAGATGAATGGGTTTTGATAAGTTTCAATGATACCCATAAATACGCTTTTCCTTGCTTAGATACCAAAGAAAAAAAGATCTGAGCATTTAAATCCCTTTTTTGTTATAATAATAAAAACAGGATAAAAACATATTATCAGATGAACAGCATACAATTTTTCAATACCTGCACCTGTATCTCTCTGGCCTTTCAACCTGAGTTTAGCTTATTTGCTCTCAGTGTTGATTTATTGGAATTTATTTGAAAGAAGGCCATTCAGATGAGCAATATTACATTTTAATATCACAATGGACCCAAAAGGTAAATGCTCATGAAAGAAAAGGTGATTCATTTTGACAAAGAATAGTGATCTCTGTAATCTGTCCATTTCATCAATGATCAGCAAACAAAAACTCATATGCTTTAATATGCTTCCATGACTGCTGTGTGCCTAGTTATTTATATGGTTAGAGAAAGTCCCCTCCCCCATAAATTTGAAATTTAGTGAGAATAGTTGTTTGCTGGAAATTGTATATCATTACCTCATATGTCAGACAGTTGGCAATCTTGATTGTGTCAAATTTTGAAACTCAAATATTTTGCTCATAACTAGAAAACCATCACAAGTTGCAAAATTTGAACCTAAATCTTGAACATTGAAATGATTATAGATATTTAGATCTGGAGTCAAATTTGCAAAAATGCCTAGGTGATTAAGGGCCATTTTCAGAAGTCACTTAGGGCCAATTTTCAAAGGTATGAAGATTCAAATACGTGCCTAATGGGATTTTCAATAGTACTTAAATAGGTTAGATAGCTAACTGCTATTGAAGTAAATGGGAGTTAGGCACCTAACCTGCTTAGGTACTTCTGAAAAACCCACTAGGTACCTAAATACCTTTAAAATCTGACCCATAATCATTTGGGAATCTAAATCTCATTAAAATTCCTAAGTTACTTCTGAAAATTGGACATAGGCTCCTAAATCACTTAGGCACTTTTGAAAATGTTTTTCCTGGTTCAGCATATTATAAAGATAAGAGCCATTTGAAAAATTTGGGTCCATATCTAGGTTCACATTCCAACCCTGCCTAAGTTCAGAGATTCATGATCTGGGCTTTGTTTCTGACCTATTTGAGTTAAGATTTTCCTTTTTATGATTTCTTATAGTTACTCCAGTTCTGATCCCTTTTCTACTCTGAAGTTTGTTTATAATTCTGGGGTTAGACACCAAATCTCAAAGTGAAACATAAGTGAAATGGCTGAGTTTCAATTGGTTTCAAGTAGAGATTAGTCAAGCCTGCACATTTAAGTAATAAACTGCTGCACATTTCAAGGGATTCTGGACTCAGATCCTTGGATCTGAAACCGTCATTCAGTTTTGGTTCTTGGGTGGATCTAAACTCAGAAGAGGCTTGTACTCTGCTTTCATGTTGGAGGCAGCTGACATTTCTTGAGAACAGCCATTCTCATTAGATTTTTGGCTGAAAGCAGAGGAAATAGAGAATAATTGATTTAGTGAGATTTCTACTACTAAAAATATGGTGGAAATCTCTCCAGAATAGTTTGTGAGATTTCAGTATCCTCCCAATATAATCCCTCATCCAATTTGACTTCAGAACTAAGTCCATGACCTGAATCTGAACATAGCTACCTCAGTCCAACTCTGCTTTCAAATTTCAATACTACAAAACCACAAATTGCAGATGACTTTACTCCAAACCCACAACACCAATTAGGGTTAATGTGGATGATTTTGAACCATGGAACCCCTTTTTAGTGACCCAGCCTGAGTTTTGAGTTTGTAACAAATACAGAAATCAGAAGATTTGAGGGGTCATTTTGAGCATTTCCTGCAGCTCTATTTCTGTGCACGTAAGAAGAGCAGATGCAGCCAGCAGACTTGCAGTGCTGCATTTGATCTAGAGTTCCTTACTTTGGCACTTTAGTCTTGGAACATTGCCTGTCAGTGTGCTCCCACTCATTCTGCCAAATGCGTTTCAGCCCAGAGTCGCATACATTCACCAAGCTATGTACATTGCTATTTACCCTAATCATATAGCATATAAAATATATAGTAAGCCAGATCCTCATTTGATGTAAACTGGCATAGTTCCATTGATTTCAATGAATTTACACTCATTTATGTCAGCTGAGAATCTAGTGCAATATATGCCATAAGTATCACCTAATTGTTTTTGGTTTTCCTTCTGACTATTTTAATCCTTAATTAACAAAATTGGAAAATGTAGTTTCATAAGGTGCTCAGCTACGGCACCATCTTTAAAAAGGTCCATCACTTAATTATTGTCATTCCTTCCTTGTGACAATTTTCATTTCATTGGATGTATTAATATTGGATAGTGACCATCCCTGTAAGGAAGTTGACAACAAAATGCACAATGTAAACACACATGCATTTACTGAGATTTAGTTTTTAAATGCCCATCACATACAAACTCAATCTAATTCCACCTTGAATGGAGTTCTTTCTTAGATTATCTGTCTCTGGTATGCTATTTTAGGTTATCCATCAAAAAGGACCTCTTTATCAAGGCTATTATCCTCTTTTTTTTCTGTTGGCACATAGAAAACAGAGGATAATCTACCATTACAAAGGCATTCAAGCCTAAACAGTAATATCAAGCTCAATAATATGTAGCAGAAAAAATAAATTCTTAGATTGCCTGGATAAAAGCTCTGGACAGCCATTTCCCTTTATAGAACACATTGGCTTCTAGGGACTAACAAACTTATTAGGGCTCCATTACAAAATTGTTGTCATGAATCACATTTAACTGTAATGTCATATTTTCTCTGTGAAAGGGTGTAATGGAAACAAGATATGGCAGATAAAACCAGCACAGAATAATACTCATTTTACTACTGAATCACAGTCAGCTGCAGCCCTTTGTAATACATACAATATTTGTGTTCGAACCCACATCAAATATGGGTTTCTTCTTGAGTGGAAGTGGTTTTATCCTTTTAAACATTAATTCTTAGCCCTACAGGTTTTTCTCCATGCCTTCACCTTTAAAAATAATTCTGCTAGATCTACTGTTAAAAATAATTACTAACAGATAGTTGGATGGTAAAATAAATGTTAAATAAATTGGTGACCTAATGCAGGTGTTCACAACAATACATTACCAATACAATTTTGACACCTTTTGACACAGGTGAAAGAACAGAACTCAAATATTACAATGATGGCCACCCTAGAAAAACCTTAGTGTGATAGATTGCATTGGCAAGATTGCATACTACACTTTAACCCTTAAAAGTAGTTTCTCAGTCATAAAAATGAAGCATATTGGTGGACCGATGAGAGCAGCCTTCCACTGATATTGCTGCACTTTGGTTTCTGAATAACTAGATGACTTCCTTCTTCATTCTGGTCTATTTCTAGCACTTTCAGGAGTACTGACCTCTGCAAGGCTATTCCCTGAAATCTGAAAATAAGACCTAATAAATGTTCACGTAAATGAGAATCTCACTTCTCCCTATAATGTATGATGAATGTTCACTTTCTTACCCTTAAAATCTATATTGTTAATAGCTATTGTACCTTCTCATTTGATATTTGCTCTTGTTATCCAAACCCAGTTATTAAACCCTGGCCAAGTCACCATTTTGTGAAGTAAATGACTGATCACTGACAGTTTTGTTTGATTGAAGGAGGACTTCTTTTAAGACAGCACAGACTGGTGACTTTTCTTTTAAGATATTAGCCCCCCCCAATAACTGATAGTGATGGTGTAACCTACTGGTCAGGGTGTGTTACCTGCCCCCACTCCATGCCCAATTCACAAACAATGTTTGTTAGAGCCCCAACCTACAAACCCATGCTATGCAGCTTAAGCTGTTGAGAGAGCCCAAGTCCAGTTGCCAGTGCCAGCCAAGATATTGGTTTTCACAATCACTTGGAATAATTATGTGAATTTATAAACACTGGGCTAGAACTTCTCCCCCACTCCATCTTAAACACTCTGCTCCTGGCTCCCCTCCACTGCTAGGAGACATCAGGGATATGGAAAGAGTACACTATTCTCCTGAGATCCTAGGCCAGCACAGTGGCCAATTCTGTTGCCATAAATTAGAGCAGCTTTGAGGCTGCTGCCGGGATTGAGGCTAGGGTCATAAAGGTGGTGGAAAACCACCTAATCCCCTCTCCCTCCAGTATGCCAAGTACAGTGCTGACGCACCTTAGCACCTGGACCACTATGTATATAAATGCGCACTACTGCAATAGATAATAAAGTACATGTTTGCTTTGAAAAAAATACAGCACTAGAGTAGGCAAGGACAAACGTTCCTGTATACATGCATTTCACTTTTTCAGACACAATAATTGTTTTAACTGTGCAGTGCAATGTAACAATACATAAATCCTAGTTAAAAGGCATAGGAATTGTTAATACTATGTTGGATAAAATTATTATCCATTTCTATTGTTGTAATACCTAACAACCCCATATATGGTTTAGGACCCCATTGTATTAGACACTAATAGAAAAAGAGACAGATTCTGTCCCAGGTAGCTCACAATTTTAGGATTTAGACAATATACAATAGGTGGTAATACAATGAAATACCAGAAAGAGGAGCAGAAAGATAAGGTAACAGCAAGAACAGATATTTTTGCATAAGTTAGTAGCCACTGTGATCTCAGTAGTCATAGATGTCCTCTAGTCTAACCAATGCCAATAGATAGTAAGTTAAAGCTATGTAAAATAAATTGTAGGAGAGTAAAATTTAAGAGGAACAGTACAGTATATGCCATTAGCTGCCATAGATTCTAAATATAGTGATGGCCCTATACATAAAAATAAATAATTAACCATTACTCTTAGGAATAACAGACACTAATGTGTTCAGGTGAAAAAAGGAAGAAGAAAAGAATCAGGAACATATATCACTTGGAGGACTGAAAACATTTTCTTACTGAGATTACATACAACTAAATCCTACTGCATGTTAACGAATATGGATATTCTCAAAGACAGCATAACACAGATCTCCTCAAAAGTACCATAAACACTAATGAAAAACAAAATGTATGTCATCAGTAAGTGTGTGTGTGTGTGTGTGTGTGTGTGTGTGTGTGTGAAGAGTCTTTCCATCCACAGAAAAGCAATGCAGGGAGATTCCATTCCTTCACTGTGTGGATTCATTGGCTATAAAACCCATGTGCCTACATTTAAAGTGGGGAGTTGGAGGAGAAGGTTTCCAATCATTGATCATAAAACAAACAGTCTTTACTCACGAATCAGGGTTTGCTTTGGCCTTTATTAAGTGAGTTCAGTGCTCCTGAAAGTGCTAGACGTAATGCATAATTCATTACTTTTCCTGAAAATGAAGCAATTTATGATACAATTTCCTGTTCATAACAACGTTTGATCCACATAACAGCAAATCAAGTTTTGCAGTGGGGCCACAACATTTCTACCAGGCAGAGGAGTAATTTAGTAATGGAAAACTTGAAAGAATGATGGTGTGAGCTTTGTATGACAATTCTTATTTCTTTCATTAGTTAGATGCACTGTAGTATAAACCAGAGTATACACACTCCATCCCCAAGAGTAAAGGGCTCAATGTGTTAGAATATTTTGTAAGCAACATCCTATTTGGAGGTGCTAAATGCATTCTACCTCTGGACTGTTGTGAATGTAATCGGGCATTCAATATGTTGGCAGGAGATAATAGTATGGGAATGATAATGGGACCTTCCAATCCATATCTTTTTCTTGTAGGGATTCAAAATAGCTTTTTTCAATTATGCTACACCCAAATTATACCTGCAAGGAATTTAAACGTCTAAGAATGAATAATTCTATCCTACTCCATAGTAATTTTAGACTATCTCATTGCTCTAGCTATTTTAGAGATTCTCATGTTGGTCTCAAATTGCAGTGGGGGAGGTTTAGGTTGGATATTAGGAAAAACTTTTTCACTAGGAGGGTGGTGAAGCACTGGAATGCGTTACCTAGGGAGGTGGTGGAATCTCGTTCCTTTGAGGTTTTTAAGGTCAGGCTTGACAAAGCCCTGTCTGGGATGATTTAGTTGTGGATTTGTCCTACTTTGAGCAGGGGGTTGGACTAGGTGACCTCCCGAGGTCCCTTCCAACCCTGATATTCTATGGTTCTGTGATTATTGAAAGACTTGTAGAGATTGCAATTTTTAAAATACCTACTTATTCTACCCAAAGTTATAGTAGTGGGAAAATATCCGACATTCACTGTTAATTACTAATTACCTGCTTTACCCTCTTTGGCAGTTTGAGAAACCTGGAGTTACAGGACAAAATTGCTTTCCTGATTCATTGTCTACTTAGACCACTTTAGACAGGCATTTCCAAATGAATTAATCAAATACAGTGCATAAAGGACACGCTAAATGGATTAACTAAGCAAACTTTAATAGTAATTGAAATTAAATGAATAGCATTATGTCACTTAGATTAGATTTAGAGAGACTGTATGAAATATCTTTCATTGAGCAGGCCTCCCAGCTTGAGGTATTATATACTCAGTTTAAATTAAAATTTGGCAATAGAGGTTTGTTGACAACATAACTTTCAATTAGCAAGCACTAAATATTTGCCTTTAAGTAGGAAAGTGTAAGGTTGTTAGTGACAAATTTTAAGGAGGTCACTGTTACTCACATTCATTGTATGTAACATATCTTGTTTATGAGGCAGTTCATCTAGTGGTATGTGGCAGAAGGTCTGGGCACACAAGAGTGGACAAACTATTTATATCAAATCATTACAAAACTGGTTTAATTTCCTCATTTTTGTGCTTCATTTTTTTTATACTCCTTTTCTGTGGGGTCTCCTTTTCTTCCTGTAGATCTGCTGGAAGTTAGAAGCATAGTTAATGACTCATGGGTGGAATATCTGATTTTACCTCCCGTGGAAACATACAGCTGGGATTTTGTGAAATTTCAGTTTTAATAGGATGAATATGACCCTTCACCTACCCATGGTGTTTACCATTATTCTGTGAGCCAGTTCTGCCAATCTTCGCCTGTATAGCCAGGAGGATAAGGAAAATAGTCTCACTGTAACAAAATGCCTGGACATAAATTGATTCCAAAACATAACTGGAGTCCAGGCTTTGGCTCCAGTTGCCATAGCAACAAGAGCTCACCTCTTCAGAAAGTAGCCAGTGGAGTCTGGGAAAGGGTGCCAGAAGCCTTCTGAAGGAATCAGACACTGGGTTTTTTTCACTAGCAGATGGGGAGTAAAACACTGTGGAAAGGCAGCACATCGTTTGGGAGAATCAGACCAGGAGCTCAGAAGGAAATGGAGGGCTCAGCCAAGCACTCAACTTATTTTCTGCAAACTCCAGTACCTTAGATTCTGAATTCTGCCCTCCTTAGAAACATCTGTGTCTCTTGGTAACCCTCTGCCATTGTTTAGTGTAGGCTACCCAAATCTCACCCTTACACAGAGACTGACTGGTTCCTGAGAGAGCTTCCCCCTATCACAATGCATTGCACCCTATCTCCCACCCCATCGCTGAAGTCCCTTACTGCAGCAACAGGCCTCGCTCTCTCTAACTGCACACATGTGTGTTTATTTGCTCCTTAGATAGTAAGCATTGCTCTCCTTGCTGTAAAGAGGTTACTTTGACTTTTCCTCTGATTTCTTGTGGAGACCAAATCTTATACTAAAGGTGCAAAGCTTGTTTCCTCAGGTGGAGACACCATACGTTTTTTAATCTGGCATCAGAATTATTCTTCTAGAGAGCCCCCATAAATTTCCAGTAGATCCATGGCTCTTGCTTAACCTCTGAGGACAGCTGTCCAGAACATAGCAATCTTGCCCAGAGGCAAATGGGTGGAGTGTGTGAGAGGTAGGTGAGTTACCCATTATTTTCAATGCATATTGATTTTGTAAATAGCTCCTATATTGTAGTTGTATATATTTTTATTCATCTGTCTGAGAGAAAAAAATCCTAGTTTGTGATTGTCTGAAAACAATTTTTAGGTCAGTTGGTAAACCAATAGCATTCATCAACTCAGAGGCAGGATGGTTCAGTGGTCAGGGCACTAGATAAGGATTTGGAGCCCGTGGTTCAAATCCTTGCTGCATCACAGACTTCCTGGTGAATTGGACAAGTTCCTTGGTCTATGTGTGCCTCAGTTCTGCATCTATAAAATGGGAATAATAGCATTTTCCTATCCCACAGAGTGTTGTGAAGATCAATATGTTTAAAAATTGGGAGGTTCTCAGATAATATGGTGATGAGGATCATATAAATGTCTTAGACAGAGGTCACTCATGCTGAAGCCCATAACAAGAGCAACTATTCAGATGAGTAAATTTTAACTGTATGAAGTGATAACTTATTTACTGACAAGCTAGTCAGAAAGCACATTAGAGTAATGGAGAAAGGTAATTCTGTTTTGCAGAGGATTTAATTATTTTAAAATTTGATTTAATTCCAATATGGAATAAAACCAAAAATTTTCTGCAAAACTAAGTGGAGAAAATGGCTCTGGGGCAGTCCATCTGGCAGGCTACCGAAGCCTTTAGTGGGTGAACTGTCAAGGACCTGGACAGGAAACCAGGCGTGTTTCTGACAGAATCTTACCTGAATTCCATTGGAACTTCATCAAGATCAGATTGTCACTGTGAAGCATTTTGATTTTTAACAAATTGTAAAATTCGAATGAATCATCAAATTTTTCTGACCAGCTCAGTTTCTGTATCCTGACCAGATCATAATAATCATTTTTTGCACCTGGATGTCTGTTTTCCTCTCCCCTTTTGAATGCTAGCTCCAAAAGAAAAATGACTACACTGATTAAATTCATGGTAATTGTGGAAAGATTGCCACATATCTCATGTGAAGATATTGAGATTGTACAAAATGTAACATGGGCTGTAGCCCACAAAAGCTTATGCTCAAATAAATTTGTTAGTCTCTAAGGTGCCACAAGTACTCCTGTTCTTTTTGTGGATACAGACTGTCAAGGTTCCTTCCCCACTCTGAATTCTAGGGTACAGATGCATGAAAGACCCCCTAAGCTTACTCTTACCAGCTTAGGTTAAAAACTTCCCCAAGATACAAACTTTGCCTTGTCCTTGAACAGTATGCTGCCACCACCAAGCGACTTAAACAAAGAACAGGGAAAGAGACCACTTGAAGATGTCTTCCTCCAAAATATCCCCCCAAGCTCTACACCCTCTTTCCTGGGGTAGGCTTGATAATCATATCCTCGTATCCAATTGGTACAGGTGAACACAGACCCAAACGCTGGGATCTTAAGAACAATGAAAAATCAATCAGGTTCTTAAAAGAAGAATTTTATTTAAAGAAAAGGTAAAAGAATCACCTCTGTAAAATCAGGATGGTAAATACTTTACAGGGTAAGCAGATTCAAAACATAGAGAATCCCTCTGGGCAAAACCTTAAGTTACAAAAAGACACAAAATCAGGAATACACACTCCCTCCAGCACAACGAATTTCACAAGCCAAAAAACAAAAGGAAATCTAACGCATTTTCTAGCTAGATTACTACTAACTTTACAGGAGTTGGAAGCCTTGCATCCTTGATCTGTTCCCGGCAAAGGTATCACACAGACAGACAAAACCCTTTGTCCCCTCCTCCAGATTTGAAAGAATCTTGTCCCCTCATTGGCCATTTTGGGTCAGGTTCCTTAGCTTCTTAACCCTTTACAGGTGAAAGGATTTTGCCTCTAGCCAGGAGGGATTTTATAGCACTGTATACAGAAAGGTGGTTACCCTTCCCTTTATATTTATGACACAGACTAACATGGCTGCTATTCTGAAACCTCTAATTATAGTGTGATGAACTGGGGCTAGTCTTTGCAATTTATGAATTCTGATTGATATAAGGTTGTATTATGGAAAAACTGCTCTATTGGGTTTCAGAGTAGCAGCTGTGTTAGTCTGTATTCGCAAAAAGAAAAAGAGTACTTGTGGCACCTTAGAGACTAACAAATTTATTTGAGCATAAGCTTTTGTGAGCTACAGCTCACTTTATCGGATGCATTCAGTGGTGAGGAAATGTGCCAGAGAGGATAAGGGAGGAATTAGTGCTGCAGCCTGATGAGACTCCAAGAGATTCATACACCCCTGCAGAATCCAGAGCACAGAGGTTTGGATTCTCCATACAGGTGTCTTAGTGGATGGCGAGGAGCGGGGATCTGTGACAAATGGTCTGTGTAAATACAGCAGAATTCAGCTGACCAAAGGCTTTGTGAATTCATTCTTGCTGGCTGATTTACAGGGATGAGGAATGACCTTACCCCTAGAGATTTGCTTGGTGGTTCAAATTAAATTAATTAAAAGCTGTAAGGGAACCAACCCAGCTATTCCCTTTGTTTGATTGTTACGTTTTATCTTAATTTAGACTGTAAACTCTTTGGGGAGCAGGGACTGTCTTCTACTATGTGGTTGTTTGTAGAGTGCCTAGCAAATTTGAGCCTTGGTCTGGCTGAGACCTCTGGGTGCTATTTTTGTAAATAGTAATGGTAATGCTGTCTCTGACATCTGGAAATATCTTCCTCCTTCTTGCATTCCAAGCAACCTCCATTTTCTCCTTCAAATTAACTTTCACTTCTTTGGTGATGTCTTCCAGCACTGACCACCTCACCAATCATATCTTCAGTCCTTCTGTTAGCCTTAACTGTTGTGTTATCAGGTGTGTTGTGCATATAAGCATTATTGTATTGTCCTGACTCCCCTGTCCCTTTCAGTTGTTTTACATCATTGACTATGACAGAACTCCTCCTAATTTACACTGTTATGACTCAGACTGTGTCTGTAAAGTGCAGAATGCCTCCAATCACTGTTGATGGTGCAGTGCTCTTCCTCTACCTCTTACACAGTTATGGCTGATAAAGCCCTAATCGAAGACATAATTTTAATCTTTTGTTTTGTATTAAGGAAAGTTACAATAAACAAACAAACAAAAAAGTCTAATTTTTTAATGTTTTAGAAATGTGCATGTTAAGTGATTTTAGCTCTCATGAACAGGTCAGCTGGACAATACTGGAAACGTAAGCCCTCTGGCCACAGAAATGGGATCAGCACAAGCTTCTCCACCCATAAGCCTCTGCACTAGCAGTAGTGCCTATAAGGTATGTCTACACTGAAGCTGGGAGGTGTGATTGCAGCACAGGCAGATGTACCTAAGTTACCTTAGATTGAACTAACTCGCTAAAATTGGCAGTGAAACTGTGGCACAGGTGAGCTGCTCAAGTACAATCCTGCCTAGGACCCTGGGAGTGTACATTGACAGCTCACCCATGCCTCCGTGGCGCATTGCAATTTCCAGTGGTCTAGCTGGATCAAAGTTGGTCATGTATGCCTACATGTTCTGTAATCAGACCTCCTGATCACAATGTAGATATAACCTAAGGGTGAAAGGCTAGTCAGTCTCCATCCTTGTTCAATCATTGTTGCCTTCGGTGAGCCTGCCACAGTGGTGCCAATCATTTAAAGCCTGTCAGGTTCGGATTAATCTTTTGTGAGCCCTGGCACCTGAACTGTGGCCCCAGCCCCCGCTCCTCCTGTTCACCGCCCCAAGGCCCTGCCCCTGCTTGGCCTCTTCCCATGAGGCCCTGCCTGCCACTCTCATGGTGGAGAGGGGGCAGAGAGGAATGAACAGTGGGCGGGGCCTTAGAGTGGAAGAGGCCAAGTGGGGGATGGAACCTTGGGATGGAGCGCGGGCTGAGTGGGGGGTTGGGGCCAAGGTCTGGGCGCCGAGGACCCTTCTGAGTGTGGGCCTGGTGCCACGGCACCATTTGCACCATTGTAAACCCAGTACTGAAGTCTGTCTGAAATGGAAATAGAAAATTTTCTTTAAAAATCACTTCTTAGACCTATAAACATCCATGGGAAAATTACAGTTTAAAAATGCTCTCTGCACTGAAATGTCACATCACATTATACAATTTTATGAATCAAGTGCCATGACCCCAGAATGACCCAGTGGAAATCTATTATAAGTACAAGTAGTGAATATGACAATCCCATGATTGTTCTGAAGCCAGCAGATTTTTAGAAATAGCATTTTAAAGGACTCTGCTTCAGGAGAGGTATCATTTGTTATTTCCTAGAGTTAATGATCTCGTATCACAGATTATAATTTGTTCTTATGACTCGAGAGAAATTTCTAAGAAAATTCAAATAAATCAGGGCTTTTGTCTGGTGATTTGCCAGAGTAGATTATGACTGGCTTGTAGTAGTTTCTGGTCCAGAGGCACAACAAACAACCATTCCCTTGCACACACACAATCTTACATGGTTGTCTTTTTGACCTTGGTGTGACCCTTAACTATCCCTCATGTCAAAGTTCCTCCCCCACTCTGAACTCTAGGGTACAGATGTGGGGACCTGCATGAAAACCCTCCTAAGCTTATCTTTACCAGCTTAGGTCAAAACTTCCCCAAGGTACAAAATATTCCACCCGTTGTCCTTGGATTGGCCGCTACCACCACCAAACTAATACTGGTTACTGGGGAAGAGCAGTTTGGACGCGTCTTTCCCCCCAAAATACTTCCCAAAAACCTTGCACCCCACTTCCTGGACAAGGTTTGGTAAAAAGCCTCACCAATTTGCCTAGGTGACTACAGACCCAGACCCTTGGCTCTTAAGAACAATGAACAATCCTCCCAACACTTGCACCCCCCCTTTCCTGGGAAATGTTGGATAAAAAGCCTCACCAATTTGCATAGGTGACCACAGACCCAAACCCTTGGATCTGAGAACAATGAAAAAGCATTCAGTTTTCTTACAAGAAGACTTTTAATAAAAATAGAAGTAAATAGAAATAAAGAAATCCCCCCTGTAAAATCAGGATGGTAGATATCTTACAGGGTAATTAGATTCAAAAACATAGAGAACCCCTCTAGGCAAAACCTTAAGTTACAAAAAAGATACACAGACAGAAATAGTTATTCTATTCAGCACAATTCTTTTCTCAGCCATTTAAAGAAATCATAATCTAACACATACCTAGCTAGATTACTTACTAGAAGTTCTAAGACTCCATTCCTGGTCTATCGCCTGCAGAAACCAGCATATAGACAGACCCACGGACCCTTTGTTTCTCTCCCTCCTCCCAGCTTTTGAAAGTATCTTGTCTCCTCATTGGTCATTTTGGTCAGGTGCCAGCGAGGTTACCTTTAGCTTCTTAACCCTTTACAGGTGAGAGGAGCTTTCCCCTGGCCAGGAGGGATTTCAAAGGGGTTTACCCTTCCCTTTATATTTATGACACCTCAGGATTAATTTTTAGGAGTAACTTCAGTAATAGCAGCTGTGTTGTCACACCTCCTAAAAGTAACTTAGTTATTGTTTAAAATATTCTCAGTGTGAATTGCAGATAGCGACAGGACTCATGCTACATATTTTACATTCTGCTACTGAATTGCAAATTAAAATCAAACTTGGTCTTGCATGTACATTTTAGGCTAATCTGCTTTTATGAGTTTTTAAATCGTACTGCTGTTAGAAGCATACTACAGATTAGTCATACTTAATTTTATAGATTTGGTGAAAAACTAAGGCCCTGATTCTGCAATAATTCAAATGCATGATTAGTCCCTCCGACTGAATTCAATGGGACTAGTCACCTGTATAAAGTTATTCATGTGCATACGTGTTTGAAATAATAGATTCCCCTACATTCCAAGGCCCAAGAGACCACTGTAATCTAGTCTGATCTCCTGTATAACACAGGTCATAGAACTTCCTCAAAATAGTTCCTAGAAGCATATCTTTTAGAAAAACACCCAATCTTGATTTAAAAATTATCAGTGATATAGAATACACCACAATCCTGGGTAAATTGTTGCAATATTTAATTGCTCTCACTATTAAACATTTGTGCCTTATTTCCAGTTTGATTTGTCTAGCTTCAACTTCTAGCCATCAAATCATGTTATTACCTTTGACAGACAGGGCAGAGTCCTGCAAAAGAATCTGTCAGGCCAAGCCCTCTCTAGTAAATGGGAGCTTTTCTGTTGACTTCAGCAGGAGCAGGAGTACGCCCTAAGGAACCGTTCCTACACTAATGAGAACCCTAACTCCAACTGAAAATGATTAGATGTGAATGTTCAGCACCATGTAGGGGATCTTGCTTCCAAGACTGTGCCCTAAGGTCCCAGTTAAGGAAAGCACTTAAGAACGTAATTAACCTTAAACACTGAAATGGTCATCTACTATGCTGAAGAGGGATGCCTTTAAATGCCAGTGACTAAGAGAGAAATTCACAAAGGTACTTGGGCACCTAAGTCCAACATTTAGGTGCCACTGACATTCTCAAAACCACTACTCAGCTGCCACTTAAAGTTCTCTAGGACTAACTTTGGCTAGTAATCATGTGTAAAGCCAACCGAGTCTTGATGATGCCTCACAGCTAAAGCACTGCTCAGAACCCCGCTACAAGGTGAAGCCCCAGCAGAATTCTCAAACTAGGTGTTCCCCTGCCTATTTAATCAGCAGGGCCTAACCCTGTAACTGTTCTCAGAGCACACCTCCAGGATTGGGCCTTGCACAAAAGCAAGAGTGAGTAGCTCAGAACATCTGATAGTGTAGGGGTTAGTGCACTCACTTGGGGCTTGAGAGCACAGGGTTTAAATCTCTGCTGTGCCTGGTTTGGAACAGTTTTAAAACCTGTGGAAGTCAACGAATGGCTACGCAGGTGGTGTCGGAGAGAAGGCTTTGGATTCTTTGACAATGGGATGGTGTTCCATGAAGGAGGAGTGCTGGGCAGAGACGGGCTCCACCTTACGAAGAGAGGGAAGAGCATCTTTGCGAGCAGGCTGGCTAACCTAGTGAGGAGGGCTTTAAACTAGGTTCACCGGTGGAAGGAGACCAAAGCCCTGAGGTAAGTGGGAAAGCGGGATACCGGGAGGAAGCACAGGCAGGAATGTCTGTGAGGGGAGGGCTCCTGCCTCATACTGAGAATGAGGGGCGATCAGCAGGTTATCTCAAGTGCTTATATACGAATGCACAAAGCCTTGGAAACAAGCAGGGAGAACTGAAGGTCCTGGTGATGTCAAGGAATTATGACGTGATTGGAATAACAGAGACTTGGTGGGTTAACTCACATGACTGGAGTACTGTCATGGATGGTTATAAACTGTTCAGGAAGGACAGGCAGGGCAGAAAAGGTGGGGGAGTAGCACTGTATGTAAGGGAGCAGTATGACTGCTCAGAGTTCCGGTACAAAACTGCAGAAAAACCTGAGTGTCTCTGGATTAACTTTAGAAGTGTGAGCAACAGGAGTGATGTAGTGGTGGGAGTCTGCTATAGACCACCGGACCAGGGGGATGAGGTGGATGAGGCTTTCTTCCGGCAGCTCGCAGAAGCTACTAGATCACACGCCCTGGTTCTCATGGGTGACTTTAATTTTCCTGATACCTGCTGGGAGAGCAATACAGCGGTGCATAGACAATCCAGGAAGTTTTTGGAAAGCATAGGGGACAATTTCCTGGTGCAAGTGCTAGAGGAGCCAACTAGGGGGGGAGCTTTTCTTGACCTGCTGCTCACAAACCGGGAAGAATTAGTAGGGGAAGCAAAAGTGGATGGGAATCTGGGAGGCAGTGACCATGAGTTGGTCGAGTTCAGGATCCTGACACAGGGAAGAAAGGTAAGCAGCAGGATACGGACCCTGGACTTCAGGAAAGCAGACTTCGACTCCCTCAGGGAATGGATGGGTAGGATCCCCTGGGGGACTAACATGAAGGGGAAAGGAGTCCAGGAGAGCTGGCTGTATTTCAAGGAATCCCTGTTGAGGTTACAGGGACAAACCATCCTGATGTGTCGAAAGAATAGTAAATATGTCAGGCGACCAGCTTGGCTTAATGGTGAAATCCTAGTGGATCTTAAGCATAAAAAAGAAGCTTACAAGAAGTGGAAGGTTGGACATATGACCAGGGAGGAGTATAAAAATATTGCTCGGGCATGTGGGAATGAAATTAGGAGGGCCAAATCGCACCTGGAGCTGCAGCTAGCGAGAGATGTTAAGAGTAACAAGAAGGGTTTCTTCAGGTATGTTGGCAACAAGAAGAAAGCCAAGGAAAGTGTGGGCCCCTTAATGAATGAGGGAAGCAACCTAGTGACAGAGGATGTGGGAAAAGCTAATGTACTCAATGCTTTTTTTGCCTCTGTCTTCACAAACAAGGTCAGCTCCCAGACTGCTGCGCTGGGCATCACAACATGGGGAATAGATGGCCAGCCCTCTGTGGAGAAAGAGGCGGTTAGGGACTATTTAGAAAAGCTGGACGTGCACAAGTCCATGGGGCCAGACGAGTTGCATCCGAGAGTGCTAAAGGAACTGGCGGCTGTGATTGCGGAGCCATTGGCCATTATCTTTGAAAACTCATGGCGAACGGGGGAAGTCCCGGATGACTGGAAAAAGACTAATGTAGTGCCAATCTTTAAAAAAGGGAAGAAGGAGGATCCTGCGAACTACAGGCCAGTCAGCCTCACCTCAGTCCCTGGAAAAATCATGGAGCAGGTCCTCAAAGAATCAATCCTGAAGCAGTTACATGAGAGGAAAGTGATGAGGAACAGTCAGCATGGATTCACCAAGGGAAGGTCATGCCTGACTAATCTAATCGCCTTCTATGATGAGATTACTGGTTCTGTGGATGAAGGGAAAGCAGTGGATGTATTGTTTCTTGACTTTAGCAAAGCTTTTGACACTGTCTCCCACAGTATTCTTGTCAGCAAGTTAAAGAAGTACGGGCTGGATGAATGCACAATAAGGTGCGTAGAAAGTTGGCTAGATTGTCGGGCTCAACGGGTAATGATCAATGGCTCCATGTCTAGTTGGCAGCTGGTGTCAAGTGGAGTGCCCCAGGGGTCGGTCCTGGGGCCGTTTTTGTTCAATATCTTCATAAATGATCTGGAGGATGGTGTGGATTGCACTCTCAGCAAATTTGCGGATGATACTAAACGGGGAGGAGTGGTAGATACGCTGGAGGGCAGGGATAGGATACAGAGGGACCTAGACAAATTGGAGGATTGGGCCAAAAGAAATCTGATGAGGTTCAATAAGGATAAGTGCAGGGTCCTGCACTTAGGATGGAAGAACCCAATGCACAGCTACAGACTAGGGACCGAATGGCTAGGCAGCAGTTCTGCGGAAAAGGACCTAGGGGTGACAGTGGACGAGAAGCTGGATATGAGTCAGCAGTGTGCCCTTGTTGCCAAGAAGGCCAATGGCATTTTGGGGTGTATAAGTAGGGGCATAGCGAGCAGATCGAGGGACGTGATCGTCCCCTTCTATTCGACATTGGTGAGGCCTCATCTGGAGTACTGTGTCCAGTTTTGGGCCCCACCCTACAAGAAGGATGTGGATAAATTGGAGAGAGTCCAGCGAAGGGCAACAAAAATGATTAGGGGTCTGGAACACATGACTTATGAGGAGAGGCTGAGGGAACTGGGATTGTTTAGTCTGCGGAAGAGAAGAATGAGGGGGGATTTGATAGCTGCTTTCAACTACCTGAGACGTGGTTTCAGAGAGGATGGTTCTAGACTATTCTCAGTGGTGGAAGAGGACAGGACAAGGAGTAATGGTCTCAAGTTGCAGTGGGGGAGGTTTAGGTTGGATATTAGGAAAAACTTTTTCACTAGGAGGGTGGTGAAACACTGGAATGCGTTGCCTAGGGAGGTGGTGGAATCTCCTTCCTTAGAAGTTTTTAAGGTCAGGCTTGACAAAGCCCTGGCTGGGATGATTTAATTGGGGATGGGTCCTGCTTTTGAGCAGGGGGTTGGACTAGATGACCTCCTGAGGTCCCTTCCAACCCTGATATTCTATGATTCTATGATTCTGTACTCTTCACTATTAGCCACCTGGGTGTCTCTCTCTCGGTTTGTTTTGTGTTCTTTTCTGTGAGAAACAGCTAACTTGGCTTAGGACCCTAGCTCCAGAAGAAGGCTCATGGCTGAGAATCCCAAGTGGAGAGAGGTCCCAACAGCCCAGATCAGGGAGTTAGGTGCCTATGTACCTTTGTGAATCTGGACCCTAAACCTCATCCCTCTATGTTTCACTCCTGGCTAGCTTAGATTGCTCCCAGCTCAGCTTGCTGGGTTCTGAGACTCTTTTTCTTAGGTGCCTAAGTTACCCCATACAATGGGTGGAGAACCTGAGTGCCTAAATCAGGGCTATTTCCCCTCGTAGGCAGGGCACTTAAGAATCTGGATAAACAGAATTCTTCAGTCTCCAAGTCTGTCAACACAGACCCTTTTCACAGCAATAAATTCACCTAAACATTTTAATGTGAAAAAAATGTCAGATTTCTTGAAACACTGGAAATATTTTTAAAAATTGATTCAGGTTCCAAGAAGTAATTAGCGGGCTTCATTACTTTTGGCGTTAAAATGGTGATTTAAATTGCTATTTTGTTTTCTTGGCTTTCTATTATAATGAACAGAAACTCTCATTCAAAGTAGGTTTTAATATTGGGTATTTTCAACAGTAGAGAAAATCAATTTAAATTAAAACTCAAAGTAGGTATAAAACCAGGACATTCAAAGTAGGTTTTAAAATGAGGTGTTTTAAAGTTAAGCCAAAACCAATCAAACTGTACAGACATTTGCATTTACCATGACTGCTGTCTATTTCTGCAGAGAGAAAATGAAAGGCATACTGTGCTCTGGAAAATATGTACAAAACAACCACGCCATTTTCCAGTTATAGATATTTTCAGACTTACATCTTCATTTATTATTCATGATGACTACTTCCCAGACATATCTGAAGGACTGTTTACTGCAGTGTTCAGAGTATATGTAACAAGGAGTATGGAGAGGTGAAAATAATGATTATAGGATCATATTATGGAATATGCAAATCATTTTCACAGGAACATTACCGTATCAACCATTTTAAAATATCTCATTCCCATTAATTTCCAATTCATATTACAGTGAGATTTACATAAATGTTATGATATATATTTTCAAGGAATTGGAAATCCAGAATGCATTTTCATTATTTACTATCTTATGCTATAACTGCACTGCCTGCTTGAATAAATTAAAATCCCAAATAAAGAGGCCAAAGATAATGTAAAATTTTTAGTACAATTCTACACTCTATAAACATGCCTTTCACATTGTATGCTATAGTAATCTACCAGTGGGAGGTTTTAACAGATTGGCATGCCGAGTATTGGCACATGTTATGCATGTATTAAACATGGTAAATTCCCATGATAATATCGTGCATGTGGTTAAGTCTCTTTCTCTTAGTTTAGTTCTAGGTGGAAGTCTTCAAAAGCTTATTAGGAGAGAAAAATCACTGACATGGAGGAAGTCAGATGCAATGTCCATGAATTGATTATAAATCTTACAGGAGACTCAGAGAATGGGGATTTGTATACACAGAATAGTTTTCACAGATGGTAAACATCTCAGAATGTTTAGATAAGTGAATCTTCAGAAGAGACAAGTTGATGCTGACGAGCAAGGGCAGTTAAGTGTTGGCAGTAGATTTTATTTAGAGTCCCCTTGTGGAGATTAGTTTTCCAATATAACTTTATACTGTTTGTTGATAGTACACGTGATATTCAGAATTCCACACACACACACACAGTGTGACTGGGTGTCATGGGATGCAGGACGGGAGTGTTTTTGGCTTTGTTTTTCCCATAGCACAGTTTCCCTAGCAAAGTAAGGCAATGTCTGAAAGTGAGGGGATGATTGGACCCAGTGGAATCCCCTCCGGAGTGGAAGGGAAAAAGGCAGGGTAGATATACACTCAATTTACTAAAGTAGATATTTAAAGGCTATTGTCATAAAAGGGCTACTACTGCTGCTTGATGGAGTGAAAACTGCTCTTAATTCCTGTAGGGAAACTTCTTGGTTTGTCTGATGTTATGAACTTTTTTGAAAAGGCAGCTTAAAGAACTCAGGGCTCCAAGAATGTGGCTTCAGTAGGAATTTGAATGAAGAGAGGGTGGCAACATTATGACATGCTCTAACTAAATTATCTTGGCATCTGAGGCATATGGTTGCCACCCACTCTTCATTCAAATTCCCATTGAAGACACATTTCTTCTGCCAATCCTAAATTAGAAGTTCTGTTGCCAACCCATAGTGGGTCTGGTCCTGCTATTACTTACATCCATGAGAATTTTGCATTCAGCTTCAATGGACATGATCTATGGCAGAAAAGAGAGGAAAAATACGATATTTTATGATATGATAACTTTCCTCTGGGAGTTCATGGCACTTTGCATTCGTGGTGTTCTGGATTGGGGAACATATCATTGAAGCTTGTGGGGGTTGTTATGCTGATTGGATTGGTTCACGACCATGAGTGCCTACCTCAGGCAGACTGTCAAAAACAGGACAGACACCTCAAACTGGTGTTGTGTTCTATAAATAGATTTCACCAACCCAGTAACAAATGTGAACTCCTGAATTACTGTAAAAGTCTTACCATGGAGTCACTGACAGTCCTCTTGGCCTCTCCCACCTATCTTGTCACCCAGGCAAGCTGGACTTAGTGATAAATGGGCACTTACACCAAAAAAAAATCACAAAATATTCAGGCTGCTCCCAGACCCAAGAGACCAGTCATTTACCCTAGATCAATTTGTACCTTAGATCTCACACCAAATGCTGGTAGCCAATCCTATATTAAACTAATTAAAGATTTATTAACTAGGAAAAAGAATTCAGAGTTATTTACAGGTTTAAGCCGGCACCATATATGCACAAATGAGTTTCAATCCTTGGTTCTAAAAGGTGAGAGAGATGTAGTAATCTGTCAGCATTGAATATCTTTTCAGGGATAACCCAGGTTGACCCTGGTGGTCTCAGCTTTTTGTTTCTTAGTTCCAGCCCTTTGAAGAGTCCTAACAGCAAAGAGATGTCCACTATCTTTATTTCCCTCTTCCGGCATTCAAACCAATGTGATGAGGCTTCTGAGCATACTTCTCCATGGGTGGATGAGGTCATCAACAAAGCTTTTGTCCTACAATGGACTACTTAATTTTGCTAGCCCTCCTGGATGGGTGCAGGGAACCACTCTTCTTATTACCAGCAGGAGAGTGAGTTTGTGCGTGGGGGGGCGGAGGGTGAGAAAACCTGGATTTGTGCTGGAAATGGCCCAACTTGATGATCACTTTAGATAAGCTATTACCAGCAGGACAGTGGGGTGGGAGGAGGTATTGTTTCATGGTCTCTGTGTGTATATAATATCTTCTGCAGTTTCCACGGTATGCATCCGATGAAGTGAGCTGTAGCTCACGAAAGCTCATGCTCAAATAAATTGGTTAGTCTCTAAGGTGCCACAAGTACTCCTTTTCTTTTTGTCTGAGTTCACAAATTCAGAGCAGGCATTTTTTACAATTATAAAACAAGCTTATATTGTACCTTGTAGCATGGGATATAGATATTACAAGTCAGATTAATGCATGCAGGAATTGACAAGCATTTTATAGAGTCTAACCACTAAACACATCCTTACAAATCTAACACTTGTCTTGAATAATATTAACATATAGGTGAGCTGGTTTGGTTTCCAGCTATGAATTTGTCAGTGCTCTGCAGGCACCTACAGATTTGGCAAGAGCTGGCACCTGGTTTACCAGCATCACCGGGGTAACCACTGTCCTTCATTTAAAAGATATGTAAGAAACACTTAAGGTTCTTTATGAAACAATAGCAGCTTCCACCTCAAACTCAAGCCCATGTCACCACCCCAAACAAAGGTGCATGTGAGGCTGTTCAGGAATTTAAACTATGTGGGAGAGAGGTGTGCCTGGCTATTGTGTGTGTGTGTGAGAGAGAGAGAGAGAGAGAAGCAGGAGAAACACCATAGAAACAGACACAGAGAAGGAGCAGCAAGCCAGACATGGCCTGAACAAGCACTGTTAGCACAGCCCTGCAAAAAGCCTAGAGAGAGCTCTTGGATTGCAGGCTGGCTGAAGGGGCTTGGAACAGTAAGCAAAGAAACTATCTCCTTTTGTTTGATTTCCCCGTGTTCAAGAAAACAGGACTTCATAAATAAACAGGATAACATCAGAGATACCGGATATCAATTGTTCATCCTATTGGAAACAACCCATATGGCCCCAAACTTTGGATGACTGCTTGAGTAAAAAGGGGCAACAGTATCCTTTTGTCTTCTCATGCAGATTATAAATGCCATGGGCCATGTCTTCCTCTATGTTTTGTACTATGTGTAACATGTTAAAGCTGTGTTAAAATAGTAGGCACTCATTTTAAATTTCAAGTTTTTATCCTGGTGCTGCTTGCAGGTGAGGGAGAGCGCTGTAGGGAGCAGCCTGCTTTGTCTCTCAGAGTGTTAGAGTTCTTGTGTGTCTATTATCATTCTGAATTCTCAGAAATAAAATAGTGTCATGTTCCAGTCTTCCAGAAAGAGAATTTCAACATTCCAGCAAGAAGATTTTATCTAACTTCACTGTTGTATGCCACGGAATGTAACACCACACTGAACACACTATTGATGCTTAGCAAATAAAAAAAGACTAATTTTGGCACCTGATGGTAGTTTTGAAGTCTGAAATTAATTTATAAAAGTGTTTTAACTTCAGCAGTGTGACTGCTGATCTGATACCTTGGGTTCGTAACAACTGAGATTTGGTTGTCTTGCTGCAGGGAAGTGCACTGTTTTAGGTTCTGATCCAGATCCCACCAAACAATCTCTGTTGACTTCGGTGGGAGCTGGATCTGGCCTCTACTGCTTTCTTCCCATTGGAACACTGAGTATTAAAGGCAACAGCTATTTACTTTTTGTCCAGTGGTTTTCCTCTGCCATTTACTCTGCTCAAGTGGCAGCTGAGAACACTGGTACCACGACTTAAACAACAGTTCTCTTAAACTTCCCCTTCCAAAGGGAGAAAGAAGTGAGGTAACATTATATCCCTCTCCTGCTGAAATCAATGGAACGCATTCTGCTGACAGAACTGGGAATCACATGAGTACCCTAATACTTCTAGTTAAGGATCAAGAGCCAAATTCTACCCTTAGTAAGCACAGATCGTTACTATTGAGTCAAACAGGAGGGTATAATTTTTCTCCAATGGATTTTTCCAGCTACAATATTTTTTTGTAAATTGCAGACTGTTCAATTCTAGGACTGAAGTAGGATACTGGAGAACCTACACAAGGAGTTGACTTTGTTTGTCTCAGGATTTAATTGTGTAGGCTAGTTATATGGGTTAATGTCAAAGGAAAGACTTATCGGTATGAACTTAGAAGTTCCATTATTTTCTTTTACTTTGGAATCAACATTTAACAAGTATTCCTTGTATTAACAGTTGCCAAGTTGAAGGTGGGAGGAATACAAAGGTTTGAATCAACATAAATAGCTTTGAGGTGAAAATATTTCAGAAACGGTTTCTAGAGCCTGGCCATTGGAAAGTTTCTAGGCCCTGGTCTACACTAGGACTTTAGGTCGAATTTAGCAGCGTTAAATGGATGTAAACCTGCACCCGTCCACATGATGAAGCCCTTTATTTCAACTTAAAGGGCTCCTAAAATCGATTTCCTTACTCCACCCCTGACAAGTGGATTAGCGCTTAAATCGGCCTTGCCGGGTCGAATTTGGGGTACTGTGGACACAATTCGACGGTATTGGCCTCCGGGAGCTATCCCAGAGTGCTCCATTGTGACCGCTCTGGACAGCACTCTCAACTCAGATGCACTGGCCAGGTAGACAGGAAAAGAACTGCGAACTTTTGAATCTCATTTCCTGTTTGGCCAGCGTGGCAAGCTGCAGGTGACCATGCAGAGCTCATCAGCAGAGGTGACCATGATGGAGTCCCAGAATCGCAAAAGAGCTTCAGCATGGACCGAATGTGAGGTACGGGATCTGATCGCTGTTTGGGGAGGGGAGTCTGTGCTATCAGAACTCCGTTCCAGTTTTCGAAATGCCAAAACCTTTGTCAAAATCTCCCAGGGCATGAAGGACAGAGGCCATAACAGGGACCCGAAGCAGTGCCGTGTGAAACTTAAGGAGCTGAGGCAAGCCTACCAGAAAACCAGAGAGGCGAACGGCCGCTCCAGGTCAGAGCCCCAAACATGCCGCTTCTATGATGAGCTGCATGCCATTTTAGGGGGTTCAGCCACCACTATCCCAGCCGTGTTGTTTGACTCCTTCAATGGAGATGGAGGCAACACGGAAGCAGGTTTTGGGGACGAAGAAGATGATGATGAGGAGGAGGAGGTTGTAGATAGCTCACAGCAAGCAAGCGGAGAAACCGGTTTTCCCGACAGCCAGGAACTGTTTCTCACCCTGGACCTGGAGCCAGTGCCCCCTGAACCCACCCAAGGCTGCTTCCTGGACCCAGCAGGCGGAGAAGGGACCTCTGGTGAGTGTACCTTTTAAAATACTATACATGGTTTAAAAGCAAGCATGTGAAAGAATTACTTTGCCCTGGCATTCGCGGCTCTCCTGGATGTACTCCCAAAGCCTTTGCAAAAGGTTTCTGGGGAGGGCAGCCTTATTGTGTCCTTCATGGTAGGACATTTTACCACTCCAGGCCAGTAACACGTACTCAGGAATCATTGTACAACAAAGCATTGCAGTGTATGTTTGCTGGCGTTCAAACAACATCCGTTCTTTATCTCTCTGTGTTATCCTCAGGAGAGTGAGACATAATTCATGGTCACCTGGTTGAAATAGAGTGCTTTTCTTAAGGGGACACTCAGAGGAGCCCATTCCTGCTGGGCTGTTTGCCTGTGGCTAAACAGAAATGTTCCCCGCTGTTAGCCACGGGGAGGGGGGAGGGTTGAGGGGGTAGCCACGCAGTGGGGGGAGGCAAAATGCGACCTTGTAACGAAAGCACGTGTGCTATGTATGTAATGTTAACAGCAAGGTTTACCCTGAAAGAGTGTAGCCACTGTTTTATAAAATGTGTCTTTTTAAATACCGCTGTCCCTTTTTTTTTTCTCCACCAGCTGCATGTGTTTCAATGATCACAGGATCTTCTCCTTCCCAGAGGCTAGTGAAGATTAGAAAGAAAAAAAACGCACTCGAGATGAAATGTTCTTCCAGCTCATGTTGTCCTCCCGCACTGACAGAGCACAGACGAATGCGTGGAAGCAAATAATGTCAGAGTGCAGGAAAGCACAAAATGACTGGGAGGAGAGGTGGCGGGCTGAAGAGAGTAAGTGGCGGGCTGAAGACAGGGCTGAAGCTCAAATGTGGCGGCAGCGTGATGAGAGGAGGCAGGATTCAATGCTGAGGCTGCTGGAGGACCAAACCAGTATTCTCCAGTGTATGGTTGAGCTGCAGCAAAGGCAGCTGGAGCAGAGACTGCCACTACAGCCCCTGTGTAACCAACCACCCTCCTCCCCGAGTTACATAGCCTCCACACCCAGACGCCCAAGAACACTGTGGGGGGGCCACCGGCCAACCAACCACTCCGCCACAGAGGATTGCCCAAAAAACAGAAGGCTGGCATTCAATAAATTTTAAAGTTGTAAACTTTTAAAGTGCTGTGTGGCATTTTCCTTCCCTCCTCCACCACCCCTCCTGGGCTACCTTGGTAGTCATCCCCCTGTTTGTGTGATGAATGAATAACGAATGCATGACTGTGAAGCAGCAATGACTTTATTGCCTCTGCAAGCAATGATTAAAGGGAGGAGGGGAGGGTGGTTAGCTTACAGGGAAGTAGAGTGAACCAAGGGGCGGGGGGTTTCATCAAGGAGAAACAAACAGAACTTTCACACCGTAGCCTGGCCAGTCATGAAACTGGTTTTCAAAGCTTCTCTGATGCGTACCGCGCCCTCCTGTGCTCTTCTAACCGCCCTGGTGTCTGGCTGCGCGTAACCAGCAGCTAGGCGATTTGCCTCAACCTCCCACCCCACCATAAACGTCTCCCCCTTACTCTCACAGATATTGTGGAGCACACAGCAAGCAGTAATAACAGTGGGAATATTGGTTTCGCTGAGGTCTAAGCGAGTCAGTAAATTGCGCCAGCGCGCCTTTAAACGTCCAAATGCACATTCTACCACCATTCTGCACTTGCTCAGCCTGTAGTTGAACAGCTCCTGACTACTGTCCAGGCTGCCTGTGTACGGCTTCATGAGCCATGGCATTAAGGGGTAGGCTGGGTCCCCAAGGATACATATAGGCATTTCAACATCCCCAACAGTTATTTTCTGGTCTGGGAATAAGGTCCCTTCCTGCAGCTTTTGAAACAGACCAGAATTCCTGAAGATGCGAGCATCATGCACCTTTCCCGGCCATCCCACGTTGATGTTGGTGAAACGTCCCTTGTGATCCACCAGAGCTTGCAGCACTATTGAAAAGTACCCCTTGCGGTTTATGTACTCGGCGGCTTGGTGCTCCGGTGCCAAGATAGGGATATGGGTTCCGTCTATGGCCCCACCACAGTTAGGGTATCCCATTGCAGCAAAGCCATCCACTATGACCTGCACATTTCCCAGGGACCTGCACATTTTCCCTTGATATCAGCAGATCTTTGATTGCGTGAGCTACTTGCATCACAGCAGCCCCCACAGTAGATTTGCCCACTCCAAATTGATTCCCAACTGACCGGTAGCTGTCTGGCATTGCAAGCTTCCACAGGGCTATAGCCACTCGCTTCTCAACTGTGAGGGCTCCTCTCATCTTGGTATTCATGCGCTTCAGGGCAGGGGAAAGCAAGTCACAAAGTTCCATGAAAGTGCCCCTACGCATGCGAAAGTTTTGCAGCCACTGGGAATCATCCCAGACCTGCAACACTATGCGGTCCCACCAGTCTGTGCTTGTTTCCCGAGCCCAGAATTGGCGTTCCACAGCATGAACCTGCCCCATTAGCACCATGATGCATGCATTGTCAGGGCCCATGCTTTCAGAGAAATCTGTGTCCATGTTCTGATCACTCACGGGACCGTGCTGACGTCGCCTCCTCGCTCGGTATCGCATTGCCATGTTCTGGTGCTGCATATACTGCTGGATAATGCGTGTGGTGGTTAATGTGCTCCTAATTGCCAAAGTGAGCTGAGCGGCCTCCATGCTTGCCTTGGTATGGCGTCCGCACAGAAAAAAGGCGCGGAACGATTGTCTGCTGTTGCTCTGACGGAGGGAGGGGCGACTGACGACACGGCTTACAGGGTTGGCTTCAGGGAGCTAAAATCAACAAAGGGTGTGCCTGTACATCAAGGAGTATTTCAGGCAGGACTGCACGGAGGGTTCCAATAAGAAATGGTGCACCTAAGTTATCGTTGTTATTGGAACAAGGAGGTTAGCCTGGCCTCTGATTGATACATGGCTAGATTTACCTCGCTGCACCTTCTCTGTGAGTGACTGCAGTGTGATCTAGACAGGGGAGGAGGCAAATGAGTACAAAACAAATCTGGTCTATTTCTTGTTCTGACCCACTCCATCTATCTTTTACATCTTTGGCTGGCAGCAGACGGTGCAGAAGGACTGCATGCCATCCACATCTCATGGCTGCTCGGCAGAAGATGGTACAGTACGACTCCTAGCCATCTTCATCTCTTGCCTGCCTGGCATAAGATGGTACAATACGACTGCTAGCAATCCTCATCTCTTGCCTGCCTGGCAGAAGATGGTACAGTACGACTGCTAGCAGTCCGTATCGCCTGCCCGCTCACCATAAGACGGTTCAATAGGACTGCAGGACTAAAGAGAATGACCTGGTGAAGTCACTCCAAATTTAGTCCCTGCGCCCATGTCTGCCCAGGCGCTCCCAGCCGACGTGGCCAGGAGCACCTCGGACACGACGAGGATGACTACCAATCGTATTGCAATGTCTGCCGCCAGAAGGCAATGGGTTGCTGCTACTGTGCAGCAAAGCTGTACCGCGTCTGCCAGCACCCAGGAGACATAGGGTGACGGTTACCTGAGCTGGCTCCATGCTTGCCGTGGTATGGCGTCTGCACAGGTAACTCATGAAAAAAGGCGCGAAATGATTGTCTGCCCTTGCTTTCACGGAGGGAGGGAGGGAACGGGGGCCTGACGACACATACCCAGAACCACCCGCGACAATGTTTTAGCCCCATCAGAGTGCTCCATTGTGACTGCTCTGGACAGCACTCTCAGATGCCCGATTGTTTGCCATTGCTCTGACGCTGGGAGGGGCGCTTACAGGGTTGGCTTCAGGGAGCTAAAATCAACAAAGGGGGTGGCTTTACATCAAGGAGTATTTCAGGCAGGACTTCACGGAGGGTTCCAATAAGAAATGGTGCACCTATGTTATTGTCCTTATTGGAACAAGAAGGTTAGCCTGGCCTCTGATTGATACATGGCTAGATTTACCTCGCTGCACCTTCTCTGTAAGTGACTGCAGTGTGATCTAGAAGAATGAGTCCCCTAGACAGGGGAGGGGGGGAAGCAAATGAGTAAAAAACAAATCTGGTCTATTTTTTGTTTTGATCCACTCCATCTATCTTTTACATCTTTGGCTGGCAGCAGACGGTGCAGAAGGACTGCATGCCATCCACATCTCATGGCAGCTCGGCAGAAGATGGTACAGTACGACTGCTAGCAGTCCGTATCGCCTGCCCGCTCACCATAAGACGGTTCAATAGGACTGACTGCAGGACTAAAGAGAATGACCTGCTCAAGTCACTCCAAATTTAGTCCGTGTGCCCATGTCTGCCCAGGCGCTCCTGATCGACCTCACAGAGGCGACCAGGAGCACCTCAGACATGACGATGATGGCTACCAGTCGTACTGTACCGTCTGCTGCCACAAGGCAAGGGGTTGCTGCTACTGTGTAGCAATGCCGTACCGCGTCTGCCAGCACCCAGGAGACATAGGGTGACGGTTACCTGAGCGGGCTCCATGCTTGCCGTGGTATGGTGTCTGCACAGGTAACTCAGGAAAAAAGGCGCGAAATGATTGTCTGCCCTTGCTTTCACGGGGGGAGGGAGGGAACGGGGGCCTGACGATATGTACCCAGAACCACCCGCGACAATGTTTTAGCCCCATCAGGCATTGGGATCTCAACCCAGAATTCCAATGGGCAGCGGAGACTGCGGGAACTGTGGGATAGCTACCCACAGTGCAACGCTCCGGAAGTCGACACGTGCCTCGGTACTGTGGAAGCGCTCCGCCGAGTTAATGCACTTAATGCACTTAGAGCATTTTCTGTGGGGACACACACACTCGAATATATAAAACCGATTTCTAAAAAACCGACTTCTATAAATTCGACCTAATTTCGTAGTGTAGACATACCCTTAGAGAGTTTGCTTCCAACTCAGTGCTGCTCCCATGTATGATGTGTTGTATTATTTGTAGCATGGATGAAATTACTAATGCAGACCTACAGCAATAAGAGCCATATCCTAAGTACAAACGTAAACACATATTTACCTGGGCAGCATGGAGAAATTATCTCTCTGGTTTTCTACAAACTAAAATAGAAAATAAATTTGAAACTATAATTTCTAGCCTTGATGGATTGCTGTCTTAGCTATAACACTATTTGAGCAAAGTTTTCGCTGTAATTATGAGCTGTATGTCATACAATGTTAATCTCTGTGTTTTATTAGCCTTACTCATCTTGCTATAATAAGCATTGGATAGACCCGTTTGCTGAACACCATGCACCCAATGTATCTCTGAAATACTTCAGGTGAATTTGATCTTGAGCCTCTGCAAAAATGTCAATAGTTGAAAACAGCTTAAATGCTCAAGGAAAGAGTTACTAATTCTGTACAGTATCTACCCATCTTACAGTTTTCTAGAGTGCTCATCTCTGTAATATGGATGTGTAATCATTTGGGTCTGAGTGATGAGGTCTATCGTGAATTCAGAGGAGTATTTTGCTCCTCTATTTTCCGGGATTCTAAAAGAATTTACTCCTTTTCAGTCCCCACCTTTACTTTTTGAGTCTGGCTATGGTGTGAAAGCTTGAACAAAATTGGTGTAACAGCACATTCTAAAAGCTGTCAGATTTTGGACTAATCAGATCTCCTCTGGCAGCTCATTCCATAGCTGAGCAACCTTGAGTGGGAACACTTTGTCTTCAGTTCTTATATATTTGGGTGCTGATTCAACAAGTTACTTGAGATGGTGCATAACATTTAAGCATGTCGGTATTCCCATTGTCCTGAGTGGGACTAGAGCTGAGAGAATAACTGATTTTTTTGGGAAACTGAGAAAATAAACTGATTTGGTCTGAACTATTTTGGAATTTTTGGCAAATTGAAAAAGTCCATTTCAGATTGGACAAAATATTTTGTTTTTGGGCATTTTTAAGGGGCCAAATTAACAAAACAGCCTGAATTGGTGGTGGTGCTGTCTCCATGATATCTTTTAGACCACTCACCTGGAATATGGGAGACCCAGGTTCAAATCCTTGTTCTTGAGCAGGTCTTCCCCATTTGCAAGTGAGTGGCCTAACCACTAAGCTCTTACTACTCTGAGGGAAGGTGGTTTGACTTTGTATAAATAATTAAAGTTACTGGCTCAGGGACTTGAACTCCACAGATATGTTCCCTAATAATCAGACTTTAGAGTCAGTCTCGCTCTGACCCCTTGGCTATTCAAGTATTTTATATAAAATGGAACAGTTTCAACAGCAAAGAGACCGGCCTCGGAAAACCCTGTAGCCTGATGCTTAGGGCACTCACGTGTGAGTCTGCAGTTCAAGTCCCAGCTCCAGAGTGGGAATTTAAACCTGGATCTGCCACATTCTAGGTGAGTACCCTAAGCACTGGGCTAAAGGTTATAAGGGGGCTCCATGGCCATTTTGCTAAAATTATTAGTGAATTTGTATCAAATTTATGAACAATTACAGCTTGACTGAAGCTGCGTTTTTCAGCAAATAAACTATTTGTCCAAAAAACTTTGCCCCTCTCTTATTGTGACTACTCTTATCCATGTGCTTAAGTACTTTGCTGAATTGGAGCCTTGGTTCTGAGTTTTGGTATCTCTCTTGTCCCAGAAAAGTGAAGCTGTCTTCTTGGGTCATGAATGGAAATGTGGTTGTTGATGTATCTGCTATGAGTACAATATCTGTTTAAGTGGTAGGTCTCACTAGGTATGTCTACATTGTGATAAACCCCCCACAGTGTTGAGTCTCAGAGCCTGGGTCAGCTGACTCAGACTTGCGAGATTTTGGGCTGTGGAGTTGTAATGTGGCAGTGTATATATTCGGTCTTGGGCTGGAGCCCTGAGACCCTCCTCCCATTGTGGGGTCTCAGAGCCCAGGCTCCAACCTGAGCCCAAATGTCTACACTGCAGTTTTATAACTGACCCAGGCTCTGAGACTCGGTACCACAGGCTGACCCAGGCCAGCCATGTCATGCCACAGGTCTTTTATTGCAGTGTAGGCATACCCACTGAGTACAGCTCACAAGCCCTTGGAGTACCAGTACTATACATGTTCAGTGCCAATGGTTAAGAACCACTATACTGTAGCTTGTCATGCTTTAAAGTTTTTTATAAATATGGTTGTCTCTCTACTAAATTTATCTCCAGTTCAATCACATCTGTTGCACCACTTCTTTTTTACAGGTTTCAGAGTAGCAGCCGTGTTAATCTGTATTCACAAAAAGAAAAGGAGTACTTGTGGCATCTTAGAGACTAACCAATTTATTTGAGCATAAGCTTTCGTGAGCTACAGCTCACTTCATCGGATGCATTCGGTGGAAAATACAGTGGGGAGATTTATATACACATTGTTTCATGTTCTCTATGTATATAAATCTCCCCACTGTATTTTTCACTGAGTGCATCCGATGAAGTGAGCTGTAGCTCATGAAAGCTTATGCTCAAATAAATTTGTTAGTCTCTAATGTGTCACAAGTGCTTCTTTTTTAGTTTTTCATAAATTAATCAGAATAAAACATAAGGGACAAAACCTTTGGCTTATATTACTTCTAGCAGCACTTTCACATAACTTCCACAGCAGCAGTTAATGAGTAAGGCGGAGTCCTGGTGGTCTCAGTGCCTTCAGCAAGAGCAGAACTAAGGTCAGGTCTTTATTTGGCAATGATGGCTAAAATATCAAGGTTCTTCATTATGTTCCTAATTAGATTTTGTTAACAAATGGACTATATTTCCTTTAAATGACTTTAATCTCCAGAAGCTTCAAAGAGGGTGTTAATTAGATATTTTGATTAGAGATGTGCACACGTTTGTTTGATTAATTTTATCTTTTTTTTCTATTTGTGAACAGATTTTGACTTTTAGAAAATTTCATTTTAAATTAAATGAACAAAATTCAGCATATGGATTGCTCATTAATTGCATTCACCACATATATTTGTTGTTACCATTTTATGATTGGTCACCTTACTTTGCACTTTGTTTTCTGTTCCTTGATTGAATTAATACTTGGATGAAAAAAAGGATAGAGTGGGCAAGTATCTGAGCTTTTGATTGTCAGGGACAGGGTGTGGAATTAGGAAAAGGTAAACTGTCATTTTTTGCAGTAAAAAAGGAGAAAAAGTCAATATTTGCCAACATTACCACAGATATCACTTATTCTACATACAGAGGATAACTGTGGTAAAAGTTATCAAAAGCTGAATTTTAATGGTGACCATTTCAGGAGAGTGAATTTATGAAGTGTCCTTAATAACTTTGGATTCTGGAATTTCTGTCCCACATACAATTTTTATGTTTGTTACCGTACATTTTTTTAAATAGATCATTCAAAATTCAAAGACATATACAATTTACCCCAGAAAAAGTACTGTATGTATTTTGCCAAGGATTTTAAGTACTTCTGCTGTATGCATTTGTGCTTTTTGAAATACAAACTGTGAGTCTATGATGATTGGCTGATTTAGAAATGGGCAAACCTTGCGGAACTCTTGGTTCAAACCATTTTCTCTCTAAAAGAATGGTATTTCACAATACGAGTGTGTTTTGGGAAGCTGCTTAGGTTTTTTCATACACAAAGAGTGACCCCCTTCTGACCTTCGTCTTATTTTAGAGTAAGGGAAACAACTAATAGAGAGAACAAGGAAAATTTCCATCACAGAGCATAGTGTGTGCTTTCCTGTAACATGTTGCATCTTGAACCCTGCCTCAGAAATGGCAGATGCATCTGGAGACAGGTAGACTCCTTAGCAATTTAAACGGGGCAGTACAAAAAAAATCACTTCTTATATACTAGTTAGTGCCACCAAAAAACTCAAGGTTGAAAAAAATACACAAGCCTTTTCCTGGTATCCCTCGGTAAAGGGTTAACAAACCTTATCCTTTTTGATTCATTCAGGAGGAGGAACGTGAAGATAGGGACATCTGACCCTCTTCCCTCGAGTGTCCTCTCCTCCAAAAAATCCTCATCTATTAAGTTTAGAACTTCACATAATTCAAAGTACACACCAGTTTCAGGAAAACAATTGAAGTCTTATTGATCTGTACAGAAATTGCACATTTACTATATCTGTTCCAATCCCCATGTTTTTTAAAGTGGATTATTCATTCTGTGCAAACCAACACAGAATACCAGTCTAATATCATTTTTCTCCTTCCTAGTAGAAATTATCTAAAAAAATCTAGGTTAACTACTTCAAATACTTTTTTTACCCAAGAACTATTGGTTCTTGACATGGGTGCTGCTACAAGTTACTATAAATTGAAACATTCAAGAGATTTACACTTGCCAAGTAACACCTGGTTTGTGGTTTACTAGAAGTGACTTTCTGATCAACATAATATGTATATAAAAAATGGACATCACAGCTGAATCAGTTATTGGTGGGGAAACAGAAGTTGACTCTAAATCAGTTTCTGATATTGATAAATTGAGATGACTCTTGAATGGAAAGGTTCTGACTTGGGAGTCTCATCCACACATTCCAGATCTCATCCACAATATCAGCAGATTAATCCAGGGAAAATATTGTAACTCTTCCTGCTGATCAAGAGGTGTCTGCTGCACAAGCCTAACTTGTGTACCCATTTTGTGTAATACAGGGTCTATCTTGGCTTTGGCTACAGACAGAAACAATTTAAACCTTGTATCAAAATGATCGAGACAACAAGCACTATTCTGTTTTAAAAAACCCTGCTTTGAACTAATACCTTTGTGACATTTCAGGGTACAAGTCAAACTAATGAGCAGCAGCTGTCTCAACCCTGCCCTGCAACCTTGGGTGCCTTACAATGCCTTGCTGAAGTAGTGCCCACCTGCGCCACTCACAAGCAGTGTTCCAGCATGCAAGCCACACATTGAGTGTCTATGTGTGGCTGCACTCTGGCTCTCACTAGCCTTGGTTATACTGCAGGTAGGGTGACCACCCATCCCGAACAGGATGGGAGAGGCCTGAAATGCAGAGTTCAAGTCCCAGTCCTGGGCTAAATAACTCTGGGACAGCATTTGTCCTGGATTCCCTGTGGCTCTGCTTCGCGCCTGCCCAAGGCTCAGGGTCGGTGCCAATGCCAGCCTCTTCTTGCGGGGGGGGGGAGGCTGAAGTGGGCCTCAGACCACCCCCCCACACCATGAGGCTCCCCCTGTTACCCGGGGTTCTTTCAACCCAAAGCTCTTGGTAACTTTTGCTCTGTGGGAGCTGGTGTCAGTAAATAAATCAGGGGAGACACGGCTGTCCGACCAGTAGATGGCTGGCACAAACAGGACAACACACGAGTGCTTTCACTTAAAGCTAAACTTTACTTTGTCTCAAGCACTTATACGCACCTCCGCAACAGGCTGGTAAAACACCCCCAACCCTTGATAATTACCAAAGCTGAGTGTGGCTCTCGAGTGACACAGCGGCCGCCCATCTCTTAGTGGGGAACACAAGATGCATCCAGAGGGAGAGTCCAGTCCTGAAGAGTCCCGCTACCTCAAACTTTTCCCCCTTATTTATACATTAGTAATAGAATGACATGTCCCTTAAAGCAAACTTGTTAAGTAAGAAGTTTCAATGGTCAAGCGAGAGGTTCCTTCTGATTATCGATTAACCAGGTGTGGGTTTTTCCAGAGTTTGCAGCCTTGAGGCCCCAATAGATGTTCCTGGGGCACATCCTGCTCTTCTAAGATGCATGTATCAGCAACTTCAACACAATTCTTATCAGGAAGGACGCAAGGTCAAGCTGCCCTCTCTGTGGCACCCAATCCCCCGCCCTCCCCTCCTGCCTTGGTTAAACTGAGACTGCTGAATGGCCAATTTACAGCCTGCTGACTTGGCTGCTTTTAGCAATAAGCCATAGAGGTTTTAGGCACTTTACTGGTTTGCCAAAGTCTCCCCATACACCCCCTGCTCCTTCTCTTCCTCTGAGGCCCTGGCCAGGGCAGTAGTAAGAGCTGCCCAGGGAGCCTGGGCCATGGGTGGGAAGCCCCAGACAATTCACCTGCCCTGGGTGGTGTGCCCCAGGGCCAGGGACATGGGTCGGGGGCTGCTCTCGGGCATCCCAGTCCCCTGCTCAGAGCTGGTGGAGGGTCCATGGCTCCCCACAGTGGCCAGGTCTGTCTAGATGGCTCTGATCATGGACCATCTTCGACTTCTGGCCTGGCCGGGGACGAGGCCTCAGGGGGAAGAGCAGAAGCAGGGGGGTAGGGCCTTGGAGAAAAGGGAGGAGGTGGAGGGCCACGGAAGTTGGTGGGGCTCCTGCATGTGTCCCTCTTTTGCCTTTTGGTCACCCTAACTGTACGGTGATTCCCCACACACCCCCTGCCCATATTCCCCCCCCACCCCAAAATGTATGCCCTGTACTGCCCAGCCCGCTTCTGGACAGTACAAAATATTTTAAGTCCATTAATACTGAAAGGGAATAATATGCTAACTCATTATCTCAAATAGTAATTCAGACCCTTTAATTTAAACACACTGGATTAGATAAAAAAGTTTTTTAACTACAAGAAAGAGATTTTTAAATGAGTACAAGTAGTGAGGTATAAAAGTCAGAAATGGTTATAAGAAAAATAAAGAAGATATTTACTAATATCTAACTTAAAATATATCAGATTCAAGCAAAGTTTCTAACTACATGCTTTCAGCAGTTTTACTGACCAAACCCTGTAGGTCAGCATCCCTCCCCCAGAGTCCAATGAATGCTTCCTTTGCTGCTACAGTGAATGTAATGGGCAGGGAGAAGAAGTGAGTTACCTTGGGGTGTTTGTCCCTCCTTTTTATAGTTTCAGTTCCTCTCTTGAAAAACATTTCCAGCTGTGAAATAGGAGACAAAGAATCTGTGTGGAACAATGTTCCCTGATGGTTTTTTCTCACCTGTTTGAACTTTCTTTGTTTCCCTTTCTGCTTGATGACCCTGTTTACTGCTTAAATGAAAATTAAGCAGAGCACACTTTCCTTTGTTTACGACAGACATGTTTGCCAGGGCTCGGGGGTTTGGAACATGTGGTAATAACACCATATAGGAAAAGCTTATAACTTTACATACAGTGTTGCTACACATATTTTCTCAGGATGACACTGACCAGCAAATTTTCAAATAATACCTTACAAGACATGCCTTGTACAAAAATTATTACAATAGTGTGTAGGGTGTGGAAACAGGGGTACATTCTATCACAACCTTCCATCAGTCTACCTGTGGTGGCTGTTCTTGTACCACTCTTGTCATTCTTCATAGTTCCAATAAATTGTAACGGTTGTTGAATTGATAAAACTGCTGGCAACTCCTTTGTACTGGTGTGAACTGTGCTTTGGAATAACAAGAGGTTAGATAGGTGTCTATGATCAGGTCTTCTCTGAGAAGAAATTGTAAGGAATTTTTAATTTAAAAAATAAATCTGTTGGTTAAATCGTGGTTTGGAAATAACATTAAGACTTGCACCATTCACCTTCATCCAAATTTCAGATATGTGAGATACAAAGTGATGCTCATTGACACTTCTGAGATGTTTGAGGTAACTAAGACAGCTGACCATTTCAGTGGCTTTGATTTCTTTGTTCAGATATTTTAAAATCCCTCTGTTTGAAACATCTATGAAGTTTGGTGAAGGCTGAGTCTCTATCTGAACGTTGGTTGGGATTTGTTACACAAAAATGAGTAAGCTAGTTGAATGGAAATTTAAAGGTACAGTTACAAAAATGAAAAGCATGGAAACTTTAAAAAACCACCATAATAAAGATTCAAATTAAATATATACCCCAAATTAAAAAAATATCATGAGGACCGAGAAAGTGCCACCATGGCTAAACAACAAAGTAAAAGAAGAGGATAGATGCAAAAGGCATCCTTTAAAAATTGGAAGTCAAAGGAAAATAGAGGACTACAGAGGAAAATAGAAAGGAGCATAAACTCTGGCAAGTCAAGTATAAAAGTATAATTAGGCAGGCCAAAAAAAATTTTTTTTTAAGAGCAACTGGTGTTGTTCAAAAACGAACAACAAAAATTTTTTAAAGTACATCAGAAGCAGGAAGCCTACCAATCAGTGGGGCCATTGGATGATCAAAGTGCTAAAGGAACACTCAAGGAAGATAAGGCCATTTCAGAGACGCTAAATTAATTCTTTGCATTAGTCCTCACTGCAGAGGATGTGAAGGAGATTTCCACACCTGAGCCATTCTTTTTTGCATGACAGATCTGTGGAACTGTTCCATATTGAAGTGTTAGTAGAGAAGGTGATGGAACAAATTGATAAATTAAACAGAAATACATCACCAGGACCAGATGGTATTCACCCAAGAGTTCTGAAGGAACTCACATATGAAATTGCAGAACTACTAACTGTGGTATATAACTGATCACTTAAATCAGCTTCTGTGCCAGGTGAGGATAACTAATGTAACACCAATTTTTTTAAAAGGCTCCAGAGACAATCTTGTCAACTACAAGCAGTAAGCCTAACTTCACTACCAGGCAAGTTGGTTGAAACTATAGTAAAGAACAGAATTATCAGAAACATAGATGAACATGATTCGTTGGGGAAGAGTCAACATGGCATTTGTAAAGGGAAATCATGTCTCAGGAATCTCAGAATTCTTTGAGTGGGTCAACAAACATGTGGACAAGGGTGATCCATTGGATCCAGTGTACTTGGACTTTTAGAAAGCCTTTGACAAGGTCCATCACCAAAGGCTCTTAAGCAAAGTAAGCTGTCATAGGATAAGAGAGAAGATCCTTGCATGAATCTGTAACTGGTTAAAAGACAGGAAACAAAGGGTAGGACAAATGGTCCCTTTTCAGAATGCAGAGAGGTAAATAGTGGTGTCCCCCAGGGATTTACACTGGGACCAGAGCTGTTCAACATATTGATAAATGATCTGGAAAAAGGGGCAAAATGAGGTGGCAAAATTTGCAGATAATACAAAACTACTCAAGATAGTTAAGTCCAAAGCACACTTTGAAGAGTTACAAAGGGATCTCACAAAACTGGGTGACCGGGCAAAAAAATGGCAGATGAAATTCAATGCCGATAAATGCAAAGTAATGCACATTGGAAAACATAATCCCAACTATACATACAACATAATGGGATCTAAATTAGCTGCTACCTCTCTAGAAAGAGATCTTGGAGTCACTGTGGATAATTCTCTGAAAATATCCACTTAACGTGCAGCAACGGTCAAATAAGCTAACAAAATGTTAGGAACCATTAGGAAAGAGAGAGATAATAAGACAGTAGATATCATAATGCCACTATATAAAGCTATGGTATGCCTGCACCTTGAATACTCCATTCAGTTCTGGTCACCCCAATTCAAAAATATATATTAGAATTGGAAAAGGTACAGAGAAGATCAACAAAAATGATTAGGGGTATGGAGAAGTTTTCATATGAGGAGAGAGTAAAAAAACTGGGACTTTTGACCTTGGAAAAGAGACAACTAAGAGCGGATATGATAGTGGAGATAGTGGTGAAAGTGAGTAAAGAAGTGTTATTTACTCCTACACATAACACAAGAAGCAGGGATCACCCAATGAAATTAATAAGCTGCAGGTTTTAAAACAAACAAAATCAAGTAAACAAAAAGTCAACAAAATATTCACACAACACAAAATCAAGCTGTGGAACTCCTACCCAGGGATGTTGTGAAGGCCAAAACTATAACTGGGTTCAAAAAAGAATTAGATAAGTTCATGGAGGACAGGTCCACTGATTAGTATTAGCCAAGATGGTCAGTGATGGTCCAGGTGTGCCTAGCCTTTGACTGCCAGAAGCTGGGAATGGATGATAGGGGATGGATCACACATTAATTACCCTGTTCTGTGCATTCCCTCTGAAGCTTCTTGCATTGGCCACTGTCTGAAGACAGGATACTGAGCTAGATGGACCTTTGGTCTGATGCAGTATGTCCATTTTTATGTTCTTGTGCATGTCAAGTGTCCTTATTCCTTTGGATGTTCAAAAATATAAAATCCATCAGTGTACTGAATGATTGAGTCCAACTGGTAATGGGATGCAGGAAAAATCCACTTCTGGGTTGCTAGTACGAATCTAGTCATGATAGTTAGGGACTACAAGCTGAAACCATCTAGCTGATGGATGTTCTGTGACCTATATAAAATAAATTGGTCATTTATACCTCCCAGTGGACAGGTATCCAGATCACAAAAGAGCACTGAAAATCCTTGTGGGAAGTCTGAAAGGAGAGACCATGGACTGCATATCATCAGTGGTCCCTCCTATGCAGTTGAGGCACCTTGACATAGCTTGTACTGTGCAAAGTCTGTGTTGTAGGTAAACAGAGGACTTCAGCTTCCAATGCTATCAATTTATCATTTTTCAGAACACTAAACTGTCATCAAAAGTAGCAGGTGCTGCTGAGCAAGAACAATAAAAGAAGATGAATGGAAAGCTTTGCTAGGATGGTTAAAAACCTACAAACAATAATTGGGACTACATTTGCAGAAGGTAAAAAGGAATGAGGAAAATAAGCCAGACACCAGAATGAAGCAATAATTGTAAAGGGAAATGAGAACACTAAATTCAAGAGGTAATACTAGTTTGCAATTTAAAAAAAGAAAAGAAAATGAATGGAAATAAATGTGCAATCAACAGAGAAAAAAAGAGAATCAGAAACTGTGCATCTATGATCAGCAAATTTTTAGGATTCTAATTGAATATAATAATACTTGGAGTTATACATTGGGGTTTGAGCCTCTGCTTTTTTGAACATTCTAGGATGTGTTTTGAGTCTGTCAGCAAGTCATCTGTTGTATCTGATTTTCTTATGGAAATAACTCCATTCTCAATATCCTCCATCCTGAAGGAATGTAAGATTTACACAGAGATCATTAGAAATTCACGTTGATATTTTGAAAATTTGGGGGATTTATATGGAGGTCACCTGCTTATAAATCAGGGATGGTCAAACTTACTGGCTTTCCAAGCCACATATGACAATCTTCAGAAGTTTGAGAGCCTGTGCACACCTGCCAGGAGCTGGGGATTGGGGCTTCATCCCCGCTCCTGCCAAAGCCCCAAGCCCTGGCAGGTGCACTCCGCTGTGCAGAAGCCCCCAAACCATACTCTCTGCTGGGCAGAAGCCCCTACTTCACCATCCGGCTACAAGGCAGAGGTCCCAAGCTTCTTCCCTCCCCACCACTTTGGTAGGAGGAGTCTGGGGGGCATCAGGGGCTCCATGAGCCACACTTTAATGGTAAAAGAGCCGCATGTTGCTTGTGAGCCACAGTTTGGTTGCTCTGTTATAAATTTTTGAACTTCTGCTACGTATGGAAAAGGCCAATTAGGAACAGATATGCTTTTCCAAAACTAGTGAGTCAAACAAGTAGCATGCTCCAAATTAATACTTGCTCTGCTTAATTTTTCAGTGCTGCTGTCTTGGACTGAAATGTCCAGTGGAGACCTGCAAGAGTTTCTGACCTTGATGAAGTCCATTCTGAAAACGAATGATCAGGATATACAGCCTACACTCTTGTTTCCAAAGCAGGAAGTGAATATTCCACAGTTTGTCAATGCCAAAGGAATGAAGGGATTAAGCTGGTTGATTATGAGCAATGAGGGCCAAAATTTAGTGCAGCATGTATTTGGTGTATGTATGAACGAAAGATTCTTAAAAGAAAAGTAGGCAAGTTAGAAAAACTGACGATAGAAGAGGACTGTGCTATAGAGGCATTACTGAAACATGGCGCAATGACAATTATCAATGAAATATTGTAACCTAGCTATAAAATATACAGAAAAGAGAAAGTGGGTCATTGACATGGAGGAGTAGCATTATATCTAAAATATCCAGGCCACAGAATGCAACCTGATGAAACATACTAAGAGGATTATGCTGCTAACCTCCTGATCAGGAGAAGGAAGGGTACAAAATGTTGAGATAAATAAAAGAATCTAATAGAATGGTAATAATGGGTGACTTCAGCTACAAACACACACACTGATCAAATAAAGCAAGGTTAGGAGACACAACTTCTTCACACTTTTAAACAACTCCTTCTTGGAACAGATAGTTCTTTAGCACACAAAAGGAGAGGCTATTCTTGACTTAGCCTTAAGTACTTCACAGAAGATGATGGATAAAGAAATAACTACAGCTGAGCCTCTTACTAATAATGAGCCTAATAATGAGCTTCTTACTATAATGAAGTTCAAGATTTTCAGGGGAGAAAAGGTATCAAAAGGCAGAAAAGTGACACTCAGGTTTAAAAGGGATGACTTTTAAAAATGAGGAAGTTTCTCCAAAAAGTTTCTAAAGTCAAAAATAAGGAGATTAAAGTCTTTCCTCTCAACATGGAGGCTTCTTAAACCTATTGTAATAGAGTCCTAGAGCGTGTGCAAACCACTAAACAAAAAAGGAATGGAAGGAAGAAAGAAACTAGCATGGGTGATAGAAGTTATTCAAGTAAACTGTCATCCTTCAGAAAATGGAAAGCCAACTCTAGCAACATTGATAGAAAAGAGCTTTAACTATGGCAGGTAAAATGTTAGGAGGAAATTAGGAGGTGTGATAGGGAATTTTGAAGCAAAGAAATAACAGATAATACTTTGCATCAGGTCCTTAGCTGCACTCGGTAAGTGCTGGGTGCAGTTAGGAGGGTGATGGGAAGGAAAGTTGCTGAAAAGGAATTGTTTGCAGTTCCCTGATCATGGGCCTGTTTAGAAACCTGCCTGGTCCTTGGTGTGCTTTAGAGCAGCCTCATATCTGATCTAAAGGATGCTGATTGAATATAGTCCCAGGGGGCCAGTATGGCATACTGCTAGAGTGCAGCAAAGCTCTGGCCATGCCCCCAGCACATGCTCAACAGAAGGTTGAGGTGGCAGAAGCCAGCTGCACCAGCTTTGTGCCAAAGAGGGATCCCCTCATGTCGAGTGAATGTACTGTGGATGCCCGCCCTTTCTGGCTGCTTGAAACCACAGAATATGAATATGAAACATTGAATAAGATTGTGAGAATGCCTTATCAACCTCAGAAAGGTAATTTAACATTGTGACCCAGAGCACCCCTGTACTCACATCCTACACATTATTGTAATAATCTTTGTACAAAATATGCCTTTCGAGGTATCATATGAAAACTATTGACCAGTGAGTTATTAATATCATGGTGAAATGTATATAGCAACATTACATATAAAGTTAGAATTTCGCCCAGTATTTTATTAGCACATGTTAAAACCAGACAGACCTTCCCAGGCAAAAGTTGTTAAACAGGTGTATCCTAAACAAAGGAATGTGTGTTCACCTCAATTTACATCTAAGTAGTAAACAGGATCAGCAAGACCGCAGTGGGAGGAGATGGCAAGAAACAGAAAAATCTGCATTTGAGAAAAGGCAGCTGCGGGGGTAGAAAGAGCATGGAGCTTCCTTCATCACCAGACTCCATGTCACTTTTCTCATAGCTTGTCTAAACTTAACTTTTATCCTTCAGAAGAATTCACTTCAAAAGATTCAGTGGACTGTAACAGAAGGGGGCAGAGAATCCCAAGTTATCTCTTTCACCTAAGGAGATAAAGGCACTTTGGGCCTCTGGGAGAGATCCTGACTGAGGAGAGGATCAATCACCATCTTGAACAAGGCCTTGAACCAAAACCTGCTAGATTAAGTTTGACTTTTAGATGCATGTTTTCACTTTTATTTGCTGGTAACCATTTCTCACTTTATCTCTTATTCTTGAACTCACTTAAAATCCTATCTTCCTCTGTTAATAAATGTTTTCTACTATTAATTTAAACCAACAGTGCTGTGTTTGTACTAAAATGAACACAGCTCTAGTTAATTTGGCAAACTGTTGTGTTTTGTCTCCTTAAAGGAGTAGATGGATCTTATTATTCCTCTGTTTCAGGAAAGGACTGAACATATCAGAGCACATGGGTGTGGGGAAATTCAGGACTGGGGGTGTGTTGAGATCTTCTTACTGTTTGTAACCAAGGCTGGTGGAAGCCAGATTGGCGTGCTGATGGCAGGCTTATGGGGTCAGAGTTGATGGACTAGGACTGCAGTTATACTCATGCTGGTAGGCTAGTTGTGATGGGCTCAGATTGGGAGCTACAGCAGCAAAGCACTGTGAAGCACCCGGTGTTACAGGGCTGGTGGTGACATAACCCGTCACAGGCCTGGATTGCACCTCAGACGGTGACAAGCATATTTATTCCCATTTTACAAATGTTGAAAAAAGTACCCTTTGTTTAAATGATTTGCATACAATCACAGAGCAGGTCAGTGGCCGAGCTAGATATAGATCCCGGGTCTCCTGACTCTCAGCTCAGTTTAATCCTCTAGATAATAGCTGCCTTGTGTTCAGAGTGTGGTCTCCTTACTGAAATACACATGACTTACTCACACTTCTTTTCCTAGTTTGGCTCCTGTCTCAGCTTGACTTAGAGTTTAAGGGCCAATAATTTAAATTAAATTAAAATGAAAGGCAGCTTCCAAGAATAGATTTTAAACTTGGCAGGGGAGCATCCATATAACCAAGAAACAAACTGAATTGTCCAAGTCACACATCCCTAAAGCAATGCTACCCTGTGCATAGTTTTTCTGTCTTAAAAAAATTACTCAAAATCCGTTCAATAAAAGCCTAAGTGACTAATGATTTTCTAGACTCTTATAATTCAGGCAGATCAGAGATCTCACATCTTTAAGGACAAATGTTTTCAGAAGGGGGAAAATAAAGATGTATTATTCTTCTTTAATAACAAGAAAACAACACAATAATGTGAGTGAGAGCTGGCAAAGTACTGGTTAAACATATTGGAACAAAACAACTCACCAGGAGGGAACAATTGAAAAGGTATTTGCCAACACCAAGGAATAACTTAGCACCAATGAGCTAGGTTACATCAATGAATGTATATCTTCACTTAGAGAAAGACAGGAGAGCAGGATGCAACCAATCCTTCCTGCTAATGGGATTTTACAGTTGCAAATGTCTTTCTTGAGGGAAACATCTGATCCTTCAAAAATAATATAAATATCAATGGTGTTTCCTTATTGGGGGTCATCATAAATGATTTGGATAATGGCATAGAGAGTATACTGATAAAATTTGCAGATGATACTAAGATGGGAGGGGTTGTAAGCACTTTGGAGGACAGGATTAGAAATCAAAGCTATCTTTACAAACTGGAGAAATGATCTGAAATAATTAGGATGAAATTCAATAAGGACCAGTGAAAAGTACTACACTTAGGAAGGAACAATCAGTTGCACAAATACAAAATGGGACATGATTGCCATAGAAAAGGAGCTGGGTTATAGTGGATCACAAACTATGCGTCAACAACATAATACTGATGAAAAAAAGCAACATCATTCTGGCATGTATTAGCAGGAGTGTTGTAAACAAGAACTGAGAAGTAATTCTTCTACTCTGGTCAGCACTGATAAAGCTTCAACTGGAATTCTGTGTCCCATTCTGGGCTCCAAAGTTTGGAAAGATTGGAGAAAATCCAGCAAAGAGCAATAAAAATGATTTAAAGGTCTAAAAACCTGATCTACAAGGACAGACTGAAAAAAAATGGGTTTGTTTAGTCTGGAGAAGAAAAGACTGTGGGGGTACATAACAGTCTTCAAGTACATAAAAGGTTATTATAAAGCTGTGATACTGGATGATTTATACCATTGTTACTATCAGTGTTATGTAATTGCAACAAATCTTATACAAAGTATGCCATGTAAGATATCATTGGAAAAGATAGAATCTATCAAATATAATTATTCTGTTTGTATGAATGTATCATTTTTGTATCTGAAGTTATGAATACTGGCTACAGATCTGTAAAATTTACATTGAAGCCAGATAGCTTTTTGTTGATGGCCCATCAGAGGCAATGGATTCTCACAACTGGCCATAGAGGGAACTCATTCCACCCAGGTGGCTCTTCCTGCAGATGCCGTAGCCGTCCAGTGGCCAATGGCTTGCCACTATGAGTCAGCAAGCCACATAAGGTCATGTGACCCTGGACTTTCCCACAAACTGTGCTGTGGGCTAAAATTCCATCTACATAGCAGAGGTTATAAAAGACCCTGTGTGACCCTCTGTACCTATCCTGACCTGGCTCAAAAAAGGTTAACTGCACATTGCAGGCAGAGGAGGCTATGCCCCTCCACCTCTGCCGGGCATGCTCCGCCTGGAGACAGGATATAAAATGAAGCAGCCCAGCTCAGTTTGTCCAGGCTGCTGAAGGGGAAGGAGGCAGATTGCAGGCTCTATTCCGGGAGCTGCTACAGCCCCCAACCACAGAACCAAGGCATACCGAGCCCTAGACAGATTCCAGGCTCCCTGTAGAACCCAGAGAAGGGACCAAGCCATCAGGAGCTGCAGTGGCTGAGGACTCCAGAGACGTGGGGGAACGATGGACCAGTGCTGCGTAACACAGGGTAGAAAGCAGCGAAGGGGATTTAAACATTATTCTGGTTGAAGGACTGGGAAATAGGTCAGCGTGCTTTTTCTTTTGCAGGTGCTCGGGGATCCTGCTGACTCAGTGTCAAGCACCCTCACTACTACCCAGGACCTGGGCAGGGACTCTGAGGATCAGTCCCCTTTTCCCAGGCACCACACACCCCTACATGGTGCCCCACTTCCCCAAGGGGCCAATAAGTCAACAGCCCCACAGAGGTGGGCAGCTTTATTGACTCCAGCCATTGGGCCTAGCAGCCTGATGACGAAGGGCTGCTCCATTGCCTCTGGCCATTGGGCCACGCAGCCCGGTGAGGAAGGGCAGCCGCTCCATTGACTCTGGTCAGTAGGAGGTACTACCATGCTTTATAGTCACGGTCACCAGCATAGGACCTAACCAGCTGTGGTACAGCCTTTCCCTTTCTTTTGACCATACATATATCCCAGGACGGGATGCACCTATTCCATGATCCCCATTTTGTCATAATTTCCAGCTTCATTTCTCGGGACTGGATTTCTAACAAGGAAGTAGTAAACAAGGATTGATGAACTCCAAGCTGTTTGGGTAACCCCCCAACCTGAAAGCTGTTTGAGAGATTTTTTCAAACTAGCAGTTTATTCCACCACTGCTTCAAACCTGATATAAGAACTTTGCACTCACTTGCATGCATATGATTTCCTTAACCATTTTAACTTTCTTTTTCTTTTATCTTAAAAACAAACCTTTAGATTTTAGCTACTAAAGGATTGGCAACAGCGTGGTTATTGAGTCAGAGCTGAGTTCTATATTGATCTGGTTATGTGGCTGGTCTCTTGAGATCAGAAGAACCCTTTGTTTGATTAATCTGATTTTCAATAACCACTCATCATAACGTCCAGTGTCTAGGTGGTGAAATGAGGCTGGAACGTCTAAGGAGACTGCATTTTTGGCTTCTTGTTAATCAGCATGGTGAGACAGAAGTTTACTTTTGTTACTGGCTTGGTATATCTAATGGTAGAATAATCACCAATTTAGGGTGAGCCTGCCCTACTTCTCAGCAGTTTGTCCTGAATCTGGGATCATCAACTGTGAACAACTGAGGTACAGTCATGATAGGTGGGTGAATTGCAGTTTTTGGGAGGCTAGCCTCCAGCTGGCCCTCCCCTTCTGCCTAGGGACTTGCCCCTCCCTCTCGCTCCCCCCCTGCCAGCCCCAGGATGCCCGAGTGCCTGCCCCCCTCAGTCTTGGAGCATCCCACCTCCACAGCCCCAAAGTGCCAGGTACCAGTACCAGCTGAACATGGCCCCCAGCACAGCAGGTGGCTAGGCAGCAAGACCCCCAGCCCCAGAGAGCTGGGTGGGCAGGCAGGCAGCACAAGCAGTGGCCCCAGATGCCCAAAGTTGCCCAAGGTGGAAGCAAAAGCGGTCCCCTGCCTGTGTCCCAAGCCAGATGGCGGGACCCAGGCTCCCCACAGCTGCCCGTGCAACTTTTCCTGGCCCAGTTCCAGCTGGTGGGGGGCCCTCAGCGCCACAGTCTGGCCATGATAAGAGCCAGGCAAGCAGCTGTGTGGAGCCATGGTGGACCCTTTACCTACCAGCTGGGTGGGGCAGGTGGAGGTTCTGCAGCTCCTCACAGCTGCCTGCATGGTTCTTACCATGGCCAGGCTGCGGCTCAAAGACCCTCCCCCCCGACCAGAGCTGGGTCAGGGAGAGCTGCATGGGCAGCTGTGGGGAGCAGGTGTGGAGTTGTGGACCCTCTTCCTGCCCTGGGGAGCCAAGGGGGAGAGGACATGGGCCAGGGACGTCCCCCCCACACTCCAGAAAGGTGGAGGGTCTGCTGTGGCTCCCCACAGCTGTCCAGGCTCCCCGGCCGAGGTCCAAGTCCATGCTGGAGGGGAAGGGGCAGGGGTGGGGATGGGGGTCCTCCCTGGCAAAGAGTGGATGGGCCAGGCCTATCCACTTCCAAAAAGTGGGAAGGCTATGGCCCTCTGCCCCCACCGCCCCGGTTCCAGAGCCACTGGCCCAGGGCCCCAGCCACATGGGAAGGAAGAGCCACAGCACAGCGCTGCAGGAAGCAGGAGGGGATCTGGGGGTGGTGGGTGGGTGGGGCCATGCAAGCAGCTTGGGTAGGCTGTGCCTTCCCCTGCCTTTGATATCTGCCGCTCATGAGTACCGTGACAAAAGTGGAGGATGATAAATTGTTCTCCTTAACCACTGAGGACAGGACAAGGAACAATGGGCTTAAATTGCAGAAAGGGAGTTTTAGGTTAGATATTAGGGGAAAACTTCTGAACTGTAAGGGTAGTTAAGCACTGGAACAAATTACCTAGGGAGTTTGTTGAATGTCCATCATTAGAAGTTTTGAATAAGTTAAACAAGCAACTGTCAGGGATAGATAATACTTAGTCTTACCTCAGTGCAGAGGACTGGTCTACATGACCTATCAACATCCTTCTAGTCCTATATTACTATGATTCTATGTTTTTTCTGACCAGCTTAAAAATGTGTAAAAGCAATCCTCGATACCATTGTAAACTCATTTAATGAAATGACAAAAAAAAAAAGTCTGAAGATACTACATTTCCTATCTACAGTTTGTTCCAATTTCCAAGTATAGTAGCCAGCATTAGAGGAAAATATTTTATTTGACATTATATTGATTTCTATGTTTATCATTTAAAATCAAATTGTTTAACAAATATTGAACTGATTCTCTTACAATGTGACAAAATGGTGGCTTTAAAATGAAAATACACTTAGCAGAGCACTATAAAAAATTTATCTTAAAAAAAGGAAAAAATATTATTATTCTAGGTTAACACTACAGCCTGTTTTTGAGTCCAATTAAAATAACGTGTTTCATAGACTTTTTTGTGTGTACCAAACATGATGTTCAAACAAAAATTCAGAAGTCTTCAGGAAATAACATCCTTATTCATGAGAATTGTGCAGCATGTTTATTGTTCTGGCACAAAGAGAAAAATAGTAATCTAACGCGTTATCTGTGCACTGTGTACATTGACTTGAAGATTAATCTTCATTAACTACTTGTTCAATGTTAGTTAACAATTAGTTACCTTGTAGCCCTTTATCATCCATCACTTTTTTAACTGTTTTTTGTTGGTTTTTTTTAACTTTTAAAGGTTGTTTATCTTTGCCTAAGGCTGTGTTGGATAAATCTACAAGGGTAAAAAAAAGTGCTGATCCTGAGAAAGTGTATTCCGCACACAAAATTCACATTCTTTTGCAATTACCAGTCTTGTTTCTATTCATTAGGGAGGAAACAAAAATCTCCTGTAACATTTACTTCAATGTGCAGGCCTGCTATATCATTTTATATTACAGTGGTTTACAAATACTTTAAAATGTTCTTCCTTGCCTAGGTTTTTGGAAATGGAGTTTACAGAGATTAGTGGTTTACCAGAATATCACCAAATGTAACCACACTATCATGTTGTGGCAGGGATAGTTTTCTCTTTAGAAGTATCTTCCTACGCACTTGTAGATATTTGAACTGTTAGCTGGCTGCTTTTAAGCACATTTCATGGAAAATCTATTAAATATACAGTATTTCAATTCTCTGCATAACCCCTATCCATTTTCAGAGGTAGCTATAGAAACTGCAGAAAATGTATCTATTGTGCCTTTTTAAATGTTTTCTGAGGAGTCTGTAAAAGATAAAATTATGATTGTGTTTCTTTTGGCAGTGGATATCTCCCAGCTTGGTTGTCTCAGAGGCTAATCACAACTTTGAATCTAAATGTTTTCAGGAACTGATCTCAAGAAGTTAGGATCTGCTACTGGTAATACCTTGATTACAATAGATCCAGGTTACACAACGCCTGCTCTGCAATTCCTCTCTGCCCATATACAACACACTACTGATGTGTGAATAACTCTACTCAGGCATAGTGAACAGGTGCTGAAGTTTTATCCTCTCCAGGTGTTCCCTTGTTAAGGCTCTTTAGAAGGGATTGTTGGGCAAAGCTCTACATTAATTCCACTGAGCAGATAATTCTCTAGTAAAGCAAAAATAATTACAGTAAATGCAAAAGTATAAAATAAAAATAATATGGAAAATAACATTAAGGTCTTAATCTCCCACCAAAATCAGGGAATTACAAGATACAATTCTCACAGTAACTATACCTCAGCCCCTGGCATATATGTGGTATTCTATATTATTGCATATGGTGTTAACATCAATGCTTTAATATATATTTACAAGATGTCTTAGTTACAGTTGCTCTGGGAACTATAACTTTGAAATGCTGACTTTTTTGTGCCTAAAATTGCAACCATAGCATTCCATGAATGTATTATTTTCCTAATTTAATTATATAAGGAATTAATTATACGTCTTTTGGTGTGCTGTGTACCATGCTATAGAAAGAATGGGAGAGATCCTCAGCTGGTGTAAATGGACATAGCTCCACTGAAGTCAAGGGAGCTATGTTCATTTATACCAACTGAGGATCTGTCCCAAAATGATTCATCTCGAGGGGGATACAGCATATTATAATCAAGATGAGGTGAGGTCTTATTGCTTGCCTTTCAATAGATTGCCTCTCAATTTGGAATGTTAATTTTAATCTGTTGGGAAAAGAACAGGTCTGGTTCTTGTACTCAGTTATAGGGATGCAAATCAGGAGTTAGCCAATGCAGTCTATGGAGTTATCCACAGTCTATGGAGTTTAAACCAGAGTAAGATCCTGATCAGGCTTAAGCAATTAAGGTGGCCTAATAGAAGCTTTCAGAGTGATAAAGGTGATCCTGGCACTTTGCTTATTTTAGAGAAATTTTAAAGACTAGGTACAGACCTTGGGTATAAATGACAGGGAGCTGGAGGTAGGGGTCCATGAGTGTCCTTGATACTTGGCAATCCTCCTCATGGTCCAATAAATCCTGGATTTGATGCAAGGCCATCTGGTTTTTTTTCTTCGTGATTAAGGAACTTGGGTGGTGATACTGAAGGCTATTTATATTTTGGCATGCAGTGATGATTTTAATGAGCAAGGCTTTATTTGTTTGGTTGCTTATCCTTATACTTTTTACATCATTTCAAATATACTAGTGACTAGATATTTAAATACATCTGGAAGTATAAGGTAAAATAAAATACCTGAAGTAATTTGTGCACGAGATTGCAACGTGTGGCTGTAGGGTGTCCCAGTCCAAGCTGTGTTGATAAATTAGGAGAGTCATTCCAGCAGGAAACTTTGTTTCTGCTTCTTTATAGCATCCTCTGCTGTTTAGGTGGCTCCTGTTTTGGGGGGGGGTGGTTGAAGGGGTTCTCTTTAGATGGGGAATATGCTGTGAATTATACAGGAGACATCTGTCTTAAACTGTTTTAACCAGTGTAACCAGTTGGGTGTTGCCAATAATTGTAAAGAGTCAGTAGTTCAAATTCAACCAGATGCATTCTAAAGTAGGGAGGTACAAGTGATTTAGACTGAGCTGCCTGTCCCCATGGGCAAGAAAGCAACCTTATCGGATGTAGCTTGTTGAATATTATGGAGCAAATACATTATTCACTAAACTTTGCTTCTTCATCAAATAAATTATTCATCAGAATGTTTGTTTGTTTTTCAATGATCCAACGACATCTGATGCCTATGCTACAAGATATTATGGGTCAGATCCTTAGCCCCCTTTCCCCAGATGTTTTGTGCTGCTCAGGCACAAAGGGCTTCCCTGAAGTGTGTAGGGGAATCTCTGGTATGCACAAGAGCAGGTGTAGCCCGCTGTACACCACTAACTTACACCCGTATGCTGAGGGGAGGATCAGGGTGGGGCTGGAGCAAGCTGCAACTGAGGTGCCATTACAAGTTTGTGTATGGTACTGTAGCACATCTGCTTGATGACTCCCTTTGGCCCCCTGTCTCACCATGGATGTAAGATAAAGCTGGAACCTCCTACTTGAGATAAAGCTCTCTCCAACCTCTGTAATAGAAGAAATGTATCTAATCATGGCATAGGCAAGCACAGCTCCCATTTACTTAAATAATAATTGTGCACATGTAGCTACTCCCCCATCTTGTATGTCACCAGGAAATGATCTGTGGATCTCAAGCATGAGCCTCTACAGCTGGAGTTTAAAGGACAAGATCTCTTGGCAAAAAACACTCAATCTGTGTAGATCAAGCACAGGGTAAGATACGGGGTGTGTATGAGGGTAACATACCTGAGTGACAGGGCTGCATTTGGTTCCCACAGAATATCATATTGGTTTAAATTACAGTCCTCCTCCATCTACAGACATTTTCTGACCAACTGATGCAGATTATATGGCTTCCATCATACTTTATCACAGCTAAATTTGATCCATTGGTTACTATAATTATTTAATATACATTGAATGCTACAACTTTGCATGACAAGGTGGGTGAAGTAATATCTTTTACCGGACCAGCTTCTGTTGGTGAGAGACAAGCTTTGGTTGGTGTCTCTCTCACCAAGAGAAGTTGGTCCAGTAAAAGATATTACCACACCCACCTTGTCTCTCTCATATCCTGCGACCAACATAGCTACAACTACACTGTACACAAGTTTGCATCACATTTTATAGCCAATAATGAGCAGAATCTCTCTCCATTATTTTACTAAGCTCTTTAAACTGAACTGTATTTAACTATTTACTCTACTTAATGTCATTTTTTTAAACTCTTATCAACTGTCAATTATTTTACTAGCCTTACCACCCTTCTTTAGTCCCCTGATTTCAAATCCCTTGACTTCAAGTCCCCTGACAGCTAGGCAACAGAGAAAGTTCCATTAACACACTTTCAGGGACAGCCTTTTGTTCTGTATTTTTACAGTGCCTCACACAAACAGTCCTGGTCCATGACAGTGGTTCCTATGTGCTACTGCAATAGAAATAAATAACAACAGTGCAAAGATTATGCAAGGAAACATACCATCCCTAGCTATATGGAGTAGCAATGCAACAATGGGAGAAAAATCAAACTTTATCAAACCCTTTACCACAAAAAGGAATTTAACCATAAATAAAGTACAAATCAACCCTTTCCTTTTCATATAATCATGCCACAATGTAAGTCTGATACATTTTGTGCACAATAAATTCAGGATTAAAGGCCACAATCTGAAATTTGAGGTAGCATTATTTTATTGTAATTAGTTATTCTGGAATTACGGTGGTATAACCAAAATCTGAATCTGGTCATGGTTTCCTATGGTTTACATGGTTGCCCTGTTGCGTCAACTAAAACCTATATCTAGGCATTTAAATAAATGATTAGGTGAAAAATGGTTTGATTTATATGGACAAATGCTCACTTGAAAAAGTAAATGTGGAGGGAGGACAAGGATTTTTTGCAGATTTTTGTGGGCTTGTACTCACATTGAAAAAAATGGCCTTGTGCGGTTCTATGATGCCAGCCTGTATACATTTTTTATAGATCACAAGAACATAATTAGTGTACATCTACCACACAACATACTGCAAACAGCCAGTATTTTCTGATCTTTGCATACAGAATTTTGAAACTTCATAACTGCAGAAACCTTCATCAGTTAGTCTTCACAACACCCAATTTTTTCGGAGAGAGAGAGAGAGGGGTGAAGTGACTTGGCCTAGCAACACAGCAAGTGGAGCTGTCATAAATATAAAGGAAGGGTAAACCCCTTTGAAATCCCTCCTGGCCAGGGGAAAGCTCCTCTCACCTGTAAAGGGTTAAGAAGCTAAAGGTAACCTCACTGGCACCTGACCAAAATGACCAATGAGGAGACAAGATACTTTCAAAAGCTGGGAGGAGGGAGAAAAACAAAGGGTCTGTGTGTCTGTCTATATGCTGGTTTCTGCCAGGGATAGACCAGGAATGGAGTCTTAGAACTTTTAGTAAGTAATCTAGCTAGGTACGTGTTAGATTATGATTTCTTTAAATGTCTGAGAAAAGAACTGTGCTGAATAGAATAACTATTTCTGTCTGTGTATCTTTTTTGTAACTTAAGGTTTTGCCTAGAGGGGTTCTCTATGTTTTGAATCTAATTACCCTGTAAGGTATCTACCGTCCTGATTTTACAGGGGGGATTTCTTTATTTCTATTTACTTCTATTTTTATTAAAAATCTTCTTGTAAGAAAACTGAATGCTTTTTCATTGTTCTCAGATCCAAGGGTCTGTGGTCACTTATGCAAATTGGTGAGGCTTTTTATCCAACATTTCCCAGGAAAGGGGGGGTGCAAGGTTTTGGGAAGTATTTTGGGGGGAGAGACGCGTCCAAACAGCTCTTCCCCAATAACCAGTATTAGTTTGGTGGTGGTAGCGGCCAATCGAAGGACAAAGGGTGGAATATTTTGTACCTTGGGGAAGTTTTGACATAAGTTAGTAAAGATAAGCTTAGGAGGGTTTTCATGCAGGTCCACACATCTGTACCCTAGAGTTCAGAGTGGGGGAGGAACCTTGACAGGAGCAGAGTCAGGATTAAAACTCAGGAGCTCTTGAGTCTTAATCTCATATATAATCCAATACTTGTCTCTGCAGAGGAGCATGTTGCACTGCACACACAAATATGGGTTTGCAGTATTTCAGGTACCATGTGTCTTCTATTAGTCCCCAGAATATTACACCTTGCATAGATTTCTCTCATCAGAACTATTTTTCTCCTTGAGGACAATTCAGGTCTAAAGGAATTGACAGATGTGATTGCAGAGCCATTGGCCATTATCTTTGAAAACTCATGGCGATTGGGGGAGGTCCCGGATGACTGGAAAAAGGCTAATGTAGTGTCCATCTTTAAAAAAGGGAAGAAGGAAGATCCGGGGAACAGGCCAGTCAGCCTCACCTCAGTCCATGGAAAAATCAGCATGGATTCACCAAGGGCAAGTCATGCCTGACTAACCTAATTACCATCTATGACGAGATAACTGGCTCTGTGGATGAGGGGAAAGCAGTGGACATGTTATTCCTTGACTTTAACAAAGCTTTTGATTCGGTCTCCCACAGTATTCTTGCCAGCAAGTTAAAAAAGTATGGGTTGGATGAATGGACTATAAGGTGGATAGAAAGTTGTCAAGATGATCAGGCTCAATGGGTAGTGATCAATGCTCCATGTCTGGTTGGCAGCCAGTATCAAGTGGAGTGCCCCAAGAGTCGGTCCTGGGGCAGGTTTTGTTCAATATCTTCAATTAATGACTGGAGGATGGTGTGGATTGCACGCTCAGCAAGTTTGCAGATGAAACTAAACTGGGAGGAGTAGTAGATATGCTAGAGGGTAGGGATAGGATACAGAGGGTTGGGCCAAAAGAAATCTGATGAGGTTCAACAAGGACAAGTGCAGAGTCCTGCACTTAGGACAGAAGAATCCCATGCACTCCTACAGACTAGGAACCGAGCAGCTAGGCAGCAGTTCTGCAGAAAAGGACCTAGAGGTTACAGTGGATGAGAAGCTGGATATGAGTGAACAGTGTGCCTTTGTTGCCAAGAAGGCTAACGGCATTTTGGGCGGTCTAAGTAAGAGCATTGACAGAAGATCATGGGATGTGATCATTCCTCTCTATTCGGCATTGATGAGGCCTCATCTGGAGTACTGTGTCCAGTTTTGGACCCCACACTACAAGAAGGATGTGGGAAAAATTAGAAAGAGTCCAACAGAGGGCAACAAAAATTATTAGGGGGCTGGATCACATGACTTATGAGGAGAGAGATTATTTAGTCTGCAGAAGAGAAGAATGAGGGGGGATTTGATAGCTGCTTTCAACTACCTGAAACAGGGTTCCAAAGAGGATGGATCTAGATGGTTCTCAGTGGTACCAAATGAGAGAACAAGGAGTAATGGTCTCAAGTTGCAGTGAGTGAGGTTTAGGTTGGATATTAGGGAAAAACTTTTCCATTAGGAGTATGGTGAAGCACTGGAATGGGTTACCTACGGAGGTGGTGGAATCTCCTTCCTTCTAGGTTTTTAAGGTCAGGCTTGAGACAGCCCTGGCTGGGATGATTTAGTTGGGGTTGGTCCTGCTTTGAGCAGGGGGTTGGACTAGATGACCTCCTGAGGTTCTTTCCATCCCTGATATTCTATGATTAGTCCCTCCTCTTGATGCCTCCCCAGAGAAATTTAGGTTCCCATATGCACAGAAATCATGGCCTAGATCCTTCCCTCCCCAAACATGTTCTCTCTCTGGACCTTACCTGGGCAGTCTCCAGAACAACCTGGCAAAAAAAGTCACATAGTACAATCTTCACAAAGACACATTTTTAATTAGAAAGAAAGTCTAAGAGTTAGCAACACTCTAAAGCTCAATAGTTTATATTTTAGAACAACAAATTAACCCTTATATGCTGTCAATAAATTAACCCTTACATGCTCTCAACTCATAAAGGTTGATGAATACAAATGTGTGAAACTTTATTGCATTTCACTTCCAAATAAATATTTACCCCAGTGACTCAATCTAACCCATTTCCTTAAATTATCAAAGCAGTTTCTGGAGATTTATGTGCATGATTCCCATTGACATTTTAATAGGAATTATGTAACTGAATATCTACACACCACTTACAAAATTTAGGAAGGTGTTTCATTTAACTGAAACTTATGGCTTTTAACATGGTCCTTAGACCTGCAACACACTGTGAAATGCAGAAATATTTTCCTCCTTGAACACAGGCATTCACAGAGTGGCAGCCAACTCACACTGCAAGATTTTATAGGCATGTCATAGAAATTATTTCAGACTGCTGATATAACATTTTACAGAAACTTTGTTCCAGAAAGGAGGAACTGAAGCTCTTTTTACACAGGCTCTTATAGATTACTCATATAGATATTGGTCAAGATTTTCAAAAGTGACTGGAAAGTTGAGCTGCCTCAGTGTTAAGGTGGTTAACTTGACACATTAAACAGTGTGGTGCTCAATATCACCAGTAGTTGATACTTTGAATGAGTAAGGGTTTCTGCACTGGGTCCATAAAGTAGAAACAATCAATATTCAAGATGTCCAATTACATATTTGTGAGGAATAATGGTTCAACAGTTTGGGCACTAGCCTAGGGCTTAGGACACCTGGTCTGAAGTCCGTGTTCTGCCACAGACCTCCTGTATGAACTTGTACAAGACACTTAGGCCCAGATCCTCAAAAGGTATTTAGGTTACTAAACTACATTGATTTCAGAGAGCCCAAGTGAGTGAGGTAATGTGTTTTATCAGACCAACATCTGTTGGTGAAAAAAACTAGTATTTGAACTTGCACAGAAGAGCTCTGTGTAAGCTCAAAAGTTTGTCTCCCTCACTAACAGAAGTTGGTCCAATAACAGATATTACCTCATCCACCTTTGTTTCTCTAATATCCTGGCACCAACACAGCTACAATTAGGGTTGCCAACTTTGTAATATTTAAAAACTGGACAATCCACCTTTCCTGCCCTGCCCCTTCCCCCTAAGGATCCTGTCAAGGTTCCTTCCCCACTCTGAACTCTAGGGTACAGATATGGGAACCTGCATGAAAGACCCCCTAAGCTTATTCTTACCAGCTTAGGTTAAAAACTTCCCCAAGGTGCAAACTTTGTGTTGTCCTTGAACAGCATGCTGCCACCACCAACCGTTTTAAACAAAAAACAGGGAAAGAAACCGCTTGGAGAAGTCTTCCACCAAAATATCGCCCTAAGCCCTACACACCTTTCCTGGGGAAGGCTTGATAATAATATCCTCACCAATTGGTACAGGTGAACACAGACCCAAACCCTTGGATCTTAAGAACAGTGAAAAAGCAATCAAGTTCTTAAAAGAAGAATTATAATTAAAGAAAAGGTAAAAGAATCACCTCTGTAAAATTAGGATGGTAAATACCTTACAGGGTAATCAGATTCAAAACATAGAGAATCCCTCTAGGCAAAACCTTAAGTTACAAAAAGACACAAAAAAAGAAATATACATTCCCTCCAGCACAGCTTATTTTACCAGCCATTAAACAAAAGAAAATCTAACGCATTTTCTAGCTAGGTTTCAGAGTAACAGCCATGTTAGTCTGTATTCACAAAAAGAAAAGGAGTACTTGTGGCACCTTAGAGACTAACCAATTTATTTGAGCATGAGCTTTCGTGAGCTACAGCTCACTTCATTGGATGCATACTGTGGAAACTGCAGAAGACATTATATACACAGAGACCATGAAACAATACCTCCTCCCACCCCACTCTCCTGCTGGTAATAGCTTATCTAAAGTGATCATCAAGTTGGGCCATTTCCAGCACAAATCCAGGTTTTCTCACCCTCCGCCCCCCACACACAAACTCACTCTCCTGCTGGTAATAGCCCTTCCAAAGTGACCACTCTCTTTAAAATGTGTATGATAAACAAGGTGGGCCATTTCCAGCACAAATCCAGGTTTTCTCACTCCTCCACCCCCTCCAAAAACCACACACACAAACTCACTCTCCTGCTGCTAATAGCTCATCCAAAGCGACCACTCTCCCTACAATGTGCATGATAATCAAGGTGGGCCATTTCCAGCACAAATCCAGGTTTTCTCCCCCCCCCACAAACTCACTCTCCTGCTGGCAATAGCTCATCCAAACTGACCACTCTCCTTACAATGTGCATGATAATCAAGGTGGGCCATTTCCAGCATAAATCCAAGTTTAACCAGAACGTCCGGGGGGGGATAGAAAAAAACAAGGGGAAATAGGCTACCTTGCATAATGACTTAGCCACTCCCAGTCTCTATTTAAGCCTAAATTAATAGTATCCAATTTGCAAATGAATTCCAATTCAGCAGTTTCTCGCTAAAGTCTGGATTTGAAGTTTTTTTGTTGTAAGATAGCGACCTTCATGTCTGTGATTGCGTGACCAGAGAGATTGAAGTGTTCTCCGACTGGTTTATGAATGTTATCATTCTTGACATCTGATTTGTGTCCATTTATTCTTTTACGTAGAGACTGTCCAGTTTGACCAATGTACATGGCAGAGGGGCATTACTGGCACATGATGGCATATATCACATTGGTGGATGTGCAGGTGAACGAGCCTCTGATAGTGTGGCTGATGTTATTAGGCCCTTTGATGGTGTCCCCTGAATAGATATGTGGGCACAGTTGGCAACGGGCTTTGTTGCAAGGATAGGTTCCTGGGTTAGTGGTTCTGTTGTGTGGTATGTGGGTGTTGGTGAGTATTTGCTTCAGGTTGGGGGGCTGTCTGTAGGCAAGGACTGGCCTGTCTCCCAAGATTTGTGAGAGTGTTGGGTCATCCTTCAGGATAGGTTGTAGATCCTTAATAATGCGTTGGAGGGGTTTTAGTTGGGGGCTGAAGGTGATGGCTAGTGGCGTTCTGTTATTTTCTTTGTTAGGCCTGTCCTGTAGTAGGTGACTTCTGGGAACTCTTCTGGCTCTATCAATCTGTTTCTTCACTTCCACAGGTGGGTATTGTAGTTGTAAGAATGCTTCCTATTCCTGCCCTTAGCCAAACATGATTCCAATTTCCCCACCCCTATTCCCCCACCCATCCCCTGATTGACTGCAGACTATATAGTAAAACTTGAGTTCTGCTTAGCTATACCTTAATCAATCATTTTACTGAAATTTAACTAACCAATCCTAACATACTGTAACATGATTATGTAACCAATTATATCCCACCACTTTAATTAGTTTACACCCAGCAAAATTAATTATACAGCAGACAGGAACAATCACAGAACCAGACAGAGATTATACAGACAAACAATAGCAAAGTGGGAACTATAATGACAAAACAATACAGAAGTGAGGATTTCACATCCCAACTATTGATAAGTGAGTTCTTGCCAGACAGGATGCTATCAAACTAAGTTTCCTTTTACATTTTCTAGGCACTTCCCTTTCTCTGGAGGTGACAGGCATAATCAGGACAGGATTGTATTCCTAACAGCCCAATAGCACCTTATTTCATGTGACTAGTTTGGAAGGTGAGGATGTGACCTGTCGCTTCCCAGTTTATGGCTGCCTCTGCTACTTAGCCAAAGGCCTTAGCCTAAGAACAGGGCCGCAGACTGTCACAGTAAAGAAAGATCTTACACTGGCAGACAGTAATTTTGATTCTTTCTTTTATACCTCTAGAACTAGCCAAGTGATAAGAATACACCTAAATTCATAAAGTATAGGCCTTTACAGACAGGCCTGAATATCTATATCCTAACATCCCCCACCGCCAGATTTGAAAGTATCTTGCCCCTCATTAGTCATTTTGGGTCAGATGCCAGCGAGGTTACCTTAGCTTCTTAACCCTTTACAGGTGAAAGGGTTTTGCCTCTGGCCAGGAGAGATTTTTTAGCACTGTATACAGAAAGGTGGTTACCCTTCCCTTTATATATATGACAGACCTGCCCCTGCCCCGCCTCTTCCCACTCAGGCCCTGCCCCTGTTTATTCCTCTTTTCCCCTCCCCCATTGCTCCTTGCTCTTTCCCTCTCTCTCGTACCTCTGCCTAGGTCAGGAGG